>NC_141689.1:1545212246-1545846405 GCF_964263255.1 Lissotriton vulgaris | reverse complement strand
AAAAGCTTTAGGACGCCTAAAATAGCCCCCTTCTGTGAATACCGAAAGTCTTAAAATTACGATTTTTCTCAATTTAGTAGTAGTAAAGTTAGTAGTCCTAACTTTACTACTACTAAATAGAGAAAAATCGTAATTTTAAGACTTTCGGTATTCACAGAAGGCATTTAGGAGTCCTAAAGTTAGTAGTCCTAACTTCTGTGAATACCGAAATGAGTAAGTTCATTCTGCGAATACCAAAAGTAGTAAGTGCATTCTGTGAATGCCAAAAGTAGTAAGTTCATTCTGTGAATCGGGCCCAATGTATTGCAATGATAAAAAGAAGTAAAGTGGGCCAGCGAGAAAGGAAAAAAATAAAGCAAGCAGCAGAACTGTGAAAATATGGAAAAAACGAAACTTAGTAAGCAGGGAGCAACAATTACACAAACTTCTAAAATATCACAGTTACTGGGCTCACAACAGCACTTTCCACCATTACACTCTACAAACCAGCGTCCAACAGAATGCATGGGAGAGAATCGTAGCACACATACAACAGAGTCAGATTTGCCAATCTGGTATCATTCATGGTACACAACATCACTAACCACCGGCAAACATCTGAAACATCACCATCTGCCAAACATTGGGCATGCCTAGTACCCCACCCAAGATGCCAAAGCAATTAGCCAGGCACTCAGACCTTAATCCTCAAACATCAAAATCACACAACCACAGCTCATTGAAGAAGGCATAAGCACTTAATTGAGAAGGTGGCAAGAACGTCATTTAAGCACAATCTAAAACAGACAACGGTCAGCAGAGTAATCCCTGAACCATGTGAAAAGACACCAAAATAACAAAATCGCTATGAGAGCAGATGACTAACCGAATATGTGTTATGCAAGTGCAATAACTTAAGAAGAGCATAGTTGCAATTATGACTGCACAAGAGGAGACATGGAATTGCACCTTTCCAGATTTTTAACTCACTCACATTATAGGACGTGATAAGTGAACCCCAAAAATGTATGTTTGTCCAAACTATTGCCAAAACGCCTAGTTACATATTTATTTTTTAGAATTTCGTACTGCATGACTTGCAACCTTGGGGCTTCTCGCCTTACGAGAGCGGCTGTTGGTTGGCAGGCGGTGTGGGGCTGTTGCCTATGCACTGACAACATCAAACCTGAGCACATACACCGATGCACCTGCTCTAGACAAAGAAATGGAAAGCAAAGACCTGTGAAATGGCAGTGCCCCTAATACTGAACTCTACAGCAGACAAAGGGATGCCACTGGCGAGTGCATATGGATTCTATGAGGAGCTGGAGTGCCACTTCAGATCTGAAAGCTGCAATGCCTATTTTTTCACTTGCCTCGCTTCTCTGTTTGTCAGACAAGGCCCTTCAAACAAAACCTCAAAGATCTTCTATTGGCAGAACTGCGAAAGGAGACCCTCGGAAGAGGAGGTAGAAGGGTGTGCAGATAATCATTAAAACATCAGGATCAGATTGTGTAGAGGGGCCCATGGGGAGCGGGCGCATTTCTTAGCCAAGATGTTGATTCTTCTTCTTAGGGCTGAAACAAAAGTAAACTAAAAATAGAAATGGCAGAATGCTTTACATTAGAAAATAATCCCTGGGAAAAAAAGGATTTTCACTAAAAGGATTCCTTCCAGATGAGTAGCATAGCAGCCAATTAGGCAAATGCGAACAATTAACATTTTTGATAAAATGTCTCCGAGAATGCCCGCACTCTCGCGCTAGTTATTATTATCACATTTGTACTGCACTCCATTTGGAGAGGAGACACGCCCCTTCAAAGCACAACAGCAAGGACTGCGTTGAAACGCAATATTAGGGGGAGCAGGTCCCCGCTGTCTCATCAGAGCGAGCAAAAGAGAGCTATCTCCAACCTAGACTTCCTCTAGCAATGACCGCCTCCTTGGTTTTTGTTGTCTTGCTGTCACTAACAGAGCAGAATATTTATGTTTCCAGGTGCCAGCTGTTGTTTGAGAGCCTATTGTACTCGCACCACCGGAGACCTAACTATTGAAAGAGATCACCTTCCAGGTTTGCTCAACGAGAACAAAAAGGTACAAGCCCATTGGGTGTGGATTTTCCATCATAAACTCCAAAGGCAGCATTTTTAGATGATATTTAGGACGCAATGCATATGTCAGACGATAGTCTGAAATTGTTATACTGGCACTGCGCTTTGCTGGGTCTCTGTAGAGTTGTATTACCACGTTATATACTAAAGGTTTGCTTGCGACCATTGTTCAGACCAGAAGAGTAGTAGTGCAGAGTGTAATGGTGCAGAGTAGAGTAGAGTGGCATAGAGTATGGTGTTGTAAAGTGCAGTGGTGCAGAGTAGAGTGGCATAGAGTGCAGTGGCGTAGAGTGCTGAAGAGTAGAGTGGCATAGAATGGTGTCGGATAGAGTATAGCCCTGTAGAGTACAGTTGAATACAGTGCAGTGGCGTAAAGCAGAGTGCTGCAGAGTGAAGTGGCGTAGAGACGAGTGATACAGAGCAGAGTAACAGAGTGCAGTGGTGTAGAGTGCATGGACAAAGACTGAAGTAGTGCAGATTAGAGTGGCGTAGAGTGCTGTGTTGCAGAGTAGAGTGTCATAGAGTGCAGTGATGAAGAGTGCTTTGGTGTGGTGTGGAGTGCAGTGGTGTAGAGTAGAGTGGCATAGAGTAGAGTGGCGTGGATTAGAGTGGCGTAGAGTGGTGCAGAGTAGAGTGCAGTGGCATAGAGTACAGTGGCGTAGAGGTCAGTGGTGTTGAGGCGAGTGGCATAGAGTAGAGTGGTGTAGAGTAGAGTGCTTCAAAGTAGAGCAGAGTACAATGACATACAGTGGTTTACAGTGGAGTGGCATAGATTAGAGTAGAATAGAGTGGACTAGTGTAGAGTGCATTGGCATAGAGTTTTTGCAGAGTATGGTGGCGTTGAGTGCAATGACATAGAATTCAGCAGCATATAATGCAGTGGTGGAAAATGCAGTGGCGTAGATTAGAGTGGTGCATAGTAGAGTGCAGTGGTGTAGGGTGCAGAGTGTAATGGTACAGAGTAGAGTGGCATAGAGTGCAGTGGTGTAAAGTGGTGCAGAGTAGAGTGGCATAGAGTGCAGTGGTGTAGAGTGGTACAGAGTAGAGAGGCACAAAATGCAGTGGTGTAGTGTGGTGCAGAGTAGAGTAGAGTAGAGTGGCATAGAGTGGAGTGGTGTAGAGTGCAGCAGCATAGAGTAGAGTGCTGTAGAGTGTAGCAGCATAGCATGGAGTAGTGCAGAGTAGAGTGGTGGAGAGCTCAGTGGCAGGCAGTGGCATGTTGCAGAGTAGAGTGTTATAGAGTGCAGTACCGTATAGTGGAGTAAAGTGCAGTGGCATGCAGTGGAGTGGCATAGAGTGGCACAGAGTGCAGTTGCATAGAGTGCAGTGGCATAGAGTAGATCATTTCAGAGTAGAGTAAAGTGGTGTATAGTGGAGCCGTGCAGGGTAGAATGAGATGATGTAGAGTGGAGTGGTGCAGGGTAGAGTGAGGGGGCATAGAGTGGAGAGGTGCAGGTTAGAATGCAGTGGTGTAGAGTAATGATGTAAAGTGGTGTAGAGCACCGTGACATAGAGAGCAGTTTGACAGAGTAGATCAGAGTGGCGTACAGTGGATTGGCATAGAGTGTAGGGGTGTTGAGTGAATTGGTACAGAGTAGAGTGCACTGACAGGGAGTGTATTGGCATAAAGTGCAGTGCCATAGAGTGAAGTATTGCAGAGTGGCGTAGAGTGGAGTGACATAGAGTGGAGTTGCGCACGGTAGAGTAGAGTGGTCTAGACTTGAGTGATGAAGAGTGCAATGGTGAAGAGTGCAGTGATGGTGAGAAGGGTGACTTAGATTGTATTGGCATTGGGCTAAAGTGCTGCAGAGTAGAGTAGAGAGGAGTAAAGTGCAGTGGCATAAATTAGAGTTGTGTAGAATGTAGTAGCGTTCAGCAGTGCTTGGTAAAGTGGAGTGGTGCAGAGTAGAGTGGAGTGGTGCAGAGTGGAACATGCATGGTGTGGTACCACACTCCCTTTACAGACAAAACATCTTCAATTGAAATCATCATTACATTCACACATACATACAGTTTCACTGATTAAAGTATACAGCTCACAAACGCTAATGTGTGGAAATGTCATCACCTAGTGTATTGATTTGTTTTGATCATTTTAAAATATTTGTTTCCGCCACACTTCAGAATTACCCAAAATTATGCTTCATTTTGACTTTTCTAGTACAGAAATGTCTGACCAGTTCATTTACAGACATTAACATTTTGTTGTGTTCTGGAAAAAATTATATATCTTCTTACAGCTTTCCCTTAGAACTCACCAGAGCCAGCATGATTGTCACATAAATATTCTCACTTTGAGTCAGAGAAAGAAAAGTAAACACCAAGCTCCCTGGAAGATAGAGCCTGACATTTTACCTCTGTCTTTGAATGCATAGCAAATGAGACAAAATAAGAACAAGATTTAAAGACCTGTTTACATAAATCGAGCACTGGTGAACATGTACAGTATAGGGTGTGGGCAAGGGAAGGGATGTACTAGAGCTGGACAGCATAAAACAAATAGAGGAAGCAAATAGAAAGCAAGCAAATGTGAGTTAGAAACCACAAAGTCAATGGTAAACAACCGGCGGAATGCATTCCCATGGAAGCTTTCTGAATGTCCCCAAGGTGTTGTTAGCAAATCAGAAAGCTGCACTGTCTGGTAGGCTTCAACCTAAAAAGGGAGGAGGAGGGACATGTTACAGTGCATGTGAATGGTATAGGATTTATTTTCCTCCCATAATCAACAACCTTAAGTTCTTTGCTATCCTCAGAAAAAAGGACAGCAATAGATTTTATTCAACGTGAGAGGCATTCACCAAGTTGCATATAACAATATGTGAAGGCCATTCATTTTTAAACATTTTGGGAAACAAGTTGGTATACAAAGCAACTTTATGTGTTTTAGAAAACAACACACTGTCTCCATTAGGTTTTTGTACTGCTCCAGCTCAATGAAAAATCCCTTTCTCAGCAGAGTATGTTTTGTGAAGGACTTGCAATGTACATAAATACAAACATTAAAATACTTGTATTATCGTACACAGAAGAACTGTTCTCACATTTGAGCTGGTGCCTCAGGCCCACTTCATACACATCCTGGCATGTCGAGCTATTGTGACCGAAAGAAGGGCTGACATCTCATAACGTGAGGGGGTTTCGGCCCAGAAATATAACTTTCATGAGTTTTGCAGTTGCTGGGCAACAGTAATAACCATAGTGCTAACACATGAGTTTGCAAGTTAGTGCAGCTCATCCCATCAATCATCCTCAATATGCTCCCACATACCATCTGGAAGAAAGTGATGCCCTTGTTGTTGCGTGGTAGGAACAAGAGACTTGATACCATAGAGGTTGCTCCTCCGACTCACTGGCATAAAGAGTGCCATGAATCAATTCCAGAACTTCTGCTACTGCTATGGAAAGAGGTGCCTCACAAGTAGAAAGGGCATTCACTTTGGCTGTCAAGGAGGAAACCTGCAGAAGGTTCCTGGGCAGTATAAGGATTTTTGCTCACCAGGCGAAATTGCAATATGGAGCTCATTTGCACTTCCCATACTTTTAAAAATAAAATTTTCCTGGCACACCTGTAGGTTACATTATGGAAGCACCCTCCATGACTCATTCATTTGCACACGTCCTGCCTACATACGTTTGATACATGGAAGTGTGGCTGGGTAATGCAGAGCAAACATATGGACCTTTCCGCAGAGACTCTGCTGAATCATATGTGTACAAGTCAGTTGGATGAGTGATCATGCCAGAATTCTGAGGTTAGAATGCTCTGGAAAGATGAGAAATTCATGGAAAGAGACCGAGAGAGTGGGACATGTTTGGAAACAATGGTGCATTGCATCCTATAGGGTGGGAAGGTCATGGCAGGAAAGGCTGTCTCGCAGGAAGAGAAAGCCACAGCAGTGAAGCAAGAGTTGTGGGCATTAGGCCTATCCTAAGCTGCTTGTGGTCATATCCTTCTGTAGGACAGAGTTGCTTAACCCATTGATTATACAGAGCTAGGATTATGAAAGGAAGTCTAAGATCAGAGATGATAGAAGCATATCTTTCGAAATTCAAGCCTTCAGCCATGTAGAGGGTCCTTTAACCCCTTTAGAACGCCCACCCTTTAGAACACCCGCATCGCGGCGGAAAAACCTCTGAGGTTAAGGTGTTAAGTGTTTAAGAGCCTTAGCTATACATCTCTGAGCGCTAAAAAGTAAACTTCAGAGCATCCATATGACCATCATCAGAGATCATGAGGTAATACATGCCACCTTGAAGGTTAACCTCGTCAGATTGGGCTATTCCCTTAGCGTGCCAAAGCATGTAATGTGAATGCAAATGAGGGCACCTCTGCCTGCCTGTTCCTGGGGCTAAAGTCAATCTAGTCTCTGTCTTCAATGACCGTGGACAAATCCTGGAGAAATACAGCTGTGGTACTCTAGTCTTCTAATGACCTGAATCAACATGGTTGATTCTGATTACTCAGTGGACTAATGCACCCAGTTAAAGAATTTGTGTTTGACCCAGGGATCACAGGTCCAAAACGTGGCAAGTTCAACCAATCAATCAAATCATTTGTAAAGCGCACTACTCACCCGTGACGTCTCAAGGCGCTGGGTGGGGAATGCTGCAACTGCTCGAAAAGCCAGGTCTTGAGCAGTTTTCTGAAGGTCAGCAGGTCTTGGGTCTGCCGTAGGTGGATGGGGAGGGTGTTCCAGGTCTTTGCGGCGAGGTGGAAGAACGATCTGCCACCGGAGGTCCATCTTCAGAAGCAGGGGACTGTGGCGAGGTCGGCAGAGTGGAGCTGGCGGGTGGGGGTGTAGAAGCTGAGTCGTCTGTTGAGGTACGTTGGTCCGGTGTTGTGGAGTGCCTTGTGTGCATGGGTGAGGAGCATGAAGGTTACCCTCTTGTTGACCGGGAGCCAGTGCTGGTCTCTCAGGTGGAGTGTGATGTGGCTGCAGAGGGGGATGTCGAGGATCAGGCGTGCAGAGGTGTTCTGGATGCGTTGGAGCCATTTCAGGAGTTTGGCCGAGGCTCCTGCATCGAGGGCATTTCCGTAGTCCAACCTACTGCTGACGAGGGCCTGGTTGACCATTCTTCTTGTTTTAGTGGGGATCCACTTGTAGATCCTTCAGAGCATGCGGAGGGTGTTGAAGCAGGAGGAGGTGACGGTGTTGACCTGTTTAGTCATGGAGAGGGTGGAGTCGCGGATGACCCATAGGTTGCGTGCGTGGTCGATGGGTGTTGGAGTGGTTCCCAGTGGAGTCATCCCAGGCGGAAGGGGTGGATCTGAGGATGAGGACCTCCGTCTTGCCAAGTTCAGCTTCAGTCAACTGTCCCTCATCCATTCAGCGACGGCCTTCATTCCTTCGTGAAGGTTGGTTTTGGCGGTGTGGGGTAGAAGATCAGCTGGGTGTCATTGGCATAGGAGATGATGTTGAGGTAGTGCTGATGTGCGTGAGCGGTGCCATGTAGATGTTAAACAGAGTTGGATTGATGGATGAGCCCTGGGGTACGCCTCAGATGATCTCGTTGGCTTCGGAGCGTAAGGGGGGAGGGCGGATGCTCTGTGTTCTGCCAGAGAGGAAGGAGGTGGTCCAGTCCAGGGCCTTCTCTTGGATCCCAGCGTTGTGGAGGCGTGGTCGTAGTGTGTGGTAGCAGACCGTGTCAAAGGCGGCTGACAGGTCCAGGAGGATGAGGGCCGCCGTTTTTCCGTTGTCCAGCAGGGACTTGATGTCATCAGTGGCGGCAATGAGGACAGTCTCGGTGCTGTGGTTGCTGCGGAACCCGGACTGGGAAAGGTCCAGGATATTGTTCTCCTCGAGGTAGTGGGTCAGTTGTTCGTTGGCGGTCTTCTCGATGACCTTTGCTGGGAACAGGAGCAGGGAGATGGGCCGGAAGTTCTTGAGGTCCTTGGGGTCGGCCTTGGGTTTCTTGAGTAAGACGTTGATCTCGGCGTGCTTCCAGCTCTCCGGGAAGGTTGCTGTCTCAAAGGAGATGTTGATGACTTTACAGAGAAGGGGTGCAATGGATGTGCTGGCTTTGTTGAAGATGTGGTGTGGGCATGGGTCCGACGCAGATCTGGAGTGGATGGTGTTCATGGTCTTGATGGTGTCGTCATTGTTAATGTTGGTCCAGGAGAGCAGGCAGTTGGTGCGGATGAATGTCGTGGGGGCGGAGGTCTCAGTGGTTGTCGGGGCGGTCGTGGCGTTGTAGCTGTCGTGGATGTCTGCGGTGGGAGAAGGTGGCCAGCGAGTCATACAGGTCTTACGAGGGTGGGACATCGTTGGTGTTGGAGATGGGATTGGAGAGTTCCTTCACGATGTTGAAGAGCTCTTTGCTGTTGTGCGCCTTGTTGTCTAGGGGTTTTTTAAAGGAGGCTCTTTTGGGGAATCTGATGAGGTGATGGTGTCTGCGGGTGGCATTCTTGTGGGTTGCATGGCTGCCAGTGGTTCGTTCACGGAGCCAGATCTTCTCCAGCTTTCCTCAGGTTTGCTTGAAGGCCCAGAGGTCTTCAGTGAACCAGCTGGCTTTCTTGTTGGTGTGACTGTTTGAGGGTTTCTTGATCGGGCGAGGGTGTTGGCGCAGTTGTTGATCCACTGTCTGAGGTTGCAGGTGGCGGTGTCGGGGTCGGTGGGGTCGGCAGGTGGGCTCTGGCCGAGTCTGGTGGTTAGCTGGTCTTCGGTGACTTTGGTCCAGCATGGCGAGGCATCTGTTGGGTGCGGTGTTGCATGGTGGGTTTCTTGAAGGTAAAGTGGATGCAGCGTATAGTCGGTCAAGTGGAGTTCGGTGGTGTGGTTGAAGCAGACTTGGGGGCTAGCGGAGAAGATGGGGTCAAGCGTGTGACCGGCAGAGTGGGTGGGTATTGTGGCGAGTTGTCTGAGTCCGAGGTTGGCTAGGATGTCGATCATGATGGTTGAGTTGGTGTCGTTGTTGTTCTCGAGGTGGAAGTTCATGTCCCCGAGGAGGATGTAGTCTGTGGAGGCGAGGGCCTGTGTGCTGACGAAGTCGGCGATGGAGTCGCTGAACTGTGGTCGGGGTCCGGGGGGGTCCATAGATGAGGGTTCCTCTGAGGGTGGTGTTGGGGTCGGTGTGGATCTGGAAGTGCAGGTGTTCGGCGGTGCTGATGGTGTCGTCGTTGTTGGTCGTGACTCTGAGAGTGTTCCTGTGGACGATGGCGATTCCTCCTCCTGCTCTGTTGGTGCGGTCCCTGAAACAAGTCTGGGCAAGAAAGCAAGTACAGTCACAGAGCAACTACAGGCACAGGGGAATAAAAACAAGTCTGGGCAAGAAAGCAAGTATAGGCACAGGGGAATAAAAACAAGTCTGGGCAAGAAAGCAAGTACAGGCACAGGGGAATAAAAGAAGTCTGGGCAAGAAGCAAGTTAGGCACGGGGGAAAAATACAAGATTAGGCAAAAACAATGCAGGCAGAGCCGTGCAGCAGCATGGGGAGCGACCTGCCTGCGAGCAGGATCAGAGGTCGCTCAACATTGCATCATTCCAACATTGATAAAAATTATTATCATTGAATTTGGTAGCAATAAACAACCATTATTGAACAGCAAGATGCTACAAGTGGTAACCACACTTCTGAAACATACTTTTTATGTATCTCACCCCATCCTCCTATAGCAGCTTTAAGAGATGGATCCCTGATTGTGCCTTGGCCTGGCTAGTTTGACTGCTTTCTACATATTATCCCACTCACCTTTTACCTTTGACGTTCAACCTTTAAGCTCTAAAGTGGTCCATTGTTCGACCCTCTGTTGGAGACTGTTTATCTTCTATGTGGTAGTGTTGGCTAAACTCATTCAATCATTTAAACTGTCTTTTTATGCATTTGCTGATGAGACCCTGCTAGTCATTTAACTGACCTGATACTTTTGTTAGCAACATCTTTGCTTTGAATGATGGGTCAAATATATCACAGTATGGATAGTTTACAACTCTTTATGCCTACACATGTGTGAAACCAAGATAATAGTCTTAGAAAACCTGAGATTAATCAGTCGGGCGCTCCACCTTAACTGCCTAAAATTGCATGCAAACCTTGGTTAATTTTTGACAGTAATCTCAACGTTGCACAAGCTTACAACAACGGGCTTCAAACTCTTAAAGATACTGTGGAAGATTCTCCCTTCCTCTCCCCCTTCCTTCAATGTATCTATCCCATCGGCCTATGGACAAAAAATCTAGTAAGGTGGAAGAAGTTGGCCCTGCTTGCAGTAATAGCTCCTTTACGATAAATAATAAACTGAAAAGCTCATAAGTCAGGTCAACGGGCAACCACTGCCACTATCCAGATTATGTCCTATGGACCGTATACAAACTAAATATAGAATAAGTGTTTTTGTTTAATTGCATGCTGAGAAATATCTACTTTGTGTGTTTGGAAAGTTGTCTATAAGAAAGCCCTTTTCCTGGTTGGACCAGAGAACACATGCCTAATGACCAATTAAATCTTCTGATTATCCTTTAAACAATATTAACACCTGATATGAATGCTTCTCTTTGTTGTATAGGCAGTAGAGCTGTGTTTTAAGAAACACAAGTAAGAATAGCATCTCTGCTAAGAGCACTGCAGTAAAGATGGCTCCTTCTCCGGAGTAGATTTTTTTTAAACTTTTTTTTTAATTGAGTGGATATTCAGCCTTACCATTAATACAAAATAAAAACAGTTACATAAAACAACTCCTGTCCAATTTAACCATCAATTTATAAATACATAGGGCATAAAAAGTGCTAGTGTGATGAAAATACAGTACTGATCAAGAAATCCGAGATATAGTGCAAATATCGCCAACATTGAGAAGAGCAGCAACCAAAATGTATTACATTGATAGCAGCAAATTAATTTACTACATCTTTAGATCTAGCACTAAAGTTCAGTTGATACAAAAATAATTAGTTCCCTGTTGCACAAGATACAGCCTAAATAACTCTTGTCCAATATAACCATCCAAGCAAACAAAAGTACTGGTGTGATACAAGTACACAACTGATCATGGAATCCCAAATATAGTGCAAATACTGCCAATATCAGTAAGAGCAACAAATAAAATTGATTACATCAATAGCAGCAAATTGATTTACATCATCTTTATGTCCAGCACTGCATTACAAATATTATAAGAACTTAACTCCCATCACAGCCTAACAGTATTTCTAAAATAAACTATTAGAGAACCCTGACCTAGTCGCAATAAATCTACAAAGGGACCCAAAGCGTTTCGCGTATGCTTCTGCCCAGATATGAGTCTTAACCATCTTTTCTTGCTAGTGCTGAATCGCAGGTATCTTATTGGACTTCCAATTCTGAAGAATTAGGGACCTGGCCACTTCAATAGCAATGAAGCAAAAAAATTGCTGATGCTTTGACAAGTGCTGAACCTCTGAAGAACACCCAAAGAGAACTAATTTAAGAGACAGAATAATATGAACTACCAATGCTAATGAGTGGTTAATCCTTCGGAATACCTTTTAACATAAATTAATGTAGTTTGTGAAAATTATAAAAGATGTGGTTTCAAGACCCTATCTCTAGATCCTCACATCTAAAACAATACTTAGAGGAAGTTGGGATCAACCTATGAAGTCTTTCCGGTGTGTAATAGGTTGGCCATCTTGGCAAGAAGGCCATTCTTTTATAGTTGGCCACTTGTAGTGCTCTTTGGCCTACTTCACATAGAGACTGCCATTCCCTTTTGCTAACATTGAACCCGGTTTCTTTTAATAGTTTAGTGAAAAAGTTATCAATCACTTTCTGTTCGCTGAGTTGTGCGAAACAAGAATACCAATTGCCACTTAAGCCCTGAACATATATTTGGTTTAAAATCCGAGAGGCTAAATTATTGGTCATTCCATGATCCGTATTTAAAAAGCTTGATATTTGACTAAAACTAAATGAAAGAGCTGTGAACCTAGCGCCCAGCTTTTGGGAAAGAATCTCGCGGGTCATCAAATTTGAGATGTTAAAAAAATCCCCCTAGTATTCGAAATCGTCTCTTTCCATAGTTGGAGAGCCCCCCCGTAAAATTTGTAGACCAAAAGACGCACATTCCCCAGTTTTAGAATATAAATTATACATAGCAATATTCTATACTTGTTTGGACACGATCGGCTAATTCAGATATTGTCTTGTATCTTGATTTTTAGGCATTTTCAGGGAATGAAGAAATACAGGTAATTGAATTGCTGACTTTATTAGCATGGTATTTAACATAAAATTGTCAAACTTAGATTCTATCATTGGTAGCTGAAAAGGTTCACTAGTGCTGCCTGATAATACAGCTCAAAGTTAGGGAGGGCAAGCCCTCCCTGAGTTGGATCTAATTGTAAAACTGCTAATGATGTTCTAGGCTGTTTCTTTGCCCAGATAAAACTCCAAATAATTTTATGAACCTCCCTAAAATAGACTTAGAAATTTGAATAGGGAGGTGAATAAACAAAAATAAGAATAATGGTAGAATAGACATTTTAACCAAAGAAACGTGGCTGATTAAAGTTAAGTGAAGAAGAGACCGTCTATCTAATAAACTCTTCACTTTTTTAAGTGTCTTTCCATAATTTAATGTAAATAATTGATCATATTGGTTGGTCACAAATAGGCCTCAGTATCTAATAGGTTTCGAAGCTGCCTGTGGGGGAAGAAAAGGAAATAATGCAGAAGGATTATTAAACCACAGTACCTCGGTCTTAGCTTGATTCAACATATACCCCATACCTAGAGCTATGGGGTATAAAACCTATCTGATCCCGATGAACAACCTGTTGTGCAAGCAGGGCCAGTCTTACTGTCCAGATTTTCATGAATATTTTATAATCTATATTTAGTAAGCTTATGGGGCGATATGAACTAGTAGCACTAGGATCCTTATCTTTCTTAAGGAAACACACCACCACCACTTCTTTAAAGTTTTTGGGTACAGGTTCACAGTTTTTCATCAAGTTGTAAAGCTTGGTAAGGATGGGCAGAAGTAAGAGCTCAAAAGTCTTAAAAACTTCAACAGGGATCCCATTGTTGCCTGGAGCTTTTGCGTTAGATATAGATTTCAATATATTGCTAACTTCGATTTGTGAGACAGGTTTATTAAGGTAATCACTGATACTCTTTAAAATAGAGGGCAATTCTATAGATTCAAAATATTGTGTAAGTAAAGCTAAAGTAATTTCCTGCGACTCCTCATAAATATTACTGAAATGTTGCAAAAAGACTCCAGCTATTTCATCCCTTGAATCTACAACTGTGCCCGTGAGTGGAATTCTAATCTGGGTGACTATATTTTGGCTATTCTGAATTTTTGTAGCCCAGGCCAGATGTCATCCTATAAGTTGGCTTCCCTCTTGTAGTTTTTGTTTATAAGCCCTGCTCCCCTTCATTGCCTGTAAATTGAAAAATGTTCTCAACTTATATTTAGCTGCAGCCAAATCTTCAAGGGAAGCTGCTTTTAGAGATACAGACCTGGACATCTTTAAATTAGCTGTAGTCTTTTCCACTACCAGCTGTAGCACAACTATCTCTTGGGAATGCAGCCTGCTCCCCGCAGATGTATAAACTATTACCTGACCTGCTTTAAAAGCAACCCACACCAAGAATACCTGGGTCATATGCTCATTAACTTAAAGAAAATGCTTAATGAAGGACTGCATTACCGCAATCCATTCCGCGTCTTCCAGATGGGATTCATCAAAATACCACCGCTTGCTGACTCTAGACAGTGTTGGATTCATCGGGATACAAAGGGAAATAGCTAAGTGATCGGAAAAAGAGTTGGCACTATTATCCAACTCTTCTCTTGAAAGCAGATTATCAATCAAAAATAAATCTATAAGGGAGGTGGTATTTTACCTAGAAGAATAGCATGTATAGTGTGCTCTCCCTGGATGACTTTGACACCAGGGGTGCAGCAAGGCAAAATCTTGTTACATCCTATTCATCATTTTAATTGTTTTTGGTTTTAGTTGCTTCTTAGCTGGATTTTAAGTGTCTAAATGCATATCTTGAATACAATTAAAATCCCTCCCCAAATTATTGAACACACAGAACCCAGCAATACAGCATAGATCTGAGACAAAGCCGACATATCATCAAATGGAACACTACACCTCTAAAATTAATTTTTAGATTAATCCATTGACTTTGAACATCCCAACTGATTTTTAGTACTTCACAGTTGCAATTGTTAGAACATATAAATGCCACCCCATGAGCAGACACATTTGCAAAAGCAATATAGGCTTGATTATATACCTTAGGTAGAACCAATTTAGGTGAATCTGACTTAAAATGAGTTTCCTGCAAATATAACACCTGTGGGGAAAAGGAAAGCAGCCAAGCCAATATAGTATTTGCTTTTCTTGCATTCAACAAACCATTCGCATTGCACAAAATTATTTTTTGATACTATCCATTTGTTATACGAATGACACCTTTTTTTCATCATACGAGAAGCATATAAACATAGATATTGGAAACAAAAACGAAAGATACCATCTATTTAAGATACCGTCTCCCTATCATCCCCCCACTACCCCACAGGAACCCTGCAGAACAGAATAGTGAGAAAAAAGACGAAACGATTAGTACAAATCCTAAATACATCTTTAGGTTCTAATTGATTTTAAAAGGACTTGGGCTTCAGAAAGAGCATTAAAGATTTTAAACTGGCCTTTCCAAAGAACTTAGAGTTTTGTTGATTGGATTAAAGAGGCTTGAGCACCAATGGATCTAAATTCATAGGCTAGATGTTGGAACACCTTTCTGTGCCTTGCTGACATCATGGACAGATCACAAAAAATCTTCAAGCAGGAGTCTTGGAGGACTGTAAATGTCTTCTGCTGGATTGCTCTTGTGAGAACTTGCTCCTTGATCTTATAGTCTGAAAAACTAACCAGGATACTTTGCGGATATTTAGCCCCAGGTGACTGATGAAAAAGAACTCTACGTGCTCGTATAATTGTCAAATCCTCGGGAGCATTGGTAAATTATGATCTTTGATCAATGTATTAATAAGCTGAGGAACTGACTGTATTTGACCTTGGGACTCACTCCCTTCTGGAATTCCTGTGAATCGAAGATTAGAGCGTCCTGCATTGTTCTCCAATGATTCTAGTTTTAGCTCCAGCTCTGAGATTCTTGCAGATTCCAGTATGGAACGAGATTTCAGAAGCCCCAATTTGTCCTCAATATCTGAGATTCTTTGTTCCGCAGCATGAAGCTGTTTTGGAAGTGCCAGCAGAGTCTCTTCCATCTTACTGAGTCTTTGGTTGATGAACCTTTCGTCCGCGGATCTTCACCAAAATTGTATCAAGTACCTTTTTAACAGATTCTGGCAGAAGGTCCTGTTGTGTACAGGAAATTTCAGAGCAAGATGCTTGTGCAGGAGCCTCACGTTCAAGCATAGCAATCACTTGAGAGCTGGAGCTGGAGCAAGGGAATCAAGGAGAGGAGCTAAGAATATCGGAGAGTCCAGAGGAAACATCATCTGGGCTTTCTGGAGTAGTTGGAGCAGTTGGAGCACTGGAGTGTAGCATCTCCTGTTCTCCAGTATTAGGGGTGTCTTTCATAGATTCACATGCCTGAATCATTCCCCGTCGTCGGAGTGGGAGTCCCACGGTACATAAAAAAGCAATAATATGCCATAAATATATAGTAAATAACAATAAAAACAAACCAGGAAGTAAAGTAGCCAAAGCTACAGTAGAAACAACTTCCACACCTATGACTATCCTAGTCATTTTGTAAAGTCCAAACTACAGCCAATCAGGCGCCAGCACCCACCAGAAGGTTCTCCCCAGAGGCTCAGGCTCTCAGATTTTCTACCGCGCGTCGTGTGAAGGGAGTCTCCCTGAGCTCTGCTCAGTTTTCTTCAATTTTCTTCATTTGTCTTAAGATTTTACTTCATATCTCACAGTTTTGTAATGTCTTATTACACGAAGTCTATCTGCAGACCCTGCGTCGCTTGTGGGAAGCTGAAACCTTTTCCTGTGAGCCCTCATGAAGAGTATATGGACCAGTACTCTGCCTGTCTCTGACATGGTAGGAGAAGAAGGGGATGTCTTGTGCTTAGGCTATACCCCCTTCTGATGTGGGAGGATTTTTTTATTTGTACTGCACCTTAATTGTTTGAAATGATGCTTCTCCTCTACTTCACCAGTTGTAGTAACATCGAAATTAAGGGGTCTCTGGCCTTCTCTGAGTCTGCCTCCCACATTTACGCCCACGAGATTTACTCTCAGGCGTCTAGACTCACTCTGCGTACTTTTTCTGATTGAAAATGTGCCAGCTTGTCGACAATACGGTCAAAGTATCTTTGACGACAATCTCTGCCGTCACTGGTGCTCTGCATCAACAATGGCTCCAGGATTCCGTTGATGACAATGGGGACGGTGCCCTCTTGTGGACTGATTGTAATTCGCAAGGAGTTGCGAAATTGACGAAGAGCCTCGTCGAAGGATAGCCTCGTCGACGGGGAGATAGCCTCGTCGACGGAGAGTGTCGGCGGTGAGGTGAGCCTTGCCGACGAGGAGCCACGTCGACGGTGAGCCTCGTCGACGGTGAGCCTCGTCGACGGTGAGCCTCATCGACGGAGAGCCTCGTCGGCGGAGAGCCTCGTCGACGGAGAGCCTCGTCGACTGAGAGCCTCGTCGACGGAGAGCCTCGTCAACGGAGAGCCTCGTCGATGGTTGGCCCATTGACAGGTGGCCCATCAACAGTATGGCCCATCAACAGAATGGCCCATTGACAGGTGGCCCATTGAAAGGTGGCCCATTGACTGGTGGCCCATTGACAGTTGGCCCATCGACAGTTGGCCCATCGACAGTTGACCCATTGGGGCTCGTCGACAGTATCCTTTGTCAACAATGTACTCCATTGACAATCATCCTCGTTGAGTGTGAGCTTTGTCGAGCATTGGCATAGTCAAGGGCTAGTTTCGTTGACAACAAAACTGCGTAGATGGAGGGCTCGTCGACTGTGGCCACGTCGAGAGTCGGCTCCATAGACGTTAGGCTTCAGCAGTTTGTTAGGTTGACACAAATGGCCTTGTTTTTTAGTGTTGGCCTCATTGATGCTTAAACCCAGTCAATGGTTAGATTCGTCGACGGTTAATCCAGTTGGGTTGATGCACAGTGCTCTTTTAGCCTAATAATGAGCCGTAAACTGTTTTCCGCTGCATCCACGTGACGGCGTGATGGCTCTTTACTCAACGCCATATTTCTTGGACTGGGTAAGAAGTTAGCCAGACTCTCAGGTTTTCTTAGAACCAGCGCTTGTTGTTTAGCTGACGACTAGGCTGCCATGTCCTGTTCCTTGGCGAAATCTTACACCTGAACTTCTATTACTCTACCCTCCGACGGATGTTGGAGGATTAAACTTCCTCATGAAGGGAACGGTGGATCGTTTTCATCAAACCCTCGTCACAAGGTCAGAAACAGACCATTTTTTCCCTTTCATTTTAAGATTTGGCAGAGGTCTTTGCCTCTTCTTGAGCTCAAGATCTGCACTGGTGTTTCTGTTACGCCTCGAGCACAAATTTAAAACGCCAGACAATTCAACCCGCTTGTCTTGTCTCTCAACTTCAACCTGACCCATCTTTTGCTCGGGCGGCCCAGACACGTCATCGCAACTCCGCTTCTCCTTTGACTTTTTTTATCACGACCGGGAAGGTTGATACTTCGTATTATAAGGGAGAAGAAGTTTTCCACAATGGTTGCAACCACAGTTCAGCAGGCAACCCTTTAGTTTTTTTTTTTTTAGTAGGTTCCACTACCAGAGATAGCCTAATATATTGGCACAGGTAGCCTGTATTCCCGAATACTCCTCAGCTGACGTTTCAAGGATTTTACAGAAAAATAGAAGGAGTACATCATCAACAATAGACCGTGCAGTGCACATTGCATCTCCAAGTTTTAGACAGCCCGTAGAGGCGGCAGTATTGCAGAGATAGGGTTGACAGAACTCTCGGTTCTTCGCCCAGAGTTGCACTCTAAGATAATGGTCGTACCGTTATAGAGATTCCTTCTTGGCCAACATGTTGAGCACTTACTACCTGCGCCTTCGTGTTTTTTCTCCAGTACAGAGAGCTACCCTTTTGTGGTGCCCGAGGGCAGTTCCACATCCTTTTTTCCAAGGAGTTCCACCCCGTATCATTTTTACAACTGTATTATTCGACTCTAAATCGTATGCAGGAGGTACTTCTTCACGGAACCAACGACTTACCTTAGAACCCACCCTTAGTCCATCCCAAGAGGGATGACGGTGGAATATCTCTTTTATTTCATTTGGTGAACGATCCAGTTGTCTGTTGGGGGTTCTAATAGTTATGTCAAAAGGACACTCTCTAGAATTTGGCAAATTCCCTTTTGCTACACCTTCAAAGGGGGACCGCTTCTTCCTCATCTGCGCGAGTCGTTTGCACAATTGCCTATATTGATACACACAGGGACCGTTGGAGTGGTTCTGAATCTACAACAGAGTTAGAGTTTACTCTCCGTTCCTCATCAACAAGCAAGTCAAGAAGTAGCGCCAGATTTTAGATCTTTGCGCAAACTATTCAAAGGTTGTACCTCAAGAAGGTCTTGAAGTACTACTGCCAAAACGACTTGATAATTGCACTCGACCTCCAGGGTGTCGATGTTCATGTGGCAATTTTTTCAAAAGCACAGGAGGTAGCTATGTTTTTCAATAGCTTTAAAGCATTTTCAATTAAAAACCTACCTTTGGACTTTGGTCCGCTCCACGTGTTTTTATCTAGATCCTGGCACCAGTGGCAGCCTATCTACGTCTGCAAAGCATACAGATTCATCTTTACTGAAACAAATATATAATCAGGGCTCGCTCTTCTTAACAAGCAATCCAGCACACCCAGACTTGGCAGTCACTGTTTTAAAGCCTGGTTTTTTCAACACATCATAACCAGTCTCAACTAGTCCTAGCTCTGATATGAACATTTCTCGGAGCAGAAATCAATACAAACCCAGCAAGGGTGTTTGTCTCACATGAACGACGGGCCTGCAGCTCCCACTTGGTGTTTCTTCTACGTACATTACGGTCCGTTTTCAGTAGATCCTCAAGGTCATTCCTGACCACTGCCTCCACCTGCATCCTGGTGGGTTTTCCTACTACAGATTACACATGAGAAAGATGCTAGAGGAATTAGACAAGCAGTGGTTGCAAGTCTTCGGTTCATTCGAAAATCTCATTACTAATCACTCCTCGGATGCGAGAGGCTTTCTTATTTGGTGAATCCAAGAAAGAAATTTATAGGAGTGTGTTTTTCCTTCAGGAGGCGACAAATTACCCAATCTCCACAAAAACGCATCCCTCGAGAGTTGGGGAGCGCATCTTCAAGGGCTGAAGGTCAGCGGGACATGGAGCCCGCAAGAAAGGGCCTGGCACATCAATCTGTTGAGCGAAGTGCCATCTTCCTTGCCCTCAAATCTTTTCGCGCAGTACTTCAAGGAGCCACTGTATTGGTGCGCACAGACAATACAAATGCACTATGTCAACAAGCAGAGAGGGACAAGATCAGTTCTGCTGCCTCAATCTTCTGACGGTTCATGTCCCGGGTACAGGGACATTCTAGCAGACACTCTCAGCAGGACGACAATTTCCACTCTCCAGTGGAAGCTTATTTAACGGACGGTGGTTTCAATCTTTTGGCAGTGGGGTCATCCAGATTTGGACCTTTTTTTTGCGACCAAGAAGAACAGCAAATGCCAGTTCTTTTCAAGTTGGCATCCCCACAAACACTTTCAGGGGAATGCGTTTCCGATCAAATGGTCTCAATTATCTGCTTGTGCTTTTCCACCGATACCGTTGGGTCCCAAGGTCCTGCGGTAGCTGAGGAAGAAGCAGTGTCGGCTGATTCTCATGACCTTCAAATGGTTTCACCACTACTGGTTCACCGAGCTTCTTTTTTCCTGTCGGAGTGCGAACCAATTCTGTTGTGTTCAATTCCAGACCTACTCTTCATCCAGGGTGGTCAGGTTTAACACCCGGATCCAACTTCTCTGAGGTTAGCGGCCTGGCGCCTGAGTACCTTGAGTTCGCCCATCTAGACAATCCTGCGGATTGCAAAGAAGTATTAGCCAAGGCAAGAGCACAAACTCAAATGAAAATGTTTTTTATATCTGGTGTCTTTCAGCTGGACTTCATCCTTTTTTCTGTTTTAAAACAAAGCAAATCTTTCCAGTTTTTTGTACGGCTGGCAAGTTAGGGATTGTCTCATGCAATCCTAAAGGTTTTTCTGGCAACAGTTTCCAGATACCGACAAGATGGGACCACTTCTCTTTACTCTTCAAGAACTATACAACAATTCTTCAAAGAATTTTCAGAATGTTTCCCTCCGGTAGGTCGTCCACCACCATCATGGCATCTCAATGTGGTATTAGCACAACTCATGTGCCCTCCTTTTGGACCTTCCACACAACTGATCTGTAATTCCTTACGTGGAAGGTGTCACTTTTATGGGCTTTGACTTCCTCTAGAAGAGTCAGTTATATCCAGGTTCACAGGGGTCATCAGCCTTTTCTTAAAGTTTCACAAATGACTCGGTGGTACTTCTCGCTAATCCAAGATTCATACCTAAAGTGCCTCCGGACTTCCACCGGTACGAGCCTGTCAATTTAAAGACATTCTTCCTCCTCCACTATCCAGAAAGGACATTGCTTACACTAGATATTAGGAGATGTTTAAAGTTCTATTTGCAGAGGACAGTTCAGTTACGCAGATCCGTTCAACTGTTTATCACCTATGGTGCAATTCGTAAGGTCAAGCAGTATCTAAGCAAATAATTGCAATATGGATCTCTGCTGTGATCGCTTTTTGCCATGCACAAGCAGGAGGACCTTTGCAAGCAGCCCCTAGAGTGCACTCTACCAGGGCAGGGTCTTTCTCAACTGCTTTGTTCACTGGAGTCCCTCTCCAGCACATCGGCAGTGCGGCAACCGGAGCTAGCAGGCATACTTTCACCAAACACCACTGTTTGGATGCTGTCAGCAGAACAGATGCTTCAGTGGGTCAAGCAGTTCTACGTAACCTTTTCGACTAAGGTGAGCCTCTGTTTCTCACCTCCTTTTGCTGCTGTCAGACGCTTATTATGCTGTTTCATTGTGCACATGCTTCAATAATTGCATTTTATCATGCTTTGGGCTATGTTAATACATATTAATACTCCAAATACGAATGACCCTAACCAGATGCTGAGTGTGGCACACATGGAAACCTTACAAAGCATGATAGATCTAGAAAATCAAAATGAAGATCCTAATGATGCAGTTGCACCAAGCGGGGCAGCCATGAGATCTGACATAGACATTTATCAAAAAATAGAAACCGGATTCAAACCAAAATCAGTATTCATGCCAGCAATGCCCAAAGATGGGCTAGACCTATTCGCTGAGTATGTAACGAAAGATCTGAAAGAACTGTCAGTATTGAGTACTAAGCAACGAAACCTCCAAAACCAAGACCACACACGCAAATACAATGATGTAATGACAAAAATCAAGGCAAGATCCGACATCGTGGTGAGGTGGTCGGACAAAGGGGGCAACATAGTCCTGTGGCCCCTGGAAATGTACAACAAGGAAGCACAAAACCAACTGCAAGACCGAGAATGTTACACAAGGATCACCCCGACAAACTTGATAGGTATACAGGAGAAATACCACAACAAACTGTATAAGTGGAGAGGGAAAGGATTGCTGAGTAAAAATGAATTAGAGTTTCTAAAAAATGACTACCCTGTAACAGCACACCTGTATCTCATTCCCAAGATACACAAAAATGACAAAACACCACATGGAAGACCTATAATATCTGCAATTGGAAGCCTGTTTGAGAACACCAGTGTTTTTATAGATCCTTTTTTGCAAACAGAAGTGAAAAAACTTCCGGCCTATATAAAAGACACGGGTGACTTCCTAACCAAGATATATGATGTACAGTGGAATGAACAGTATCTCTTTATGACTTTGGATGTCCAGGCACTCTACACCAGCATCAGGCACAAAGACGGTTTAAATGCCATAAAGTACTACCTGGGGAAAAGACCAATACATTTGTTTGAACATACAAATATGCTACTGGAAATGACTGAATGGTGCCTCACGAACAATACATTCATGTTCGATAGACTACACTACAAACAGGTTCAAGGATCAGCCATGGGAACTTGCTTCTCCCCCAGCTATGCGAATCTACACATGGGCTGGTGGGAGGAGCAGGTACTATGGGTTCTATATCCACAAATCATGACCAGCAATGTGATCATCTACAAAAGATTCATTGATGACATTTTTATTTTGTGGGAGGGTAGCGTGGAGAGTGCAAAGCAATTTGCGGAAGATTTGAATAAAAATGCTTTAAATCTAAAATTCACGTTCAATACCAGCGCAGAAACAATTCAGTTCCTTGATGTTGAACTGTTTGTTCAACACAACAAAATTCAAACACGAACCTACCGCAAGCCAACAGCAGGCAACGCAATTCTGCACGCCCACAGTTTCCATCCCACGCCCCTGAAACAATCAATCCCTTATGCAGAATGTCTTAGAATGACACGAAATTGTAGCACGAATGAGGGACTGAATGAAGCCAAACAGAACCTATTCTCGAGACTCCAGCGAAGGGGATACACCACCAAAACCTGTAGCAATGCTGAAGTAAAATGTAGCCAAAAAACCATACATGAATTACTGTTCCCTAAGGTTACGGAGAAACCCAGTGGTAAACAAGAGAGACAACCACCAAGGTTGATAACAGGATTCAACCGATACCACACGAATCTCCGTAAAATCTTAACCAGGCACTGGCCACTGTTCCGTAATGACCCAACTATAGGTCAGACAGTGGGTAAAACACCTTTGGTGACATTCAGAAAAGCCAAGTCGATGCGCAGCGAGCTAGTCTGCAATGCCCCAGCCCTTAAAAAACAAAAGAACTGGCTACAATCCCAGAAAGGGTTTAAGAAATGCAGTAAATGCAAAGCCTGCAACCACGGTATTAATACCACTAATGTGAATGTACCTTTCAGAAGATTTCCATATAAAATCAGGGAAGTCTTCTCATGCAAAACAGAGTTTGCAGTGTACGTGCTCACATGTGAATGTGGTAAAAGATATGTGGGATCCACCATCCACCCTGTACACATAAGAATTCTGCAGCACCTACGTGCGATTGCAAACGAGGACCAAGCTTACCCAGTAGCCAGGCACATCCATGAAATACATGCAGGCAATGCAGCAGGGCTTATCTACTTTGTCATCGACAGCATACCCAGGAATGTCAGAGGCGGAAATCGCAAACTAGCGCTACGCCGCCTGGAGTCGAGATACATTATTCTCCTAAACTCCAAAATCCCGTCAGGTTTAAATGCGGATGAGGCCCTGAGTGTCCATCTATAAACTAACCTGCTTATCCTCCCCTCTTATCTTTCCTGAGTACCACTCATGAACATCTGTTGTAAAATTAAAATTTAATTTAGTCATTAAAATTAATTTTCACGTAAACCCCTCACATGTAAATAATGGGCAGGCACAAAATCTTAAACTTCACCTCACCCCATGTTTAGCCACCTCTGTCGAACCTAGAGCCCCATACACGCTAGTCTTTATGGTATAAAAACCTTCAAGCAGAGTCTGTACTGGTCGAACTAAACCCTCTTCTACTGCCAGAATACGTGCCCGAGGTCTTCACCTTTAAACATGAGCAGCGCGAAATCATTAACCGGCATTCAACCGGAGTATGTTTGAACAAGTTTACTGACATTAACCAATTCTTAAAAAGAACACAGCAGATTTACCTCGCGGCATACGCGGCATGCCATGTGTCACAGGGCCGATGTTAAATACAGAAATCACCAGCCACCTGCAGTAGTGTAACATTTGTCCTCTCACCCTCGGCATGAGTGTCCAATTACAGACCCACAGACTCCCAACTTAGCAAGCCCCGGCCAATCATGCGTTATATGTTATACACATGTGTCAACACCAGGGGCCAAGGATTCGGTAAACAGACTCTACACAAAATATTGCATGGGTTAATATTAGAGGTGACGCTTTAAAAACATTCACAAAATATTTTATTTTATTTTATTAAGCACATGGGAATGGCAATTCCAATTGTAATGTATTATTTATTGAATGTTATATATATGCCCACAATAACAAGTGAAGAAAGACTACCATGAATTTAAAATGTGCAAGTCACCAACTTGTTAATTCACGGGGTGTAACCATGTTCACCATAGCAACGGCCAGTTGCAACAGGTTGGCTAATTGATCACATGACATAGTTAACATGTATATATATGTTTGGATGTAACAGACCGATGTTAGTGAGCAAGGCGGGAGCAAGCCGCCGAAACGCGTCTGAGCAGAAACTGAGCATGAAATAAAACGTTTGAACTAAGATTCACGGAGTCAGCGCCTTCTTTGACGGGAAGTTTGGTGTGGTAAAGAATATATACATATATATATATATATATATATATATATATATATATATATATATATATATATATACATTGTGATTATGTGCATCACAGGTTTGCAAGCTTGGCTACTAATAGCGTCTGCCTAGCAAGGATATGTACTGCTGTCTACTCTGATTCAGGCATGTGAATCTATGAAAGACACCCCTAATACTGGAGAAGAACAATAGTTACTTACCTGTAATCTGTGGTTCTCCAGTATTGGTGTCTTTCATAGATTCACATGCAACCCGCCCACCTCCGCTCAGAGGCTTTTAGGCTATATTGGTTTACCTTCACTCCTTGCGAGAAAATCTGAGAGCCTGAGCCTCTGGGGAGAACCTTCTGGTGGGTGCTGGCGCCTGATTGGCTGTAGTTTGGACTTTACAAAATGACTAGGATAGTCATAGGTGTGGAATATTTTTCTACTGTAGCTTTGGCTACTTTACTTCCTGGTTTGTTTTTATTGTTATTTACTATATATTTATGGCATATTATTGCTTTTTTATGTACCGTGGGACTCCCACTCCGACGACGGGGAATGATTCAGGCATGTGAATCTATGAAAGACACCAATACTGGAGAACCACAGATTACAGGTAAGTAACTATTGTTCTTCATTAGAGTCGCCCCCTGAAAATGCCGGCTCAGTTGACCAAACTATTGTCAACTTGCCCTGCAACAGCCCCTTGCTGACCTCAACATGGCCCATCTCACTGGCAGAGTTCAGACCGAGATTTTGACACATAGGAAAAGTCTTAGCTTTTTGAGGAGGCCAACACTCTTTATTTTTTATCAAGCTCCCGATTTGAAGTCAACAAAGTTGAAGCGGAGAAGGAGTTGAGATGTCTGAGCCACTAGAGATTAGATAGGAGGTCCGAATTGTTTCGGCTTGGGTATCCACCATGCTCAGTTTATACAGCTTACGTAGGGATAAACCACTGGTTTCCCCCTTCTACCCCTCCTCCAGTGGCTTGCGCTGTGGAAAAAAAGAGAAAACAGAAGCAGCTGCCAGAGGCTCCAACTGTTTATCTCGTCAGCCAGCTATTCTGCTTTCGGATGCTTTCATGTTTTGTTTAGGGTTGACAGGAGGGACCGGTGAAGCAGTTTTAGTATGAAGCTGTCACATGACAATAGGGCGCAGCTAAAATTAGCAAGTATGCATTTTGAATGAACAATACCTCACTGCCACTTTAAATTCCATCCGTTGGGAACTGGTCCCTTTTCAGTGTTTAAAGTTACGTGTATTTAAAAGCTAGCGAGCCCATCCTGCGAATGTCCAAGCTGCATATGATTAAGCCTCAGTGGAGGCGAAACGCGTAATGCAATGTTGGAGTCGCCATTAAAGAAAATTTCTCAAACAGCATGACTGGAGTGGGCGTTCGTTTAGCTACCTATTGTAGCTGACAGTGTTGATATATATATATATATATATATATATATATATATATATATATATATATATATATATATATATATATATATATATATATATATATATATATACACACACACTTCCGGTGGATATAGTCAGTACTTGTAATTAGAAAACACCAACAATGCTGGTTAATGAGAGTCAAGGTCACTGTACAACAGGTAGTTGTTCCTTTCTTCATTCCTTTCATCCTACTTCTATTTCTCCTTCCTTACTCTTCTTCTTTTTCCTTGTTCCTCCTCTCTTCTCTTGTTCCAGCACAACAGTCACCAGGAAATCCAGTGAGAGCTCCTCGCTCTCCCCTTTTACTCGCCTCCTCTACCTTTACCTCCTTCCTCCTTTGTCCCAGAGAAAAATCACTGGCACCCTCAACAGGGAAACAGGGAGCTCCAGAAACTGCAGTCGCTGCCGGGACGCCCTCCAGTGACAAAAACAGGCAGAGTTGAGGGCAAGCCCGGACGCCAGCAGAATCTGAGCTGCAGTGCCCAAAAGCTCCCACCGTCCAATCCCAAGCAAAAATCCTCCACGGACCCAAGCGGTAGTCTTCCCTTGCCGTGTGACCGGCTCAAACTCCACTACAAGCGGAGCCGCTACATCGCCACGGGGGATCCGCATAAGAGAGCCCCAGCATCTGCTTCTGCTGAGGGAACTGGGAGGCAGGGCCAGGAGAGGCAATTCCATAGTCTTCAGCAGCGGAACATGGGGGCAGCCGCTGCAGATGTCCTCCATGGTAGATCTTGACAAGACATCTTGTCACATGCTATTTTTGTAGTAATGGCAAACATTCTCTATACTTTCTGAAATGCCACACTTAGAGGAAGTGCTGACCTCTTTCCACACAGAAATCCTGGCTTCAATGATTAACTTTTCTTGGCCCATTTGCGGTCATTGAAGAATCCTTGAGGGATTAGATGGAAGAGTATGACTTCTGCCCTCATCTGATGCTCATATATCGGGACAAAGCACAAAGGAAATATATGTTGAGAAACAAATGTACAATTTTAAACAATCAAGAGGCCCCGATGTGGATCTGATGGCAAACCCCAAGCTGTGTTCAGTCACTGATCCAGCCAAAACTAGAAAATCACCTTTATAGGTTTTGCCCATTAGATCCCCTGCAGCAAGTCCATCATGAGAACATGAAACTGGTATACAGTAAAGGCACACTGAAAGTAGAATTTTAGGGTTTCTGTTGCTGAGTTCTGTAACCAATTTCCAGTGCCTCTGGAGCAAGGTGAGCATAAGTCCTCATTGTTGTATTTCACATTAAAGTGTTTCATGAGCAAGGCTCTATAATCTTAATTTTTCACCCATTCCTGACAGAGACTAAAGGCCCTTATTTTGAGCTTGGAGGAAACCTTAAATTATCCAATGTCTGGAGGGAACTCTAAATACAAAGTAAAATTCAGTGCCTGATTCACTACACAATACTATGCCTGCGGTGAAGAAAATTTAGCCAGTGGTCACTACTCCATATTAATAGTTTCCTACAAAATTTAACTTCCTTCCAAACTCCAAATAAGGCCAATACGTTTTTGTTAGGTCTGTCAGCCTTAGAATGGATGTCACCTAATCTTTTTGCCTTCTCCCCTCTTGTTTATCTGGTTTCATTTTTGTTGGCCTTAGGACTTTGTGCACTTTACCACTGCTAATCAGCGCTTCAGTGGTGGTGCTCACTCCCTAAATCATGGTATCACTGGCTTACAACTGATTGGAATATTTAATTTACTTAATAGTCCCTGGCAAAGTGGTATACCATATACCCAGGGCTGATAAATTAAATGCTACCAAGTGGGCCTGCAGCACTTATTGTGCTATCCACTTAAGTAGCACCTGAAAACATGTCTCAGGCCTGTCATTGCAGCCTGTTTGCAGTTTTAAACTACCAATTTTATTTGGCAAAATAACCCCTTTGCCAAGTCTAAAACTCCCTTTTTAATACATATGTCACCCCTAGGATATTCCCTAAAGAGCCCATTTGGCAGGGTGAATTGTATTTAAATAAATCAAGTGTTTATTTTTAAGTTTATATGTCCTGGTAGTGAAAAATGTCTGAATTTGCTTTTCTCTAATGTGAGGCCTATCTCTTCCATAGGACTACACTTAATACATTTAATAAGTGGTAACTTTTGTTTGAGAGCAGATAGGAATGTCATGTTTGGTGTCTGAGGAATTTAAATTTAAAACATGGTTTAAAGGTAACATCAGATTTTAAGTCACAATTCTGAAAATGCCACTTTAGAAAGTTGTTTTTTTCTTGTCCAAACCATTTGGTGCCTGCAGCCTGTTCCCTGGGTCACATGATTAAGTGTAGTTGCCAGTTGGACTTTGTGTATTCTTCCCACACAGTTACACAATAGAGGGTCTGGGTGTTGTAAGGATGGGCCATTCTGACTTGATGTGAGGGGTGTAGCTGTCATCTGGTAACTTGCACTGTTTCGACACTGCCTCAGCTCACACACAAATGAATTCACACTAGCCTATTGTGCCTGCAGACAGGCTGCAACCAGAATAGGGAGGCAGGAAATTCCAAACACCTCTGTGGGGGTAAAACTGCATAAGTGTCTTCCACTTCAAAGGTGGCACCAGGCATAAAAAAGGGCTCTCAGGCCCACTATTCAGTATACTCATGGACCAGTGGACACCACAGAAGAAGGAATGCCCTGCTGTCTGAGAAGAAAAACTAGACCTGCATCCCTCATTACAGGCTGAAGTGACTCCAGGGAGCAGCTGACTGGCCTGTTCTAAGCTACAGGGACACAATAAGTTCCAGAGGATTCTCTGGAACTGCCCAGCTGGCCTACTCCACTGGACCTGTTTGTACCTGCAACTGGACCTGCCAGATCCCTGCTGTTCTCTGTTGGAGTGAGGTCCTGATCCCCAAAAGGTGGCTCTTAGGTCCTGGACCCTTGGTATGCCATCCTCCAAGACTAAAAGGAGAAATCAGGCAGTTTTGGGCTACTCGCAACTGTAAACGGGCCCGTTTGCACCAAGATCTTGTTGTATGCGCCTACCGGCAATGTGAAACCGCAGAGAACTTGATTCTTTGTACTACAGCGACAGGCATTGCAAGATCTGCACCCAATTTCTCATAGTTTTCCTGCATTTGTTGTGATGGGAGGAAGCTATATTATAAATCAACCCATGTCCTCTCAGAGCAGTTATTTCTCAGGAATTCCTAAACACAGTCTACTAAAGCCTAAGTCCCACAAGAATCTTTTAAGTCATCTGCACAAGTCAATACTTTGAGCAGGGTTACTTTGAGCAGTTCTTACAGCTAGATCTGTTGCATTCTCCAACAGTCCTATTTGACTACTTGCGCATTTTTAGGTCTTGCGTAGGAAGCAAAAGCGCTGTCTTTTTGAGACATGCTGAATGTACTCTGTGGGCTTACAGCAGGTCCATCTCTTTTGGCATTTTTTGTTTGCAACCACACGCAGCATCTTTAGTTCACAAACACAGTTTCCCTCAATTGCCTCTGCTTGTATTTTAGGTACATTGTGTTTTTTAGGCCAATCCGAACAAAACACACTCAGCTGACAGCATTTTTAGTTTACTAACACACAGCCTTTTTAGTTTACAAGCACACAGTTTCTCTGAATATTTCATAAGTAAACTTGTAAATGATTGGACTCCACAAAATTTGTATTACCTGTATGTTTACTCTAAAGGTGGACCCAGTTCGATTTGAAATATTTGTTTGGGACTACTTGATGGTATGTGCGTTCCATAGAAATGTATAACCTAATAGAAGTAGGTGGTCTTAAGTCTGTGACTGCAAGTTGACGCGAGTGTAGGAGAGTCAGGCAGAGGATAGAATGCATTTTCACCTTTGATCTACCTAACTAGTGCTTTCAAAGACTGAACTGAATTAACGAAAGACCTGGATCCCTTGTTCAATAATTCATTGTGACGTTTGGACAGTTTTGTCCATTCTTTAAGGACTTGTACTGAGCATCTGAGTGCATGCGGTTTGGTCTTGTATATACCAGCACACCTGTCCTCGCACAATGGAGATTTTCAACATGTCCAGCATTCATTCTAAAAAGGACATACCTGCTTACGTTCTGTGGGGTAAGCACGTGTTGTTATGCAACTTACAACACATACTGGTATTTGGTTTTACAATAAATTAAGTTTACTCTTCATGTCTTGCAAAGCACCTTCAAGTTCAAACCCTCCTGCTTTTTGAGCCAACAGCATTTCTCATGCTAGTATTTTTAAGTCAATATTAATACTGAAAAAAACGAAACTACTAGTCCCAAAATGCAAAGTGGTGTTCGCTTAAAAAATCATGCACAGTCTGGAAGTTTCACATGATGAGTTGACTGAAACAAATGCGCAAAGTTAGTGATAGTGCATTATGCACCTGTGCATTTGTTTCAAATATCTGATTGTTTCAAAATACGACAAATTAGAAACTATTCAGTCATCACAGAACTTTGACAGAAAGCCATTATTTTCTTGCACTTTATTTTCTCTCCACAGTTTGTAGGGATGAACCCCAATAAATATTACACTTGAAGGTTTGAAAAATTAGCAAAGCTGAGTGTTAGACCTGGCATCCTTGGCATGAGTCTCTCCTCCATTTTTTCATCTGTTTGCCTCCTCTGTTTACGATGTTTTGATGGAATATTACTTTGGGCACTGTGCCACTGCTGATCAGTGCCACAGTGCAAGTGCTCCCTATGTTAAATTGGTACATTAATTAGATTCAAAGTTTGGCTTATTTGGTTTACTGTCAGTCCCTAGAATAGTGCCCCAGGAGTGCCACGGCTTGTAAATACAAATGCTGCCGGTGGGCTTGCAGCACTCGTTGTGCCACCCACAGAAGCGGCTTAGTAAAATATGTCTAAGGTCTGCCATTGCAGAACCTGCGTGCAGTCTGGTACTGCCATGCTGACTGTGCAAGTACCCCTACTTGCCAGTCCCTAAAACCTTCCCTTAACTTCATGTTAGTCACCCCTATGGTAGGCCCAAGGGCAGGGTGCATTGTAAGCATGAGGTAGGACAAGCCCTGATGTGTGTGGCATGTCCTAATAGTGAATTACAGCCATTTTCGTTTTTCACTATTTTAAGGCTACCTGCTCTCCTTAGGCCAGACTGGGCTGCTGGAATTATTGCACTATATAATCCTAACAGACTCAGAGAGCATGGTGGAAAGTCGAGTTTAGTATCCCTGAACACAGAATTTGATAACACATCCTTTAGGATGGATGGTTTTTAGATTCTGAGTTTGAAACTAGCACTTTTAGAAAGTGACTAGTTTCTTGGCTAACTATTTACCGGTCTCTGCTGGTTTGGTGTGTGTGACAGGGCTGGATGGCTCCAGAAGTCTGAATGAGTCAGTGTGGGGTGAATGAGGCATTTCCGTTTAGAGTGGGGGAAGAGTAGTTCCTGATAGCCTGCCGTGCCTGACACAATGCTGGCTCTAATGATGGCTCTGCCCCTGCCAGTGACAATGCTGGCTCCACCTCCTGCCGGGCAGCTGAGGACCCTGCCCTGCACAGTGAATAGGTCAGGTGTCTCGGCCTGACAACACCCACAACAAACCCAGGATGGGGAAAATCTCCCTGCATGGACAAAGGGATCAAAGCAGAAAAGGGGTATAGGAGAAGGACCCCTGAACCAAAGATTTAGAAGCCTGCTGATCCAAGGACTTGCCTACCCCTTCTGCCAGAGTGCTATTTGCTGGGGGGAATCCTGCAGTTGCTTCTTTATTTTTGCCAAGGAACAAGGAGAAAGGAACTGAGTGTGTACTCTCAAACTTTGCCAAGAAAATCTTTAAGGGCTGGAAGAGTGCCAGTCTCCTGTTGAAGTCACAGGGCTAAAGGACTTCACCATCTGCTAAATTTGCCTGTTGCTGGAACGTGGGAGTCAAGCATATCTAAAGAAACCAGCAATCACGACGACGCCAACGCCGAATCCAGCTCGACAACGTGAGTACAACTCCAGTGTCCCGCACCTTCGACGCCGGGCCCGATCGACAACAGTAGCTACGCCACTACCGATCGCCTCGACACCGCAGCCCCTCTCGATGCCGTGAGCGCTGCTCACTCTTGCAACGACGACATCGACAATGACGCCGTATCCTGCTTTGCCACCGTGAGCGCTGCTCCGGCCCGACTTCTCTCGACGCCGCTGCGGATCGCCCCAACTCCGAGGCTTGATCGACGCTGACGCCTCAACGCCGATACTTCTCGACGCCGTGGATCTTCGTTTTCTTCATTCTAAAAGGTACTGTGTTTGTGGGGCCTGTTTCGACTCCGGGCTCGACGTAGCGCTCCTCGTGGTCGACGCCGAACCTTTGGAAAATCTTTGCCTCAACGTCATGTGACTCCTGTGGGGGTTACATTGTTGCCAAGAGCTGTGCTTTAGAGAAGAAGAGTTATTTTTGTTGCTAAAGAACTGTGTACTAAGAAGAAACTTTACCTGAACTATTATTTTTCCTTCCAAAGAGTATTTATTGAGATTGTGGTATATTTTTGTCATTATTTGGTCTTGTGCCTTATATAAACATCCTTATTTTTATAATACCTTCTGTGTTGTGTCCATTTGTGGTGTATTCACTTTATTACTGTATGTGGTCATAAATGCTTAACACACTGCCTCTGAGATAGGCCTGTCTTCTCTGCCAAGCTACCAAGGGGGTGAGCAGGGGTTATCTAAGTGTGTGATCCCCTTGCCCTGACTAGAGGAGGTGGGTCCCTATTTGTCAGAAGTGTATACCTCTGCCAACTAGAGACCAGCCAATTCTAACACTGGGTATTATTGTGTTATTTGCAGCTGTTTAAATTTTAACTAAAGTCTGCCATCTCCCTCTTTGCGCAGGGATGCAAGTGCTGTTTTGCCAAATTCACTTCCAGATGGAAATATATATTCATCACCTGAAATGTGCTTCACACGAGCGTTGTGACCTTGCCTTAAAAACCCGGTTAATACAGTGTTAATTGTGTATGTGAAACAGCTGTGTCCTTTTCGGTTGGTGTTGCTCTTAGAACATATCACGGCTGTGTCACTGGTGTTTGCGCACCAATTCGAAAGGGCTGAGTTCACAAATCAGCAGTTGCAATTAGTCCATTTCGCATATTAGTCCCTATTTCTGCATGTGTAAATAACGTATTTGTGTAAGATTTGCTCCCTTGATTTGCGGCTGGGGCAGCAAATTACAGGAGCAAACAGTGGCATCTTGTGCACCAAGCATAATCTCTTTTTGGGCACACCCTGGAGATGGCCCTCAAAGTTGCGTTCATTGCCTAATCGTGACTGGGAACTGTGTGTGCTTAAAACTAGAAGTTTTACTTTTTTCACCTAAATCAAGCTAATTTGCTTGGTATTGTGCCAATTTAGGCCACACAAACAATAAAATTGATAAAATACTTTTTTAATAAAGACATTATAAAAAACTGTTAAAAATAAAATATATTCCCGGCGAACACTACTTTAGCGGAAGCCGCGCCGCTTGAGGATCGCCTACTCACTGACTTTATGCAGGAGGGCGCTACATCCCTTACATATCGTAAACTGTTGAATAACTTGCCAGACCCACTAGTAAAGTTGTGTGAAAAATGGGTGGATGAGATAGGAGACATGGATGACTCGAACTGAAACGCGGCGCTAGCGTCTCCGCGTGAGGCGGGTACCTCGGCTAGGTTCCGCCTGGTACAGCTAAAAATTCTACACAGAATATATTACACCAGGACTGTTCAAACTGCACAGAGCAGCACACCCGCTCTGCCTCAGGGGATGTGGCATAGAAGGCACGTTTCTACACACACTCTGGGAATGCCCCACTATGGTAAGATACTGGCAACAGGTGATGCGCACCATTTCGCAAACACTAGGCGTGTCCTTATCGCCGGACCCACATTTGTGCTTGTTGAATATATGGGGCCCGAATGATTTAACACATCTAGGTAGATTATGGGTAGCGATAGGCACAATGACAGCAAAAAGAGATATAGCACAGAGGTGGGGGGTGGCGGAGTTACCAACATTGTCACTATGGTGCAGAAATATGGATGCGATTATGGTGACAGAGCGGGCAGTATATCAACTGAGAGCGAATCCCCGCAAATGGAATAAAGTGTGGCTGCCTTGGAACACTTACAGAGGTGACCTATGTGACCCTTTAGAAGAAGAGGATATAGATAGTTCGGGGGATGAGATGGAAGATACCTGAGTGCATGGGGATGGGACCACTGAAGATGCAGGAAGGAAAGAGAAGGCCGGATAGTAGACCAGTTTACTTGCATAGAGTAGGGCCCGGGAAGAAGGTGGGTGGGATAAAGGTGGGGGCAACTGAAATTGCCGCAAGGTACGGCAGACGATGGACCAAGGATGAGGTCACCCAGTTAACTACTGAGTCAAAAGTTAAGTTCTGTTATCAAAAATACAAAAGCGAGATGACACTTATTTTTTGGGTACAAAAGTAATGCGTAAAACTGCCATATATATTAGAAGATCTGCTGCCGGACCGATGGTTGTCGGCTGAATAGCTGTGTAATTTCTGCCTGGATAAACAATATTGGTAGAAGCCGGCCCTAGGGTTGTAGGCATGATATTGTAAGTTATCAAAATGTCAATAAAGTCTTGCATCAAAAAAAAAAAAAAAAATATATATATATATATATATATATATATATATATATATATATATATATATATATATATATATATATATATTATAAATACCTCCTTTATTGTAAATTTAAACTTCAAACGTGAATAACACACTTCAGTAAAGTGTGCGGTTTGGTTCTCAGGTTTCACATATTCCTATTAGTTGGACCAAAAATCATTTGAGTCATCACTCCCCAGACTTTTTGCGTTTTATTCCTCTTGTTGCTGAATTTGTTTTTGCTGGGGTTCAACTATGCACACTTTTTCATAGCTAACCCGTCATATAGTGCTTGTGCCCTATCCCCTCAATATGATGCAATTGGTTACTTGTTTGGCACATTTAATTTACTGGTAAGTCCCTGGTAATTGGTACAGTGGTACCCAGGGCCTGCACATTAAATGCTACTAGTGGGATGCAACACTTATTGTGCTACCCACTACTGTAGCTCTAAACCTATGTCTCAGGCCTGCACTCCTGCAATGTAGTTTTGAAACTATTATGTCGACTTGGCAGGATAAAAACCTGCCAAGTCTGAAACGCTCCTTTTCAGGTCTCGCATAGACAGCGCATGTGTGTCTCTTCAGGACATTTTGTTTACTATTAATGGGCTTGTGTCATGTGTCGGCTTCAAAGCCGCTCTCAATTGTGTGTTTTCTACTGGTCAGTTCTGCGGTTGGCACTTCTTGCATGTGACCGCCCCTAGAGCATGGTCCAAGTACATGTACCTTACACTGCTTACACTTTTAGGAACAATTTTTTTTCTTTTGTTGAGTCACTCCACAGAGTGCATCTTTCCTAGATGGCTCTGTTGTCCTCTCCATCCCGTTGTCTGTCTGTGTTTGCTTGTTCCTCATCCATCCCATTGCCGAGCCTCCACCCTTGTTTATGAAGCTTTCACCACTGTTTGCAACTGCATCTCGACCATATCCATACTGTTTTTTTTTTAAACAATTATAATTTGCCTGAGTTTGTGTTTTCGGTCTGACTGTGAGGGGATCTTACACATGAGTATTTGTTTATTCTTAGCTCTCTGGTCCGCCGCGGGGGCTTTCCAATTGAGCGAAGAGAGTGCTACGCTGATTTTGCTGTGATGGCCGCCATCTTAGTTGGTGGTGGTTGGCGGTCCAGCTTACTCATTACTTCCGAGGGGGGGGGACATATTTAATCCATGAGAAAACAGACGTGCAGCGGACAAGCGCAGCGGGAGCGCCACTGGTGAGCAGAAGGTGCGCCTAAGGCAAGCCCGTCTGCGCCATTCCCCGCTAAGACCAAGCTGACGGCCAGGGATGCTGCCCATTTTACTGTCTTTGCAATAGACCGCCAGCTATACTTTGGTAAGGACTTGTGCAAGTTAAATAATTCTCTTGATAATAGACCCAAAGATTGTGTCTGCCTAGACTTTAGCAGTCTGGCCTTAAAGACAGCAGAGGCTTGTACTATCTGTGTCTTCCTGCTACAACCGGACCTGGCACCCCATACATCCTTCTCCTTCAAATTGCCACCACGATTAAAAGTCATTAGTGCAACACGCTGCGCTCTCATTACTCCTAGTCTCTGCCTAAACATAGGCTAGACATCGCAGAGCTGATTGAGGCTCAGCAATTAGACATGCTATTTATTACCGAAACCTGGGGTGATAAGGTGGCAGGACCGGATTTCTACTTGGCTGTTCCTCAACGTTTCACAGTATTTAGTCATGACAGAACTGAGAAAAAAGGAGGTGGAATTGCGTTAGTTTATCGTTGACACCTTTAAAGCGTCCTTTGAGCCCATTCCCTGTCTAGAATGTGAAGCTTTTTTTTTAACCTAAAAATAGCTAACTACCTTCCATTTAAAGGGGTGTTACTCTATCGCCTGCCAGGGTGAAAAACTGGATTCCTGAACTCAATAAAAACCTTGCTTGAAACCTGTTCTACTGAGAATGTAATACATTTTTTGGCTGATTTTAATTTTCATCTTGAAGACAGGTCAGATTTAAACACTGTTTCCCTTATCGATCTCATGACTATGGCTGGTCTGAATCAAATAGTTACAGGCCCTACACATCAGTCTGGTCACACCCTTGATGGCATTTTTACTAATAACGAACTTACTGTGATCAAGGAGATCTTACCTCTAACTTGGATGGATCACTTAGCTATCATCTTTGAGCTGAACAACCCATTCACGGACAAGGTTACTAATCTAAAGCAACTCACTAGGACCTATCGTAATTGGAAACAGGTTGATGGTAATTTGCTCAATGCTCAACTGTCTAATGCCCAAAATAAACTCCCAGAACATGTGGAATTAGCCTCACTCCAGTTCAATAACTGGCTCTCATCCATTACTAACAAGGTAGCTCCCTATACTCTTAGACAGGAGAGAAGCAGGAGAAGCAACTATAGTGCCATTGAACTCTCCAACTACAAATCCCTACTGGCTGAATAGAAAAGCCTGATATTTACAGAGAAGCGCTTCTATTTTGCTAAACAAATAAAGGAGGCAAAGAACTCCACCAGGGAAATCTTTCAAGTAGTCTCTAAACTGTCTGTACCTCCAGAAAAAAAAAACACAACTGAGCAGTCACAAGGGGGCATATTACCAAGCAATAGCGATAATTATCGCTATTGCTTGGTTACAGACAAAAATTTACCGCTAAGCTGCGGCGATTTTTATCGCAAATAAACCTTGGTATTACCAAGGTTTATCGCAAATGCGATAAGAAATTGCCGCAATGCATGAATATCGCTGAAAAGTCAGCGATATTCATGCATTACCGAGCTAATGCTCTTAGCCATGTTATTCACCTCCCATTGGATAACATGGCTAAGAACTGCTCAGGGCAAGTGTTAGCTTTTGGAGATATTCGCGCTTAGCGCAATATCTCCATAAGTTGGTAATAGGAGATAGCGATGTTAGCGACTGTTTCCAGTCGCTAACATCTTGGCGCGCCCTCTTTGCATGTCATTAGTGATAAATATCACTGACATGCAAAGTGGGGCCCAAGATGATCGCTATCTCCTACTAGCTGTCGCTAACTCAGCTAGGTAATAGGGAGATAATTTTATCTCCGCTTTCTTGGTTTTTAAAGCCAAAAAAGCGGAGATAAACTCCCTTGATAATATGCCCCAAGATTTTTATAACTCCTTAGCGCAACACTTTTTCAAGAAAGTGGAGCAAATGTATGTCATCTTTGACACTAAGACACGCCCAGATGGATGCATTCTAGCCAATGTTGGCTCTTCTAATGCCTCGACTTTCTCTGAATTTAAACCAATTACTAATGATAAGATCACCACTTTTATTCAGCCGGTTTTCCCCAACAACCTCTTCCCCCCGATTTGTTCAAGCAAGCCTCGAAGACTTTGGCTCTGAGTCTCACAACAATCTTTAATTTCATGTTCATTCAGGGTGTGTTTCCCTCTATTTGAAAAAGAACATTGATTTTACCACTACTGAAAAAATCTAACCTCGATCCCACTGAACCGCGGTGCACAGGCACGCCATTGACCTATGGAACCTACTAGACACCCTCTCTCCAGACGTCGCCTTCCTTACGGAAACATGGATGAATGCTTCCTCCGCACCAGACATCACCATTGCCATCCCTGAAGACTACAAGATCACTCGCAAAGACCGTACCAGCCACACAGGAGGAGGAATCGCTATCGTCCATAAGAAATCTATCCGCATCTCAACCAGCTCTGACACCAACCTCGCCAACTCCGAACACCTTCACTTCCAGATCCACATCGACCCCAAAACCACACTCAGAGGCACCCTTCTCTACAGACCACCAGGACCCCGCGCAAAATTCAGTGAAGACATCACAGACTTCATCTCTCCACACGCGCTTCCCTCCAAAGACTATATTCTTCTGGGAGACCTCAACTTTCACCTTGAAAAGATAAACGACCACAACACCGCCACCCTCGTGGACAACCTCGCTAACCTCGGACTTAAACAACTAGTCACTTCCCCCACCCACATCGCAGGTCACACACTCGACCCCATCTTCACCTCCAGCAATCATGTCTCCTTCAGCCACACTACGGATCTCCTATGGACCGACCACAGCTGCGTTCACTTCACCTACAACAAGCCGAAACCCATCAACCACTCCCAACCTACCCTGCAAAGAAACTGGAACAAAATCACCACGGACCAAATCTCCGCATCGCTCCTTCGAAACTCCCCAGCCCTCTCTTCTAACGCCAACGAAGCCGCCGCCAACCTCACCCTGTGGTTATCCAACACCGCCAACACCTTAGCACCACTGAAAAAACGTCAAAGCAAACCTGGCAACAAGAAGGCCTCATGGTTCAACGATGATCTTAAGAAGTCCAAGAAACTCTGCCGCTCCCTTGAAAAGGCCTGGAAAAAAGACCCTACCACTAGCACCAAGGACGCCTTCAAACATGCCACCCGCACTCACCACCAACTAATCCGAAAGGCCAAGAAAACAGCATTCAAGGATCGACTTGACAACAACGCCCACAACAGCAAGGAACTTTTCAACATCGTCAAGGAATTTTCCAACCCCTCGGCCAACTCCAACGACATCACCCCCTCTCAAACCCTCTGCGACTCCCTAGCCTCTTTCTTCCACAACAAGATTGCAGACATCCACAACAGCTTTGACAACCAACCCGGAAACCAACCCACCCTACCATCTGCTGACCATCCTCCCCCCGTAAACACCCTTAACGCCTGGAACCCAATCTCCACTGAGGAAACCATCCGCCTGATGAATTCCATCCACTCTGGATCCCCCACAGACCCATGCCCTCACCACATCTTCAACAAAGCAGACTCCGTCATAGCACCGCACCTCCGAGACGTCATCAACTGCTCCCTCGACTCCGCTACCTTCCCAGAAGTCTGGAAACACGCTGAACTCACCGCCCTTCTGAAAAAACCAACAGCGGACCCCACAGAACTCAAAAATTAACGCCCCATCTCGCTTCTTCCATTCCCGGCCAAAGTCATCGAGAAAGCCGTCAACAACCAGCTCGCCGCCTTCCTCGAAGCCAACAAATCCCTCGACCCCTCACAATCTGGCTTCCGAGCAAAACACAGCACTGAGACCGCCCTCATCGCAGCAACAGACGACATCCGAACTCTACTGGACAATGGAGACACAGTCGCCCTCATCCTCCTCGACCTCTCTGCAGCATTCGACACAGTCTGCCACAGCACCCTTCTACAACGCCTCAATAACATCGGAATCCAAGGAACAGCACTTGAATGGATCACCTCGTTCCTCACCGGAAGAACCCAGAGAGTCCGCCTTCCTCCATTCAAGTCCGAGGCCTCTGAAGTCACCTGCGGCGTACCTCAAGGATCCTCACTCAGTCCCACCCTCTTCAACGTATACATGAGCCCCCTCGCGGCCATCGCCCGCCAACACAACCTCAACATCATCTCTTACGCGGATGACACTCAACTGATCCTTTCTCTCACCAAGGACCCCAGCACCGCCAAGACTAACCTACACAAAGGAATGAAAGAAGTCGCAGAATGGATGAAACAAAGCCGTCTGAAACTGAACTCAGACAAAACAGAAGTCCTCATCTTAGGTACATCCCCCTCTGCTTGGGACGACTTCTGGTGGCCGGAAGCCCTCGGAAAAGCACCCATCCCGACAGACCACGCACGGAACCTTGGCGTCATCCTGGATTCTTCACTCTCAATGAACAGACAAGTCAGCGCCGTATCCTCTTCCTGCTTCAACATTCTTCGCATGCTCAGAAAAACATTTCGCTGGATCCCCTCCGAAACAAGGAAAACAGTAACCCACGCTCTGGTCACGAGCCGACTGGACTACGGAAACACCCTCTACGCAGGTACCACCGCTAAACTCCAGAAGAAACTCCAACGAATCCAAAACGCCTCAGCCAGACTCATATTAGACATCCCACGCAACAATCACATCTCTGGTCACCTTAAAGACCTCCACTGGCTACCCGTCAATAAGAGGATCACTTTCCGACTGCTTACCCACGCACACAAATCACTCTACGACATCGGACCAGACTGCCTCAACTCACGACTGTCCTTCTACACCCCCCCCCCGCCAACTACGTTCTTCCAGCCAAGCCTTCGCCACTGTACCTCGCATCAACAAGACCACCATGGGAGGCAGATCCTTTTCATATCTGGCTGCTAAAACATGGAACTCACTCCCCGCTTACCTTCGCCTCACCCAGAACCACCTAGCGTTCAGAAAACGTGGATATTTGACAAATAATCCTCCTCCCCTTCCTAAGCGCCTTGAAACCCTCTGGGTATGTAGTGCGCTATACAAATTTTATGACTTGACTTGACTTGACTTCCCCTTCCTGCCAAACTGGTGGAAAAAGTTAAACATGACATCTAACTCACTATCTGCACAACACCAACTGCTTAGATAAAACCCAGTTTGGTTTTAGGGCAGAACAGGGTACCGAATCTGCCCAAATTAAAGTCACAGACAAAAGCAGAACAGTTTTGGATACAGGTGGCACTGCTGCTCTAATTTAGCGCGACCTGTCGGTGGCCTTTGACACAGTCAATCACATTTTGCTATTTAAGCATCTGAATTCTTTTGTCATTTTCTCACAAAGCTCTCACACTGGTATCCTTGTTTCTGTCTGGAAGAATACAATCGGTAGCATTGGGCAGCTATGATTCTCCTTAGTTTGTTCTTCATTGTGGGGTCCCACAGGGCTCGTCCTTGGGCCCCACACTTTTTAATATTTATGTATCTGAATTAGCAATACTTATTACATCTTTTGGACTTGCATTGATGTCATATGCAGACGATACACAAATTGTTTTGTCTGTTTTAAAATAATTCTCGGCCACTGATGCAAAATTATAAGGACTTTATGCTGGCAGTTAGCTCCTGGATGAGCTCTCATTGTCTTAGATTGAATTAAGATAAAACTGAAATAGTAATTTCTGGCAATCTCTCGCCAGGCTGGTCACAGAGTTGGTGGCCAGACTGCACCCATCCCAGGTGCCAAAGCAATGAACCTTGGCATGATTATTGATAATAAATTGAACTATGAGGCACAGGTTAACGCCATATCCTCATCTAGATTTTTTCTTCTTAAGGTAATCAAAAAAATACTATCTTTTATCCCTGCGGGCAGCAAGAAAACGGTGATTACTCCACTGATTCTTGCCAAACTAGACTCCTACAATAGGCTCTATCTTAGATCTATCTTGGTATGCCTGAGAAGCAACTTAACAAGTTGGAAATGATCCAGAAGGCTTGTTAGGAATCCCCAAGTTTAACTCAGTCGGAAAACACCTGCAAAACCTGTATTGGCTTCCAGTTCAGAGCCGTATCATCTTTAAGGCCCTTTGCATTACCTATAGGGCACTTCATAATACGAGTCCTCAGTTCCTGAGACGCCTCCTACACTGGTATGCCCCTCAAAGGCATCTGCGTTCAGATGGAGCTAAATTGATAGCAACCCCGAGATGTTTGAGAACCAGCTGGGGTGGCAGGAGCTTTAGGGTGGCAGTCACTAAACTCTGTAACAATCTTCTCTTTTCCATTACAACACTTACAACATTGTCTGCTTTCAGGAAGGCCCTGAAAACGTTACCCTTGCCTTACATGAGCTTGTCTACTCCGGACCACTAGCGCCATAACACCTCTGGATATGTGTGCGCTTATTACATAAAGGCGACTGCATGCCTGTTACACACACACTCTGGTGCATTCCATTTCTTTTCAGATAAGCAAAAGTGCTGCAAATGCGCTCTTCACTTGCAATGTTATGGGAACATTTCCCATTCATCTTTTTTACAGGTCTCTTATGGGTTCATCAGGTTCCAAGGCCATGGATCTGCAGATAAGGACACTCCAGCATTGCTGTGTGTTTTGTTATGTGCAGAACTGTGGCTTTTGAACCTGGGGAACACCTTTCCAGTCCCAGCAGTGCCACAACTTCTTTTGATTGTTGTGGAAATTAGCTTATGTGGACATGTCAAAAACAGAATCAATCAATCATTTGTAAAGCGCACTACATACCCTTGAGGTTCTGAAGGCACAGGGGGGGGCTGGGGGAGGGGGGATGCTACTGATCAAAAAGCCAGGTCTTTAGAAGTCTTCTGAAGGCCAGCAGGTACTGGGTCTGTCGTAGGTTTGTAGGGAGAGTGTTCCAGGTCTTGGCGACGAGGTAGGAGAAGGATCTGCCGCCAGCGGTGGTTTTCCGGATGCGTGGGACTGTGGCGAAGGAGAGGTTGGGAGAACGGAGGCTGCGGGTGGGGGTGTAGAATCTGAGTCGGTCATTGAAGTATGCTGGGCCGGCGTTGTGTAGGGCTTTGTGTGCGTGGATGAGGAGTTTGAAGGTGATCCTGTTGTTGACGGGGAGCCAATGCAAGCCTCTCAGGTGTGGTGTGATGTGGCCGCGTCGGGGGATATCGAGGATCAGTCGCGCCGAGGAATTCTGGATGCGTTGCAGCCGTCTCAGGAGCTTGGTTGTTGTTCCTGCGTAGAGGTCGATCCCGTAGTCCAGTCTTCTGGAGACGAGGGCCTGGGTAACTGTTTTTCTCGTGTCGGAGGGGATTCATTTGAAGATCCTGCGGAGCATTCGGAGGGTGTTGAAGCAGGAAGCGGAGACGACGTTGACCTGCTTGGTCATTGAGAGGGCGGAGTCGAGGATGACCCCCAGGTTGTGTGCGTGGTCGGTGGGTTCTGGGGCTATTCCTAGCGAGGTTGGCACCAGGAGTCATCCCAGGCTGAGGGGGGGGGCCAAGGATGAGGACCTCCGTCTTGTCAGAATTCAGCTTCAGCCTGCTGTCCTTCATCCATTCGGCGACGGCCTTCATTCCTCTGTAGATGGCTTTGGCAGTGAGTGACCTTGCATGTGAGGGCTTGTTTATTTATCTTTAGTCCACCTTGGACAATGATGTCTATCATTTGTTACATTAGGCAGCTTTAAACAATATTTGTGACTGCATCTCAACCACAACCTAAGTTTTTTTCCCTCAAACAATCAATCAATCATATCATTTGTAAAGAGCACCACTTAGCCGTGAGGGTCTCAAGGCGCTGGGAGGTGGGGAATGCTGCTACTGCTCGAAAAGCCAGGTCTTGAGGAGTCTTCTGAAGGGCAGCAGGTCTTGGGTCTGCGGTAGGTGGATGGGGAGGATTTTCCAGATCTTGGCGGCAAGGTGGGAGAACAATCTGCCACTGGAGGTCTCTCTTCGGATGCGGGAGACTGTGGCGAGGGAGAGGTCGGCCGAGCGGAGCTGGTGGGTGGGAGTGTAGAACCTGAGTCGTCTGTTGAGGTACACTGGTCCGGTGTTGTGGAGTGCCTTGTGTGCGTGGGTGAGGAGGAGTTTGAAGGTTATCCTCTTGTTGACGGGGAGCCAGTGCAGGTCTCTCAGGTTGGGTATGACGTGGCTGCGGTGAGGGATGTCGAGGATCAGGCATGCAGAGGCGTTCTGGATGCGTTGAAGCCGTCTCAGGAGTTTGGCCAAGGCTCCTGTGTAGAGGGCGTTTCCGTAGTCCAACCTGCTGCTAATGAGGGCCTGGGTGACCGTTCTTCTCGTTTCGGTGGGGATCCATTTTTAGATCCTGCGGAGCATGCGGAGGGTGTTAAAGCAGGAGGACGAGACAGCAGTGACCTGCTATGTCATGGAGAGGGTAGAGTCGACTGATGACCCCTAGGCTGTGTGCGTGGTCGGTGGGTGTTGGTGCTGTTCCAAGTGCTGTCGTCCACCAGGAGTAGTCCCAGCCGAGGGGGTGGGTCCGGGGATGAGGACCTCCATCTTGTCCGAGTTCAGCTTAAGTCGGCTGTTCCTCATCCATTCAGTGACGGCCTTCATTCCTTTGTGGAGGTTGGTTTTGGCGGTGTCGGGGTCCTTGATGAGGGAGAGGATCAACTGGGTGTCATCAGTGTGGGAGATGATGTTGAGGTCGTGCAGTCGGGCGACGTGGACGAGCGGTACCATGTAGATGGGAAACAGCATTGGGCTGATGAATGAGTCCTGGGGTATGCCACAGATGATCTTGGTGGCTTCGGAGCAGATGGGGGGAAGGCAGATGCTCTGTGTTCAGCCAGAGAGGAAGGAGGTGGTCCAGTTCAGGGCCTTCTCTTGGATCCTGGCGTCGTGGAGGCGTGTTCGTAGTGTGCGATGGCAGACCATGTCGAAGGTGGCTGACAGGTCCAAGAGGATGAGGGCCGAGGTTTCTACATTGTCTAGCAGGGTCCTGATGTCGTTGGTGGTGGCAATGAGGGCAGTTTTGGTGCTGTGGTTGCTGCGGATCCTAGACTGGGAAGGGTCCAAGATGCTGTTCTCCTCGAGGTTGCGGGTCAGTTATTTGTGGACGGTCTTCTCGATGACCTTCGCTGGGAACGAGAGCAGGGAGATGGGCCGGAAATTCTTGAGGTCCTTGGGGTACGCCTTGGGTTTCTTGAGTAAGGAGTTGATCTCGACGTGCTTCCAGCTCTCCGGGAAGGTTGCTGTCTCAAAGGAGATGTTGATGGCTTTCTGGAGATGGGATGCAACTGCAGTACTGTCTTTGTTGAAGATGTGGTGTGGGCATAGGTCTGACTTAAACCCGGAGTGGATGGTGTTCATGATCTTGATGGTGTCGTCGTCGTTGATGTTGGTCCAGGACAGCAGGCGGTTGGAAGGTTGGCAATGGTGCCTTCCAATTCTTTTGTTAGACAGCTTTAAACAATAGTTGTGGCTCCAAAAATCCAGGTTGTGTGCAATGTATCCAAGACAATTTTACCCTTCACTTATTTTAGCTTATGGGTGTCCAATAACTGACCAAGATGACAACATTCACTTTCAGCTTTAAATTTGCCTTAATTCCTCCTCAGACAAGGCTACTGTTCATTTGCTATGTTAGACATCTTTAAATAATATTTGCAACTGCACCTCAACCACAAACTAAGTTTGATTATCCTCAAACAACGCTGCCTTTCAATTCTTTTGTTAGACAGCTTCGAGCAATATTTGTGACTGAAAAAACGTAGGATGTTTGCAAGGTACATAGGCAAATGTTACCCTTCACTTAAATTAGCTTATGGGTGTCCAAAAAGTGATCAAAAGGGCAACATCACCATTCATTCTTAGCTCAAACACACATTATCACATTTGGGAACTGCTTGCCTGTTATGAACGCAGTCTGTTGCTTTCCTGTTCCTTTGAGATAAGAAAATGTGCTTCCCACCTCTCTACACTTGCAATGTTAATGTGAAAATGTCATTAATCTTTTGTACATGTGTATGCTAATTAATTTGCACCATTTCCATCAATGTGAATTATTTCATAAATTAAAATGAAGGAGTTCATTCCATTAAACATGATAGATATTTACTATCACACTACCCATTATCCAATTGACCTATTACTTACCGCTACCTACCTCATTCTCTATATTAAGCATGCCAACCCCCTCATAAAAAAGTGCAATGTTAACTATATCATAATACTTTTTAGGTTTAAAGTATTTTATTGCAGTAGGAAAAGAAAGGGGACAACATCACAAACAAATAACCACAGGCGCTCCCCAAGTTAAGTGTGCACAATACAATAGATGCGTGAAGGCAGTTCTTTCAGTGCGGTGGGCACATCCGTGCCAAAGCCTCATGGCTAGCGCACCTGTGGGTGGGAACAAAAGAAAAGAAAGGAAAAAAAAAGAAAAAGGACAACACCCCCCCTCCCCCTCCCAACCAACCGCCCCCCTCAACCCCCCAATTCCCCCAATTCCCCCCCCCCCACCCCCTGTACTGTGCCGTCAACCCTCGCTCTCTCACTGTGGCAGCTAGGTATCCCTCCCTCCCTCCAACTGCCCACATGGTCAGTTCAGTCTGGCGGATCTGGCGGCGGCGTCAGCCGTAACAATCTGAGATACCTAGGGCAAGTGATTTCTTTAAATTCTGATCTTAACAAAGCATGGAATGGCGCCCACAGCTCTTCAAAAGTGTCCACCTCCACTGCCACCACTAGGGACAGCTTTTCCATGCCCAGGACATGCCACAGTCTGTGCAGCCAGCCGACAACAGTAGGAAGTGTGGTAGTGCGCTAGTGTATGAGTATGTTCTGTACTGCCGACCCCAGGGCTATCGCTGTCTGTCTACCTCTCTTAGACCTTAGTGGGTACATTAAACCATTCGGCAAGCCCAGTAGAACATAGGCGGGGAAGCGGGGTAATTCAATCCTGGCCACCCTGTCTTGGACCAACCCCGACCCCCTGTCAAGAGGCACGCAATCTGGGGGTGTGGTTTGATGCGGATCTTACTTTTGGCCCCCAGATCAATCGGGTGGTAGGAGTCTGATTTTGAAGAAGTTGAGAAAGGTCCTCGACTTACTCCCGATCAGTGCCCGTCAAACCCTGGTTCATGCCCTGGTGACAGCTAGGTCGGACTATGGGAACCTGCTGTACCTGGGGGCTCCGGAGAAAAGCATGGCACGCCTGCAAGTGCTGCAGAATGCGGCAGCTCGTTTGATTCTCAGGCTGCCCAAAAGGGCGCCTTCTAAGGCGGCCCTCCAGAAGCTACACTGGCTCCCCGTGAGGAGAAGAGTGGAATACAAAGCCCTCTGCACCTGTCATCGAATTTTGAACGGCAGGGCGCCCGACCCTCTGAATAAATTGATCGAAGTGTATCAACCACCACGTGCGCTTCGATCCGCAGGGGGCGGTCTCCTCAAGATCCCCAGAGTTAAGAAAGCCCGCATGGGAGGCAGGTCCTTCAGATGCTTAGCGGCCAATAACTTGAACAAACTACCAGTGGACCTGCGCTTGGAGCCGGAGGAAGCCAGGTTCCGAGCGAGATTGAAAACATTCCTCTACACAAAATAATTGTCTGCTCTGTCTTTGTGACCCCTGCTCGCTGCCTCTTCCTCTTTTAGCGCGTGGACACGCCGGTGTGCGTAACGCAGCGCTCTACAAATGTCCCAATAATAATAATAATAATAATAATAATAATAATAATAATAATCCCAAAGCACTTATCAATCTCATTCAGTACCTCTTCCCAGTAAGGAGCTAACAGGGGACAGTCCCATAGTATATGAGTGAGCGTGCCAGTCTGGCCGCAGTTGCGCCAGCATGTCTTGGGTATCGAGTGGTCCATGTCGTGCAATTTCTCGGGGGTGCGATACCAATAAGTCGCAATTTTGGTGAAAGTCTCCGTGAGTCCGGTGTGATAGGCAGAGTGACGCGCCCGGTAAGAAATGTGGTCCCATTCAGTGTGGCTCAACGCTCGACCAAGTTCTCGTTCCCACCGCTCCCTCCCCGGGTTGTAGATGTGAAAGGGGGGAGGTTGCAACATCTTGTATAGGTCGGAAATAAGCTTGGCGTCCGATGAGCGAGTCACTAGCCAACGCTCATATGCTGTGATTTTCCGATCCGCCGTAGCTCGCACCTGCGGCTGCAGCGCCCAATGGCGCGCCTGCATATATCGCATGCGTTCCGTCTCAGGAAGGCCGTAGTCCCGCCGCAAGTCCTGGAAGGAAACTACACCTCCAGGCCATATAAATGAAATAAAGCGGAGCAGCGGGCCGCTCGCCAGAGTTCATAAGCTCCCGACTCCATACCTGGGCTAAAGTCCGGGTTACCAACTATTGGCGTGAAAGGAGAGGGAAAAGTGGTAAGGCCATGCTTGACGGACACTGAGTCCCACACACGGAGCGGGACCCGCGTCACAAAGGACGCATAGAGGTTGGGGGGGTGGTGGGCCCTCCATAATACTTTTTAAAGAAAGCTGTTGTTTGTGTTGCTACTTCCCTTCCATTTCACATGTTCATTCAAAGCTCATACTATCCCTCACACATTAATAAATAACAAAAAAATAATGGCTGTTACATAACAATTTAGAATAAAACTTTAAACATAATGTACAACCACAGTGCTGTACAACACAGCTAAATTAACCTAAACCAATAGCTCTCGCACAGGCGAGACCTATTGGCTTTGCTAATGCTTGTTTTAATATAATTCCATTTAGCCTGAATCCTGTCAACCAGTTTCATTTTCTAAACCTCAGTTATGTTATTTCAATACAGGTATCATTTGCAATCCGCTGATAATCTGAAAAATAAAGTATCGGGCAAGATCAGGGGGGTTATGGTAATATTCTTACTATTAAAAGTTATGACATTTGACTTATTCATTGTGATGGAATCCTGTGATATCATATGCACCTACATTCCACTGATGGCAGATATCTCTGAGCCCCTGCTGTAAGGCTATGTCTTACAAAAGTTAGAAAAGGCCATGACAAGGTATCGAACTGCTGTTTTAGCGCTTCGCGCTTGCATCGTGCATTATTGCTTTTAACCTCCTCGTTTTCTATTTTCATTTGGCTATTTTAATTAGTCTGGAATCGTGGGTCACCTAGTCCCCCTTACCTGCACTTTAATTGTTTGGCACCGCTGTTTGAGCGGGTCCTGTTCCCGGGGTGGGGTCATTTACATAGCGGCCATCTTGGAGTGGTGTTGTTTACCTGGACGCCAGCATCGTCGAGCGCTCTAGTGCGCAGGAGCTTGGAAGGGACGCCTACTTAAGGCGAGCTTAGTCAGAGTTGCTCTGACAAGGTATCGGACTGCTGTTTTAGCGCTTCGCGCTTGCATCGTGCATTATTGCTTTTAACCTCCTCGTTTTCTATTTTAATTTGGCTATTTTAATTAGTCTGGAATCGTGGATCGCCTAGTCCCCCTTACCTGCACTTTAATTGTTTGGCACCGCTGTTTGAGCGGGTCTGGTTCCCGGGGTGGGGTCATTTACATAGCGGCAATCTTGGAGTGGTGTTGTTTACCTGGACGCCAGCATCGTCGAGCGCTCTTGTGCGCAGGAGCTTGGAAGGGACGCCTACTTAATGCTCGCTGCCAAGCGCAGCGGTATCGCGCAGCGGGCGCGCCTTCGCTTAGCCTGAGTCGTGCCAGAGTCTTGCCCGTCTGCGCCCGTCCGTATCCCGGGCCGGATGGGCCGGTCAGATTCGAGTCTCCGTCTGCCATTATCGCAGTGAGTATGGCGCCATGGTATTCCAGAGATGCCCTACTAGCTATTAGACATCAAGCCGTCCGTTGTGACGCGGTACCTGTGAACCCACTATCTGGCCCCTACCAGTGTGTTTGTGGTAGATGGGCACTCTGTGCTCCCGCTCTTTCTAGCAATGTGGGCAAACAGGCAGCACCCAGGAGTACTTACCTCCCACGCAAGCTTAGTATCTGGAACCTTAATGTCAGGTCGCTGGTGAGTCACTACCAGGCTATATATGATCTGACTAAGGACGAATCCCCTGATATTTTTTGTATCACTGAGACTTGGTTACAGGATACAGATACTGCCATTCTCAATTTGGCCTTTCCGTCGGAATATTCGGTGTATACGCTTAATCGCACCTCGCGAGGTGGGGGTATAGCGCTTGCGGTTAAATCATGTTATCCTTGTGACTGGAGAGGCTTAAAAATTGCGGGCTGTGAAAGTGCTTCTTTCCAGATTTCCATCAGCCCCCAGTTTTCCTTCTCCGGCATGCTAATCTACCGCCCTCCGGGCAGCGACGTGGCATTTAGGGAGGCCCTCCCAGATGCTATAGGTATGTTGGCAGTAGGTTGTGCTAATTTTTCTATCTTAGGGACTTGAATCTCCATTTCGAGAGTTTGAATATTCCTGCTGTCAGCAGCATGCTGGTGGATTTGGAAGCCTATCGATTGGACCAACGAGTCACCTTTCCCACCCATGTGGGAGGTCATACTTTGGATCCTTTTTTCACCAACTTTACGGAGGCTAGGGTTTTATCCTCTACCCCCCTTGCCTGGACTGATCATTCTTTGGTTAGGATCCAGTGCCCACTGTATGAGCTTCCCCCTAAACCCATTGCCAGAGTCGTCCCTAGAAGACACTGGAACAAACTCAGACTAGAGGACCTGTACCGCACTCAGTCTGAGGATCCACTGGGCCCGTTTTATGATGTGGATATGGGTTATAACCATTTCTGCGAGTGGATTACCCGGGCTTTGGATTCCATCATCCCGGTTACCCTGAGTAAATGTAGTATAAGGGACCCTAGCCCCTGGTACGATGATTTGCTACATGCATTGAAAAGTGCGTGCAGACGCGCGGAAAGGGAATGGCGGAAAGCCTATAACACTAGCAAAAAAGTGTCATATCTCGCCACCATTAAAGTCTACCATCGCACGGTCTGCAGAGCGCTTGCGGCTTTTTACTCTCTGGAGTTCCGCAATAGCTCTAACCCCTCCAAAGCCATTTTTAAGGCCCTCAAAGACCTTATGGCTAAAAAGGCCCCCATTAATGACACCGCCTCTATCTCACACTGTGAGGCATTGGCGCGCTTCTTCTTGGAGAAGATTCAAGCCATCCGGCGTTCATTCTCTACGCCCATCCAGGACGCCGGACCCTCTCTCAGGTCCGAGGAACATACGATCCTGCACACTCTTCCCTGCTTATCGCCTGAGGGTTTTTATCAACTGGCCCAACGTACCAAGTCCGGTTCTCCGACAGATCCACTGAGACCAGCTCTCTTTAGGGACCCGTTGTCCTTGGACTTTTTACCGGTGTGTGCTTTGATCAACCTCTCGTTCTCCACTGGTATGGTTCCTGCCAGTTGGAAGCAAGCGGTGATTACGCCGATTTTGAAGAAGCCGGGTCTAGATTCTCTTAAACCGGAGAATCACCGGCCGATATCACTTCTTCCATGGCCTACGAAAGTAGCGGAAGCACATGTGAATCGAGTCCTTTCGGATCATCTTCTGCGGGCAAATATCCTAGATCCGACGCAGAATGGGTTCCGTGCTGATCACAGCACGGAGACAGCCCTTCTTTAAATGGTGGAACATCTACGCTTGGGGCTAGATTCGGGTCAAACGGCAGCGCTTGTTTTATTAGGCCTTTGACACCGTATCCCATTCTATCCTCCTCCAGTGCCTGGAAGAAGCTGGTACCTCTGGGACTGCCCTCCAGTGGTTCTGTTCTTTTCTTGCCAACCGATCTTTTTGCGTAGCCATCCCTCCCTATCAGTCCAAATTCCATCCGCTGGACCAGGGGGTCCCTCAGGGATCCTCGCTGAGCCCCACGCTATTTAATCTGTATGTGAGACCGCTGGCTGATGTTGTCAAGAAATGGGGCGGTCACGCTCAGCGGGGACTCCGATTTGGACGCCCCTAGGTTCCAGAATGGGCTGAGGGCGCTTGCCAGCTGGATGAATTCCAACTATCTCCAGATAATGATCATCGGCAAGAAACCGGAACTTTGGGGCGACAAATGGTGGCCTTTGGAACTGGGACCTATCCCGACTCCGGTAACGGAGATAAAAAATCTGGGAGTCTGGCTAGACCCTGCCCTTAGTTTTGTTTCCCATACCAAAATAACTGCCGCCAGTTGTTTTGGCATTCTGCGAGGACTCAGACCAGCACTGACATTTTACGCCGCTACCAGGCAGCTGGTGTTGCAGGCGACGGTGATTTCCCGGCTTGATTACGCCAGCTCTCTTCTGGTAGGGGTGAATCGAGCAGAAATTACACGGCTGCAACGGGTCCAGAACGCGGCAGCCAGAGCGGTGGTGGGTCTGACCAGGTTCTGCTCCGCGGCCAATACCCTACGCTCCCTCCACTGGCTTCCAGTCAAGCAGAGGATCCAATTTAAAGTGCTGTGTCAGTCTTATAAAATTCTCAAGGGCCTCTCGGCCCCGATTCTTAGGAATCTTTTGACGCCCTATGTTCCTGCCCGCTTCTTGAGATCTCTGGGTCAGGATCTGGCTGTTGTTCCTCGGTTTAAACTCAGTTGTGCTGGAGGACGCTCTTTCCAAGTTCGGGCTGCTGCCTTGTGGAATTCACTTCCCTTAGATATTTGTGCATCTGATAATCTCTTTTTATTTCGTAGAGCCATCAAGACTTTGTTATTCCCCTGAGTTTTTCTTCTGAGTCCATGGTCCCTTGGTTGTGTTGTGTTGGATACCTTGTCAAGCGCCAGGACTCTTCTTCGCTGGAGCAGCTGTGAGCTGAATAAATACTCCTAACATAACATAACATAACATGTATTCTTTGATTTGTGTGTTCTTCTTTACCACAACTTGGACGATGAGGATCAAGATTCAAGATAAGACTTTTGCTGTCCTGGTTCTGCAAACAAAAGTATTTCAGGCACAATTATGTTTTCTGAGCGCATCACCAGTAAACTTCGACTAGGGTTTGGCAGAGGCCAGAGAGTGATGGTGTGGGCGTCCTGTTTTCATTCACTGACTGCCATGTTGTATTTTTTCTCTACAGATATGCTCCCGTTTCTTTGTGTTGTTTTTCTTAAGTTAAAGCTTATACTGATCACGATTAATTCATTTAAATTGAAGTTTTGTGAAAAAAATTAGCTCAAGTGGTGTAATCTCTGCTTCGTCAGAAGAATTTGTTGTGCGCATATGGTTTTCACGTACTGTGTCTGCCTCTGTGTGCTCCACCCTTCCAAAGGTAACTTCTTTCTTGCACTCTTTCTCGACCCCTTCTAACAGTGGTTCACAGACTGTGCATGGAGCAGTGCTACAACACCAGTTTATATAACTGAAATGAAAAAATAGGAACATTTTCTTACCTTTCACTGCCAGTGCTGCAGATCGTCATACAACTTCACGTTGGGAGGGAGGGGCGCAGACGAACACTGACCGTCATGTGTGCAAACAAGGCCGCTTTATTGAAACAGGTGCACATTACAAACTTTCCTGGCCAACCGCCTTACAAAACTAAAACCTTGCTATACATGCATAGAACTATCCCCTATCCCACCCCCACCTTTAGGATCTCCCCCAAACATGCCCACCCTGCAGATAACTCATTAAGGGCCCGATGTAGGTAGGCATTTACCGGTCGGTAACGGGCGAATTCGCCGTTACCGACCGGTAAATGCCTTTTCCAATGTAGGGGGCATGTACTTACAGATTCGGTATTTTTACCGAATCTGTATTTACCGAATCAGTAAAATTACCGAACTGGTAAATGCAGACTCAGTAAAAATACAGAATCTTCAAATGCAGATGTAGGTGGCGCTTTAAACAGTGCCACAGGCCCCTAAGAATTCGCTATTAACCATGTAATACTATTGCATGGTAAATAACTAATTCAGGTGTACATGCACATCTGTGCATGTATACCTGTGCCATGTGACACACAGACATGCCCTTAGGGCATGTATGTGTGCCACATGGCACACAAGCCTGACATTGGGGTGCTATAGGGTGTCAGAGTGACACCCCGTTCCCCCTGGCAGGAATCAGTTTTTACTGATTCGGTAATTATCGAATCGGTATTTTCCATTGATTCCTATGGGCTTCAAGGCCCATAAGAATCAATGGCAAATACCGATTCGGTATTTACCAAATCGGTAAATACCGAATCTTACAGATTCAGTAATTGAAAAAGAAAAATTACCTACATCTGCCTACTTCCAATTTACCTACTCTTAAATACCGAATCGGTATGATTCGGTAATTAAGAGTAGGTAAATCGAGATTACCTACATCGGGCCCTAACTGTTTTGTATTTCAACATTTTGAAATTGATTTGCCCTTACATCCTATGAGTATTTATATGAACCTGTAAGTAACGAAATGTCCTAAAGTGAGCCTTTTACCTACCTACCTACCCTCCCGTTGCACATGGATCCCCTACTGGCAACACCAAGCAACTTCTGCAAACTCCTGTCCAACTTGTGATGCTCTCCACCACCCAGACAACGGGGTTGGGACCTAACCCCCTTTTCTGCACACCCAAAAGGTACCCCTTCTTTGTGTGGTCTGGCCTCTAACCTGTCACCTTCAACACCTTCCCTAACACCTCCCTGGTCTCCAACAGATACAGGTCCATACCCATGCTAGAGAGATGCACCTGTTGCCCCTCAAAAAACTTAATGTCTGAGTGATAGATCCTGCCAAAACTGGGGTCCTACAGAAGCAAATCATCTCCCTGTTCAGTTTCCTCCTTGCCCTGCCAATCGCTGCTGGCTTGGTCACCCCTCTCCATGACCGCCACGGAACAAACTCTGTTCATAACACAAACATACCTGACCACTGTGCCTTAATTTTCAAGAGATCCCTCTTCATGATTCTCTTCAAGACCACTCATTTTTCCCTGACCAGGTCACTCTCCCCTAAATGAATAAGCAAGATATCGGACACCTATGCCCTACCATCATTCTGTTCAATGTGGGTATCAAATCCTTACACAACATGCCCCCTGTCCCTTTCCACGTCACTTAAAACAAACTTTCATGAAAACCCAAATTGGTCCCCACCACTCTCTGTTCTGCTAGTAACGCTGCCCATTTAACAAATTAATGGCCCCCTATCCAGATTTCCACCACCTCCGATTCAGGGTCATGCACTGCACCTGGAAAGAGACAAAGGAGCAGTAAGCATTTACAATGACGCTTACATCACACTAACTGCCCCCCCTAAGTCTCACGCATATCCCCTGAAGCATCCTGATGACCAACACCCCAAGCACATGATATCCTCCCTTGTCCTTCCCCTGGATGGACAAGGGAAGAATACACGCCGTACTCAATAGCCCGCACCCCATCCAACCCTGCACTGATCGCAGCATCGCCAGTAGCTGGTATGCTGTCACTCTACCCCCTTGCATGTGCCTGAAAACCAGCCTGCTGTCTCTCCCACAGCCCTCTGCCCAGCGCCTGCCCCATGCTACAGGGCACCGTCCAGGGAAGCACATGCTGTTCAAATTGACCTGCTTTCCTTTCGCCCTTTTGTTAGTCTTGGAATGCCGGGTCAGAACTTCCCACCTTCCTGGTATCTCAATCACATCCTCCCACAACTAACCCCCCTTCCTCTTTTGCCCCAGCAGTTTGGAAACCCTGAAAGCCCCGCAAAACATCCAGGCCATTATTATGGGAAATAAACATGTCTCCCCTGCATTCCAGTCCAGTACCCTCCTGAACAAATTACGTGCCGGGGTTTCCTGACTCTTCCCCTGACCCTTTTCCCTTGCCCAGCCCTCCAATATCCGACTGCCCAATTCCACCACTGATGGAGGGTAACCCCACAACAATTTTCCCGTGAAGGCCAAACCTGCCAATTTCCCAGCAATAGTTATCCTTGACAAACTCTTTTATATCAAACCCATCATGAATTGCACCACGTCCTCTCTGTGCACCCATCCCAGTGCCATGTGCTGCACCCCTGACGCTAGAAACTCCTCCCATGCCTGCAAGTATGCCTTGCATGTTAAAGTCACCAATGAACCTATGACCAGTCACACCATCCAGCATAACCAACGGGCCATAACTTCTGTGGAATGGGCGTCGGGTCTCTTTCCGCTTCCTTAGCTAACCCACGGAATCTCCCCCACTGTGAACGAGACAAAGAATCTGCGATATCATTGTCCACCCCCGGGACATGGCACGCTCTGATAGTTATGTCATGACACAAGCAACACAGCACGAGCAACCGCAACAACTTCAGCATCTGCAAATCTCTGGCCGACTGTTTATTCACCACATGTACTATCGCCATGTTGTCTACATGGAATAAAACCCGTCTGTGTGCCAACTCCATGCCCTAAAGAATCACCGCAACCACCAACCGAAACAGCTCCTGAAAACCAATACTCCTACCCCCGTGCCCCCACGCCGTCGGCCACTGCTCCATGCATCATTTACCCTGCCAATACATGCCAAAACCTCGGCCCCCGGCTGCATCAGAGAAAACCTACACCTCCCACTCAAGATCCTCCCGTCTCGCCAGCGGTATACCGTTGAAGTCCCGCAAGAACACGCACCACATTCACAGATCCTAATTAACCCCTGCTGCAATGTACACATGGTGATGGGAAGAGCTTTCTCCGACAACACCTCCCCAACCTCCTGCAAAAGTACCTCCCCGCCTGTATGACTTTGCACACGAAATTGAGATGACCCAACAGCAATTGAACTTCCTTCACTTTGACCTTCTCTTTCCACAGCATGCACCCTAATAGATCAAGCATTTGTCACTCTTATCTTCCGGTATCCTGGCCAACATTTGCACCAAATCAATTTCGATGCCCAGAAATGACAGCACCGTGTTGGGACTCATCGTCTTTTCTGATGCCAATGGCACCCCCAGGTCACCCATGAGCTCCTGGAAGCTAGCAAGCCTCCTCTTGAAGTCCGCTGAATTGGGTGCCCCACGAAAAAGAAATTGTCCAATTAATATGCCCATTGCAAAAATTTGCTCAAGCGCTTGAACAATGTGCAGGATACCAAGCAGCCCATTGGCAGCGCTTTATCCACATACCAATTGCATCGAAATGCATACCCAGTACCTTGAAATCCTCTGGGTGTACCAGAAGTAGCCAAAAAGCAGACTTCACATTGCCTTTTAACATCAATGCCCCCGGGCCCACCATCACCACCAGTGACATGGCCTCATCCACCGACGACTAAAACACAGATGACACCTCCTCCACGATAAAGTCATTCACCGACCTTCCGACCGGTCGCGACAAATGCTGGATCAAACTAAACTGCTCTTCCTCTTTCTTAGGACCCACCCTGATTGGAGACACTATAAGGTTCTCCATGGGCCAGTTGTTGAATGGACCTGTCATTGTACCCTCCCTGACCTCCTTTTCCAATTCGTCCCTCACAACCTGCTTGTGCTTCGCGTGCAATATTCCAGCATACACAACCCTTAGTTGAAATCCCAACACGTTCCTCCTGTCCCCAGCTAAGGCTATGAGGGTCTGGCCACCCCTCCCTAGGTTGGCCATCCTTGAAAGGGCTGATATATGATGGGCAGCCTACTTCCCATAAAGATTGTCTTCCCCACCTTTGCAGCCCCCATAGTGTGCTGCCATAGATCAGAATCCAGCAAAACCAAAGGGGATGATGGACGGAGTGTTGAACATTGCAAGAACTCAGAATCCAACTCGCCCCACTTGGCCACTGGGTCCCACGCCCAAGGCGCCCTAAACTCCTCATCATACTCCGCCCATGCATATGCCCCTCCCGTGATTTGCGCCTTCCTAATTATGTCCATGTACTTAAAAATTGCCACGCAGCAGTCCAGATATTTCACTCAATAGACATTGGCATATATTAGAAATGCCGCCGTCTAATTCTCTATCTTAAGGGGAACTTTTGGCCGCTTTGCCCGTTCGTATTCCTCCTCCTTGGAGCCCTTTTTCCCCCACAATTCTCTGTGCAGGAGCTTCAGCATTTCCACGTACTCCCCCTTCTGAATGTGCTCCTTTGTCAAACCCATATACCGCAACTTATTAAACTTCAAGTCTTTACTGTCCGGGCTGTGCTTCTATCCCTTCCTCCCTGCAGCCCCCCAAGGTCCTCCTTTTTACCGGTGCCCAGAGTCCCCAGGACCAGCCTGCTCCTCCCGGGCCACTTCGGTCACGTATTTGCCTTTGCACAGCCTCTCACCCCACCATGCCAGCACTAGCCTCCACGCCCGTGAACACCATCCTAGGAACAGCAACCTCCTTTACGGCCTTACCTGGCGCCAAGGTCAGTGCCCGTGCTGTGGCTATCTGCCTCGCCATTCTGGTCCTGACTTGTCTTCTTGCGTCCCCTTTTGGCACCTGTAAAACATTACACACTTCGCTAGACAGCCCAACCCCTGCTAGCTTCTGGCTCCTCCTCCCAGAGCTCGCCCTCCTCCAATCTGTCCTCCTTGAAATCCAGAGTAACCCCACACAGCAGAGCCCCACACAATCCTATTTGCTGTACCACACTGCTGGTGTCTCATGCTCTACGTATTTCAACATGGCGCTGCAACATCCAGTGTCCAGGGGGGTCAAAGCGACCCTCCCCAGCCAAATTGCCGCTGCCCTACCCTACTTCACTGTCTCCCTAGCACCAGAGGTTGTGCATGACCTATCGGCTGCTGGGGCCAACGAGGTCGCTCTGGACCTTCTTGTGTTGGTGGCGTCAGGATCCCTCGCCGGTTTTGTGCAGACCATTTGGGGCCAGCCCTCACTTCACCTCGGCATGAAGGAGCCATCCCCAGCTCTGCCGAGTCTGCTCCTGTGCCCCACTCCTATCCCCGTAATGGAGAAGACAGGACGGGTGTGCTGGCACCCTTGAACTTACCCATTACACCGTCCAGACACCAGGACTCATTCCTTCCAGGACCCCACAACAAAACAGTCCGCAAGGGCACCCCCGCCCCAGTACCTGACCCCATGGACCAACCATCAATGGGGGGGGGGGTCCCTTGCATACGCCCCGGGGTCCACCTCCTCCTCACTCCAATCCAACATTGCCATCACTTTGGCAGAAGTTGAACTCTGCTGCACCACCCCAACTCAGGTCCTCCCTCCCATGAATGTGCCTGTCCCACTTTCCCCACTCCCAGGGACCGTCCTCCACTCATATATTTATCCAGGCATGGCACTAGGTCCTCAAAAATGTCCAACCCAGCCCTGTCCTTAATGGCCTCTTCCTCATCGACCTCTCCCTCCTCCCACTCAGGCTCCATGCCCTCATGTGTCCTCTCCCTTCCTTGGGCCTCTCCTCCTCTCTCCCTCTGGCTGCCCTTGGTCAATCGCCATCTGGCCATGCAGCTTGCTTTCCCCCCACCAGGGCCCACCCTCCTGATCTCTCGTGAACAATGTGCTAAGCCTCCAGGGATCCTCAGAGGCCACACATCTCATGGAGCCCCACCTCCTCCATGTGCCCAAAAAGCGGGCGGCTCCTCAGACACTGCCCTCTTCCTACCTCGACTTGTTCCTGTGGCCCCATATATGTGCAGCACCAGCTCCTGGACCGCTCCTTTCTGCCCCGCCCTCTTAGGCCCGGCTGCGCTCAATGCCCTCTCTACGCACAGGCCGGCAATTTTCCACAGGCATGCCTGCAACCCGCCGTATGGACCCTGCCTTCATAGAAGGCCGAACAAACACAGGCCCGGTCTCCGCAATTACAGCGCCACTCTCTGCTGAACAGAGCGGCTGCTAGCACTCACCTCCCAGAAAGAAGCCGCCGGAGAATTGCCCGTCTGCGGTGGCAAGCATGCCAGCACAGCCGCAAACACTCCTGCAGAAGCCCTACGAGGGACCCGAGTCAGGCAAGATGGAACCTCCTGCACAATGAGGTCCATCCTGCCAGCATCTCTCAAAAGCGGTACAAAAGGGGGTGGTGATGGACGGAGCATCTGAATCAATCAAACACTCACACCCAGTCAATAGATCTGGGTTTATTCCATCACCGTTCTTTAGCCCACTCTGCCACCCCAGTTCAGACATGGCTATATGCAAATCAGTCTGACCCTGTGCCTCATGGGAACAGTCCAGCCCGAACTGCCAAGCCATGTCTTCCCTGGACCGGAAACAAGCTTCTGAGGACCGGTTTCTGGCATTCCAGCCATCTTCAACCCGGCTTGCTTGAATCCAGTGGCAAAGTGAGCAAGAGACTCATGTCTGAGCATACCCTGCCACACTTATGGTGGCCAAAAGCGGTACAAAAGGGGGTGGTGATGGACGGAGCATCTGAATCAATCAAACACTCACACCCAGTCAAAAGATCTGGGTTTAATCCATCACCGTTCTTTAGCCCACTCTGCCACCCCAGTTCAGACATGGCTATATGCAAATCAGTCTGACCCTGTGCCTCATGGGAACAGTCCAGCCTGAACTGCCAAGCCATGTCTTCCCTGGACCAGAAAAAAGCATCCTGTCACCGGTTTCTGGCTAATCAGCCATCATCAGCCAGGCTAGCTTGAATCCAGTGGCAAAGTGAGCAAGGGACCCACGTCTGGGCATACCCTACCAACTTAGGGCGAACAAAGCAAAACCAAAGGGGATGAAGGACGGAGTGTTGAACATTGCAAAGACTCACCCACAGTCAACTGATCTGGGTTTAATACATCACCGTTCTTTAGCCCACTCTGCCACCCCAGTTCAGACATGGCTAATTGCAAATCAGTCTGATCCTGTGCCTCATGGGAACAGTCCAGCCCGAACTGCCTAGCCATGTCTTCCCTGGACCAGAAACAAGCTTCCGAGGACCGGTTTCTGGCATTCCAGCCGTCTTCAGCCCGGCTTGCTTGAATCCAGTGGCAAAGTGAGCAAGGGACTCACATCTGAGCATACCCTGCCACACTTAAGGTTTGATTGATTCAGATGCTCCGTCCATCACCACCCCCTTTTGTACCGCTTTTGTCCGCCATAAGTGTGGCAGGCTATATGCTCACCCCAGGGAGGCAGAGAGCCATTTGAACACCAGGCAAATATTTCCAGAAAGAGGAATGGGGAGGGGGGAATCAGGCGGTCCATTCTGCCTCCCCCTGCCCCTGACTTAAAGACAGATTTTCTGCCCCCTACATCTCTGGACCACAGACAGTCATATTGGCCCACCGCTGGCAGAGGATCTGGGAGTTAAGCAACAATCTGCTCACTAGGAGGCAGCAAGTCTACTAAACATCAGGGATGGAACCCATAAAAACACACCATTCTTGGGCCCAAGACAGTCTTTATGGCCCTCTATGGGCTGATTGGGAGATTTAGGGCCAATTATATGAAAGGATTTAGGGACATATGTGTCAAATCATTTTTTTGCGATACCAAATAGCGAATTTTAACGAATCGCTATTTGGTAATCGCAAATGACTATGCATAGAAAAAAATCGCTATATTTTAGCGATCCAGTAAAATTCGCAACCGCTATTACCGATTGCCAAATTGCAACTCGCATAATAGCTAATCCACAATTAGAGAATCACTAATAGCGAATCTGTGATTTTGATGCAGCATGATGACCTCACAACCAGGAAGTGAGGCATCCAATGCTGTTACCTGTGTACTGAGAGAGAGGAGGAGTCAGACTGCAGGAGCACAGGAAAGCCTGTTGGGACAGCTGCACCTGTGCAAGTAAATCAGCATGGCATCAGGAAACAGTGAGAAGGAGCCAGCACTGCGCAAAAGAAAGTTGAAGTTTAGTGAGGAGTTGGAAGTCCTCATTGGGGAAGTGGTGAAGACCTATGAAAAATTGGTTGGCAAACAGTCACTTCAGGTCCCAGAGTCTAAAAAAATAAAAAATATGGCTGGGAATACAATACAAAATCCATGCAGTAGGGTCACACGGTGCTCCATTGAAGATCTAAGCAAGCTGTGGTATGACCTGTGAAGCCGAGCGAAGGAAAAGGTTGCTGTATGGCTTGCTGATGCAAAGATGACTGGAGGAGGACCATCAACACAAACAATTTCTAAACCCTTAGAGGACCTGGTGGAGTCAACCCTTCAGCCTTAAGCGGTCAGTGGAGTGACGCAAATAGACACCTCTGCAGAGCCCAGTACTTCCCAAGGTAGGATGCATGCAAATGAACATTCAATGGTATATTTTATGAAATACCCCTTAAGTGAGATCAGGCTTAGTGTAGCAAATACTACTCCAGTCCAAATTTTACTTGCCACACACAAATGCATTATGAGATAAGCTGTCAGCAACTCCAATAGGAAAGGCAAGGAGGGATCAAAACAGCATAGGTGCATTCATGTTCAACAAGAAAGTGAAATATATAGACACCGTGCGTTGCTAAATAGCTTTATTACACAAAACTATGCACTGTGTGAAATACATATCCAAAAATAATAAGTGAGGGGCATATTACCAAGGGCACTATCGCCCTATTACCTAGTTATCGCTAACACCAGTTAGCGACAGCTAGTAGGAGATAGCGGGCATTTAAGTGCCCCCTTTGCATGTCAGCAATAATTATCGCTAATGACATGCAAAGTGGGCGTGCCAAGATGTTAGCGACTGGAAACAGTCGCTAACATCTCTATCTCCTAATACCAACTTTTGGAAATAATCGGGCTAAGCGCGATTATCTCCAAAAGCTAACGCCTGCCCAGAGCTGTTCTTAGCCATATTATCCAATGGTAGGTGGATAACATGGCTAAGAGCATTTGCTCGGTAATGCATGAATATCGCTGACTTTACAGAGATATTCATGCATTTCGGACGATTTTTATCGCTTAGGAGATAAACCTTGATAATAGCAAGGCTCCTAAGCGATAAAAATCGGCGGAGCTCGGAGATATTAAAATTGCCGCTAAATCAATATAGCGATAATCATCACTAGTTGTTGGTAATATGTCCTGAAATTGCACTGTTTAACATCAAAGATGCACCTGCACAGGAGTCAGTTTAAAGTGAAGGCCAAAACCCTCTGGAGACTCAGACCAGTCAGGAGATGGCAACCCAGTGGCCCCATCACCCACAACACCTGCACCCACAAGTCGCAGGACCACAGTGGCACCACTACCTGCATTCAAAATGGAAGAGGAGAGGCAACCTGACCCTTCAACAACACAGGCTGGGCATACACCCACACCAAGACCCCAAATTCAAATGCAGCTCAGCAATGTCCACATCAGGAGGCGCAGGGCAAGGGTACAAATGGGAGCTTATGAAGGGGACAGATCAATTGTCTTTATTGGGCTTGAGAACACAATGTAGAAGGTGCAGTGCCTGCAATGCAAACACATGAGTTCAATGCAGGCATACTCTTGTAGCATTTTCAAAAAATATGGTAGAGATGAGGGACAGCATCAAATAGCTCACAACAGCAGTGGCGGAAGGACGGAGGGAAACAACTGAAAACTTCTGTAACATGACACATGCAATCAATCATTTATGCAAGGTAATGCAGGAAGACCATGTGTCCCACCGCAAAAGGCACCATCAATTACTTGGCTGCTTAGATGCCTACACTAAGGCCACCAACTGCCTTAGCGTCACAAGAACTCTCCTGTCTTAACGTGCTGTGGGCATGTAGGTTGAAATGACCCTTTGCTGAGGTGATGTAGCCAGAGGACTGATACAGGTCACCAATGCTGTGGAGCAATCTCAAACTGCTTAAGTTAGTGGCATACTACAGTAAGAGGGTGTACCCATGACAGTCACTGGGACCTGGGTGCAATATGACATAGAAAAAAGGGGTCCCAGTAGCAATTATGTAGAAAGGTAGGACACAATAAATGAAGAAATAAGAATACATGAAATGAAGCAAAATACGAACACACTGTTAATTAATCACACTGTGTTAGGTATATTCTTTACAATTTTCATCTAACAACAATAGTGCCCCTAAAAAGTGAACGAGGGATAGCGTGTAAGTGAGAGAAGGGTTTGTGTGACGATCTCAAAATGTGTGACAATAGAAACAAAATCAATAAAATCACAATATTACTTTTGTCCCGGCTTCAAAAAGAGCCGAAAAATACAGGAACAACCAATGTTCAATAAATCTCATAGAACCCTGCCAAATGTACTGCAAAGAATGTCCATAGATTAAGTAATGTTGGCTGGTGTGATGCTGGATAAAGTTGACGTTTCAACCCCATGGGATGGTAGGTATCGATGAAACCTTAAAACGGGGTCTTCCTCAGGACAGGGTGAAGTGTATGAAGGGTGGTGGAGGGGGCCAGGCTTATCTAAAACAATGTGGAAAACATAAAAAAAAATTTGGGTCGGGTAGTTGCAACAAATGAACTATAGCTTGGGGGAGAAAACCAAGTCAAATTTGCTTGCCACACTTAATACTATGTAGGGCCAAGCGGCTCCAAAGGGTGGAGAGCGGAATACTCAATACAACATAGTTGAGAGAACTAGTGGGCTCAGTGGGCTCCAGTTGGTGGCAGTCATGTATAAGCATGTGCGCAAAACCCGTTCCGCTCGCGGATTTCGCTGATTTTCGGTAAATCCGCGATCCGCGAACTCCCGCGAATTTACTGAAAATCCGCGAAATCCGCGAGCGGCGGATTTGGGGGGCAAAAGTTCAAGCCTGTTGAACTTGTAACTATTTTAGGATGGCGCCGGCAAGCTGCCAGCGCCCTCCTAAAATAGTTACTAAGTTAGCTTCAACAGGAAGCACTAATAGATAAAATAGAGCAGGTGCTCGAGCACCTGCTTTATTTTATCTATTAGTGCTTCCTGAATCCTGATGAAGCTAATTTAGTAACTATTTTAGGATGGCGCTGGCAGCTTGCCGGCGCCATCCTAAAATAGTTTCAGGACAAAAATGTGAGTTTTGTCAAGGTTGGGCAGGTGTGCGTTCTCCCCATATCTATCGTCGAAATTTAGCTATGATGCTTGATGAAGGCCTTTGCATTATTGACTTTCACGAGCTCAATCCCTGTGCAGTTCCTGTGACCACGAGCTTCTCTGATCCGTGCCTGTCTTTTTATGCACACAAGAGGCATGTGAACTCGCATATAAGCCCCGTCCGTTTGGCCCCTCCCCACACACTAGTGGTGTGCACCGTCTTCACGCCCTTTACCCACTTGATGGACAGCTCACTCGAGGGACCCCGGCGCTCTTTGGTGTGATGGCAAAGTTAATAAGCCCCCCAAAAATGTGAGTTTTGCCGAGGCTGGGCAGGTGTGCGTTCTCCCCATATCTATCATCGAAAAATAGCTATGATGCTTGATGGAGGCCTTTGCATTATTGATTTTCACGAGCTCAATCCCTGTGCAGTTCCTGTGACCACGATTTTCTCTGATCTGTGCCTGTCATTTTATGCACACAAGAGGCATGTGAACTCGCACATAAGCCCCGTCCGTTTGGCCCCTCCCCACACACTAGTGGTGTGTACACCGTCTTCGTGCCCTTTACCCACTTTATGGACAGCTGAATCGAGGGACCCCGGCGCTCTTTGGTGTGATGGCAAAGTTAATAAGCCCCCCAAAAATGTGAGTTTTGTCGAGGCTGGGCAGGTATGTGTTCTCCCCATATCTATCGTCGAAAAATAGCTATGATGCTTGATGGAGGCCTTTGCATTATTGACTTTCACAAGCTCAATCCCTGTGCAGTTCCTGTGACCACGAGCTTCTCTGATCCGTGCCTGTCATTTTATGCACACAAGAGGCATGTGAACTCGCATATAAGCCTCGCCCGTTTGGCCCTGCCCCTCACACTAGCGATGTGCACCGTTTTCCCGCCCGGCCTTTACACACACAATCCGCAAATTCCGCGAATCCACAAATTCTTGGATTTTAGAGATCGCGAATTCACAAATTCGCAATTTCGCGAATTGCGAATTCGCAAAATTCGTCCATGCTTAGTCATGTACTGGGTGAAGGGGATAGTGAGGAGAACTCCAGCCACAGTAGCATCATGGCACCAGTGACCAAATGCAGAAGGCACATGCGAGAAGTTGGCCTGGTATATGCTGTCCACTAATTAAAGTGGGCACCTTGCACCATCCAAACAAACCTTATGTTGATTTAGGAGGTCAAAGAAAAACTTAGAAAGCTATCCAAGTGGTGGCTGTGGAGAGCAGCCTTCAGGCTTAGTCTTGAAGGAATGTTAAGCAGCTTCTTTTACCAGAATGCAACCTTATACTATTGGTTAAATGGAAGGAGAACCACACAGTAGTTATAAAAATATGTATTTATTAATATGACACTCTCTAGTATGACACTGTACCTTCTACATGAAGATAATCACAAAGCACACAATACTGTAACAAAGAAACAATAGTAAATAGCACTAAACAACAGTGGGCTCCAGGGGGAGACCAAACCATATACTAAAATAGTGGTATAACAACCACGACTCGAGTCAAGACAGTGTCTAGATGTTGTAGAATCACTGGGACACCAAGGAACCACACAAAGTGAGTTCGAAGGGACCCCACAGAGGACGGCTGCAGTGTGGGTACATGACTGCGTGCTCCGTACAATTCTATAGGGAAGTCGCAGTTGAAGTTTTAAAGTTAAAGGACCCTTCCCAGTAGACTTTGAAGAAACCCCATAAAACTTAGTAAGCTGGAGAGCCACCCTACCCGTGGATACCGTAGTACCAGAGTTACCTATGCCAGGGAAGCCGGGTGCATAGGTCTGAAGTGTCATCGGAAACTGCTGTCAAACCCAAAGGAGGACTTTGAAGAAGAGCCGCTGCTGGAAGAAAGAAAAAGGCCAGTTGGAATCCAGTTGGATTCTTGTCGAAGAGTACCTGAAAGCAGAGGGGACAGAGTCTGGGTCACTCAGGAGTGACCAAGGGATTGGTAAACAAATGCCCACCGATGTCGGGTTCTTCAGGTGCATTGAGGGGGTTCTTGACTTTGCAGCCACGGGGACCAGGAGATGTTGAGGATGACCAGAAGTTGTATACAAGCTGTCCGACAAAGGATGTCGAGTGGCGAGGGGTCGGTGTCTGGCGGGAGCACCAACAAGCCTTGGCAGCAGCAACAAACACATAAGGACAAAGAAGGTTATGGGTTGGACCAGCAAGGTTTAGGAGACTCACCAAAGCAAGGGGAGTCAGGGCAAACCTGAAGCAACCAGGGGAGCTTAGGAAAAGCAAAGTTGATCCTCATGTGGACTCACAGGAGTGCCAATAGGACCTCAGACACTTTCACCAAACAGTAGTCCATGGAGCACTTGGTGGAGGAGGCCGGAGTTCTTGGTACAAAATGGTGCCAGAAGTTAGGACTACTCGGAACCCAATGCACTTGCTCAGGAAATGCCAACAAGCATATGCAAATTCAAATGAAATTGGCATACAGGGGTACGTGTATTGGAGCCCCCACAAGAATATTCTGTCCTCAAACTTTGTGAGAGAGCAGCTCAGACCTCGAGGGATGTATAAACTTACCTCCTGTGTTGCTGGAGTCTTTGGAGTCTGCAGGAGCTCAGCATCAACAGACCAGTCAGTCGTGATATGGTGCCTGCGAATGCAAGGGAGTGACTCCTTCACCCCAAGGGAGATATCTTCAGTTGTCCTTGATGCTCAAACAGGTCCTGCATGGAGCCTTTATGGAGCAGGGACACAGACGATACTTTGGACGGAGTGGGAGACAAAGTCGGGTCCAAACAAAGTCCAGCAAAGCCCAGAGTGTGCAGACAGTCGACGTTCAGTGGTTTCTGGTTCAAAATCTTGTCCACATTTAATCTAGGGTCCTACAGCTAGGTAAGCCCTTTTGTACCCACGGGAGAGGGTGGACAGATTCAGGGACAGTGGGAAAGCTACTCCCATGTCCTTTGTTTAGTTTTGCACCAGAGCAGATGCCAACAGCTTCCAGGGCTGGTTTGAACTGGACTATGAACAGGGACACTAAATGTGCCCCTCATGCAGACTTTCAGTCACTGGCAAGCGCACCCATCCAGCTCTAATACACTAAATCCTGTCTACGAGGTGGTCACACCTCCCTGTAACAGGATGTCTATTGTTCCACCTTCCTCTGCTCGAGCTTGGCTCAGCAGCAGGAGGGCAGAAAAGTGTCTCTGGTCAGCAGCAACCCTTTCATGCTGCCGACTAGAAGGCTGGTACAGGGAACACCAAGGGCCCAATGAAGCTCGCTTCTGAGGGGTGGAATCTTACCTCCCACACTGGTCAGTGTGGGGGTATGATTCCAATATGTTTGACACCAAACACGATAGGGTTTGTTTCAGCCGTTTTAGAGTTGGTCATCATGCGGTCGCATAATGCCACTCTATATGTCGTAAATGGCTACTTCACTAACATTCCGGGTTAATGGACTCCCCAGGCTGAAGGGATGTCCTGCTCATGCAGTGGCACAATCTCACTTAGAACCAAGCACCCTGCCTTCAGGATTGTTAAGGCCTACTAAAGGGGTTACTTGTAAGTTTTAAGTGTAGTGACCCATAGATATAGTATACCTATATCTTAAGTAAGTGGTGCATGCACTATCTTACACAGTCTGCAATGGCAGGCCTGTAGTTCCATTTTGATGGCCTCTCATAGGTGGCATAATACATGCTTCAGACCAAGGGAGGCTTCTGGGGTACCTATGCCCTGGGTACATGGGTACCATATCATAGGGTTTGACAATGGTACACCAGTATCCAATCTGGAGTGTATCTAAGTACATAACAGAACAGTTTAGGAAGAAAGCAGATAGACTGGGGTCCTGATTAGCAGGATCCCAGTCAGACTATTTAAAAACCAGCTTAGCATCAGGCAAAAATTGAGGGTACACATGCAGAAGGATCCTACCTTCCTTCAGTGTAGTACAAGAAATATTTCTGCATCAGAAGGCTCAACAAGGGATGTGACAGATCCCACAGAATGGCCCACGGGAGTGCGTGGCTGCAGAACATAGTGTGGCATTGAGCAAAAGAATGCAATTCGGTGAGGTAACCAGTAGAATTCATTTGTCAGGGCAATTAACCTGTTGCATTCTGACTGTCACACTGCACATTTTTTTTCTTGGTACGTGTGCATTAACACTACCTGATTTTTTGATTGAATAAATCACAATAGCAATGAAACCATGTAGTGTCTCGTATCATCATTACCCACCTTAAAAATTATTCTGTGTTATTCCTGCATGTCTCTGTCTTCCTTATGCTGCACTCAAAATTCTTGCTGCTTGTTGAGGTTATCCTGGGTCATTATCTTCATCAGGTTCACTATCTGGTAGGTCCAGAGGTATGCCTCTTGATGTTGCAATGTTGTGCAAAATGGCACACAATTTTGCAACAAGTATCTGGCCTGTATTGCAATGCCCAGACAGTTTTATTTGGGCAGCGGAACCTACTTTTCAGTAAGCCAAAGGTCCTCTCAATCAAATTGCATGTTGATATGTATGCTGCATTGTATCGCTGTTCACTTGGGGTAGACGGATTCAGGTATGATGTCAGTATAAATGAGTGCACAGCATATGCGCTGTCACCTACAGGGCAGAAGGCAATAGATAACTCACTGCTGTGTTTCACAATGACTAGAGAGTCAGCAAAATAGTGTTACATGGGTTTACCGAGCAGGAATCCCCACCCCATTCCCTCGCCCCCAGACTTATTTAGCATTTTTCTCATGTGTGTAAGATGACATACCAAACATGGGAAACTGCGTTTACAATGCTGGTAATACCACACAGGTAGGTTGCAACGCGGACGTTACATCGTCCGTGTTGTTACCACGCATGGCATTACATCGCATGTCGTTTCAACAACTTGCGCTAGATGGCGTGCAACACCAGGGAATGTGTTGGATTTTAAATCCAACACATTCCCTGATGTTGCGCTAACTGGAATAGGAATAGTAATTTATATTATTCTTAAGTCCAGCGCGCTATTTAGTGCAAGTCGTAGAAACGACTTGCGATGTAAAGCCATGTGTGGTAACAATGCAGACAATGTAACGTCCACATTGTAACCTACCACGTGGTAATAGCATGCGCAGAAATGTCATACATTCACCAAACACATTAAAAGATTGCATCCGATTAGGTACTAGGATTAGTCTCCAGCAATCACAGGAGATGAAGATACTTTTGGCATGTTAATTTCCTGATATCTTGTGAGACGAGAAACAGGGAAGGACGTCACAATTTTCCAAAGGTTGCGCCTTGGTTGGCGAGCATCAGGAAATTCTCTTCATTCCAAAAATGTTCCATAGATGATGCAACCATTCCGTGTGAGTGGGCACTTGCATGGAACCCCAGTGCGTTAGAATGTTCTGTACCACGGCCTCTAACACTAAGCCAATCTGTCTACCACGTTTGGTTTTTAAGGGGTATGTTAGAGGGTTAGGTATGCCTAGCAAAATATAGGGTGGGAATCTAGGTATTTTCATGTTGAGGTGGGAGTCGATCTCATCGACTACCTGTGTCCAGTAGGACTGGAGTCGAGGGCAGTCCCACAGTAGGTGTACTAAATTTCTTTGGGCTCCACAGCACCTCCAACACCGAGCACTGCGGTCCAGGTTCATTCTATGTAATTGGACAGGTGTGAAATACCAATATGCAGTAACTATATTAAATCTTTTGGTGAGGTATGTATTGCAGGTGGTATGTCTCGCTCTGTAATATATGTCCCCCCCCATTCCTGATCACTCAACTGCCGGCCTAGGACATGTTTCCACCTATGTGGGCTGGCCTTATAAATGTATCTGTTGCATTGGTTTAGGAATACGTATGGGCGAAATTTGTGAATTAGCGGTCCGCAAATTGGCGTGAAATCGAATTCGCGATCTGCAAATTTCGTGAATTTGTGTGAATTTGCGGATTTTTTTTGCGTGTTCATGGTTTATTTTGCGTATTGGCAGACCGCTTGCACCGCACCGACCGCGAAGTTACCCATGCGGTCATACATCAATCAATCAATCAATCAATCAATGACACTTATAGAGCGCACTACATACCCGTAGGGTCTCAAGGCGCTGGGGGGGGGGTGCCTCTACTGCTCGAACAGCCAGGTCTTCAGCTTCTTCCTGAAGGAGAGGTGGTCTTGGGTCAGGCGCAGGTCGGTCGGGAGGGAGTTCCAGGTCTTGGCGGCCAGGTAGGAGAAGGACCTTCCTCCTGTAGTCGCTCTTCGGATGCGGGGGACGGCGGCGAGGGCATGGTTGGCTGATCGGAGGTGGCGTTTGGGAGCGTAGAAGTTGATCCGGCTGTTGAGGTAGCTCGGGCCTTGGTCGTGTAGGGCTTTGTGTGCGTGGGTGAGGAGGCGGAAGGTGATTCTTTTGTTGACGGGGAGCCAGTGAAGGTCTCTCAGATGTCCGGAGATGTGGCTGGTTCGTGGGATGTCGAGGATGAGTCTGGCTGAGGCGTTCTGGATCCGCTGGAGTCTCTTCTGGAGCTTGGCGGTGGTACCGGCGTATAGGGCGTTGCCGTAGTCCAGTCGGCTAGTGACGAGGGCCTGGGTGACGGTCTTCCTGGTCTCGGTGGGGATCCACCAGAAGATCTTCCGTAGCATGCTAGGATGTTGAAGCACGCCGAGGAGACGTTGTTAACTTGCTTGGTCATGGAGAGGGAGGAGTCCAGGATGAAGCCCAGGTTGCGTGCATGGTCTGTCGGGTTGGGTGCGGTGCCCAGGGCGGGAGGCCACCAGGAGTCATCCCAGGCGGAGGGTGAAGAGCCCAGGATGAGGACCTCCGTCTTGTCAGAGTTCAGTTTCAGGCGGCTGGTCATCATCCACTCGGCTACCTCTTTCATCCCTTCGTGCAGGTTGGCTCTGGCGGTGGCGGGGTCGTTGGTCAGGGAGAGGATCAGCTGGGTGTCGTCAGCGTAGGAGATTATGCTGAGGTTGTGTTGGCGTGCGATGGCCGCGAGGGGGCTCATGTAGACGTTGAAGAGGGTGGGGCTCAGAGAGGATCCTTGAGGGACGCCGCAGATGACTTCGGAGGCCTCTGACTTGTACGGTGGTAGGCGGACTCTCTGTGTTCTTCCGTCGAGGAAGGAGATGATCCATTCCAGCGCCTTGTCCTGGATTCCGACGTTGCTGAGGCGCTGTACTAGGGTGCGGTGGCAGACAGTGTCGAATGCCGCGGAGAGGTCTAGGAGGATGAGGGCCGCTGTTTCTCCGTTGTCCATCAGGGCTCGGATGTCATCGGTGGCGGCGATGAGGGCGGTCTCGGTGCTGTGATTGGCTCGGAAGCCGGACTGTGAGGGGTCGAGGGATCCATTCGTCTCGAGGAAGGCGGCCAGCTGCTTGTTGACGGTCTTCTCGATGACTTTTGCTGGAAACGGGAGGAGCGAGATGGGGCGGTAATTCTTGAGTTCGGTGGGGTCCGCTGTGGGTTTCTTGAGTAGAGCGCTGAGTTCGGCGTGCTTCCAGCTCTCAGGGAAGGTGGCGGTGTCGAAGGATGTGTTGATGACGTCTCGCAGGTGGGGTGCGATGACAGCGTCGGCCTTGTTGAAGACGTGGTGAGGGCAGGGGTCGGTCGGTGATCCGGAGTGGATGGAGTTCATCGTGCGGATGGTGTCTTCGGTGCTGATCGGGGTCCAGGCGTGGAGGGTGGTGGTGGGGGGTGGTTGTTCGGTCTTGGTGTGCGTTGGTTGGTTGTTGAAGCTGTTGTGTATGTCCGCGATCTTGTTGTGGAAGTATGAAGCGAGGGAGTTGCAGAGGTCTTGCGATGGGGTGATGTCGTTGTTTCCTGCGCTGGGGTTGGATAGCTCTTTCACAATGTTGAAGAGTTCCTTGCAGTTGTGTGCGTTGTTGTCCAGCCGGTCCTTGAATGCAGTTTTCTTGGCGGCGCGGATCATCTGGTGGTGCTTCCGGGTGGCCAGCTTGAAGGTGGTCCTGTTGTCCGGTGTGGGTTCCCTTCTCCAGACTTTCTCGAGGGCTCGGCAGTTCTTCTTGGAGCTCTTGAGTTCGTCGGTGAACCACGGGGCTTTCTTGCTGCCGGGTCTGCTGGGCGGGGTCCTCAGCGGGGCGAGCTCGTCTGCGCAGATGCTGATCCACTTTGTGAGGTTGTCGGCGGCCTGGCTGGGGTTCGCTGAGCTGGCAGGAGGGTTCTGGCTCAGGGAGATGGCGAGCTGGTCTGCTGTGATCTTGTTCCAGCTTCTGCGGGCGGCCTGTTGCTGGTGGTGGTGGGTCGTCGTTCTTTTGAAGGTGAAGTGGATGCAGCTGTGGTCCGTCCATTGAAGCTCTGTGGCGTGGCTGAAGGCGATGTCTGTGCTGGAAGAGAAGACTGCGTCGAGTGTGTGTCCGGCGAGGTGGGTGGGGGTGGACACCAGCTGCTTGAGTCCAAGATTGGCGAGGTTGTCGAGCAGGGTGCTGGTGTTGCGGTTGTTGTTGTTCTCCAGATGGAAGTTGAGGTCCCCCAGGAGGATGTAGTCAGCGGAGGGGAGGGCATGCGGGCTGACGAAGTCGGCGATGTCCTCGCTGAATTGTGTGCGTGGTCCCGGGGGTCGGTAGATCAGGGTGCCTCTGAGGGTGGTGTTCGGGTCGGTGTGGATCTGGAAATGCAGGTGTTCGGCGCTGGTCAGGGTGTTGTCGGTGCTGGTCGTGAGACGGATGGTGTTCCTGTGGATGATGGCGATGCCTCCTCCCATCTGGTTGGCGTTGCGGTCCCTCCGGATGATCTTGTTGCCCTCTGGGACGGCGATGGCGATGTCGGGAGCTGAAGAGGCGTTCATCCAGGTCTCCGTGAGGAAGGCAATGCCAGGGGCTGTGGCGTCTAGGAGGTTCCAGAGTTCGATGGCGTGTCTGTGGACGGAGCGGGTGTTGAGCAGGATGCACTTGAGGTGGTTGCTGCTGGTGTTTGACTTGGCGGGTGCTGGTGCGAGGCAGGTCCGGATGCAGGTGAACTTGCAGGCGTGGCAGCTGAAAGGTTGCGTCGTGGGGTGGCTTGGTGGCGTTCTGGGAGTCGGCCGGTGTTGAGTGCGATGAGGGAGGCGGTGGAGTACATCAGGCGGGTCGATCGGGGTCGTCGTGGGCCAGGGGTCCTGGCGCTGGACGCGATCCGGTCGCGGACGGGCGCAGACGGGCTTACCTTTGGCTCGCCTTCGGCGCACAATCGGCGCACCCGCTGCGCGTGACCGCTGCGCATTCGCACGTTCTCCATTTAAGGCGAAGTGCGCGGGTGGGCGGAGCAGCTGGGAGGCGGGAGCGGGGAGGGTACAGAAGAGACAAAGGGGCGGGGTAATCGGCGGTGGCGGGAAGCGGGGAGGGAGAGCGGAGGGCGGCGAGGTAGGCGGGCAAACAGGAAGGAAGCGTTAGCACAAATTTACAAAATTACAGGATACAGGCACAAATGAACGTAAAAACAGGACCCAAAGCAGTAAAAAACGAAGGCAGCCGGCTGGTGAGCGCGGACCACGCCGCTCGGAGGAGGGGGCGTGGTCGGCGGCACCGAGGCAAACAGAGAGGCAGAAAGGTAGGGCAATGGGGCACACGCAGCAGCTGGTGGCCGTGCGGCGCGGGGGTGTCCCACACATGGGCGCGGTCATCTTGTGCACGTTGCATATTTCCATGTCCGGGCGCTATTGGCAATCTCGCGTTGTGTGCAGCGCGCTATTACGAGTATGCGTGTGTTTTTGCATGCTCGCGGGGGAAATATCGCGCAAACTTACCCACGCGGTCCTCAATGGGCGCGGCCATCTTGTTTTTCATTCATTGCTATGGTTCTGGGCATGCTTTTTCTATCCAGCTTCAATCTTTGCCATCCTTTGTTTGTTTGAAGTTTTTTTTAATCTTTTTTACTTATTATCTATCCCTCTATTTTTCTAGATCTATATTTTGTGTTTTCTTCTACTTTTGGTTACTTTAAAACTACTTTTTTTGACCTCTTCTTTTATTTACTTTTTCCCTATTCTCTTTTCTATTTATTATTTCCATTCCTGTCCAGGACCATGGCAAAGGGAGTCGCGAAGGACAAGGGGAAGGGTCCCGCACCCTGTACCCGGCTTCCATGCGGGCGATTGAGGGGGGAGCCAGTCATAGCCCGGGAGATCTTTAGCGCGGAGGAGGTGGCCTCACTGATTTGTTATGTCCAGCGCCCCCTCCCCAAGACCATCGCGGCAGGCGGCAGGATCGCTGGCGGGTACGGGCTCCGGGAGCATCGGCAGCTGTGGTGGAAGGTGCACCGGGCCATGTATCGGCAGTCTCGGGTCCGGCGCACCTACAGCCAGGCCACGCACCGGTGGTCCGATATCCTGGACCGTGAACACGACCTGCTCGACCTGCTAGGCGTCAAGATCCCTGGGCTTGGTGAGTAGTAGTAGCTATTTAATCACTACTCTGTTTTCTCCTGCTCTATGTTATCATATTGCAAATGTTTGTTTTTTCCGAAGAGCAATAATGCTGCCGATTACATTGTAGGTAAATTATGTTTCAAAATCTTCTGTGATTGCATTGCGGGTGCACTGCCCACCTGCTCAGTGGTGGTGCTACTATGCTTACTTGTTTTCGATTTTGTGCTCATTTCATTGGCCTGATTGATTATGTAAGAGTGTACTTTACAGAACTGCGTAATGCTAGAAACTAAGGGGCAGATTTACAATTACTGGTGCATCCCTGCAAATTAGCAGGGATATGGCAGTAGTTGTGCGCCACGCCTCCACCACCCATGGTGCACTGCATTTACAATGCAGCGCACCATGGGGCAAAAACGACACAGATGCGTCACGCATCTGTGCCGTAAAGGCGGCGCATTGCTGGAGTTGTGTCGCAAGCACGACGCAGCTCCAGCAACGCTCTGGGGTGCCCTATCTTCCCAAAGCTGCATCAAGCCATACGTCTGCTTCAACCAGACGCAGGTTTTTACGCAGCATTGGCCTAAAAGTGACTGAGTGAAATCTTGTAGATTTCACTCAGACACTTTTAGGAGGCGTTCCTGCGCAGGAACGCTCTCCCTTGCGCCGGAACGCCCCCTGATGGCGCAGGGCTTTACAACGTGATGCATCTCCCAGATGCGTCACGTTGTTAATATACCCCGCACCATGGCACCTCTTTTGTGCTGCTGCTGCGTCACAAAAGACACGCAACGACGGAGCAAAAGAGTCACAAGGGGCTTGTAAATCTGCACCTAGAGACTCAAGTCCAGTCCTTCCTTTGTACTCCTGCCACTAAGAAGAGATAGTGGTGGTGGATTGATAGTTTGAGTATATTATGACTGGTTATTTAGTAGGCAACTTTTTAGTGTTCAACTTCTCACTGGTCTGCAATCACGATGGACTGTGTCTGTCACTTCGCGTGCTGCGGAGTGCTGCCTGCAAGTCCTAGTCGAACCTTTTTGTAGTTGGTTTAGTGAGTTACATAACTTTCCAAGTAGACGGTCCGCGAATCCAGCAATACTAATATCCTAGTAGACCACATCAGATAGGTCAATAAATTTTGTGCAATTGCTGTCTATCTATTTCCCCGAAATAATTTGTTATTGTTTTTTTTTAAATGTTTGATTTCGTTGACAACAGTCATCCATTTTTGTGTCTTTCTTTCATGTTGTACATCAGCAACCCCCAGGGGCAACGGGACACAAGAGGGGGTAGCAGCGCTGGCGGAGAAGGGACAAGATCAGGAAGGCCAAGATCGGTCCGGCGAGGGCTCCTCTGCTGGCCCCAGTAAGTTTTCCTGTTAATATTAACAATTATACTTCCCTTTCTTTTACAGCACCTATTTTTTCCTAACGTTCCTCATTCGATTTTTTCTAAATCGTCTTTGATCTTCTTGTAGACTGTTTCTAAATTCTTATCCTGCCTCTACTATGACTCCCTGTGGTACTACTAGATTATTATTAGTCTGTCTGTGTAGCTAACTAAGCTTGCACAGTTGGCAAAAAGTGTTAAACAAAACTCCCATTCTATTCAGCAATAGCTCTATGCACTGAGTGCAGTCCTCTGGGTTGTCCATAATGTCTTTGGACGTCTTCTAAATGTTTATGCTTTGACAATTCCCAACAATAAAATGTCACTGGCCACCAAGAAAGAATACAATACTAGTGTACTTTTTGATTGGATATGAGGACAATCCATACTACTACTCTTAAAGGGACTATTCTGCACAAACAGAACTATGGACACAAAATAGTGCATTGTTTATCAATTATAATAGGCGCAGTTAGACTTTCCACATACCTCCGTCATAACAGAATTTAAACCCCAATCTCCTTACTGACTAGCTAGTGTGTCAGAGTCATTTAGCTCCCGAATTCATCGATGATTGATCCCCAATGATTATACAACCCAGGACATAAGACTACAGAGTCAGAGTCCCGACCTCACAGAGCCACGGATTCATGCTTGCAAATTGCAAACCCTTTCGCTCACTCACTCATGAACAAAAGCCACAGAGTCTATGCAAGTTTTAAAGCTTTATTAAAAGTAAAAACATTTATTAAAATCAAGTTCAGCATACAACATAAACAGTGGATTAAAAATTGAAAAGTGCTTAGTGATTTCACACATTAATTGTGGGCGAGCCCTCACTAGGTTGAAACTTCAAGTCTTCTTTGTGGTGCTGAATCGTTGCTGACTCCATCCAAGTGATGATGCTCTGATCTTGCTCTTGTTCTTAGAAGGGAAGCTTCTGTCTGTTATGAGAAAAATGGTGCGTTAAAAAGCAAGCATTCATCAGTTGTGCCAAAAAGTGTAGCAAGACATGTTACGGCTAAGCATAACTAAAAAACACCATTCCCTGAAAAAAGGGCAATTTGTAGTTTAGACTAGAGAGTCACAAATTATTAGATTTGTTTGAGTAGTCGTAGTAACATTTTTTCATTCCTAGACAAAATACTAGGGAATGGTGTATATGACATCTAAGAATCTTAAAAGTATTTTCTAGGCGGAACATCGGCACAGCCATCCACCGGTGCCGGGGCCAGCGCGGAGGTGGGCACTCCTGGGGCAGAGGCGGTGCAACAGCCAGCGGGAACTGCTGTGGGGGATGCCAAGGGAGTGGCGGGCATAAGTAAGCTATTATATTCCTTCCTTATTGAGATTGCAGACAGCAGAGTGTGCTCTCTGCACGAGTGCATATGTTGTACAGTACAAGTATATTTTACTGTCAAGAAGACTTACAAATTTAGAACTAAGTTTTTATCAGCCAGGTAGTAGCCTCCTCTTAATTGACTTCAACTCAGCTGTGAAAGTTTTATCGAGAAGCCAAGTCAGATCAGAGATGAACTTGATGGATGGGATGAATGAAAAGGGAAAGAAGGTTGTAAGTAAGTGTGGAAGGACGAGCAAGTTAAAAAGTAATGATGACTGGCAAAGAATGATACGTGTTTTTGAATGCTGCCCGAGGTGGCTGGGAATATGATGCATGGCCGGTTGAAGGATGAAGCAAGGATGGGTGGAAGGAGAGAGGGAAGAGGACTGACTGGGTGGGTGAAACAGAAACTGTATCTGTGCGCAATATATCCTTTGCTTCAAATTCAAATGCAAGTCAAGCACAGATGCATGGCTTGCGGTTTCCAATTTAAAATGAAAATGTTGTTTTTCCGTGAGAAAAACTAAGGTTTGTCCAGTTGAGACATTAAGAAGAATGATTGACATTTACTTTGAATGGATTGATGCCTGGATCATGGTACTATCTGACTCATAGATAGCATATGTGTATATAGACAGAGTAGACGGTCACTGGATGAAGTAAGTGTTATTTAGAAGAGCATGTAACACCGCACCCACACGTCCGTTCCAGTGTAGCAAAGGCAAGGAAAAGAAGTTGTAATTTTTCCGAATACTACCATGAATAGTAGCAGAAGTTTGTATTGAAAGCACAGCATATATCCAGCGATTACGGGGGCCACTCACTACCTCTGTTAATAATTTTAGTACAACTCTGTCATTCATGTGTGGCCTATCAGTGTTCATGAAAATAAAAAACAAAGCACCTAAAGTCATCCCATATGTAAGCAAATATCCTGTGAAGGGATTGATAATCATATTATTTATCTTCTTCATTTTCCTTTTCTAGTAGTCATTGGCACTGTAGGGTGAAAGTTAAATTAATTAAACAGTAGCCCTTGTAACAGAGTATTCTCAGTGCCACCCGTAATAAAAAGTAAGAGCTTCACCACCTGCATGTACTGGACTGGTACAGTAACACAGGTCTGTGTCATCATGGCTTGCGTCTGTTTTTCTCCTGTGCAAGTTGACTGCGCTGGCATTATGCCGGCTTCCAGAAGTTTACGTACCAATTTCGCTAAACAAGAGAGAAGAAGAAGAATAAGACTGGTGTACTGTCATATTCGACTCTAATGTAGTGAGTCTATATGGTGCTTGTAGAATTTATTCCTGAAACTACCACTAATGGTAGAGCAGAGGCTGACGAAGTGGGAGGTTAGATAAATACAGGCCACAAATGTTATGTACTGTGCTTGCAATTTGCTAGTTCTACTGTGACACAACTTTCTGCTGAAATATTTTGTGTTAATCTTGAAGAGCATTGATTACAGTATGTCTTTCGTTCTTCATATAGATGCTCCTTCCAAAGTGACACAAAAGGAGCTGGCTAGACGGGCCCGGCAAAGGAAGCTGGAGGCCATTGTCTCCGAATATCGGCGGCTGGTGACCCAGGAGGAGGAGGACACGCAGTCGCAGTCCACCGCAACATCCACCGCGACAGCTGCATCCTCCTCCGCGATCCCTGGGTCAGCCAGTCAGCGCAAGCCTCCAGCGGTAGAGAGCCGTGGTACCGCAGCCACCCGCCACTGCCAAGCAGACCAAAAATCAGCTGCCCCCCACAGCAGGTGGAAGGCCCGCATCCACCGCCTAACCCTCAGGGTGTCCAACCTTGAGCAGGAGATGGAGAGAATAAAGAGCCTGCTCAAGAAGAACCTCCGCGAGAAGCAACGGGCCCACCTGGTCAAAGGACACCACCGGCAGCAGTAGAAGAGGAGAGACTGTCCCTTGCCCCTTTTTTAAAGACTTTTGGGGCGGTGGGAATTGGGAGTTTGGTTTTTTCTTGGACTTTGGGGACTTTTTCAAGGACATTCTTTGGGGTTAGGGAGCAGGGTAGGTCGGGTCTTGCGAGATAGTTTATTTTTGTTATGGATTTAAATATTTATTTACTTTCAACTTAAACATTGCATATGCGTTTTTACTGTTTTGCGGGGGAGACGGGGGGGGGGGTTTAACTGTTCGTTTGTTTTCCTGAAACTTAACTGGCTGCTTGATTTAAATTGTCTAAGTAATCGCACAAATGTTTACAAAAGTAAGTGCCACTCACAGAGTTAGTGAATTCAATTGTCCTACTACTTTAGTAGTACTACCGTCAGTCTCTCCTCTCTCCTCCTACTCTATTATTCTTCCTCCCCCAAACGCTTATCTTACCTGTGATTCGTGTTTGAGAATAGGCCTAGGGCTAGGCACGGGGCTGGCTGCATGGCAACTGGCGATGAAGGTTGGCAATCCTGGGCAGATGAAATGGTATAGTTGTGGTGGTAGTGGTGGTACACAGTGGCAGTAGCAGCATATGAAAAAAAAAGAAAATGAGCGGATCATTACAACAGTACGATAGATAGCATAGTACACAAGAACAGTGGCATAATTTAGCCTAACAAATGCTAAAGTTTCTAAAGTATACTAGTTGCGTGGAGTTTGGCTTTGGCTCCTACAAGAAATAGCACTGAAGGTGAAGGGCACAGCAGAGTAATCATTCGCCACATGTAGGAGGAGGATGTTTTCTGTTGCTTTAACCTCATCCTCCCCAGCAAGTGTGTGGAATCATTGTTGTAATTTACTCACACCTCAAGGAAAACCACACAGCCCGGGGGAAGAGGGTTAGGGTTTTAAACTTGGATGGGAATGGGGTTTGTGGGGAAAGTTTTGTGGAGAGAGGAAAAGAGGAAAAAAAACACAGCATGGACAAACAACAAATGAAGATAAACAAATCTTTGGATACAAAGCTATCCATGAATCTTTTAAGGGACATACTGGAAGTGTATGCACTAGTACTTTCTACAATGTACTAACTATGAAGAAACAATGTGACAGTACAGGGCTGCATTAATTACGCAATTTCACTTGCCTTTCTGCCCTCAGAGAGAAGAACCATTTAGTACATTAAATTAGTTTAAAAAATAGCAAAGAAAAAAGTATACAATGGCTGGAGGGATGAATTGAAGCAGAGAGCAAACAAATAAACAGAGTCACACTCACAGAAGTTCACAGCAATAACATTACTAAAAAGATAAGTATAAATGAAGATGGATACTGTAACTGTATGTTGTTGTAGTTGTCCTGTTGAATTTGAGAAGTTGCATGCATCCAGCCATTGCTCTTTTTCGCGGTACTCCTCCATTCCATCTGACGCTCCGCCGATCAATGTTGGGGACCAGAAGACACCTTGTCCACTGCCTGCCTGGTGGACGCTGAACTGTGGGTCGCTAAGCCTGAGGTCATCCTTTCTGCTATTGCACAGGGTAAAAGCCGGCCTGTAATTATTGATGGAAAAACAGGAAGTGATATTAAAACACCACGGAGAAAAAAAGTATAAGGTACGCTGTGTAGTGCAAAAATAACACTTTCAGTTTCAGAGTCGACAGTATTACAAAAAAGTAAAAAACCCCTAAACAGGCCAAAAGCAAAAATGGAAAATGTGACACTTAGAAAATTTTCGGCCTACCAGTCGGCATCACTCCAAACGCACTCTGCAGCTAGGCCCTAACTCCCCTTTCCCACCATGGATTTTCTTCAAACCACTTGCAATCAAAATTAGACTGTGCCAGCAGTGCCCCCAGACCACAAAACCCACCCCCAAAAACCTAGAAGCTCCCCAAACAGTCCCCCAAAAACAGGCAAGTGAGCAAAAACGCAAAAACGTTTTCACCATGGATTTTATCCAAAACACTTGCGCCCGATATTAGACCTTCCCTGCAATGCCCCCAGAGCCATCAACCCACCCGCAAAAAAGTAGAACACCCCCAAACAGGCCAAAAGCAAAAATGGAAAATGTGACACTTAGAAAATTTTCGGCCTACCTTCAATTCAGTGCAAAGACACTCTTTTGAGCTAGGCCCTAACTCTCCTTTTCCACCATGAATTTTCTTCAAACCACTTGCAATCAAAATTAGACTGTCACAGCAGGGCTCCCAGACCACAAAACCCACCCCCACAAATCTAGAACACCCCCAAACAGCACCCCCAAAACACGCAATACTGCTAGGCCTCAGTTTAAATTGTGCCAAAACGCTGTCTGCAACTAGGCCCAAACCCCCCTTTTCCATCATGGATTTTCTTCACACCACTTGCAATCAAATTTAGACCTTCCCAGCAGTGCTCCAAGACCCCCCGACCCACCCCCACAAATGTATAACACCCCCAAACAGCCCCCCAAAAACATGCAATACTGGTATATTCATAACATGGCAAATTGCGCTGTTCACCAAAAATTGCTGTTCAACTTTTCAGCACTTCCACTACTTCGATCCTCTTGAAACTTACCTGGACACTTGTTCCAGCGATTCCCAAGAATCTCAGCAAGGCAGAACAAAATCGAACCACTGCGCTCTTTCAAGAAGAAGAAGAAGAAGGTCTACGACTAGTTTTCACTTAGTTTTCACCCAAACACACGCGCCCGCAAAACACCAAAAAAGGCCAAAATTCTGCCAATTCTGGACCAAAGAACGCCAAACCTCCTAAAACCTTGCCAGCATCATTATGAAGGAGCCTGCATCAGACCCTGAGCACTAGACTCAGCGGGAACCCTATCAACTTAAACCCAAAAACCCTACTAAATCGCACTAAACCCTAAACCCTAGATATGCTTTGTCTGTCTGTGTCTAATAGCCTAGGTATGCTACATCAGGATGCTTCACTCAGTGGTGCCTGCCTTGACCGTCTGCATGGCCCTGCCGCAAGCACGGGCCAAAAATCCATTCCGCCCAAGAATTTGCGATTTTTCGGTAATTTCGTGAGATTCGTGAAAAACCGCAAAACAGCAAGTTTCGCAAACATAACGGATGTTTGGTCCAAGCTTGAGGCAGGGTCATACAGACGGTCAAGGCAGGCACCACGGAGTGAGCAACCTGATGTAGCATACCTAGGCTCTTTGTCAGACAGATAAAGCATATCTAATTGTATGCAGCAAGCCACATAGCCCCAATTTTACATGAAATGCTGTCTGGAGTGGACTCTGCCTGGCATACCAACAATAGTACACTGCCTCGCCCTTGACTACTACATACCATGAATAGACAGACATGTAGTTCTGCTGTAGTAGTTGCTGTAGACAGGTTTACCTGTTTGCCACTCACGAATTGGCCATAGTTCTTACGTAAACCGACGCTGATGATTCATCCATCCCAGTGAGTAACTGTAAAGAAAAAATATATATTACTTAATCAATTATCATGGTATATTGGCAAGTGAGTGCACTCCAAGGACATTTTGCATATTGTAAAATGCAACATAGTGGCCCCTGAATTTGAAGTACAATTTGAATTAATCAAGGTAAAAAAAAAACAGAGTAGTTGACATGAGTTATAATTACTGTGTAAAAAGATTAAATAATAACTAAGACAAGACATATGATTCATTTCATGCACAAAACACAAACAGCAATTGGTTTCATCAGAGCCAGACAGCCATTGCTGTCCACTGCATACCATCTTCTCAATTATTCATTACCTGTTCTACTTTTTGTCCGCATCTTCTTCAAAAAGTGAGGGCCCACAGGGCAGCCTCTCCTGTCAATTTCAGAAGTAACTCTGTCAGCAATCAGCAAGCATGTAGTCAGTCAGTAATTTCTGTCCCACTTGAGGGGACTCATCTATGAAAAGAAAGTTTCTTTATTTATTTCTTCGTAATCCATCTGCCTTGAGGGAAATGGATAGGTGGAGTCTGGAGGAGGAGGATAGAGGAGCATGATTGAGTTGTGAACTTGTGAACCTCAGGAATGCAGCACCTTCAAATCAATAAGGAAAATAAGATGAAGACAGTGCGGCTGATGGACTTGTGAGAGTTTTGTTGTGGTAAAAGTTATATACGAAAAAAAAGGAAGTCATTTTCAGGCCTGGGTGTCTGGGAAGTAGAGCTCGTCCTCAAACTCTATGAATTGAGACGGGAGTAGGTCGGCTAACAGAGAAGAACTTCAGTCACCTAAGTTGGTGTCCTCTTCTTCCTGCGTGCATTCACGTATTTTGTAATCTGGTGCTGATTCATCTTGATCAGTGTTAACCTCTCCACATTTTTGGGCGAGAGGCGGGTCCTTTTTGAAGTTACAATGGCACCAGCAGCACTGAAAACACGTTCAGGAGACACACTTGCCAGTGAGCAAGACAAATATTTTAGAACCAGGTTGGTGATCAGTGGCCATAGAGCCCTTTTCCTATACCAATACAGCAATGGGTTCTGATTAACAAAGACTTCTGTTGGGTCATCCAGATAGGCCTGCACCATCGACTCAAGGTTCTTCACAGTTGCTCCACTTTGCATACCATCTGTGGCCTTTGCAGCACTGGAACGAGCAAACCCTTGATGAGTTAGCCAATCCGCTACCGACAATATTATGGCTGGGCCTGGTGCAGGTGAGGATGCGGTTGCTGCTGGTGTCATTAACGGCTGTGAGGGAAAGTGACTCCCTTCGGCCACAGATTCAGAAGTGAAACTTGACGCCGGATGGCCTGTTGATTCAGTTGGACTTCTGCCGGCTCCTTGAATTTTCGGCCGATGTTTTTCGAACAGAGTGGCTGACACAGCTAGCCAATTTTTGTACTTTGAAACATCTGCTTCATCAAAAATTAATGAATGCTTTGCTGGCCACTGCCTTTTTGTACCTTGGATCCAGAATAGTGGCACAAATGTAATGTTGTTCTGTATGTATGTTTTTAAGCCTTTCATTGTCAACTAGGCGGCTTAATAACCTCTCCGCCAACTGATATGCGTCTTGCTTTTCAGTATCATCTCTGAACGTTGAAGACACCGCCTTTAGTTGGTGCTCTAGCATGACCAACAATGGGATAGCTTTGCACAAAGAACAGTCCTTCCTGCTGACTTCACACGTGAAGACCTCAAAAGGATGAAGCATGTCTGTCAGGCTAGCAACTAGCTCCCATTCCTCCAACTCTAGCCTCATGTCTTTCATAGTAGAACCCTGTCGAAGGACATACTTATTGATTACCATGCACTGCTCAGACAGACGCTCAAGCATGTAAAAGGTTGAGTTCCAACATATTGCCACCTCCTGGATGAGTCCTTTGACAGGCAGTCTACGTTCATGTTGAATGCTCCTCAGCTGCTTCCAGGCCTTAAAAGAATGGCTGAAATGTGTGCAGATTCTTCAGCAGGTGGTCAGTAACTTGCTGACTGTGTTTTAATTTTTCAAGAAATCTTGCACCACGATGTTAATACTTTGCGCCAAACATGGCACTCTGAAATAGCCACCTTGCTGCCTGGCCTTAACTATATTACTGCCATTATCCGTGGAAACATAACCAACTATGCGATTTCTTGGATGCAGACATTCAGAGACCTTCCTGTCAAACTCCTCCAAAAGGTTAGGTGCAGTATGAGTTTTCTCCATGGCAAACATGGCTAATGTTGCATGTTACCGAGTAGCTTGAAAAAGTGTGTCTGGGTCAACACCTGCATTTATCTTGTCTCTAACACCTGCAAAAGACACCTAGTGTGCAGTGATGCATATGTAATCAAGGGCTTGGCAACTGGTCCACATGTCTGTTGTCAAGTGGATAGTGTGAACAGCACTCTTCTGCAAAGCAGCTCCAATCACCTCCAGCACATGTTATTTTTTTTTTAATGTTATTTTATTTTTGTATTGCGCACAGCTACCCAACAAGGGTTTCCCAGTGCAGGCCATAACAGAAGCTAGGAGACAGGCGGAATCAGCAATGTAGGTTAAAAAACTGGTTTTTAACTGTTTCCGAAAGACGAGAAACAGCTTCTCCCTCCCCATCGCATCAGGTAAGGAATTCCAAAGGGTTGGCCCAAGAAGAGCAGAAGAGCGGCCTCCTATTCTCAACAGTTTAAACCTCGGGATATCAAACAGTTCTTCTGATGACGAACGAAGCAGGCGTCGGGGGTTGTTCTCATGAACCAGATCTTGTAAATATTTGGGGGCAGAGCCGATCTTTATTCTGAACATATAGCATAAGGCTTTAAATTTTATGCGATGTTCTACCTTGAGCCAATGCAGTTCTCTCAGGGCATTTCCCATGTTGGACATTCTGGGAAGGCCACAGAGCAATCTAGCAGCACCGTTTTGCACCACCTGAAGCTTTCGTAGAACCTCTCTGTTAGACCCCAAAAAGAGAATGTTACCGTAGTCTAGGCAAGATGTTATTAGAGCCTGGAGGACTGTTCTATGGGTGTTTACAGGGAGCATCCAGATAATTTTTTTTAGCCATTTTAAGATGGTAAAACAGGTGGCTGCTGTCTGAACTGCCTGTTGTTTCATTGACAATTTATTGGCAATGATAAAGCCTAGATTGCGTGCCTGAGAGGAAGGTGTGGGTAAATAAAGGTCCCATTTCCGCTGGCTAATGTTGGGGGCCCCAGCGTTCATACTCTTTCCCAAAAATGAGTACTTCCGTCTTTTCCCCGTTAAGCTTCAGCAAATTTAATTGCATCCAAGCTGCAATCCTGCGCAATCCTAGTTGCAAATTAGAAGGGTCCTGATTCCCCCCTGCTGATAAAGAAAAGATGATTTGTGTATCATCAGCATAGGAAAACAATGCAAGCCCTGCCGCTTCCTCAATAATTGCCAGTAGTTGCACATAAATATTGAAAAACAATGGGCTCAGAATAGAGCCCTGTAGCAAACCATACGGGGAGAAATAAGACTTAGACGAGGCCCTGGTGGAGTACACCTGGAATGTTTGTTCTGCTAGAAAGGAAGACACCCAACCAAGCGCTGTCCCAGCAATACCCAGTGCCTGTAAAGATTCAAGTAGTACGGTATGAGAAACCGTATCAAAAGCAGCACTTAAATCTAATAAAATAAGTGCAACTGTGTCGCCAGCGTCCAAGCGCTGGCGTAACATCTCAGTAACGCCCAGCAAAGTAGTCTCTGTGGAGAACCCTGCTCTAAATCCTGATTGCGAGTTGTGCAGAAATTGAGACGCTTCCACGAACAAGGATAACTGTGCATTAACGTGCTTCTCCAAGACCTTCGAGAAAGTCGGTAGCAGGGAAATGGGTCTAAAATTGGATGGCATGGTCGGATCTGCAATAGGCTTTTTTAACAAAGGTAAGACCATTGCATGTTTCCAGACTGTGGGCATCTGTGCTTATCCAAGAGAGGTCTTTAATAGCCCCATCACTACTTCAAGAACAGGTTGTTCCATCTGAAGAAGCACTGTAGCTGGAAGCAAATCACAAGGAGAACCCGATTTAATACTAATAAAAAATTTTAATAGGGAACCCAAATCCAAAAGATCCCACTGCTCCAGTTTTAACCGCGGGCCTTCTGAACCGGAATGCATCCGGGCAGTGTTCTGGAGGGCTGGGGTTGACACATTAATTCCCCCTAGTTTCTGATATATTTGCTCAACTTTGTTTATGAAGAACTCAGCTAGGGAATCACATTGAAGTTCATCAAGAATAGGCGGACTGGGTAAAGTCCCAGCACCTGCCAGCTTTTTAACCATAGAAAACAGAGTCCGCGAGCAATTTTTTGCCCCCGAGATGGACAATGAAATGTATTCAGCACGTGCCTTTTTGCACAATGCATGATATTTTTCAGTGCTGCCTTGTAACTCTGTTTAGCCTCTGGAGCATAGTTCCTTCTCCACCTTCTTTCCACCGCTTTACACTTACTTTTTTCAATTTTTAATTGCTCCGTAAACCATGGGGCAGGGGGGCGATGGTCATTACATTTTTTAGCCGACAATGGCAGGCACGCATTGGCCGCAGAGGCAATCCAATTATAAATAGTATTCAAAGAGGCGAGAGAACTGGATTCCTGTGCAGGGGCATTATTTAACAAAATTTAGCAATATCTAATTTTCCCAATTTCCAGACCGACTGGGTAATTCAGAAAGCAGAGGTGGCAAGGTGGCACTACTATATTGGAATTTAACCGCATAGTGGTCAGACCAACTCAATGGTAATGCAGGTGAACATTTAATGCCAGGCAAATTAGAAAAAATAGAGTCCAGCAGGTGACCCGCTCTGTGCGTAGGGACCTTATTGCAAAGAGGAAGATTTAATGTAGAAAGGTCCACATCTTGATGTAGTGCTGGAACCGCAACTATGGCAAAATAGGACCGGCTAGGAACCTTCCATTTAGGGCAGACTGTTGCCACAAATTCTAGAAAACCCACCCCGTTCCATGAAAGAAAAAGGGAGAAGGTCCAGCGCTAGCATTTTAGCCAGCTTTGCGGTATACAGACGTACCGTTGGGTGGTTGCGTTCAAATTGCGCCTCTGACCACAACATTTCGCTAATGGTGGGCTGGATCATTTTACGGGATGATGATGATGACTTCTTCAAACCAGTTAAGCCTAGGGATGTAGTTTTTCGCATTAGTGTCTCTCCCAGACTCCTAGTGTGCCTCATACATGTTGCAGGGGTAAAGGGTGTGGGCGAAGGGTATTGGGTGTACCAGAAAAAATGTCTGTCGCTTCTTCACTTCCTCCCTGCACGATCAGCCCCTCATCATCATCAGATGCAATATCAATGGATACATTTGGATTTGTTTTTCTTTTGGCTTCCTCGATCTTACTTAGGTGCGCCTCCCACTGGATAATGTGGTGTTTTTTGAGATTACCTCTCTGGCCTCCGGTTCCATAGTTGGTACCAAGCTTACCCCGACTAACTAATGTGTTACAAAATGAACAAACGACCATGTTTTCCGCACTATGGCAAACAGTAAAGAAGTCCCAAACTGGAGACTGGAAATGTCTGCTGGTGGTGGAGGTGCTACTTTGACTTTCAATGCCAGATGAAGTGGAGGATGTGCGTGGCTGAATTTGTTTCTGTTGTTCACTTACAGCACCACTACTTGAGGTCGAGCTGGATGGAGGTCCCTGCCGGCCCTTATGACTGCAAAATATGGAAGCTGTAGGTCGTGTTGGTGTTGTAGTTAACTGCGTTGGTGGTGGTACCAGTGCCACGCCGCCCACATCCCACTCAACAGCCATTCGGGATAGGGTGAAAATGTCTGTCTGCTGCATGCCCGCTGGGGCTGGAGTGACGACTGTGATGACTGGGTCATCATCAGACTGTTCATCAGCAGCAGGAGACACCAGTTCGTGTTTGTCATCATCACCCATAACTCGAAGCCTTACGGGAACCTTCCTTTTAGGGTTAGCTACCTTTGTCGGCTCATGGCGTGACTCACTCTCAGACTGCATTGCTGGGTTCCAATCACGATCAAGGTCATCAGAATGAAGGGGGCTGGAAGAAGAACTTATAGTAGTAGTAGTAGCCCTCCTTGACCTTTTTCTTGCTGGGGATCTGGAAGACATGTGGCTTCCTCAGATGATGATACCCCCGCTTGAATATCAATTTCCTGATGTGCCCCTACTTCTGGAGGAACAAGCGTTGTAGGCAGTTGTGCCACTCCATGAACCTCTAGTTGCACCTCTGCATGCACCTGTCCATGCGCCTCTCCTTGCACCTCTCCTTGCGCCTCTCCTTGCGGCTCTACTTGCCCCTCTCCTTGTGCCTCTCCTTGCACCTCTCCTTGCGCCTCTCCTTGCCCATGTACTTGCCCATGTTCTGGCGCTTGTACTAGTTGCACCTGTGGTTGTCGTTGCGGCTGTGGTTGTTGAACACTCGTCAGCTGAGTTACACCTGGCGTTGATTGGATGGTACTTTCTTGTGATGAGCCAACATCTCTGGTCGATGGTGATTGAGAAAGTAAAGTGGCTGCCTCAGCAGCACTCATGGTCTTGGACCTAACTTGGCGTGGTGGCACTGAGCTCAATTAAGCGGAGGTGCTGCTTTCAGCTTGGTCCCCGGCGGATACTGCTGCTGCTGCGGGCGTAGTTTTTTTTCCCAAAAGAGGTGTCGATGGGCACACCAGTCTCCTTGGTAGGTGGTCCCACTTGCTTCTTCTGCTCCTTCTTACTAGCAGTGGCACTGGCAACTTTTTTCGCAGAGGCGCTACGGCCACCTTTCTTTGGGCCCATCTTCTTCAGATGTCTGAACAGCAGGCCGCAGTTGCACAAGTTGCAGAGTTGTCTTGTCTGTGGCCACACGTGACGTCACGTGACGTTGTGCTGCACACATCGCTGCAGGACTTCTTCCTGGCACTGGTGGTTTTCTTATGCACCTAAAAGCAATAGAAGCCAGAAGAACATCAGTTAAACACTCCAAAAAGTAGAAAAACACACAGAAATCAGCACAATCCAATGCCATCCATGCCCTAAATGATGTTTAAATTCAAGACACCCCACATAAAGACTAGGTCCATGCACCACTGAGGACCCCTGGGCATAATGGATGAAAGCAAGGCAAAATGGGTACAGGCCTGAGCACACTGCCTGGCTTCAAAATGGGCCCTTGACCCCCAGCCACATGGCCAGGCCCTGCCTGGACCAGCCCTCAAAATGGCCCCAACCCACACGGCCAGGCCCCAACAACACCCCAAACATCGAAAAACACACACAAATCACCACAACCCAATGCCATCCATGCCCTCAATGATGTTTACATTCAAGACACCCCACAGAAAGACTTGGTCCATGCACCACTGAGTACCCCTGGGCATAATGGATGAAAGCAAGGTAAAATGGGTGCAGGCTTGAGCACACAGCCTGGCTTCAAAATGGGCCCTTGACCCCCAGCCACATGGCCAGGCCCTGCCTAAACCACCCTCAATATGTCCCCCACCCACATGGCCAGGCCTCAACAGCACCCAAAAAGTCGAAAAACACACAATCACCACAATCCAATGTCATCCATGCCCTCAATGATGTTTAATATCAAGACACCCCACAGAAAGACTAGGTCCATGCACCACTGAGTACCTCTGGGCATAATGGTTGAAAGCAAGGTAAACTGGGTGCAGGCCTGAGCACACTGCCTGGCTTCAAAATGGGCCCTTGACCCTCAGCCACATGGCCAGGCCCTGCTGGACCAGCCCTCAAAATGGCCCCCTCCCACATGGCCAGGCCTCAACAGCACCCAAAAAGTAAAAAAACACACAATAATCACCACAATCTAATGCCATCCATGCCCTCAATGATGTTTACATTCAAGACACCCACAGAAAGACTTGGTCCATGCACCACTGAGCACACCTGGGCATAATGGATGAAAGCAAGGCAAAATGGGTGCAGGCCTGAGGACACTGCCTGGCTTCAAAATGGGCCCTTGACCCTGAGCCACATAAAGACTTGGTCCATGCACCACTCACTACCCCTGGGCCTACTGACTGGTGAGGCTTTACAGGCACCCCAAATTAAAAAAAAATCATCATATAACAGTGAGCTAAAATTCCATGACATAAATGAGAATTAAGTTTAAAATAAATCACAGAAACAGTTGTATCATGCACCCATGACTAACCCTAGGCCTACTGGATAATGTTGTGAAAAAAGTTTTAAAACTGTAGTTGCAGCAACTGCAATGCCGCAAACAAACAACACCAACTTACTTGTAAAATCTCAAGTCCAAAAGTGATCCAAACTTCAAAGTCCAAAAAGTACTCAAATACAAATATCCAGCAGCAGCCACAAAAAGTAATCCTTCCAGGTTCAGATCCAAATCAAAAGTGACCAGGACATGGACAAAGCACTGGGAGGAGCCTGCTGGACAGGAACAGGAAGTTGGAGACTCTGGGGCACTTCCTTCCTCCTACCCCCCCTCAAAAATGGACTCCTTGCATCAAAAAGTGCAGCCAAATGTCATTCTGATCAAAATCATCATTTTCAGAAGTTTTATGCTTCCTGCGGTGGATTTCTTGTGCAGTATTGCAATTTTTGCAATTTATGGAAAGCGAGCTGTTCAAATCTCCCGCCGGAAGTCATCTGCGCGCCGCATCTACGTGTTCGGCATTGTTTACTCCCGCAATGCGTAATCGCGGGCCCATATGACGTACTCGCGTTGTCAAACTCTCGCTGTGCAAGATGGCGAGCCGTGATGACGTAACTACATTCAAAAAACTCTCGCGCGATCACGCAGCAAGATCAAAAATGGCGCAGCACAAGCAAACCGGGAGAAAAACAACTCGGTGGACCCAGAATCACGGTAAGTCAACACCGCGCGCGCGATATTGTATTTTTCAAGCGCGACCAAGCAAAGTAATTCGCAGCTTGCAAATTTGCAGATTTTTGGTGCACATTTGCGCGATTCGCGGACCGCGAATTTGCCAAAAATCTGCAAATTTCGTGAACAAAACGGATTTTACGCCCATGCTTATTTAGGAATGCATATATCTCAGAGATCAACCAATTTCATGAAGATTTGGTGATCAGCCATTACTCGTACGGCATTAGATGCCTCTGGAAGTGGGTCTATTGCTCAGGTGTAACAGCCAGTGATGGAGTAGTAAGTAGTGGAGTCTTTCAAATTCAGGGAAGGTAAAGTCAGTGCTTAAATGTTGGAAGGGAACTACCCCCTCTTCGTCATACATATGCTCCATTGAGCGGAACTCAGATCACCTCCATATCGTAAACGCTCCTGGGTCAAGACCAGGGGAAAATCTGGATTGTCAAACAATGGTGTTATAGGAGAGGGGAAGGAAGTTAGGCCATATTTGACATGTGTTTAGTCCCAGGCTTCCATTGTCACCTGCGTGACCGGGCAGAGATATAGGTTTTTTGGTCTATGTGCTTTTTAAGGAAGGGGACCTTCCAAAGAGAGATGCCTTCTACCACCCATTCCTGGAAGAGCCAATGCTTTTCAGATTTAGGTTGATGCCATTCCACCAGGCACCGCATCTGAACTGCCTGTTAATATGAATGGAGATCCGGGATGCCAAGTCCAGCCTCCTGGGGTGGGAGGCTGCTTAGTTCTTTCCTCATGTGGGGTTTCTTCCCCATTCAGATAGATTGGAGCATCTCAGTCTGCAGTTCAGTGAGAATACCCTTCGGTGGGTCAAGCGGGAGTGTTTGAAATAAGTATTGTATCTTGGGGAGTACAGTCATTTTGACTGCCGCTATCCAACCCAGCCAAGTTATCTGATGGTGTCTCCAGCGAGCCAGCTTACTTATGACCTGTCAGTAGAGAGATTGGTAATTTATAGAGGAGGCCAACTGAAGTGTGGATGCTAATTTGTTCCCCAGGTATGGAAGTGTAGTGGTCTTCCACTGGATGTGGTGTTGCATTGTTAGATGGGTCACTAACGCTGGGGGTATAAAAAGACCTACTGCTTGAGATTTCTGTACATTGACCCGAAAGCCTGTTGCCAGGCCAAACACCTCCAGTTCCGTCAAGAATGCTGGCAAGGATATGTCACCAACACATCGTCAGCATATAGGCTAACAGTGTGTTGCTCCGAAATGAATGAAGACTTGCTCCAAAAAAAGGCCAGTGCACTCTGTCAAAGGCCTTCTTGGCGTCGACCACTAGAAGCATGAGCTCGCTAAGAGTACGCGCTGCCTTCTCAATAATAATCAAAATGCTTTTGGTAGTGTCACCTGTCTTCCTGTGCGAATCTAGTCTACTAGCCAGAAGCCTCTGAACAGTTGAGGTCCACGTTTAGTAGAGAGATGGGCTGGTAGGAGCTCCATTGGTGCTTGTCCTTGCCCGGTTTGGGTATCACAGCAACGGATGCGGTCAGCATTGAGGCGTGGATCACACCGGTGGTGGCAAAGGAATTAAATAGCCTAGTGAGAATGGGGTCCAAAGCGTGGTAGAAAGGTTTATGGAAAATAGGGAGCTATCTGTCCGGGCTCGGCGATTTTGCCGGTGTTAAGCAGGATATGGCCGATAGGATCTCCTCAGGGTGGATGTCTTTATCCAAAACCTCTGCTTGATCTAGGCTAAGGCGAGATGTTTATGCGGTTTAGGGACACGCTATCCGCGGGGTCAGGGTGAAGATAGAATATACAGATAGAATATACAGACATTTTTAAAGGAGTCTGCTATGTTTTTATTGTTAGTGATGTGCCCATTGTTGTGTGTGTGTGTAAAAAAGGTACTCCCGAAGATTGCCGTTGGCCACGCAGTTTATTTGCCAAGAGGGGGCTGCATTTGTTTCTTCCGACATAATAGGAGTGGGGAGGCGGAGTGCTGTGCACTCCGTTCGGTCTAGATCCAGACTAGCTAACTGGGAGCATAGTGCAGTCAACTGGTGCAAAAACATTCGGCGTGCAAGTATGTTAATATATGCATTCTAGCTCTTTGACCTTGTCAGAGAGGCCGTCTTTTTTCTCTTTGTGCAGTTTGTTGTCAGCTGCCGAGATAACTTTGAGTTCCCTTCTAATAATAGTTTGTGGGCTTCCCAAAGGATCGCAATGGAGACCTCTTTCTATAAATTAAATATATTAGCAGGTGCATTACAATCACCACAGATAGCTAGAACAGGAAATTATAGATAACATCTCATTATTATCACTCTAGATTCCAAAGATGCATATACATTCAAATAGAGCTGCAATCAATTATAAATGTAAACCCTCTGTACACAACAAAGTTCTGTAAACGTAAGAAGGCAAAACAATGTTACTGTCCATCAGGCAGGGTAGTCAAATCCATACCCTACAATGTATTCCCTTTTTTTGTACCTCAGCCACCAAGCATATAGCAAATACCTAGACAAGAAAAACACTAGCCAATCCGTACTATCGCTCTTTATGTGTAAGTGGTAAGATTGTGTTTTTATATCACTCCTCGTACGCTATATCGGAAAAAAAAATGGGGATCGATTCACAGAACTAACTTAAGACAAAATCCTAAACTTACTACCATTTTCGTATTCAGAGAAGGCACTTACTCATTTTGGTATTCACAGAAGACATTTACTCATTTCGGTATTCACAGAAGTTAGGAGTCCTACCTTTAGGACTCCTAAATGCCTTCTGTGAATACCGAAAGTCTTACAATTAGGATTTTTCTCAGTTTAGTAGTAGTAAAGTTAGGACTCCTAACTTTAGGGCTCCTAAATGCTTTCTGTCAATACCAAAAGTCTTAAAATTAGGATTTTTCTCAGTTTAGTAGTAGTAAAGTTGAGAAAAATCCTAATTTTAAGACTTTCGGTATTCACAGAAGGCATTTAGGAGTCCTAAAGCTAGGAGTCCTAACTTTACTACCACTAAATTGTGAAAAATCCTAATTTTAAGACTTTCAGTATTGACAGAAGGCATTTAGGAGTCCTAAAGTTAGGAGTGCTAACTTTACTACTACTAAACTGAGAAAAATCTTAATATTAAGACTTTCGGTATACACAGAAGGCATTTAGGAGTCTGAAAGTTAGGAGCCCTAACATTACTAGTACTAAATTGAGCAAATTTCTAATTTTAAGACTTTCGGTATTCACAGAAGGCATTTAGGAGTCCTAAAGTTAGGACTCCTAACTTCTGTGAATACCGAAATGAGTAAGTGTCTTCTGTGAATACCAAAATGAGTAAGTGCCTTCTGTGAATACCAAAATGGTAGTAAGTTTAGGATTTTGTCTTAAGTTAGTTCTGTGAATCGGGCCCATAGTTCTGCCCTGTCATATTTATATTAAAACTGAGTTCAATTCATTCAGAACTTAGGGCCAGATGTAGGTGAAATAGATTTACCGATTTAAAATTACCGAATTTTACCGATTCGGTAATTAAAAATCGGTAAATCTATGGGGTCGACATATAGGTATTCCAGATGTGCTGGAATACCGAATCGGATGAATTCGGTATTTACCGATTCGGTAAATACCGAATCGGTAATGCCCATTCATTCCTATGGGCTTTTAAGCACATAGGAATGAATGGGCATTACCGATTCGGTATTTACCGAATCGGTAAATACCAATTTTCACGAGGGTGCAGGGGGTGTCACTTTGACACCCTCTGGCACCCCCAAAACAGGCTCGGGTGCCATGTGGCAGGCATACATGCCCTAAGGGCAGGTCTGCCTGTCACATGGCATAGGTGTGCATGCACACATGTGCATGCACACCGGAATCGGTATTTTACCATCAAATTGGATTTGATGGTAAAATACCGATTCGGTAAGGCTCCTGGGACTCTGAAGAGTCCCACCTACATATGGGTGGCTCAGATTCGGTAAATTTACCGATTTTTTATTTTACCGAATCGGTAAAATTACCGAATCGGTAATTTTACCGATTCGGTAAAATAATGCCCCCTACATGCCTATCACCTATTTACCAATCGGTAACGGCCGAAAATACAGATTTTCGGCCGTTACCGACCGACCTACATCGGGCCCTTAGTCCTAGAGATGGGGAATAGTGTGACTAATCTGAATGCCTGTATTTGCCGTTATATGTTTCCTCTTAGTATCTTTGAAAGAGATTATTCAACGCTAATATTTGTGACTCAACAAAGCTCCCATCTTAGTGAGTTTCTTTGAGAGGAGTGAGAACCACCTTGCCTTTCCACACTACTTACTCAGTACGCAGTCTTGGCTTTTCTCCCATTGGCTGCTGGGTCCAATAGTGCATACTGCTCTCTCGCCATGCAGCATCACTTTTTTCTGGTCATCTGTTTTGGCTTCCTTCCTTGGAACTTGATCCTCCGCACCATATTCCTCAACTCCTGTTTGTGGCTCCCCTACTCCAGTGGGAATATTATTCTATTCTGTTCTCCTCCATCACTGCTCATTTAGATGCTGGCTTCTTCAATCCATGTGTTTGCTCTGTTAGCTGTAGGGTGGTTGGCGTCTCCTCCCCATTACATGAATGCTTTCATTCTGCTCACCTCTGTTTTGAGTCCATCTCAATCTGGTCTTTTCGACCTTCCTGCTTCAACTGACTACCCTTCCACCTAGAAATGATCCTTTAAATATGGAAGTTTTATTGAAATACGACCCTGCTGCGGTTATATTTCAAGGTTGTGGTATGACATGCTTCTTCCAGATTCTCTAGGTCCTGCCAACTGACCTAATTTGTTTCCTGTCAGCATTTGAGGGCTTGTATCACTGAATTCAGAATCAGTATGTGTTCTCTGTTTCTTATGACCAAAAGCACCCATTAGTGTTTGCTCTGTCCTAGCACCAAGGAAAAGTTTCTGGAAAAACAAATGCGTGAGGTCAGCCCATTGAGGGGGCTGACCAATCCTGCCAAAGGTCGACCCTACCACCCCCAGACATACATAGGGTTTCTGTACTCTTGGGTGACAGATTGGCATGTTTAATCCCTATCATGCCACTCCGGGGTAGAAGAAACCACACAAGACACCAGAGAAAGGAGTTTTAAAAACATAGGGGAAACTAAAACGGCGATAATAGGCTTGATAATATGCCCTTGTGAATTCCCATAGAAGCCCAGGTTAACACCAGAACCTGTGCTTCCATGGGAATTCACAAGGGCATATTATAAAGCCCATTATCGCCGCTTTAGCAGCAGTTTCTTGCCGATAAAAGCGGCAATAATATATCACCCTTGCTTGATAATATGGCCCATAGTGTGGGTGTTTAGCCCATAGTAGCACCAGACACCAAAATTGTTGTTCTACCCCCTTGGGGGAGAGGGAGTGAGATTGGTGGGGTCTTGAGCATTGGTTCACACCTTCCACCCAGTGAACAAAGATAGGCTTTTGACTCCAATAGGGATGCAGAAAGCCCACTTAGCACCAGGGAAGGGATTTTTTAACAAAGGACTGGAATTGGTGTCCAACCTGTCTTGGCATTGTGACACCCCAACTCTTAGCCTAAAATAGACTTTTTGCCCTTTGTGGGGCAGATAGGTAGATTTATCCACAATCTGGTACTGCCAAGAGTGCAGTAAACCCACTAGGCACAAAGAAAGTAATTTTAAAGAAGTAGTGGAGTGGGTGGCTGTATTATCATCAGGCCACCCCTCCCATCCCTATGTCAGTCAATCTGCCCCAGTGAGGATGCAGTTTTGAGGTTTACTCCCAATATGTGCCCGACACCGGGCAAAATGCCTAACATCAGGGAAAAATAAATAAAATTAAAAATAAATATGGTGAGTTGCCTACCCAGCATAGAATTTGGCTGCTACCCCAACCTGAGCCCAAAACATTTATTCTTCCCCTGGGGAAGATTTGGAGTTTTACACTCAATTTGCCCCTTTGTGAAGTATGAAGCTCACTAGCCTCCAGAGAAGTGTAAAAAGCTAGAATGCAGCTGGCGACAAGCTTATTGCCCGCTGGCCAAATTAGCACTAAGGAAATGTCAGAATAGCTACTACGCCTCGGTCAAGAGTGGCAAGGGCCTGTTTTATGCAGAGTGCATTACACAATCTAGGAACAACTCTAAGAAAATCTTTTCGAATGTCCAGAGTTTTCTGAAGCCATATATGGAACGCAAGGCTGCTCCTGCCTCTAATTGCTGGTGTGAGCAGCTTTCGGATTTTTTTATAGATAAAATACAATCAATCCAGGATAGCTTTGGGCTGGCAGGCCCCGGGCTGGTGGATCACTCGCCCCAGACAGTCTGGGAGCTGGATCCTGCCCACACCACTCTGCAAGTGTTTACGCCCATCCCTCTGGCTGATACTCTGGCCATTCTCAAATCGCTTAATTCAGGGTCCCCAGCAGACCCCTGTCTTGTCAGGCAGCTGGCAGCTGTGGCGGAGGTAGTCAACCCTGTTAGTCAATAATATCATTAATTTGTCTCTGCAATCCGCCACGGTGCCTAAAGAATGGAAACAAGCTAAGCTCCTCCCCCTGTTATAAAAACCTTCATTCAACCCCAATATTTTGGCTAGCTACCGTCCAATCTCACTCCTCTCGGCTGTGGCGAAGGTATGTGAGAAGGCAGTCTACAAACAGCTGTCTGCGTTTGTTGAAATGTCTGGCGCTCTCCACCCGGCCCAGTCTGGCTTTAGGGCCTCATACAGTACAGAGACGGCTCTGGTCGAGATGACGGAGGCTATTAGGGAATGCCGTGATTCTGGTGGCAGATCAGCCCTGGTTTTACTGGACCTCTCTGCCGCATTTGATACGGTTCCTCATCGTCAGTTACTTTCCCGTCTGTCCAACATTGGATTCTCAGGCCAGGTCGGAGACTGGATTTATTCATTTTTGGCCAATAGAATACAACAAGTGTGGCTACCACCTTTTTCATCCACACCGAGAAGTATTACTACGGGTGTTCAACAGGGCTCAACATTGAGCCCATTACTCTTTAATGTTTATGTGACACCACTGATCTATCTGGCGGAAGGGCTGGGCGCCAAAATCATAGCCTACGCTGATGATACCCAGCTGCTTTTTACATGGAAAAAAAGATGAGGTATCCATGGACTCAGCCAAAAACTCCCTGACTGAAGTTTTTAAATGGCTAGCTTGGGCCCAACTTAAATGTAATGAGGATAAGTCTGAGGTTCTCCTCTACGGGTCCTTCCCACCGAATTTTAGGGATGACCTGTGGCTCGAGGGCTACCCTATGCCAAAAACCATGGGTAGCCCAGTTAAAAACCTAGGGGTATGGTTTTGCGAGGACCTCAGATTCCTAACTCAGATCAATAAACTGCGGGAGTATGCTTTGGTACACTGAAACTCCTTAAGAAATTTCTGCTTCTACTGCCTGTAGCGGCAAAAGAAATGGTGACCGGTGACCTGCGCTCTCATTCTTTCGTGGCTAGACTATGCCAATTCTCTCTATATCGGTCTTCCCCTTTACTAGCTAAAAAACTTGCAGATCATTCAGAATGCTACTGCTAGAATGCTACTGGGTATTCTGGGTAGTTACAGCATTAGGCATTTTCTTCGTGATTTGCACTGGCTTACTGTTGACCAGCTATTCTGTTTAAGGCATTGATCATTGCCCACGGTGCCTTCTACAAATTAGGATCTCCATACCTCAGGAGGCACTTCGATTTCTATGTGACTTCTAGACACCTCCGGTCTACGGGACAATGTCTGGCTGCTATCCCATGTCACAACCTCGCCAGAATGGGAGGGAGCTCTCTTTCTGTTAGGGCAGCTAGGGCCTGGAACAGCCTGCTCTTTGAGCTTAGAAACAACCACAACATTAGGCTGTTCAAAAAGCAGGTGAAAACCTTGCTTTTTGATTAGTCTTCCAGCCACGTCTTTCAATTCCGCTCCCCTCTGTATAGGTTTTTGCGCCGGGACGCTTCAGAGTATCCGTGCGCATTACAAATGGTGGATAAGATAACATAAGTGATTTTAACAAAAAGCAGTGGGGCATGTGACTGCCTCATTCTGGCATCAGGCTGCCTGCACCCATGACCCAAGTAACAGTCCGGACATTCAATACTACAGCCCTCAAGCATTGTGAGTGAGTGGATATTTGTATTTTTTGCACACAGTTTTGACATATGAGCCAACGGAAGGAGTAAGTGCTCTTTTCTGCTTTTCTGGGGGTTAGAAAGACTATCTGATTACCAAGAGTATGGGCTGATTTCAAGACGAGCTAACTTCACACTCATAGGCACAAATCTCTAGTATATAGTGAATTTTCTGATTCCCTGGAGGTTGAAGATGGGATATGAACCTTCAAATCAGACCCCCTAAACGGTCAGAAACACTATCTGTTGTCTGGGGTGGGGTGCAGCCCAATACTAGGATGCTCTGGTCCCCTACAGAATCCTTTTCTCATCTTTTCCCTGGTGGTGTGGTAGGCATCTTGACCCCTCTGGTGGGCAAATGGTGGATAAATACCCCAAAGCCCACTTGACCACCAAGGCAAAAAAAGAAGGTGTGGGTAGGGAGACCAGCCCATCCTGGCAATGGGCAGTTCCCCCCAATTCCCTAGCACTAGACTGTCTTTCTGCCCTCATATTTAGGAAGACTGGGGAGTGAACTCCTGTTCAGCCCACCCATAAGGCAGAAAGCCCACGATACCAACAGGGGAAAATGTGAGAAAACCAATAGGAGTACTGCTGGCCCGTCTAGGCCATTACCTCACCCCTGGACATCAAACAACCATTTTACTCCAAGGAGCGTGCAGAATGGGGAGTTTTCTACTCTTTGCCAGTCCAGAAGTCAAAACTATGCTGAACGCTCTAGGCTGGAGGACATTTTCTCCTGTTTTGTCACCTTTAGTGCTCTATAAACTTTAGAGGTGTAGTTTGTGAATATCAATATGCCTACTCTTTTATGTGTGGATGTTTGTAGTAGCCTGTCTCTTCCCTGATCCCTCCTTACTTTGCCCTAATCACCTCCCATTTTGTAGTAGGTAATACCAATTTTCCCTACCCAATTTCCCACCCCTCCCGTTTATCATTCCAACATTTACTACTAGTAGTAAACTTACATGTGTGGAGATCTCCACACAAAAGTGATAGGTGAGGTGGAGATTTCCACTCATAGCTTTGTGAATTGCATTTTATAGTAAACAAGTGATAGTATTGTATTACAACTTTATGCACTACAAAATGCAGTTTGTGAAATGGGCCCTTTGCCTCTGCAACCATCCATATTATGGATGTAGTGCTACGTAAACAAATGATGAACGGAATGCTGAATAAATCGTACATTCACCCCCAGTCAAGAGATCTGGGTTAAATCAATGGTTGTCCTGCTCACCATGCCACCCCAGTTTAGATCCAGCCATATGATAATGATAATGATGATGATAATGATATAGATATTTATAAAGCACACAAATACCAAAATGGTGTTTTGGCGCTGAGGACAACAAGTAACCTGCAATGTGCCAATCACTGAAACAACCACGTTTTTAAATGTTTTCTGAAACTCAAAAGGGAGCTGCCACTCCTAATCTCAAATGGAAGTGAGTTCCACCGTTTGGATGTACTGTACTGAAAGCTCCGCCCACCCCAGTGTAAGGTCCGAATTCTAGGCACCACCAGAAGTTTTTCGCCCCCGTTGAACAGGGCCGTCTAGCTGGCTGATGCCACACAAAAAGATTCTGTAGAAAAGCTGGACCTTCTGCATCTGAGCTTTATAGGCCACACAAAGAGCCTTAAATTTGATTTGTTGAGACACTGGAAGCCAGTGCAACTTCCGAATCTCATCTGAGACAGATTTATACTGAGGCAGATTCAGCAATAGACGAGCCGCCAAATTTTGGACTACTTGGAGCTTCTTCATACTCTGCTTTTGGGCATTGAGGTAAAGCCCATTGCAGTAATCCAATTTTTGATTATTTATTAATTTAATGTTGTTAAATTTTATTAATTTTGGATTAAATATGCAAATCAGTTTTGACCCAGTGCCTCATGGGAACAGTCCAGACCGAACTACCAAGCCAGGTCCTCCCTGGACAGGAAGCAAGCATCCTGGGACTGGTTTCTGGGTATTACCCTTCATCAGCCAGGCTAGCTTGAATCCAGTGGCACAGTGAGCAAGGGACCCACGCCTGGGCATACCCATCCCACTTAGGGTGAAAAGTACTACACAAACACATGATGTACGGAATGCTGCATAATCATACATTCATCCCCAGTCAAGAGATCTGGGTAAATCCATTGTTCTCTTGCTCACCCTGCCACTCCAGTTTAGACCCAGTGATGGGCAATTCAGTCTTGACCCTGTGGCTCATGGGAACAGTCCAGACCGAACTGCCAAGCCAGGTTCTCCCTGGACCGGAAACATGCATCCTGTGACCGGTTTCTGGGTATTATCCTTCATCAGCCAGGCTAGCTTGAATCCAGTGGCACAGTGAGCAAGGGAGCCACATCTGGGTATACCCATCTCACTTAGGGTGAAAAGTGCTACGCAAAAAAATGATGGAAGGAATGCTGAATAAATCATTAGATGTGGGTGGAATTTGCATAGTCGCGCTTCGCAAAGCTCCTCAAGACTGTAAAAAATCTTCGCGAGCACGCAAAAGTTCCCAGAACACGAGAAATTGCTTGTTACACCTGTTCGCAGTGTTTTTTCCTGTTCACAAGTGCTGTTTGTGTGCTCGGGTAGAAATATCTAGCGAACCCACATTTTGAAAATGCCAACAAGCAAAAAATTCCTGGAAGCCGTGGATCACAGAATTTTTGGCAACTTTGCGTTCTCCACGGAACGCAAAATTACCCAAATTATCCAAATTCCGCAAGCGGAACGGAATTTACCGCCCAGGTCTATAAATCATATATTTACACCCAGTCAAGAGATCTGGGTTAAATCCATTGTTCGTATTTTGGATGTAAGCACAGTGGGGTAGAGGTTGTCAAGAAGCACACTGGCTAGCTTGGCACAAAGCAGTCAGCCTTAAGTTAGAGGCTATGTGTCAATCATGTATGCAGCATATAAAAATTAATAAAGTGAAAACACAACATATGAAAAAAAATCTCACAGCAATTTAGAAAAATAGAGAACATTTTAATAAATTATTTGACACCAAATGGCAAAAATCCAATCAGCAGAACCGGAGTAATGAATTAAAAAAGTTTAAGGTAAAAGCTAGTACCTTGAAGATCGAAGCGAAAACCATGGACACAGACCTGGTCGAAGTAAAAAAAATATGGCTGACCACGATGGAGCACGAGTCAGATACAAAAAGTGGATTGGGCCTGGTCAGTGCCTATCTTCGGATTTAAATCAAATTTCAGCAAAAAGTCTTTGAAATGGTAGAAGTTCAGTGGGGCAAGGCTACAGGCAGTATCTAAGGAGGAGGTGTCGTCGTCGGGGAGTCGCTTGACGAGGTTGCGGTGAAGATTCCCATGTTGGGACGTAATCTTTTTTTGGGAAGTCAAAACTCTCCAGCGGGAGAAGGCTGGATGCTGTAGCTGACAAGGGATCCACAAGGTCAGATACCCCTTCTGTAAAAGACTGCTGAACAGGATTTTTTGCTGCGTGAAAAAATGCAGCGGGAGCTGCCACGAAATCAGGCCACCCGGCAATGCACCTTGGGTGGATAGACAAGCAAGTTAGTCTCCTCTCGATTCTCAGTTCAGATTTTACTTTTTAGCCCAACAAAATTCCAAGTAGCAAGTTTTAGATTTTGACTATCTGGGCACATTTAGCACCACACACAAGGGTCCAAGATGGGGGAGGCACTACTTGGAGGGTAGGGACTCATTCAGGCTTGGTCTAGGGGCGGGTTCAAGATGGTTGGAGCCTTTCCATCCCTCAGATTCTGATCAGGAGGCTAGCCAACTAGCCCTTGAAGTCACTCTGGTAGTCCTTGGTTCAAGAACTGGAACCGGGTTTAAGCAGCAGTGCAGGCTTCTGGAGGTTCAAGAAAGGCTTCAGGCAGCAAAACAGTCCTTCCAGGTGCAGCAAAGCATTTTTCTGAAGTACACAGAAGGCCAGAGCAGCATCCAGATCTCTGAGACCCCATCTGAAGGTTCAGAAAGTGAATTGAAAAGTCGGTCTGGGGGTCCTATCCTTATACCTAGTACCTTTCTTCAAGTAGAAGGTGTTTCTAGAGAATTCCCTTTCAAGTGTTTGGAATTTCCTCATTCTTCTGCCCTGGCTTCAGTCTGGCTGCATGAACAGCGCAGAGGCGTGAAGTCCTTTGTGTGAAGGCAAGGCACAGTCTATTGATTTTCAAGAGGGGCTGTGCCCAGATCAGCCCCCATCCTGCCAGTGATAACCTATCCAGGAAAACCTAATCCTTCTATAGTGGGGCTGTCTTGGAGGAATAAACAAAGTCCAACTGCCAACTAAACCCAGTCATGTGACCCAGGAGCAGGCTGGAGGCACCAAATAGAGCAGGAAAATGCCAACTTTCTATAAGTGACATTTTCAATATTGTAACTTAAAATTCAACTTTACCATTAAAGAGGATTTTAAATTACAATTTCTCAAATACAAAACATGAAATTCTTGCCTGCACCCAATCAAATGTTAGCACTTATTAAATGTAACAAGGCAAGCCAATGAAATCCTATGATAAAAGTAGGCCTCACAGTAATGAAAAACGATTGTAAGAGTTTTTCTCTACCGGAACATGTAAAAATTAAACATAAATTTCCAAGCATGTCATTATAATGCACTCTTCCCTATGAGATTCATAGGTCTTACCTTAGGGGTGACTTATATGTAAAAAAAGGGGAGTTTAAAGCTTGGCAAGGGTGAATACTATACCAAGTGGAATTGGAAGTTCAAAACTTAAGCAGCTACTTAAATGAGTGGCACAATGGGTGCTGCAGGCCCACTAGTAGCTTTGAATTTACAGGCCCTCTGTATATGCTACACCACTTTACTATGAACGTATAAGTAAATTAAATTAGCAAGTTAGGCATATGCCAATTTTGCCATGTTTTAAGGAGTGAGCACCAGCACGTTAAAAGTGGTAATGTGCACAGGGTCCTAAGGCCAGGAAAAACGAATTCAGAAAAACAGGAGGGTCAAAGATAAAAAAGGTTTGGGGTAACTCAGCCAAAAGGGCCAAGTCCAACAGACAGTCTCCACAGACATCACCTGCACTTTTGGACAGATGGTTCTTTAGCACCTCAGCTGTGTTTTTTAGTGAGGGGGGAATATACAGCTCAATCTCCAGGAAATACTTCAGCAGGATCAACACAGGTCTGAGTCAATGTAGGTGTTCAAAAAAAGGAGAGGGTTTCTAGATTATGTTTACAGTTCTTTGCGATTCTATAACAGTTTATTAATAGTCAGTACTGGTGCATCAGATAAATTTCACATTTTAGACATTCATGTCGATCCTCACTGGGGACGTTGGTTAGAGCAGTCCTTGTACTGCACCCTTAATGCACTGTGGGTGCTGGAGTCTCTCCATCTAAACCATGATGAAAGAAACAATTAGGAGAACCTGGCGCAAAGGAAAGAATGGCAGGGATGGAACATCAGTCATCAACTGGTGTCCTTTTAGCAGCCTATTATGGCATTCGAACAGACATCGACCCAACTGTTACTCACTTATGGATCTCTTCTGGCAATTATTGATATATGAGTTTCGATGTTCCCAAAAGGCACAACTGTTTTATTGAAAGATTGTACCGTCTAACTTGTATTAATGATTCAATTATTCTCATAATGTTGGATGTTACAAGTCTTAATAGGAATATCCTTCATTTTGAGGGATGGAATGCAGTCAATTAAACTATTTGAGACTTTGGAAACACAGGAGTTACTCATGAATTTTTGATATTATTGCTTCGATTAATACTACATAAGTATCACGTTCTTTTTTATTGCAGATTTAGACACATTCATTATATAAGAATGAAGTACATTCATACAAAAGAAAGTCATACATAAATGGCTAACACAAAACAAAGAAATATCTCTGTCATTCACTACAGTGTAATTTTATAGGTGTACTTGCATGATCGCATCATTTGAATACATATTTCTCAGTGAAATCATTTGATTTATGAAAATTCAGGTCCAGTCTGCCAATCCTCCAACATTTAGATTACCATTTTAGACAAGTAGTAGAAATCAATCGCTTTTCATTTCTGAGTGAAAAAGACCTCTTTGGCCAATGAGTATCAAATAATTATTTTTAATCTCCACAAAGACTTCTGACCTATTTTTAAGGGAGAATCCCAATATTTCCATATATGCACTGAGTTCTAAGCTGACCCAATTTCCCTAAAATGCCTTTCTACAATCCAGCCAGGTTTGTACACTCGCATACTGTGACTTCCCTAGACTCATGTTTGCTAACACAACGTTGCATTGTTGTCACAGAAAATATTGTATACAGGCATGCTAAGTTGAGGTATAACCAATATTTAGAAATATAGGATCCTTTTTTAAGTTAGATGTGAGAATAAAAAACACTGTGCCTGTGTATAATTTCTTCCAGTCTGCATTAGTAAGGTTATAGTCAGATGTTTGTGATCACATTCCAAGATATCCAGACTAACTTCAAGCTAGTCACTTACTAATTGTATCTTGAATGTACATGTATGCACATCCTGGTATTACCTGGCAGATGAGTGAGGGGTGATGGGGTAGCGGGGAATGCGTGTGTGTGTGTGCGTGTGTGGGCGTGTGTGTGTGTGTTAGTATGCTTGTTGTGATTAGGGTGTAGAAACACACAATGTGGAAACTTTGATTACACCGTAGGACTTGATTGTGATTGTGTTTGTATATGTGATGGGGATTCCCCTCAATTTTCTGACCTTTGAGGATTTCATAAATCTTGTAATAAATTGTAACATGTGGAATGGTACATACAACATAACATTGCTAGGTACTCATGGGGGAAACTAGGGATGACTGAAAGACATTTTCATATTAATTGGCATTTTGAGGATACTTCTTGGCACATCACAGGGTTACAAATTAAATTTAAGGAGATGTGTGAAATCAAACCTTGGCACTTAAGGGCATATAACTCATGCTCTAAAGTAACAATGACTCGCACACCCGCCATGCTCAGTGTTGCATTGAATTATGTCATTTCAGATGTAGCAGTGATGTTATCAGTGATGTCATAAAACTTGTCATGAGTAATGTAATGTGAAGTAATTCACAGTACATGGCAAGGTCACAAGTTATAGTAACTTTTAGCACAAGTTATAGTTACTTGAGAAAACTATAACTTGTGAGTTTTAGGGGTATTGTTTGTTTACAACAGTATGTTTTATTTGACAATTTCACTTATAAAGTCCCTCTAGCCTTTTTTTTAAGTTAAAATGAGAAATAATTACAATTTTGTCTTTATTTAGTCTCTTTAACCTTTGTTGTTTTCAGTGAGATTTAATTTAAAAAAAAAGTAAAGTGAGATGTCCATTGCAGTATGCTAGAGCTACACCCAAATCCCCCTCCTGTGTACGGCCGGCAGCCTTGTAATAAATCCAACACCTGCATGTGTTCTACCCCAAAGGATGTGCGCAGCTCGTAGTTGGGCGCAGGGCCTAGCCTGTGGTCAGGACCTCACCCAACCTTCTGCTGGTGCCCAACACTTCAAAGGCTCCCAAACTTCTGCTGTACATGGCCTTTGGACTGTGCAGACCATGGGGTTGGGACCATGGCCTGACCTATTGCAGGCCCTGTGCTCAACCCCCGCAGCCACCCTGCCCCGCAGCTCACATGTAGGGTAGGGCACAGTGGGGGTAGAGTGGCCCCCTACTGTGGCCTTTAAAGGCCCGCAGACCACTACCTCCAAAGGGCTTCAATAGATATTAGAAGGGGGTGTCGCATGGACCCCTCCACATAGGGCTTACACGAGCCCTGGAGACCACCTCCTCCTCGGAGCTTCAACAGTAAAATAAAAGGGGGCTGCACAGACCCTCTCCTTGTTGCATGAGTGCCCAGAGGACCACCACCTCCCCGGGGCCAAAAACAAAATCAAAAGGAAAAGCGGGGCTGTATGGCCCCCTTCCGGGCCGTTCTCAGCCCCGGGAACCACATCCTCCCTGGGGCAGGTCTTTCAAACAGAAAGGAGGGGAGCCAAGAGTTCCCCCCTCCTAGAGCCAAAATGGCCCTGGGGACTGCCACTCCCCTGGGCCAGCTCCCTATGCCCTGGGGTGCCCACAGCCAGGATATAGCTGTTTGCTCTCACATGGCGCTCCATCCAAGCAAGTGATTTAGAAAAGGGGGTGGTGATGAACAGAGTGTCTGAATTGAGCAGACCACTCTTACCCAGTCCAAAGATCAGGGCTTGATCCATCACCGTTATTTATCTCACTGCCCCACCCCAGCTCAGAACCTGGCTATATGCAATTCAGTCTGTCCCTGGCCCAGTGCATCATGGGAACAGGGCAGACTAAACTACCAAGCCAATTCTTCACCAGAAAGGAGACAAGCTACCGGGGACCGGTTTCTGGCATTTCAGCCGTCTTCGGCCCGGCTTGCTTGAATCCTGATGGAGCAGTGAGAAAGGGACTCATGTCTGAGTATACCCTGCCACACCTATAGTGGCCAAAAATGATTTAGAAAAGGGGGTGGTGATGAACAGAGTGTCTGAATTGAGCAGACCACTCTTACCCAGTCCAAAGATCAGGGCTTGATCCATCACCGTTATTTATCTCACTGCCCCACCCCAGCTTAGAACCTGGCTATATGCAATTCAGTCTGTCCCTGGCCCAGTGCATCATGGGAACAGGGCAGACTAAACTACCAAGCCAATTCTTCACCAGAAAGGAGACAAGCTACCGGGGACCGGTTTCTGGCATTTCAGCCGTCTTCGGCCCGGCTTGCTTGAATCCTGATGGAGCAGTGAGAAAGGGACTCATGTCTGAGTATACCCTGCCACACCTATAGTGGCCAAAAATGATTTAGAAAAGGGGGTGGTGATGAACAGAGTGTCTGAATTGAGCAGACCACTCTTACCCAGTCCAAAGATCAGGGCTTGATCCATCACCGTTATTTATCTCACTGCCCCACCCCAGCTCAGAACCTGGCTATATGCAATTCAGTCTGTCCCTGGCCCAGTGCATCATGGGAACAGGGCAGACTAAACTACCAAGCCAATTCTTCACCAGAAAGGAGACAAGCTACCGGGGACCGGTTTCTGGCATTTCAGCCGTCTTCGGCCCGGCTTGCTTGAATCCTGATGGAGCAGTGAGAAAGGGACTCATGTCTGAGTATACCCTGCCACACCTATAGTGGCCAAAAATGATTTAGAAAAGGGGGTGGTGATGAACAGAGTGTCTGAATTGAGCAGACCACTCTTACCCAGTCCAAAGATCAGGGCTTGATCCATCACCGTTATTTATCTCACTGCCCCACCCCAGCTCAGAACCTGGCTATATGCAATTCAGTCTGTCCCTGGCCCAGTGCATCATGGGAACAGGGCAGACTAAACTACCAAGCCAATTCTTCACCAGAAAGGAGACAAGCTACCGGGGACCGGTTTCTGGCATTTCAGCCGTCTTCGGCCCGGCTTGCTTGAATCCTGATGGAGCAGTGAGAAAGGGACTCATGTCTGAGTATACCCTGCCACACCTATAGTGGCCAAAAATGATTTAGAAAAGGGGGTGGTGATGAACAGAGTGTCTGAATTGAGCAGACCACTCTTACCCAGTCCAAAGATCAGGGCCATCCAAGCAAGAGCAAACAGTAAGTCTGCTCCCAGTGGGTGGAAGTAGGAAACTGATCCTGCTTGCTGGCAGTGGACTTTTCATCTGTTTAAAAAAGATGACAGATTTGCTCCTGCATGCAGGGAGCAGCATGTTTGGCTGCACCATATGTGCAGGAACAATGCTGGCTAACCCTGGAGGCGGGGAGCTGTCAGGGACCACGGCGGCTTCAGGTTCCCCCACGGTCCCCAACACAGCAGAATGGGTGTTCTGTTTGGGCACCCATGGGCAAGAGGCCAGGCTCAGGGGGGTGGGACCCTCAGGGCCAAAATCAACCTGAGGAGGGAGAACTTGTGGCCCTCCTCCCCCAATGATTATTGGGTGGCTCCCGGGAGATGGGGTCCCCAAAACTGAAATTGACCAGGGGAGGGGTACTGCATGGCCCCCTCCCCATTAATTGTTGGCCGGGTACCGGGGGATGGGGTCCCAAGGCACAAATTTAGCCCGGGGAGGGCTTCCTGTGTGTTCTCTCAGCAACTCCACGTTGAAAGACAATCTGAAATGCTTTGTGGAGGTGAATGCATTGTTGATCTTCTGGAGCGAGATCTGTAGTGACTGTGATGAAGGGGTTCTTTTTTGTCCTTACCTGGTGAGAGCAGAGTCCATGTTCTCCCATTAAATTACTATAAGTCCAAATCACTTGGAAGCTTCGCGTATTTCACCCCACCCACCTTGGTAGTATTCAAAGGTCATCCTGCCTTTTGCCAGGATGATGGACAGCTTAACACGAGATGCTCCAGCACATTGCCCGCTGATTTTAGTGACTGGTTTTTGAAGCCAAGGAATATGAGGCCTTCTCCATCAAAGAGAGAAGCAATTACTTCATATAGTTAAGGAGAAGATCCCTTGTTTGCTTGAGATTGACCTCTTTGTACTCTTGTTATCTTCTCTATAGGAAGATTCATGTTATCACAAATTTCTAAATAAAGACGCACAGGGAACAATCAGATTGCCAAAATGCACACAAGGTCACTTGTGACATTTCCTCGTGCTCCATTATGCAGCTGTAGCATAGAATACGCACTGGACATTTACCCAAGGAGGTAGCACTTTAACCAGTAGCAAGTTCGCCACTTGGGTAGATATTTATGTGCAAGACTTTGGTCTCTTGTTGGATAAAGGGGAATGTGGGGTTCCGTTGTGGCCCAGTCACTGACACAGCAGCTGGCACGCCAACACAGTGAATTAGACACCCACTCACACACTCAGGCACTCACACACCCCCTTACAGACCCACACAGACAGTGATAGACCCACTCACAGACCCACTCAGATATCACAAACCCACTAAAAGACTGACTCCTATACCCACTCACAGACTTGCTCAGGGACTCCTACAAAGTGACTTCTATTTTACACATTCTCTTACATTTGGAAGGCAGAAATGCATTGAAAGTCAATTGGTAATAACAGTTGCGCCAAAATTCTGTGTTCCCCTACGTCTCTTGATAAAAATTGTACCTCACTTGTGTGAGTAAGTGTAGTGCCCGCGACAGGAAACGGCCCCAAATGCAACATGGACACACCACATTTTCACAGTGAAAATTGACCATTTTTTTGCAAAAGTGCCTTGCTGTAGATTTTGAACCCTAGCTCTGTCGGCACCTGAGGAAACCTAGCAAACCTATACATTTTCTTAAACTAGACACCCAGGGGAATGCAGGAAAGCCTGATCTTAAGACTCACGGCACAGCGGATCTAGTGCTGCTGCGGAATCGAGAAACAACAAACAATTCCTGCCGCCATTGCCGGCGAGCCGCGAGGCCACGCCCACTTCGAGGCCACGCCCCCTGCCCTCTTCAACCCCTTGATAACATGTGCATCCACCGGACGCGCAGCGGATGGGCGCAGCGGGCGTGCCTAAGGCAAGCCCATCTACGCCCGTCATCGCCAAGACATCGCCTCTCGCCAGTCCCCCCGGTCGAACTCCACGGGAACCCCTTCACTATGACAGAGAACTCCTCATTGCCCTGAACCCTGGTCGGAGTTGTGTGGACACAACAGGCATTCTTGGTCACACGGGCCTCCAATGTAAGTCTTGCCACTTTACTACACCCAGCCCTCGCCTTCCTTGGCAGAAGCGAGTCTCGCCTAAACTTACCCCATTACCATTCTCCAACTCAACGTCAGGTCTCTTACTAAACATCACCTTGAGGTTAACACCCTCATACTTGATGAGAACCCTGACATCCTCTTCCTATGCGAAACCTGGCTACGCGATGGCACGTCTGCCATACCTAACCTCACGCTACCAGACAACTACCTAATGATGACCCTAAATAGAGACACGAGAGGTGGAGGCATTGCAGTCATCTACAAAAATCAATTCTCTTGCTCCTTCACCAAGGAAGAAATTCCGGGTTCTGAAAGTGCCCGTTTCAAAATAACAACCAGCCCTTACTTTGCCCTGTCAGGCCTTTACATCTATCGCCCACCCGGACCTGCTTCCAAATTTATCAAAGCTCTTCTTGAGGTAGCAAACTCCTTAGTGACGAAATCTGCCAACTTCACCATACTAGGCGACCTAAATCTCCATTTTGATCTGTCTAACGATCCCACTATCAAAAACCTTCTGGCCGACTTTGCTGCCTTACAACTCAACTCCCTGATTCAGGCCCCCACGCACTCGGCTGGGCATATCCTAGACCCGGTTTTTACTAACATCCAGAAGGCTAAGACAGAGGCGCCCAAACCGATGGGATGGACAGATCACTATCTTATTAAATTGACCATGCTAATCAATGAAGCATCGTCCAAAACCGAACCAACCCGCCGCGTAAAGAGACCATGGCACAAACTCTCCACCAGTGACCTTCACGTCACCCTCAGAGATTTCCACCATGAGGCTAACCAGGACATTAACCTCTTCGCCGCTAATGACAAGGGTAACTCGTCATGCACTTTTCATTGATTTCAATGGAAATTCAATGAAAAGTAAAATATTGCCTTAGCAGCCAAGTGGTTAATATGACCTATGATGCTTTCCACAACTGGATTACTAGAGGACTAGATGCTCTCATCCCAGCCAAATGGACTAAAGGGCGCAGCTCACCCTCCAACCCATGGTACAACAACACCCTTAAATCCATGCGTAAAGACTGCAAAAAAGCTGAGCGTCTTTGGAGAAGGGAATACAATAACGGGGACAAAACTAACTACCTATCCAAACAAAAGCTTTACCACAAAGCTATCTGCGCCGCTCGCGCCGCCTTCTACGCCTAAGAAATCAACTCGAGCTCTAATCCTGCCAAAATTGTCTTCAAACTAGTACAAGAACTGCAGAGTAGCAGATCTCCTTCTCCCAGGATCTCCTCCGCGCAGCAATGTGAGGACCTCACTACGTTCTTTGTAGAGAAAGTACAAAGAACATACAGATCGTTCCCTCAGCATTCCCCTAATTCTACCAACCCCACCAACCCCACTACCAAAGGCACTATCATGACACACATCCCTGAAGTCTCTCACAATGATCTCACCAAATTATGTAGGAAAGTTAAATCAGGCTCCCCCGCAGACCCCATGAGGCCTACCCAATTTATGGAATCACTCGACTTTTTTCTGCCTTCTCTGGCCTCCATACTGAATCTCTCCTTCTCATCAGCTAGTGTCCTGACAGCTTGGAAACAAGCATGGGTTTCACCTATCATCAAAAAACCCACCCTAGACCCATCCAAACCGGAACATTTCTGACCCATCTCACTACTCCCATGGCTGTCCAAACTCAGAGAGGCCCATGCAAACAACGTCCTGTCCCAACATATGGACCAAAACAACACCCTGGACCCATCACAAAATGGATTCAGGCCGGGCCACAGCACGGAGTCTGCACTCCTGGCTACGACTGAACATCTCTGGACGATTCTTGATGCCGGTCAGAGTGCTGCGCTGATTCTTCTCGACCTCAGCGCAGCCTTTGACACGGTATTTCATAACATCCTTCTCAACCGTCTGGAGACAGCAGGGGTCTCCGGCCTTGCACTTGTTCCTTGGAAAGCCTGTCTACCTTCCGAAAGGCCATTAAGACTCACTTGTTCCCCCCTCTCTAGGCCACCCTTACTCCCTTTTACTCTCTTCAGGTAGGGTCTGTGGTTCCTTAGCGCTGGGACGCCTCTTCGCTGGGGCAGCTGTTTGCGCTCTACCAAAACTATAACATTTGTCTGGCTCTCACCAGGTTCTGTTACCCGGAATCCCTTGCAAACCTCAAACTTTGTTAAAAGTCCCACAATTTCCTCATATTTCTGTGGTGGAAAGCTCTGGAATTTGAGTGGATCCTCAAAATTCTACCCACCTCGCATTCCCCAGTCTTCAGAGAAAAATGGTACCTCACTTATGTGGGTTGGCCTAGTGCCTGCAACAGGAAACGGCCCAAAACGCAACGTGGACACACCATATTTTTCCAGTGAAAACTGACATTTTTTTGGGAAAGTTCCTAGCTGTAGATTTTGAACCCTAGCTCTGCCGGCTCCTAGGGAAAAGAAGTAAACCTATACATTTTTTTAAAACTAGACACCCAGGGGAATCCAGGATAGGGTGACTTGTCTGGCTCTCATCAGGTTCTGTTAATCAGAATCACTTGCAAACTTCAAACTTTGTAAAGAAAAAAACACATTTCCCTCACATTTCTGTGGTGGAAAGTTCTGGAATCTGTTTGGATCCACAAAATTCCACCCACCCCGCATTCCCCAAACTCTTTTGAGAAAAATGGTACCTCACTTGTGTGGGTAGGCCTAGTGCCCGCAACAGGAAACAGGCCAAAAGGCAATGTGGACTCACCACATTTTCACAGTGAAACCAAGGGCCCAAAATGAATTGAGGAGAGACCAAAATGACCTATCACAAAACAACCTGGTTTTGAAAGGGGGTCACCTGGATTTTTGACCTGGGGCTCGGCGGTCATCTTGAGAAACATACCAAACCCACACATTTCTGAAAACTAGACACCCGGGGTAGTCTGAAGAGGTATGGCGTGCGTGGATCCCTCAACATTTTTCTACCCAGAATCCCCTGCAAACCTTCAAATTAGCTGAAAAAAAACACATGTTCCACCTATTATTGTGTGCAATCACCATGTCGGCACAAATGTCCTACCCCACAGCGTCCCCCTCAGTTTTTCAAGTAAAATGATACTTCACTTGTGTGGGTGTCCTATGCAGAATTGGCTAAAAATGTCTTGTGAAAAAAGTTTTTGGCAATTCCCTGTCACAGGCCCTTGCCCCACCTAGCCTAAGGGGTAACTTCCATTTACAAAAACAAAAACAAAAATCACTTGATTCAGTGATTGTGATTGTTTTCTGCCCCCCACCCCCCCCCTGGGGGAGCAGACTGGCCTAACAAACAGACCAAACATCCCCCAGGGGAAGCAGAAAACAGCCACAAGTGCCCAAAAATATGGGTGGTGATCCTTGCCAAAGGGATCGCCCCAATGCCCAACATAAACAAATCCCTGGCTCTAGTGGGGTTTCTCCCCCCCCCCAGGGACAGAAAGGCCAAATAAACTGGCTGATCTGTCACAAGGGGGGGTGCAGAAAATACATAGACAAATGAAAGAGACCCTTGCCCAAGGAGTCGCTTCCATTGAAAAAAAAAAGATTATGGATACAGTGATTGTGGCTATTGGACTAAAAAAACAGGACAAACTGCCCCCAGGGGGAGCAAAAAACAGCCAGTAGTGCCCCAAGAAAATGGGGCACGATCCTTGCCAAATAGAATCAAATCCCTGGCTCTAGTGGGGTATTCTGCCACCCCTAGGGACAGAAAGGCCAAAAAAACGAGCTAATTTGTCCCCATGGGGGATGTAGAAAATACATAGACAAATGTACCCCCCTTGCCAAAGGGGTCATTTCCATTAAAAAAAACAGAAAAACATTCACTGGGTTCGGTGATTGTGGCTGTTTTCTGCGCCCCTGGGGGCAGATTGGCCTACAAAACGGGCCAAGCATCCCCCAGGGAAAGCAGAAATCAGCCACAAGTGCCCTAAAAAATGGGGGGCAATCCTTGCCCAAGGGATTGCCCCCATGCTCAATATAACCAAATCCCTGGCTCTAGTGGGGTTTCTCCCTCCCTGGGGACAGAAAGGCCAAAAAAACAGGCTGATCTTTCCCCATGGAGACAAATTTCACCCCCATTGGAAGCGACACTTGCTCAATTGAAAAAAACAATCACTGGATTCAGTGATTGTGGCGATTGGCCTAGAAAATGAGCCAAGGTGCCCCCAGGGGGAGCAGAAAACAGCCAGTAGTGCCCCAAAAAATGGGGTGTGATCCTTGCCCAAGGGATCTCCCCCACACCTAATGTAAATAAATCCCTGGCTCTAGTGGGGTTTTTTGTCCGGGCAGAAAGGTAAAAAAACCAGTCTGATCTGTCCCCAGGGAGGCAGAAAAGTCCTAAAAGTATTTTGCCCCTATTGGAAGTGATCCTTGCCCAAGGGGCCGCTTCCATTTCTGCATAAGGAAATCCCTGGTGCCTAGTGGGGGCATGCACGGTCATGCAGCAGGAATGCCCTCCACAGAGACATCAGGGAAAAGGAAAAACTCTTTCCTCTGCCCGATGCCTCAATACATCAAGATCCGCCACCCCCCCCATGTACCTGTTTCCTGCTGGACGCCTGGAAGCAAATAGCTTCCAGCGTGTCTGGCTCCTCCTGATGATGCTGGTGCGAGTGGTGAGCTCTGACATCATTGGATTGCCCGGGTGCTCGGTGGTGGCAGTGGAAACTCTTTCGCTATATATATGTATTTAAATATTTAAACATAACTCACTAATATTTCTTTTTCAGAAAGACACATATTCACTGGATGGTGTCATCAGTGATGTCATGAGTGATGTCACTCACCATGTCATGAGTGATGTAATATGTGATGTCATCAGCAGTGCATTGCACGCGCAAGTTATAGTGAGTCCGACTAACTATAACGTGGGAATTTCAATGGTTTTATATCAGTAACATTTCCAGCTAACTATAACTGGTGTGAAACCTATGGTTTTTTTCAGTGAATTTAATAGGTTTTTTAAATGCTAATTCCTAACTATAACCGGTGTGAAACCTATGGTTTTTTCAGTGAATTTCATAGGTTTTTTAAATGCTAATTCCTAACTATAACTGGTGTGAAACCTATGGTTTTTTCAGTGAATTTCATAGGTTTTGTTAATGCTAATTCCTAACTATAAGTTTCACTTTATAAATAAGACTGTTAGCACTCTAGTTGTTCTTTTTAACACTCTGGTACATTCTGTCATTGGGCTACAGTTGGGCTACATCTAGTTGAAATTTGGGCTACATTTACAATTTTTGGTCTCTGGTGGCCATCTTTGGGCTACATTGGGCTACTTTGGGCTACATTTGGGCTACATTTTGGCTCTAACATATATTAAGCCCAATGTAGCACAATACATATTTTTATAAAGTTAATTTTTTTACAAACCACTTCAGAATAGGGCTACCTGTCCCTACAATTATCCCATTTTTTTTTTTTTAATTTTTGGGGGGAGCGCTCCCAGAGCGCGCCCCGGAGTGCGCCCCGAAAAGCGTATTTCTGAAAAGCGCCCCCGGGCGCGCTCCGGGGAGCGTCCCGTGAGCGCCAATATCGCAAACGAAAACATGATCGTGACGTATCGCGTAGCCGCGACCGCGTGATACGCACGGCGTAAGCGCACCCGGAAGTACTCGAGCGAATACGATCGCACAACGTAAACTTCCGACGCGCTTACGCTGCGCGCCCCCGGGCGCGTAGCGTAAGCGCGTCGGGTCATGTGAGCAGAAAATAACACTTTTCATTGGTTCATAACAGTTTTAGTTTCATAATGATGAAGCCCCTGGTCTTGTGACCTGAAAATAAGACTTCTCATTGGTTCAGGACAGTTTTTTTTTCTAAATGATGAAAGACCCCACCTTTTTTCCTTATTCTGACTTTGTCCTTTGACTGAGGAAGACCTGTTTGTTGCTCTCTCTACTTTTTTGCTCCAAATAATGGCTTCAGTAGTAGCATCAGCTGGTGCATCTGCCCCACCACCACCACCACAACCACCAAGAGGACCAGCTCCAAATTATATTGGTGGTCAAGAACAGGAGGAGGAGGAAGAGGAAGAGGAGGAGGGGAGAAGAAGATGGCTGCCAGAAGAAAATACACCTTACAAACCCAAACCACACATTGTATGGCAGTTTTTTTCAATCCCAGAGGGGAAAAAAAAGGTGAATGCGCCCAAGGTGACTTGCCTCATCTGCAATGATGAACTTTCACGGGGCAACCCAAACAAAAAATATTCTTTTGGTAACTATACCATGATTCGGCACATGACCAGAAAGCACCCAAACAACTACTCTCGTGCAGAGTTCAGGGAACTGGCCAGTAACCTCCCCCAGTCATCAAGGACCCCCTCCCAAAGAAACCAACCCACCTCATCAGAACCAGAAACATCCGAGGTGATGCCTTGCATTCAGCCGAGATTTGCTGATTTTAAAATCACTTGTTCTGCATGTGGCAAGCTTATCGCCTATGGCGAAAAAAGCGTTAAGCTCATCGTCCTTGCAGGTGATAATCACAAGTGCCCCAAAAAGAAGTAATTTTTTGGGTTTTTTGTTTTTTTGCTCCAGTTGAGCCAGTTTCAATTCCCTTTTTTTGTTTCTCCCCCTAAAAAAATACAAAAAAAATATAAAACTGTTTTGAAAAGCCAAAAAAAGTTCAAAAAGTTCAAAAAACACAAAAAAAAAATAAAACAACAAAAAGAAGAAAAAAAAAAGTTCTTTTTAGAACTACCTCCAATTTCTAAATAAAAACTTCATCTTTTTAAAAACTCTGTCATCTTTTTCCCTCATTTTACGCTCCCCGGTGCGCTACCTGGTGCGCGCACCGGGCGCTTCCCCCGCACAAAACGAAAAAAAAAAAAATATTTTAAATGCCCCGCGGGGCCCTTTTATAGCCCCCACATCAAACCTAGGGGGTCAAAGGGGTCTATCCCTGACGCCTTATGGTCAGTTCCCCCTTTGTTTTAGCCACCTCTTATGTCTCGATTTTACCGAGACACAAGATGGCGGCCGCTCTGGACTGTTTCGAATGTTTACAGACACCCGAGAGCCAATCAGCTTTCCATGCGCACCTCGCGTCACGCGCCCGGAGCGCTCCCCGGAGCGCTCCCTGGTGCGCGCACCGGTGCGCTGCTATAGATATATATATTTTTCGTAACCTAAATTACTCAAAATCCACTGCAGCACATATCTTGAGACATAGCAAAGGCACATCAGGCTACCAATCCCTACAATTTTGACAAATTTGGTGGAAATCCATTCAGCCGTTCGGGTTAAAAGTGAAATCGACCGCCCTATGGAAATTAACATGGGGAAAACGCGTTTTGGGACCCCCCTTTTATCTCGGCCCCCGCTTGACGTATCCCCCCCAAACTTTCAAGGAAGGACCGGAGCTCGACGAGGCCATTTTCAGGAAATTTTCAGGCAGATTCGTCAACCGGTGCCAAAGTTATTCCAAATAGAATTTTGAGATTTAACATTGAAAAAAATCCTAACTATAACTACCTACTGGCGACCGCCAGTAGGTAATATATATATATATATATATGTATATATATATATATATATATATATATATATATATATATATATATATATATATATATATATATATATGTATATATATATATTTTTTTAACAGCTGTGAAACATGTCATTTTCACTTCATAGAGTCACATGTGTGACAGATAATGTGGTTAGAAGTGACGGGATGGGAAACCTAATGTAAAAAAAGAAGTGAGGGAAAGTTGCATTTTACATTTTAAGAAATATAGATGGTTGCCATTATTTTATAAAATCATTGCAGTTTCGTATGTGTCTCTGGAAATTCATTGTGTACAATTCCCAACTTTCTTGTCAATTGTTTTCAAAAAAATGTTGGAGGAGAGCCCACCAAACACCATTTCTGAGGATTGTGTGTTGAACCCCAAACTGTCACATTATAACCCTTATGTTCCATTTATCTTTAAACAAATATCAATTAATGTTGATGCTACTTTTAGATAAGCTGTGTTTAAGTAGCATGCACTTGCAATCTTGCCTTGCAAAAAGGATTGATTGCCCCTGAGTAAATCTCTTCAATTTATCAGTGCCATGCCTGACATATTTAGCTGTTCAAGGGTAACTACCTGTCTAGTTCAACTTGGGTATGAAATCATATCGTAGGACACCTTAGAACAAGATTCAATAAATTCTGCTGAAGGCAATCAGCCAGAGCACACTCTCAAATTTGTTTCATATAGCACAAGTGTTTTATCTCGTTTATATATAGTTTGAGGATACGTTTTGTTTATATTTCCCTTGAAGTATAAAAAGTGACCATTTTATAATATATGGTTTGGGTATTCCTGAACATTTTATGTGCTTTATTCAAGTGCAGTAATCGACTATTTTGCAAGCAAATATTCCAGACGTTTACTGTTGTCATACTTTCACGTAATCGGCATTCTTTAACTGTTTAAATCTGAATATCATGTTGAAGTCATGACATAGCGAGAGGATGGAGATAATGTGAAATAAAACACTGCATTTGTAAAGAAAAAGAGAGAGAAAATATAAAAACAAGAGGGCGACATAAAAAGCAATAGGCAGAAAGAAACAGCATGAGGCACACTTTCTGTACTGTACCCACCTTTTAAGAAATGCCATTTTTCTGTCAGTTTGAGTGCACGTTCTTCTTCACCTTGGCTATTCTTTTTTCTGCATGCATTACTAACACCATTTTTGATAAATTGATATTGACATTGATGCACTGAAACAGATGCTTTCTTTTGTAACTGATTATTTAGGTACTACAACCTTTTTCTCTTGGACCAACACTTGAACCTGCCTGAAACATGCTGGCCTCTGCTGGAGTAAATTCCTGTTCTCCAACAGGTGTCCCAAAGGTCCTGGGCCCTTAGTTGACATCATAATGTGCTCCTACTAAAGGAAAGATAAAAATTCCTAACGTTTGGGATCCTGGTGACCTCTAACGCTCATAACGACTGCCAATGAGAAGTTCCAGTGAAACCGGATCTTCGCACCTACAATGACAGTCTGCGGTGACCGGCAACTCAAGACCTGCGCTTTGTGCTACAGCAACAACCGTCCATGAGGCTTGACTGGCTTATGCACTACAGCAACAACCGTCTGTAACACCCAACCTGCTCTTTGTGCTACAACAATGACGTTCCGCAACACCAAGCCTGCTCCTCGTGGCCTCCTTCATCATAAACCGAAATCTTCGCGGGGGACTTAGAATGTAATTTTTAGTCAGGCTAATCTGAACCCTGTATCCATCCTGCGCTCCGTTGTGGTCGGCAGGAGCTTGTGACTTTCCTCTGGTCTTGCGTGACCAGATGACAAGTGTAGCTTGGTGTTTTAAGTTGCTATTTTTACCTAAAACTTTAAAAATGTATATCTCCGGTTATACTGATTGGATTCATGAAGTTCTGGTGGCATTTTATTTATTAAAATTTGCTCTATTGTTCTAAATTGGTGTGGGATTTTTCTTGAGTTTTGTTTTCAGTTTATTGTTGTTTGTGTGCTGCATAAGGGCTGCAGAGGGTTAAGTACAGGTTAATTTAGTGACTTTCGTGTTTTACCCTGACAAGGATTGTGGTTGATGCTTGAGTTGTGTTCTTAATCCCCCTGTCACCAATACTAACATAATTCCTTGCTTTGGGGTTCAGTGGTGGGAGCCAGTACTTGTGTTTGTGCAGTTCCAATCAGTAATTTGTGTAAAACTAAAACCCAATATAAAGAATCTGGCATCAGGTTTGAACTTTTTTTTATTCTTCTCAGTTGGCTACTTTTTCCAAATTTAATTCCTGACTCACATTTGCTCCACCTGTGATCTTCTTGAGAAGATGGAGTTGAAGCTTAGCATCATTGACAACCTCAAGATGGTAAAGTTTTTGAGTGGAAGATCTGCAAAGAGTGATGGTTGATCTTTACGAAGAAGGACACAAAAGTGAACTTTCAGATAGCCTCAGAGCCACTGAGTAGGTCTGAAGGATGCAAGTGCAAGTGAAATTACCCTGAGGTGGAGGAGAATGATGTGGAGGAAGAGGATGAGGAGGAGGAAAGAGATAGCCTGGCCACAGGCCCAGAGCTGCGGCATGAGGAGAAGGAAGATTTGCTTACAGGCGTATGGGCACCTGCCAGAAGCAGTGTGTCTTCTACCAGCCTGTCACCTGAGGAACTGGAGTACAGGAAAGCAAGAAGAGAGCTTAAGCTGAAGCTAGTGAAGTTTAAATTGGAGGCGGCCAGGGAGGAGGCTGCCTCAAAGATGACCTTGAATGAATGGAGAGCTGAGGCAGAGATTGCCTTAGCCAAAGACAACAATGAGGCTGAGAGGCCTTTAAAAGAAAAAGAAATGTTGTTGGCTCATTGAGTATGAAGCAGCTGGTTCTAAAAGTAAAGAATCTCACAGGATGCAGTGGTAAGGATGGCAGTGAAAATCCAGTGTCCAGTGGAGACAAGATGGACCATGCCCCCAAGGATAGGGTGCCTCACTTTGTTGTGGGGGGTGACAATGGCAAGTCGTTTGAAACATATGATGTAGCTCTAGAAATGCATAGAGTCCCTGAGAAGGATTGGGAAGCCAGCCTCCGGATGTATATAATTAATGAGGGGAGGGATTTACTGTTCGGTCTAGGGAAGGATGACAGGATGAAATTCCCACTTATGAAAGAAACCCTTGTCAGAAAGTATGAATTTACCTCTGAAAAGTACTGATTGAAGTTTAGGGACAGCCAGAAGCTGTCAAATCAGTCCTCGGTGAATTTCATGGATTACTCCAAGATGGTACTGGATAATTGGGTGAAGGGCAGTAATGTGAGTGAATATGATGAAATAGACAATCTCATTCTCAAAGAGCACATGCCCCGCCATTGTTTTGCAGAGGTGCACTCGCACCTTGTTTATGCTAAACTCAGCACCAGGGTCCAAAGCAAACTCTCAAGGTGGCAGGGGAACACCAGGAGAGTGGGCAGTGTCTCCCCAAGAAGAAAGGGGGGACATAAATAAAAAACAAGGTGTTCTCAAAAGGCCCCCACAACAGTTCCCAGCAGAAGGATTTCCGGGCAGAGTCCCAGCCTGACAAAAAAAAGAAGAAGTCCTCAGGACATTTTCCCACAAATTCAATGAGTACATGTATGGGCATGTCAAGGGGGGGCCCACAGCCCAAAAAAGCAGAAGCCCCCCACTGGTGTGCAGATACCGGTGATGGCCAGTGGAGCGCTTGGGGAAGAGGCTACCCCAGAATGTATGGGGGAGTGCAGAGGTTACCCTAGTGTCCCTGGGTGATAGAGAGATGATACCCAAGGCTCACATGCCGAGCAATACCAAAAGGTATAGGCAATGGGTTACCATCAATGGGCAGTGGGTGAAGGTCCTGAGAGGCAGAGAAGTGTGGAAGGTGTCTGCTAGTGTCCTCAGAGCAGGTAACCATCCATGAATTCCACCATGTTGTAATAGCTGACAACTATGAGTCACTATCCTGAGGCTCAGGGGCCCTTTGGATGGTAGGGTCTCATGTTTATTGTGGGTATCTGCCAGTGCAGCCATGCCAGTGGGTTTTCTGCTCGATAACGACATGGAGCACACCATCTGGAGGAGGCTGAGTTTGAGGGTTCCCACCTGGAACTTACCAAGGAGAACATTGCTGCCGTCTGAGACTTATCAAGGTGGCTGACTGACAAAGTGAAATGGGGCCACCCCGTTCAGAGCTATGCAAAGCCCAGCGACAATAACCTACTCTTGAGGTCCTACAATGACAGGCTTGTACAGGCAGCTGGTGATACCCTCTGTGATCACCTGGTCTATTGGGAGTATGATCTCCTGTATATCTAGCCTAAAGTTGTTGAGCCTGGAGCAACCCATGTGTTGGTGGCCATGCAGTTCTACAGGGTCTTCCTACTGGGTCTGGCACATGACATACGCCTGACAAGTTAACTGGGGCAGGCCAAATCCTCTGCAAGGTTGGTCACCAATTTTTTGGGGCAGGGAATGAGAATAGCCTCAGATGACTTCTGTCTCTCCTGATCCACCTGCTATGCCAGTGGGGAGTCAGGGGCAAAGCAAAAGCCCCCTGCTTCCACTTCCTCTGTTGGAAACCACCTTTGAGAGGGTGACCACAAATATTTTTGGGGGATCCCGAGATCACAAAACTGCCCTAGGCAACAGGTTCATTCTGCTCCTAGTGGACCATGTAATCCGGTATCCAGAGCCATTTCTTTAAGGACAGTAATTGTACCTGCTGTGGCCAGGGCACTGATGGGGATATTTACCCGACTGGTCTTCCCCAAGATGGTTGTGACAGACCAGGGTACTAAACTTCATGTTAGCTTACATGAAGTCCATGTGGGGTCATCTACAAGTCATCCACCCCATACCATCCCCAGACAAATGGGTATGTTGAAAGATTCAACATGATTCTGAAAGATATGATTATGGCCCTACCAGACCCATTGGGCGTAAATAGAACGTCCTCTGCCATGCCTCTTTTTACTTACAGGGAAGTGCCTCAGAAAGGAGTGGGGTTCAGTCCCTTTCAACTTCTGTTTGGTCATCCTGTACATGGACCTCTTGGCAAAGAGAGGTGGGAGCAAGCTCCCCAAAAAAAACCCTTAGGATGTAGTGTATTTTCAACAGTCTAATGGACCCTGGCGTAATTTACAATAACCCCATCTTATTTTAAACAGGCTTTTTGTATTTTCTACTGTAGGCAATTTCATATTTAAAATGACATGTCTTGATGAGACCCTGCAAATGCCTGTATGGTCGAAATGTCAACAATATGATCCTTTGGTCTAGAAGTTCTGATTGTTTAGTATATGGGACTGTAAATTGTAACAGGGTCCATTTAAACTGTTGTAAAGACCAAGCATTATGTTATAGAGCTTGTGTTTTTAATTGCATATACTCACTTTGTGCACCTTCAGACACTGCAATGTCTGCACCTTTGCCACTATGTAACAATGTCATGTTTTTGTATCTACATGAAGAACAAGTGTGTATAGGAATATAAACAATGAATGAGAATGATTTTTTAAGAAAGACCTGTATACTGTATTAATAACCATCATTAAATGATTGGACTGAGCCGGGATATTGTTGATTGCTACAAAACGGTAGGTCTCCACTTTTTGAAGAAAGAATTCCCCAGTACACTTTTTCTGTAACCATAGATATGCCCAGGTCCTGGTGGGCATTTAGGGTTACTCTTTGATGCATATCTTGACTTTCTAGGAAAGAGCTGGAACACTAGCCCAAAATGCAGTAACAGTCCACTTCCACAGTTGGAATCCATCATTCACTGGTTGACTGTAGTTTTGCCCTTAAGCCTGCACAAGACTCTGCTGTCTTTCTACTAGATTGTTAATTACAAATTCCACATAGGTACAGGGATCATGTGTTAATGTCAGTGTGTCGATAACATTATCATGCTACTGCTTGAATTGTTTGGCAAGATTAGTAGGGCGAAAAGGCAGACTTCATCATTTCTGCTTGTGTAGTACAACCAAGTCAAGATTTGTGCTTCCACTTCAAGTCTTTATTACCCACACAGCTCCTCATTTTGGCATTAATGTTGCTGTCTATTATCATGGCTATGAAGCATGTAGTTTAAAGGGGTGGGAACTGCTTATGTTTTTTTGCATTCAGTAGAGATTTTTTGAGTAAGCGGATATCAGGTCCAGTCTGTAAACTGAGCAGTATCTTTAAGACATGTGTTGAGAAGGAAGCAATAGTCTAGCAGAGCATTTTTCTTGCCTTCGCTTATCAATAGAAATAAATTCACCCAAAAAATATTCCCATTTTATTGTGTGGTGCAACATGGTGAAGCATTTTTAGTAGGGTTCATTATGATTCTGGTGTTTGTTCAAACGTCTTAAATTACCATCATGCCATAACCCCCACACCACTCTTCACTGCCTCGCTTGTGTCAGCTAACCCTGTTAAGTCCCTACTCCACTTCCTGGAGGATTAAGAATGGCATTCTAACCTTAACAGATCCTCTATGTTTACACCAATACTTCTTTTCTTCTTCAGCTGTTCTTACTCACTAGCTCTAACCTTTCCTCTTCTTCAGTAGCCTTCTTATCAAAAGGCAATAAACAAACACTGCTAAAACATCTACAACCAGACCTCAGACTCAAAATCAGTCCTACTGCTCATCAACATGACCTAGTTAGGAGAAGAAGCAGCCCAAGTCTGTCACAAGGCAATTTTTACTGATAAGGAAATCTCTTTAGTTCCTGTAACTTGGTCTCCAAGTTACACAAACTAATCCAGGCTGGAAGACTAGCTGTCTCACTGTCAGCCCTCTGTGCCACTCAAACCATCAAGAACACCCTACTGTCAATGACTGCCTACATCGCAGTAAACATTGTTGTCAGCAACTTACACCAGTCGCCAATCCCTGAAAACCTAAGCTCCCCTACATTAAATCACTCATGAATAAGCATAATATAGAGCCAAGAGACCTGGGAAGCTACCAACCAAACCAAAGGCCTCTTCTTAGCAAAAGTGATTGAAGAACTGCCTTCACTCCGATCTCTGATTTCCTGGAAGAAAATGAACTGCTACCTGATCATCAAGCAGGGTTCTGCACTGGGAGGGGCAAGACAGCTATCCTAACTTCCATCAGACAAAACTTTAAGACAGCAGTGAAAAGTTGTACCCTTGTACTATTGTACCTGCCACTATCTTTGATATCATTACCCACCACTGCCTGCTATTCAGACTGCAGGAACTTAGCCTCAAGTGAAATGTCCTATACAGGATCTTCTTTTACCTTTCTGATATATCTAGCATGATCTCACTGCCATAATCTACACTTCCTTCTTTCAACATAAACTCTGGTGTACAAGAGATCCAGACCACAAATAGTATTTTCCACACATTGCAAACACTTTAACACACCTTGCAGCATACATGATTTTCAAGTTAGCTACTGTCTGCCAGTTCTGCTCCCGCTAAGCCATAGCAAACACTACTCTGCTTCATGGCCAGCCTTTTTTCAATGGGGAAGGATGACGCACAAGCTTTCTGCCCAGGCCGATTACAACCCTGGGGACCCCATGTCCCGGGGCTTGCCTTTTCCTTTTTTAGAATTTCTCTTTAGAAAAGGTAGGGGGGCATATGACCCACTTTTCCTGGGCCAATTCTGGCCGCAGGGACACCATCCTCCGGGGCCCACCCTTTTAGTTTTTTAAACGGGAGAGGGGCTGTGTGGCCCCCATCCTGAGGCCAATTTTGACCCTGGTGACCCCTTCCCCTGAGCCCAGGCCTATTTTGGCCAGCAGGGCCAGGTCTTCATTATTTAATTTATTTTAAATGGGGAGGGGGGCCTGCTCGACCCCCCTCCCGGGGCTGATATTGCCCCGGTAACCCCATCCCCCAGGGCATGGCCACCATGTCGGGGACTGCTGAGGGAGCCTCAAGGCCCGTGGTCCCTGCCAGCTCCCCATCTCCTGCGGAAGCCTGCATTGTTTTTGGAGAGAGGGAGCTGCAAACATGCAGCTACCTCTGTCCAAAAGCAATTCTACGCCGCTTCATAGAAGCAAGAGCATTTACAATCCTCTCGCTCCCATGAAGTGGAGCAGTGTTTGCTATGGCCGTAGCAAACTGCAATGTCCTGGGGGTCGGCACTCTGGGACATTGCTGGATCCGGCTCTTGGGGGTCACAGTCTGCAGGGCCATCTATGGCTCCACAAGGGGGACCGTGCTGCCTCACTCCAACAAAAATTAAGCTCTGGGGAGTGGCGGTCCTTCAGCTGCCTGGGCGGGATGGGCCCAATACATTTTGTTTTATAGCCCAGGGAGATGGCGGTTCCCAGGGCTACAGGGGGGCTGGAGCCCCATGTGCACTATAATTTATTATAGCACCAGGGAGGTGGCAGGGGAGGCACATGGCTGCCCGCACTTCCTTTGTGTTTAGCCCAGGAGGTGGTGGTCCCCAGCCCTGCAGGGGCCATTCACAGGTCCCCCGAATATTATTTGTATTTACCCCCGGACTTTGCCCACCTGGTTTCTAATTAAACGAAGCACTGGAATACACACGAATCAGCATGAATTGTGTTGCGTGCGCTGCATCGCCAAATGCATTACTAACCTGAAATCGTCTGTTTGCTGCTTTTTACAACCCCTCCACCCTGCCCCTCCCCCACCCCACGTCACCGCCCGGTGGCACGCCCTATATGGGCCGTGGCGGGTTGGGAGATGATAGCAGGGACAGGCAAAGAGAACAGAAGAGAAAGGAAAGAGAGAAAAAGAGAAGAGAGAGTAAGAAGAGAAAGCGGAGAGAGTTAGATAGACAGTACACTATACATTGCATAACTGATAAACACATACCAAATCAAAAAAAGAGTGGTATATAATATATAATATCCAATTATAGAAAAACATATGAAAATCTTAGAGGGTCACATTAAAAAAAATGGACGTTACAATTAAGAAATATAATTTTAAAAAACCTTAGAAATTCAATAAAAAAACAAAGGTTATAGGGGCGTTATAGATGGGAATTAGCATTTTAAATCCTTAGAAATTCACTGAAAAAGCCAAAGGTTACAGGGATGTTATAGTTAGGAAATTGAATTTAACTAAACCTAAGAAATTCACTGGAAAAAAAACAAAGGTTACAGGAACATTATAGTTAGGCTGACATTTTGCACAAAACCAGAGAAATTCAGGAGTTATAGTTAGCAGAGCTACCTATAACTCGTGACCCCCACAATGCACTGCTTATGTCCTCACATATTACATCACTCATGACATAGTCAGTCACATCATACTCCCTTGAGATACAGCCAATTAAACTTAAATAGCAACATTCTCCAACTCCCATTCCCTGGACGGTGTACCAACAAGTGGCCAGCCATTGGCACTTGTATGCAATGCAAGCCAAGAAAGGATTAACAGTGTCTATAAAAGTATTGGAGTATAAATGGAGAGCGAGGTAAGAACAGCTGTTCTGGCCTGCCTGCATCACTCTGATTGATACCCACAGCCCTATATCATGATGAGGCACCAAGGCAGTAATGCTGTCCCGACACAGACAGGTTCATATACATACATTCTGACCTCCTCCAAATCTATACATATCCATCATATCAGTTCTTCGGTAGTTTGCGAGGTGAAGGATGGTCAACCCTAATAGCACTATGAGCTGTGAGCCCATCAGCAATGGGGTTTCTTCCCTCAGGTTCTCCATGTCCGATCCCTGGGTCAAGGGAGAATTGGACACAGCATGTCTTTCCTTTTTTCACTGCCTCAGTCCCCTCATTCGCCTCTTGGTCTTTGGTGGGAGCTTGTGGATGATCCTTGGTGTGTATCCCATAACGTCTTTGTGGGTGCCTCAAGGTATCGCATCTGGATGCATCTCCCCGAAGGGGCGAGATACCATTGTGTTCCATCCAAGACCTGGCTTCCTCCGGAGTGGTGCAGAAAGTGGTGGTACCATCATGTTGCACCCGTATAATGAAGAGAATATTTCATGTTTTGTTACCAAAAGCTTTTCTACACCTCAAGAAAGGACAAGCTATGTCTCTGGACCTCCAGGATGTAGTCCAGAGAGATGTGTACTGGAGCATTCTCAACCGACCATGGGCCCTTGCTCCTGTCACCTACAGTATATGGTCCCTGTTGCAGTAGTTAAATAATCTTGCCAGCACTGGTCTCCGCTGAGCGCCCTGATGGGGGAGCAGCACTCAATGGGTCCTTTCCAAAGAGAAAAAGGTTGATTGTTTACCCTGAAGAACTGTAGTGATGAACCAGTATTCGAGATAGAGTTCCATACTTTGACCCTCAGTGCATTCAGGGAGGCTCACTAAGTGGACATTGTTCCAATGTGACCTCTCTGCCTAGTCCTCGATCCTGTCTCAAAGATATTTGACCTCCTCTTATAGGGTCTTTAGGTGCTCATCTGCTGCCAGAACCGTGGGTCTGAGAGCTGCTAATGGAGATTCAGAGTTTTTGACCCGTCTTTAAGCTTCTTATGATCCTCACAAAGAAGCCCCACTTCTATGCACAAAGAGTCCAGCTTGTGGCCCAGGGTGGATTTCATATTTAGAACACCAGTGAGCAGTTCATAAAAATAGTGAAAGTGTTCAGTTACAGTGTCTGCCAGCAATCTGTCAGTCTAGCTACACCCCTTGGGCGCTCATAGTGCTCCAACAAACCACCATCTGGAACCTGGGGTCTGGCTGTCCTGCTTTTACCCATCCTGGAAGAAGTAGGGCAAACTGAGCAACAACAATCATGTAGCGGTTATATAGGAGAACAATCCAGTGACTCCCCTAGTTAACAGCGCATCCAGCAGTTGGGGCCTCCTCAGCTGCAGCCCTCCTCATCAAGGACCACGGCAACTGCCCACACCAGCGGCTGACCCGCCCATTGGAGTACAAGTGAAGGGTGTTCCACTTGGAAAATCAGACCAAATGTTTATATGAATGGGTCAGGGAGAGAATAGGATGTGATACATCGCTGTAAAGATCACATTGAGATGAGTATGTGTCCCCGGCAATGCAGTTGAAAGTCAGGTTTGCAGTACTCACGCTTTGCCTGAGGGAGATAGGGGGCAGAGGCAGTCGTATATGTAGGATCCTATGGGCCAAATTCAAGGTGAGAGCACCAGCGCACCCAAGCACGTGTACAACTGCATCCAGATTTGTAGAGATCTTCAATTGTCCTGCCCTGAAGGCCACATATGCCTGGCCCTTGTTTCCCTTAATGCCTGATTTTGTAGCTAGTAGTTTCAGGTTCGTGAGTACCGGCATGCCCGGTGGAAGTCCTGGTGCAGGGGATGTCCCCGCAGCCCGGGTCTTCTACGATTCGGGGCTCAGAGCAGAATCCAGTTGTCCCTTATTCCCACTGGAGCCATGCAGCCCAGCAGCTTTGAGCGCGGCGTGGCCCCAATGCACTCAACTGAGACCAGTGGCACCCCTACCACACATGTGTCACCTGCCACAGCTTCCAAACCGAGCACCCCAGATTGTGGCCTTGGCTTCCTTCCCTCTGGTGTGCACCTGCACGGGGACCTGTTTTGATACTGTGTGGAATCCAGGCGATGTTGTAGGGAAGCAACAGGTCTTCTAACATGGGGCAGTGAGTCATCGAGGACGAATGCAGTATACGCAGTCTGCCTCAATTCCACTGGCGACGGCAGCTCAGTTGAAGGGAGGAACTAAAAGGGTGGTGCCAGACGTCACTTATTGCAGCAAGACCAGATTAGGGAGCGCCCCTGGTTCCACATTGCAATCTGGCTTCAGGGGTGGCCACAGCCCTGTCATCTCCAGCAGCAGCCAGCAGTCCACGCTCCGCTGCTGTTAGGGGTCTGGGGGGCCTATCCACTGAATGACGTTACACCCCACCCAAAGTGGTCCACCTCTGTACAGGATTACCTTTGCCACACCCAGGAGGGTTGTCCACCAGAGTCAATGCTACCTGTGGCATGAGGGAGGGCAGCAGTGCCAATCCGTCTGCCCACAAGTGTCCGGGGCGGCTCCTACAGCCACATCACCTTCCTCAGGTAGCAGTTCAGGCCTGGCAGGGCAGCGTTGTCACAGCAGGCCTCAAGGGCCATCACCCAGACTCATTAGGACCACGTCCCCCAATCACAAGCACTCCTGACCCAGAAGGCGGGGTTGCCCTGGTGGGGTGGGGGGTCACAGGCTCCATCAAAAACTGTGTGGGACAGTATCTACAGCAGAATGTTTAGTGGGCCGCATGCGGAGCTTCTTAGCTTGCATCCGCCACGGTCACTTTCTCACATACTGTCTTGATGTTCGCCAACATTTGCCAAAGACAGAAGTGGAAGTGGTCAACCCAATGTTGTCCACAGTTAGAGAAATCTAGGAAGCATGTCAATAAAGGTGTTACTGCATTTCTCAAAGACCACAACATGGGCTCTGTATTCCATATTAACTTATGTTCCAACATGGATGGAATATAAAGCGGAAAGATGGAGTTCATTTCACAGACACAAGCAACAGGGTGCTCCTCAACAAATTAAAATACTGCATCCTGTTCTGTGTGTAGCTATCATCTACACACCATAAAAAACAAAGGCTCTTTTCAGAGCCAAGCCTTTTCCCAAACAAGGTTTTTGTTTTTTCAAATCTTTTTTTGTAATTTTTAATTTGAATAAGTGGATCCGCTGTGGCTCCCTGGCCAAATAAGGGGTCTGCTGGCTGTGTTGCAGGTGGATCTGTGTTGCTATATTCCCAACTAAAAGCATACATTCAATATAAAACAACAACAAATTTAATACAGTAGGTGTATGAGTGGGAGTGTGAATGTCTGTATGGGTGTGTGACTGGGTATGTGAGTGGTTGTGTGGGGGTGTAAGTAGGCGAGCAAGTAGGTGTGCAAATGCCTGCATGGGTCTGTAGTGGATGTATGAGTCGTTTCTGAGTGGATGTATCAGTGACTCCATGGGTGTGTGAGTTACTGTATGAATGCGTGACTGGGTGTGTGAGTGACTTTATGGGTATGCTAGTGGGTATGTGAGTCGTTTTCTGTGTCTCTGAGTGGGTGTGTGAGTGCCTGTATGGGTATGTGAGTTGGTGTATGCCTGGTTGTGTGGGTGTATAAGTGGGCGTTTGAGTATGTGATGGCTGGATTTGTGAATGGCTGTGTAAGTGTCTGTGTGGGTCTGTGAGTGAATGTGTAAGTGGCTGTATGGGTGTGTATATGGCTGTTTAAGTGGGTGTGTGAGTGCCTATGTATGCCTGTGAGTGGTTCTCTGGGTCAATGAGTGGATGTGTGAGTGACTGTAAGGGTGTATGTGAGGGTGTGTGAGTGACTGCATGGGTGTGTGAGTGGGTGCATGGATGTGTGAGTAGGTGTGTGAGTGATTGTGTGTGGTGTGAGAGACTTTATGAGTGCGTCTGTTAGTGGATCATGGACTCACACCAGGGGCCACAATGAGAGCTGCATTGGATCAATTAAAAATGTTATTTTACCGCCTGGGACCGAGTCCCAATACACAAAATGGTCACACAACTTTCCTTTCAGGTTGCGGCAAGCCAATTACGGAATTGCTGTTGGCACGTGGATCAGCGGATCCTCCACAGTGAATTTGCATCTCTAGATATAATAAATATTTTTCTTAAATAATTCCTAAAATACTGAACAGATCTACTCAAAATGAAAAAAAGCACTCCTTCTGGAACTTCTACCAAATTTGGTGTATTTCTGTTCAATATTTCGGGTTGTAGTTGTATCTTAAATTCCTATTGGATATTGCATGGGGAAAACATGATTTGGGAACCCCCTTTTTCTCAGCCTCCGCTTGATGGATGACCTCAAGACATTCTAGATAGAAGCTGAAGTGAATAAAAACAAATAATATAATTGTTTCAAAACAAAAACAATTAATGCTATTAAATCTATTCATCTAATATTAAGAAAACTATTGGAGTCTAAGAAAAATAAATATATTATTCCCACTCTAGTTAATGCAACATTAGGGAAACTGTTGGACTTCAAATGGGTTACATTTACTAATCCTACTTCAGTCACCACAATATTAGATAAGATAAGGACCGTTGCTGTCTACTCATACTCCAGGACCTATCAGCAGCAATCAACACGGTTGACCACAAATTGCTCATCAATGTACTACGAGAAAGGGTAGGAGCAGAAGAGGTGGTCCTACAGAGGTTTACCTCCATTCTGCAGAATAAAAATCAGAAACTTCATATCTGACCTATGCCCCATAAGCAGGGGCGTCCCCAAGAATCAGTTCTCTCACCCTCACTGTTCAACATCTACATGGAGCCCCTCACCTCCATACTTAAAAAAGCAACATACCCTACCACCTCTATGCAGATGACACCCAGATCTACCTAGAAACTTCCTCCATTGGTGACATGCAAAGACTTAATGACACTTTAATAGAAGTCCAAAACTGTCTATCCCACAATCTTAAGAGGTTACTGGGTGCAGAACGTGCAAGCAGTTGTTATACTCATTGCTGTTATTTTTAACGCTTTGTGCTGCTAACTAATTGCTGCTAATACCTCCTTTTAATTTCTGGGATGCCCGGTTTTGAAAGCAACTCTCCCGCATTTAAAAAAAATGTGTTTTAATTTAAGTCTCCTGCATTTGACAAGATTAGCGTTGTTTGTTTTAACCTGTTTGCATTTGTATGCTTGGGGGAAACAAGGGCTCTTCTGCTGTCTAGGACCGGAAGTTTGGCCTGGCAGCCATTTCCTGGGCCTCACTATTCGACTACTAGAGGCACCATTTTCGGTCAATGCACATTCTAGTTGTCGGAGTTGTCACCCTACAATGGTTGCGCGCTGCGCGGATGCGCCGCTGGCGTGCCGACGGCTTGCCTAAGGCAAGCCCATCTGCGCCCGTCAGCATCCCGGAAGCGTCCAGTGCCAGCCACGCTCCCCGATTGTGGCTTCACCACGCAGTGAGATTCAGGTTCAGTAGTGAGGATCTTCACTCACTCTGTCCACTCCCTTGCGACCACTCTAGCAGATGGGATGTTTTGGAATATATAAGCATGGTCTGTCTTTCATGTGGCTTTAGCTTTAGTAATGGCGTAGCCGGTCCTGCCTTGTCCTGCACCGCCTTAAGAAAGGGTAAGCCTGATCCTGTGATGTATGCTGCCCTAATTAATGCTCGCTCACCTAAAACACACCATCAAGATATATTTGATCTTTTGGACGATAAGAAACTTGATCTTCTGTTTGTTACTGAGACTTGGCTGGACAAGATTTCTAATCCTATAGTTGCTTTGGCCATTCCAGCTGGATATATAATTTCTAGGCTGGACAGACAAGGTGGGAGAGGGGGAGGGGTGTGATTGTATACAGAGATAAGGGGTCCCTTCAAAAAGACGTGTCCACTTTTGGTGGGGAGTGCGAAGTCTTTGACTTCAGCGTTAATGTCTCGCCTCACTTCACACTAGGAGGATCTTTGATGTATAGGCCTCCTGGACCGGCCAGCACTTTCTTGAAAGCACTGGGGGACGCTATCATTCCCAGAGTTCTCCGATTTGCCCATTACATTATGCAGGGCGACCTAAATATTCATCTTGACTAGACTGTGGCAAAAGACACCCTTGATCTATTTATCAGAGGTACTGTCCCTCGCTCAGCTCACTTAATAGGTTACCCTTTCAACACATACTTGGGGCCACACCCTTGATCCCATCTGCACAAATTTCCCTGTGGTAATTGACACGCCAATTTCAGTGCCTTGGTCAGATAATTCGCTGATACACTTTTCCTGGGCTTTAACAGACTGCAAACCTTTACCCCGGTCTGAGCGTGAGACAGTCTTTGCTAAAATTAACCCACTGCTATTCAGCAAAATTTTGGGGAATTCCAGACCCCCTCCTAGATCTACTAGCCCAGCCGTCTCACCCTAGACACTCCAGAGACTCTCCCTCAAAGCCCTGGTTCACTCCTGAACTGAGTACGCTAAAGCAGGAGTGTGAGAAACTGGAGCGAGTCTGACCCAAGGGGTATTGTCCTGAGGACAAACTGATACTAATAAAGAGGCAAAAAACAGAGGTACATCCCAGAGGCGGAGCTTGCAGCTTGGAAGCTCGGCCTCTGGGCCATACGCCCCGCCCCCAAGCCGGAAACTCCACCTCCAGGCCGGAATTTCCGGCCCGAGTTCGGACGTAAAGTTAGGAGTCTTAAATCTATTCTGTGAATACCGAAAGTAGAAAGTTCATTCTGTGAATCCCGAAACTAGTAAGTTCACTTTGTGAATCCCGAAAGTAGTAAGTGCATTCTGTGAATACCAAATAGTAGTAAGTTTAGGATTTAATCTTAAGCTCATTCTGTGAATCGGGCCCAACGTACAAAGCGATAAAACAAGCCAACAGTGTCTACTATGACTCTAGAATAGAGGCAGCTAAGAATAATTCTACAGATATTTTCTCCATAGTACAGAGTTTCCTGGCCCCTAGAGCACAAGCCATCACAATTCCCTCGGCCGCCTCCTGGTGCGATGAGCTCTCCACTTTTTTTACGGAGAAAATTAACACTATAACAACAACTAGAGAGAGAGGGAAGAGGCACTCTCGGTCCCCCAGGTAAAAAACAAACCAGAAAAAAGGGGGTTCGAACAATTTTGATGAACCTGTGGTTTGTGTGTTAAAAGATCCACACTTCATGGGTCTCGGGAGGGGGGTGGTAGCGACAATGGCACACCGCCCGCAACGCCAAACACCCGCTAGGCACCTAACGATCTCCTCGAACCGGACCCCACGGGATCCCCTTTTTTCTGGTTTGTTTTTTTGCACCTTTTTTGACACATAATTCTGTTTTTTAACCGTCACGTCCTCTGGCTAGGGTGGGCCTTAGCGCGCCCACACCACCGAGGTACACAATTACATGGTCCTGACGAATGCCCAGTAATATCCATACACTTAAAGGGCAGAAACATGTTGACCCCACTGTAAAGGGGAAAACACCCAACACATTAGTTGGTATATTTCCCTGCACATACTTTTTAACCAATACCCAGCTAACCACTGAATAAAGTTTTTTGTTTGGTAAAGCTGTTTGGTATTTTTTAAATTCACTTTTTTTCGTACACTCTGTCACAAAAAAATCCCGCTCCGCAGTAACCTGGCGGTGCAGCACACCAGGGAGGCATTCGGCTTCTCCTGGTGGGCCCGATGATGAAACATGTCACCACCCAGGGTGGTGAGTGAGGGCTTCCAATAAATCCCTGAGAAATTCTTGCTCAGGTTGATTTGATTCTCTTTTCTTTTCTGTGCTGGACACAACTATCCCTGTGTGGACACTCTTCTGTTGTTTGTAACTGAAAATTAACACTATTCAGAAATCATTTACCTCTAGCAAAAAGGATTCAAGCGCTTTTCATGCTGGTAAAATCTCACAGGCGCCTCCCCTCCACCAGCTGAGTGCTTTCATCCTCATAGATCTCCCAAGCTTTCTGAAACTCCTTAAGGGTCTGAAATCTGGGTCCCCTTCAGACCCATGTGCTGCCAGACTCATGGCGGAAGTTGCTGACACAGTTAATCCGGAGGTAAACAGACTTATTTCTATGTCCCTCACGGATACTGCCTCTCTTCAAAAAACAATCCCTTGACCCTCTATGTCCAGCCAATTACAGGCCCATCTCCCTTTTGCCCGGCCTGGCTAAGGTTTGTGAGAAAGTTGTTACCAGACAAGTGATCGAATTTGTAGAAAGTTCAGGCCTCTTTCATCCCGCCCAGTCGGGCTATAGGGCCTCTTTTAGTACGGAAGCAGCGATGGTGGAAATCTCAGAAGCCATCAGAGCCTGCCTGGTTGCTGGTGGGAGGGCAGTCTTGGTTTTACTGGACCTCTCTGCAGCCTTCGATATGGTCCCCCATGCTCTGCTGCTTTCCCGACTGGCTGAGATCTACCGCCAAAGAATGCTTGTCTGTGATCTTCAGCTGGTTGGAGATGGTTGAACTGAAATGCAATGAGGAGAAATCTGACATCCTTTTATTTGGAAAATTTCCCTCAAGCTTCAGGAAAACACACTGGTCATCTGACTCTGTACTTCCTAACTTCTCTGGGAATCCTATTAAGAACTTAGGGGTCTGGTTTGAGGAGAATCTCGTGTTTGGAACCCAGATCAAGAGGTTGGCAGGGACTTGATTTGGGCTTTTAAAAGTTCTTAAGAAGTTCCTTCCTCTTCTTCCTCAGGCAGCCAATGAGACAGTCACCCATGCTCTCATTCTGTCTCAGCTGGACTACGCCAATGCGCTGTATGTTGGAGTCCCGAGATACCTGTTGAACAAACTGCAGGTGGTACAGAATGTGGCAGCTAGGCTTCTCCTGAACATCTCAGCCAGAAGTAGCGTGAGATAACATCTCCGTACCCTATACTGGCTCCCTATGCCAGAGAGAGTTAGGTTCAAGGTCTTAGTCATTGCCCACCGTGCTCTGTATGCCACTGAGCCTGGCTATCTTCAGAAACAGTTCTCCTTCTACACCCCTCCTGCAAGACACCTGCACTCTTCTTCCCAATTCTTGGCTCAAGTCCCACGTTTCCGTCTGCAAAGGATGGGCGGCAGCTCGATGGCCACTAAGGCCACCCTCTACTGGAATGTGATGCCCCTTGTGCTCCGTTGCACTCAGGACATCTGTGAGTTAAAAAAAACTGAAAACGCACCTATTCATCTAATTCTGTTCCCCTTTCTCTATCTAGGCTCATGCCGGGACACTCTGGCAGTATCTGTGTGTGCTAGAAATGCATCTAACATAACATAAGATAACAACCACCTGAAACACAACCAAGATAAAACTGAAATCCTCCCCCATATCACAGAATGGCTAAAACCATTGATGCTCTCAACTACACTCTCATCCGGGCCGACTACGTAAAATCACTGGGAATCACTCTGGACCGTAACCTAGACATGGTCAAAAAGATCAAGAACTCCACAAAAAGTGCTTTCTTCAACCTAAAACTACTCAACAAAATCAAATCATTCATCTCTCCCAATGACCTAAAACAAGCCAAGCAATCCCTTGTGCTATCCAGATTGGATTACGGGAATGCTACCCTCACAGGCATGGCAAAATCTCAACAAGCTCCCCTCAGATCAACTCTAAATGCAGCAGCCAGAATGGTGACTGGAGTAAAGAAATAGAAACACATCTCCCCCGCTCTCAGAGAACTAAACTGGCTGCCAATCGAAATACGTGCCAGCTTCCGAACTGCTTGTCTCACACACAAAGATTTGCACATCGGCAAGCCTGCCTACCTGGCCTCCAAACTCAATGAAGCTGAGGAACAAGGAATCTCAGGAGCACTAACACTCTACTTCTCATCCCTCCGAAAACTTGCAAATAAAAAACTTTATCAAACTCCTTCTCTGGAAATGCACCCAAAATTTGGAACGCCATCCCAGTCCACATCAAGACCTCAACCAAACTCTTCCGAGAGGATAGCTGACACATAACGCAGAATTGTGCCCCTTTGAGCGTACGGCCACTGTGATAAGAATGACTTTTACAGCATCTACCTCCTGACTAGCTCCTCTGTCCCCCCTCCTAGAACAGGACACGTCATGAATCAATGTGTTTACTACTGTTAAACTTTGTTATTTGATTGTTACATGACAAATGTTGTAAAGCGCTCCAATACCTTCAGGTCTGGCCAGCGGTATATAAAACTCTTGAAATAAAAAAAAATAAAAAAAGTGCTGGACCTCCGAGGGGCGAAATAATACTATTCCAACTCCAAAACAATCAAAAGTATGGAAAACATTGGATTTCGGAAGGGTAAAATTTACTATTCCCACTCAAAACAGTGCAATAATAGGGAACGTTTTGGACTTTGAAGGCATAAAATGTATATTCCCACTCCAGTCTTTGCAACAGTTGGGAAAGCATTGGATATTGGAGGGGCGAAATTTACTATTCTCACTCCAGTCAAGGCAACAGCAGAGAAAGTGTTGGACTTTGAAGGGTAAAATTTACTATTTCCAATCCACTCTATTCAAAGAAAAGTAAAGAGTTGGATTTTGAAGGGGTGAAATGTACTATTCCCACTCTGATCTGGGCAACAGTAAGGAACGTTTTGGACTTTGAAGGGGTAACATTTCTATTCCTACTCCGCAACAGTAGGGAAAGCGTTACATTTTGGAGGGGCAAAATGTAATATTCCCATCCCAGTCAGCCCAACAACACAACAGTAGGTAAATAATTGTATTTCAAATGGTCTGAATTTATTATTCCTCCTCCAAACAACACAACAGTAGGAAAGTGTTAAACTGCAAAGACATTCATTTTACATATTATATATATAAGTAACCCAATAAATGCAGAAACATGTTTGATGTAGTGTCTGTTTGTTGGGATAATAAACAACCCAAACGACCCCCGCGAGTGCTTTTTTCCGGAAGGATGGAAGTCCGAGGTTACGGATATTGGAGCGGCAATATATATATATATGATGGATGCAAATTTTCCGATCGTGTGGCTGCTTCCTATCGAAGGCTCAACTCTCTGTTGGGATATTTTGCGGCACGAGCCTAGCCGCGGGGAGCAAGCCTGCCGCTTCAGTGCGGACCCGTGATGGCGCCTAACGACGCTATCCTGACACGGGAGACCGGAGTCCAGGAGCAGGTGAATAAACACAACAGGACACCCAGCATTACAGCGCACCAGCCCACATGGGTTTTATTCAGTTTTAATTGACTGCTACAGTGAAGAACTAACATGAGACAAATGCTCACGCACTACAGGATCCAGCATGCCGCAGGTTGCGGACACGCCCATAAGGGCAGGACCTTTAAATTGAAGTGCATGATGAATCTGCCACTGTCTGCAGAAGCCATTGAGAAAGGGACCATATTCCCGAAACCGGTCTGGCTTAGGAAAGAGGATGCCTGTTTCTTCTGCGTCTCCTGCTGCAGCTGTTCCTTTAAAGAAATGGATGCAAATTTTCCGATCGTGTGGCTGCTTCCTATCGAAGGCTCAACTCTCTGTTGGGATATATATATATATATATATATTGTTAGGCCTGGCATCCTTGGCGTGGTTTCCCCCTATCTTTTTGCCTCTGCACCCTGTATTTTTTATGCTGTGCTGGATTTCGTTTTTGCTGGTTAGATGCTTTGGACACTCTGCCACTGCTGATCAGTGTCAGATTGTAAGTGCTCCCTGTGTAAATTGTTATTGTAATTGGATATACCTGATTGGCATATTTGTATCACCCGGAAGTCCCTAGTAAAGTGCACTGCGTGTGCCAGGGCTGGTGGTGTCAAATTCCACTATTGGGCCTGCAGCACTGATTTTGCCACCAACACGAATAGCCCTACAGTGGTGTCTCGGGCCTGCCACTGCAGTGCCTGTGTGCAGTCTGTGAACTGCCATGTCCTCCTGGTCAGTGTTCCCACTGACCGGGCCCAACCCTTCCCTTTCTGTGCACATTAGTCACCCCTATGGAAGGCCCAAGGTACCCCCTTGGGCAGGGTGCAGTGTATGTGAAAGGTGGGGCATGTACTTGTACAGGTGACATGCTCTGGTAGTGGATTACAGCCATTTTAGTGTTTCACTGCTGAAAGGCTATCTTGCTCCATAGGCTATCATAGGGGATGCTGGCTACTGTGGCTACCAGCATATCTTCCCATAGGAACAAGATAGGACATAAAAGTCTGGTATCCCTGAACTCAGAATTTAATAACACATCTTTTAGGAATGGTGGTTTTTAACTCCTGTGTTTGAGAATAGCACTTTTAGAAAGTTGCTGTTCTCTTGTCTGACCTTTCTGTGTGCCTTCGCCTGTTTGTGAATTGACTGTCTGGTTTGAGAGTGCCAGGGGCTGGGGATTCCCCAGGAGGTTGGCTGAGTCAGCCCTAGGCTGAATGACGGCATCTGCATCTTGAGTGGTGGGAGGGAATAGCACCTGGGCCTGAATAGGGCTGTGCCTGCCTTCCACAATGCTGGCTCCACCTCCTGCTGGGCGGCTGATGACCCTGCCCCTCACTCTAAAAGGAAAGAGAAGCCAGGAAAACAAAGTGCTCCATGAACACCCAGAACTGGTTAAGACCGGGCTCAGAGCCCTCCTGCATAAAGGGAACAAAGACTTTTAGGGGTATAAGTACAGGACCCCTAACAACAAAAAATTAGATCATCGTGGAATCAAGAAGGAACCTCTGCCAAGGAGAAAGCTGAAACTGAAAAAGGAAGGCTGCCCTGCTGTTGCTCTGCTGGACTCACCTGCTGTTGCTTTGCTGCCAAGGACAGGAGAAGGACTTTGTGCTGTGTCCCTTTGCTTGAATGAGTCTCCAAGGGCCTGAGAAAGAGCTGTTTCCCTGTTATGAAGTCCCAGGAACAAAATGACTTTACCTCCAGCTTCCCTGAACTCTACTGAGAGAGTTCTGTCCTTCCTGGTGTGCGTGGCCCATGTGTGGTGCCTCTGGAAGTTGTACCTGTGTTGGGGAGCTGTAAACCAAGCTTTTAAAGACTTATATACAGAAAGTGTATCGCAATCCCGGTCGAGCAAGAAAATTCCCGCTGCTACGAAGACCAAGATAATCGCAGTGCCTGTCGCCACCGCCTGAAGTCCTTGCACCCTTTGTTAGCGGGAAGATTTCCGCCGCTGCGAACATCGTCGCAGAGCCTGTCATTGCTGGGTGAGATCACTGCATCACGTCGCTGCGAGAATCCTCGCAGAGCTCCAGGAATCATCGCATCGTGCTTTTGCGAGCATTTTCCTACGGAACCTCCGCACCAAAATCCATACAAGTCATCGCCTTCCTCTCCATACAGATCAGATTCGTAGCTACACGCCGCTACATCCAGCGGAATTGTCGCTAACGCCTCCCCAGGTTCTCAGGAGTAACGCATCGCTTGTTTTCCACCGCAACAGCTTCTGTTTTGGAACTTTGTTGCATTTAAAGGTACTGTTGGCTAAACATGACGCTACTGTGAACTTTTCACGCAACTGTGGATTATTTTAACGCTAACATTAAGAACTCTTTTGCAACCATATTCTTGAACTGTGTACGTTGGATTTTTGTCGTTTTGGTCTTGTGTAGTTTAGATTAAATACCTTTATTTTTCTAAACTGTTGTGGAGTCAGTTTGTGATGTTTTCACTGTGTTACTGTGAGTTTTGGTACAATTACTTTACACATTGCCTTTTGATAAGCCTTGACTGCTCGTGCCAAGCTACCAAGGGGGTAAGCAGGGGTTATCTCAGAGGGTTTCTTCCTTACCCTGACTAGAAGCAATGGTCCCTATTTGGAAAGTGGTACCTACCTTTGCCAACTAGAGACCCCCAGTTCTAACATTGTTGGTCAGCGGTGGGATTTGAACTTGTATTTGTACTAGATCCACAGTGATTGGTGTACATCACTAGTGAGTGCAGACCACTACGCCATCGCACACTACTGTTTTTTTGGTTGGTTCTATTTTTGAGTAACTCTTCAAAGCATCATGTCTGTGAGTGGAAAAGCACCCAGGGTGGAGGCAGAATTGGAATTGGAATTTGTCATTGAGGATTTGTATTCCTACAGAGCAAAGATCTTGAGCAATTCTGCCAACAGTTTGAGTGCCCCATAAAGAGCAACGCCAGGAGAGAGGAGTTGCAGAGAATCTTGAAGGCCCATTGGGAGGCACAAGAGGGAAATTATGCAAATACAGGGAATGGTTTTCAAATCACAGATCTGTCTCTGAGCAGAGTAGGTTCAAGGTCTGGCAGCAACCATTCCAGTAGGGGTTTCACTCAAGAAGAGTAAGAGGAATACCAAATAGTGAGAGAATATGACTTGGAAGTCCTGAAGTTAAAAAGGAAGCAATTGGAAATGGAAAAGGAAAGAGAAAAGGCGGCGGAAGAGAGTAAAAGGGCCCGCCCCTTGGAGGAAAAGAAATTGCTTCTGGCTCATGAGTTGAGCATGAGAGAACTGGATCTTAAAGCCAAGGAGGTGGATGCCAGTTCAAATGGTGGCAGCGCACAGCCAGTGCAGGGGGTAAAGTATATATTCCCAAGGATCTGGTACAGAATTACAATAGGAGTTAGGATATGTGTGCCTGGTTTACTTCTTATAATTTTGCATTGAGAATGATTGGTGTGCCTGAACAGCATTGGGGGCGGGCCTGTGGAATCTTTTTGAGGCTTCTGGGAGGAGTGCTTAGAGCCCTTAGAGTTAGCAGGTGCCATGACCTACCCCAATATGAAGGAGGCCCTATGTCTCAGGTATGGACTTACTCCAAAGCAGTACAGACTGCAATTTAGAAACTCTAAGAAGAAAGAGGCTGAGACTTGGCTGGAGTGTGTGAATTTGTACTCTCGTGCACTGGAAATTTGGATGAAGGGCAGCAAAGTAACTGATTATAAGGGGTTATTGCATTTAATTAGTTGGGAGCACTTGAGTAGTCTTTGTGTTCCAGAGCTGCGCCAGCATCTTTTAGACAGCAAGCTCACAGACCCCATTGAGCTTGCTAAGGAGGCGGACCGCTGGACCAGTACCAGAGTCCACAGAGGAATTATGGGTACCACAGCCAAAGGTGGGCAGGGTCCCCAGCAAGTTTCAAGTTTATTTATTTATGATTTGGAACTCAAATGAGATCCACATAAAAAGGCAACAGAAACAAATATATTTTCAATACAATCACATATAAAAATTACAAAAGAGAATAAACATTTAAAAACCCTCTAGTATATTTTTTAAAAAGCTTTTAAAGAAGTTAAAAATGTTATAACAGAACATTTCATTAAGGGGATTGTAGATGGAATCTAATAGTGCGGGGGCTGTGAGAATACCTAATTGAAGACAAATTGGTCTCAGCCATTTACGCCTATAAAGAATTAAAGCAGGGCATACAAAGAGCACATGGTTGATATCCTGAATGGAAACATTACAGAGATTACACCTAGCTGAGGAGCCGTACCATCTGCAAAATAATATATTCAAAGGAAGTAAATCCTGCCTTAATAGAAATAGAAATCTACGTACACCATGGGGGAGATTCCAGGTAACATAAGGTTGTGCTTTTTTTATTAGGTAGGTATCAATAATCATGGGGACATCTTTCTTCATAGTACGGACTTCCCTATCCATCTTAAAGCTTAATTCCCACGATGCCAGCTTCAAGGTGGATTTCAGTTCATATGCAGATAAGGTAAACAAAACTGATTCATCAAGTTGTAAAAGATCAACTGCTGTTCCGAAATTTTTCACAATTAAAGAATTCTCTTTGAAAGTTCCTAACAGTTCTTTTTAAATAAGGTGTCTTAATGTGCCGGCTTCTGCTCTTGCAAGGTTAAAGACCCAACACACTATCCCTTCTAGGCCCTGGACCCAGCTACTACGCAGGCCAAATTCCAACCTAAGGGCAGCTGTAGAGCATGATGTATTAACTGTGGTTAGATGCCTGAGAATTTTGCCTTCCGTAGTATTTAAAAAAACAATTACTTATATCCAATAGTTCAATACCATATAGTAATGATGCTGGGATTTTAGCGCGGTAAACTTCTAACAGAATAGCAAAGTGTACTTTACCTGTCGAATTGTAAAGGGAGAATAAACGTTTTCCTTGAACAATTGCTCTCCGGGTGTTATTTGCTATGTGAGCCTTTTCACTTAGATTACCAACAATATTTTTTCAGAGGAAGACATAAGATTTTACCACTTCTAATCTTTGTCCTACTACAGACCAAGGAAAGTTCACATATTTTGGTTTTTTCCTTCCCGTCATGCACATTACTTTACTTTTTGACACGCTTATCTTCAAATAATGTGCCTCAGCATATTCATAAAGTGCCTGCAGACGATTGTTTAATCCTTTTGGTGTTAAATCCAGAATTAATATATCATCTGCATATAACAGACAAACAATTGATGAACCCCCCAGGGTAGGAGCAATTCCTTCACTTGTGGACAAGGCATGAGGGAGATCGGATATATAAAGGGAAAATAAAGGGGCCAATAAACGACCTTGTTTTAGCCCATTAGCAGAAGGGATTACTAGGGACAGTCCTCTTTCTCCACCTAGCAAGATTTTACACCAGGTATTAGAGTAAAGAGCCTGAACTAACTCCAAGAGGGTAGACCGCATACCCAGGTCCGATAGCTTTCTCCACAGCAAAGACCGATCTACTTTGTCAAAAGCTGTAGAGAAGTCTATGAAGGCTCCATAGACTCTTCCTCCTCGGACCTTGATATATTGTTCACTTATGATCTGCAAAGCCGTCAAATTGTCCAAGGTGCCATGCCTTTGCCTAAAACCTGTCTGCTCAAGGGGCAAGATTTCCTCCTTAACCACCTAATCATTAATCCGCTCAAGCAGACATTTTGCAAAAACCTTACCTATGGCATCCAAAAGGGCAACTTTGGAGCATCCCGTTTTCCCTTCTTATGAAGGGGAACCAATATGCTCCCTCTCCAGGAGGGGAGAACCAATTTACAGGAAAAACGCAAGTTAAAAACCGGGAAGAGAATTTTGCTCCACATCTCACTATTCTGTTTTATGACTGAAATAGGAAACTCATCCGGGCCGTTTGCTCCAGAGGAACGCAAGCCCTTAATAGCGAATTCAATGTCCTTTTGAGATGGAGGTTCATATTTGGGGCTATCCACATATGTTCGACCATATTCAAGCGCCAGTCCATTGCTAGCATATAAATTCCCCAGCAGAAGATTGGGGGGACAAGGGTAACCAAAAGGATTTCTCTCAAGGGCCCCAAAATAGTTCCCAGGGAAGGGAGTCCCAACCCCCCAGACCTAGACAGCCATGGCCCCCTAGGGGAAGATGGGAAAACAGAGGTCCCCCTACCTGCTTTCACTGCAATGAGGTGGGACATGTTATCAACAGGTACCCCAAGAAACCCCCAGCACCCGCTGGTGCTACAGCTCCAGGGTCAGCCAGTGTAGCTTTGGGAGGGGATTTGATTTCTAGTGGGAAAGGGGAGCTAGCAGTGATGACCCTTGTCTCTTTAGGAGACCAAGAGATGGTCCAAGAAACCTTACTGCCCCCTAACACTAAGAAATCCGGCAGAAGGTGACCGTCAATGGGAGGGAGATAGAGGCTCTGAGAGACACAGGAGACAGCGTGACATCCGTGCCTATAGACTGTCTGCTAGGTAATGACCTGGAGAGTTCTCCATGGAAGGATGTAGAACACAGAACTCAATTGGAGATGTTGGGTTTGCCTGCGTGGATCTGTGTGACCATGCGTGCTATGGCAGCCAGTAGGGGTGATTTTGCAGAACTGGAGCCTGAAACAGTGGCCCAGAGACCTGCAAGGAGAGGAAAGGGCAGAGGGCACGGGAAACCAACCCCAGCCGTTCCCACACTCCAGGAAAGAGCAGAACCTGGGGGGGATGCCCTGGAACCTACAGGGGAACAGGTGGCCGAACTGGGTGACCTACCTGAGCTGACCCATTGGCAGCAAGAAGGTGTGCCCTCCAGGGAGGAATTCTGCAAGGAGCAGAAAGAGTGCCCTTCTCTTGTTGGTATGCGGCAAGAGGCTGCAGACCAGGCAGCAGGTGGAGCATCCAGAGATCACTTCATCTACTGGGAAGATGAGTTGTTGTATAGTGAGCCTAAGTTTGCTGAGCCCGGTGCAGCCCGTGTGCTGGTGGTCCCCACGCACTTCAGGATCTTCCTAATGGGTCTGGCTCATGACGTGCCTCTCGCAGGACATCTGGGGCAAAACAAGACCTACCACAGGCTTGTTGCCCACTTCTACTGGCCCCAGATGAAGAAGCACACCTGTACCTTTAGTAGAGCTTGCCAAACATGTCAGGCCAGTGGAAAGACTGGAGTGAAGTGCAAGGCACCCCTCCAACCCTTTCCTGTGGTGAGCACCCCTTTCGAGTGGGTGGGCATCGACATTGTGGGGCCCCTGCCCCCCAAGACAGTTTAGGCAACAGGTTCATCCTGGTTTTGGTGGACCATGCCACCCGGTACCTGGAAGCAGTCCCTCTCAGGACAATCACAGCACCTGTGGTGGGCCGTGCATTGATGGGGATCTTTTCCCGTGTGGGATTCCCCAGAGAGGTGTTCTCCAACCGGGGTACCAACTTCATCTCTAGGTACATGAAGTCTCTGTGGGAGGAGTGTGGGATAACTTATAAGTTCACCACTCCTTACCACCCTCAAGGAAATGGGTTGTTTGAAAGGTTCAACCGCACCCTGAAAGGTATGATTATGGTCCTAGCGGAGCCCATGAGACGGAAATGGGACGTCTTTTTACCATGCCTGTTGTTTGTCTACAGGGAAGTGCCTCAAAAGTCCTTAGGGTTAAGCATGGGCAGAAAATCCGTTTCGCTCGCGGATTTTCGGTAAATTCGCAATCCGCGAGATTCGCGAATCTCCCGCAAAATCCGCAAATCCGCGAGCAGCGGATTTTGCTCGCACTGTTCGCGTGAGTTCGCGGCTTCCCAGTACAACTTTGCGCCCCGCGAATAAGTGCAAAATTGCAGAAATACGATCTTAGCAAAACTGAAACTACTTACCAGGTTCAAAAGTTCAGACTCATCATTAGTAACCATTTCCTGTAGTGCTTCCTGAGGGGCCCCTCCAGAGTTCAGTTGCCAGTTGCAACTATTATGTGACCCTGCTCTGAACCTCAGAATAGTTACACATATGCCACAAAGGTCCTGAATTACAGCTAAGGGAGACAAGCAGGAGCCAGGCTGGAAGTTCAAATCCATTAATCAGCCCCTAATTCATTATTGTCAGTTGGGGCAGGGCAGGTGTTGTAACTCATTTTGCAACAATGAAAGCACTTAGCAAGTGCAAAAGATCACTAATCAGGAAGCACTAAGGAAGCAGGTGCCAGCTAAAAAAATATTCTGTGACACATTAATCAGCCCCAAATTAATTCAGGTCACTTGAGGCAGGGAAGGTGTGCTTGCGTTGCCACAATAATGTACACTGACTGGACAACCAGAGGGTGCTGTGATGAAACAGAGGGTGGCATGGGTGGGCCAGAGGGTGGAATGAGTAGTCAGAGAGTGGCAGTGGTGACAGAGAGTGGCAGTGATGAAGAAGAGTGTCCCAAACAGGCTGGACACGTAGAAACAACAAGTTCGCGAAACTTGCGACCCGACAGGTAAGTTCGCAATTTGCGAAATTGTACAAAACCCTCGCGAACTGGCAGAAACCCGCGCAAACACAAAAAAAAGAAAAAAATAGGCAAATTCGCGAGAATTTACGGATTTTGCGGATTGCGAGATTCGCAAAATTCGCCCATGCTTACTTAGGGTTCAGTCCCTTTGAACTCCTGTATGGCCAACCAGTTAGAGGACCTCTCACACTGGTGAAGGAGGGGTGGGAGAAATCCCGTGGGAAAACCCCCCAGGATGTGTTGAGCTATGTCCTGGCCATCCGCAACCAGACACAAAGCTTCAGGAAGCTCGCTCTGGAGAACCTGGAAGCTAGCCAGGAAGAAATGAAAAGATGGTACGACCAGAATACCACTCTGGTTGAAATTCAACCTGGGCAGAAAGTGTGGGTGATGGCACCAGTGGAGCCTTGTGTGCTCCAAGACAAGTGGACTGGGCCATATGAGGTGGTGGAGCGCAAGAGCGAAGTAAACTACCTGATTAACTTGAACACTCCCAGGCAGCCCCTGAGGGTCTTGCATGTGAACCGCCTCAAACCACACTTTGAGAGGTCTGAAGTGACAATGCACATGACTACAGATGCTGGAGGGGAAGAGGATAGTGATCCTCTCCCTGACCTCCTGGCAGCTAAGGTCAGTGGATGGAGTGGTCCTCTCGCCCACCCTGACCCCAGAACAGCAGAGGGACTGTAACCAGGTTTTGGGTCAGTTTGCCTCCCTGTTCTCCCTGACCCCAGGTGTCACCAATTGGTGCGTCCATGATGTGGACAATGGAGATAGTCTGCCTGTGAAACAGAAATTTTACAGGGTAGCCGACAAGGTCAGGTCCAGCATCAAGGAGGAGGTTTCCAAGATGTTGGCACTAGGGGTAATTGAGCCCTCCAGCAGCCCCTGGGCTATCCCATTGGTCTTAGTCCCAAAAGCTGCTGCTCCCGGTGCCACTCCAGAACTTCAGTTTTGTGTGGACTACCGTGGGCTCAATGCGGTCACCAAGACTGACGCACACCCCATCCCCAGAGCTGATGAGCTCGTGGATCGGTTGGGAGCTGCCCGGTACCTCAGTACGTTTTATTTAACTTCTGGGTACTGGCAGATTGCCTTAACTGATGGGGCCAAAGAGAGGTCAGCATTCTCAACGCCAGAGGGGCACTTCCAGTTCTGAGTCATGCACTTTTGGTTGAAGAATGCCCCTGCCACCTTCCAGAGACTGGGTAACTAGGTACTGACCGGGCTGGAGGAATTCAGCGCCGCATACCCAGATAACATTGCTGTGTTCAGCTCCGCGTGGGAGGAACATTTGCAACACCTTTGTGAAGTGTTGAAGGCTCTGCAAAGGACAGGCCTCACAATCAAGGCCAGCAAGTGCCAGATAGGGCTGGGATCTCTGGTGTACTTGGGACACCAGGTAGGTAGCGGCCAGGTGGCGCCCCTACAGGCAAAGATTGATACCATTCTGACTTGGGAGCCCCCAAGACCCAGACAGGGGTGAGAGCCTTCTTAGGACTCACCAGGTATTACAGATGGTTTGTCAAGGGATATGGCACCATTGTTGCCCCCTTGACAGAGCTGACCTCCAAGAAGCAGCCCAAGAAAGTGAATTGGACCAAAGCCTGCCAGACTGCTTTTGATGCTCTGAAGACTGCCATGTGCACAGCACTGGTGCTCAAGGCACCCGACTTCTCCAGTGAGTTCATAGTGCGGACAGACACTTCAGAGCATGGTGTGGGAGCAGTACTCTCACAGGTCAACGACAAAGGCTGGGACCAGCCTGTAGCTTTCATTAGTAGGAGACTACTCCCCAAGGAACAGAGGTGGAGTGCAATTGAAAGGGAAGCTTTTGCTGTGGTCTGGGCTCTGAAGAAGTTGAGGCCCTACCTGTTTGGGAATCACTACTGTGTTCAGACAGACCACAGGCCCCTCAGATGGTTAATGCAGATGAGGGGTGAAAACACAAAACTATTGAGGTGGTCCATCTCCCTACAGGGAATGGACTTCACGGTGGAACATCGTCCTGGCACAGAACACGCCAATGCTGATGGTCTGTCCAGGTTTTTCCGCCTTAATGAAGAGAACTCCCAAGGTGGGAGGGGACACGTGTTAGACCTGGCATCCTTAGCATGGTTTCTCCCTATCTTTTTGCCTCTACCTTCTGTATTTTTGATGCTGTGCTAGATTTTGTTTTTTTGCTGGTTAGATGCTTTGGACACTCTACCACTGCTGATCAGTGTCAGAGTGTAAGTGTTCCCTGTGTAAATTGTTATTGTAATTGGATATACCTGATTGGCATATTTGTATCACCCAGAAGTCCCTGGTAAAGAGCACTGAGTGTGCCAGGGCTGGTGGTGTCAAATGCTACTATTGGGTCTGCAGAACTGATTGTGCCACACACATGAGTAGCCCAAAAATGGTGTGTCGGGCCTGCCACGGCAGTGCCTGTGTGCAGTCTGTGAACTGCCATGTCCTCCTGGTCAGTGTCCCCATTGAACGGGCCTAATCCCTTCCCTTTCTGTGCACATTGGTCACCCCTATGGAAGGCCCAAGGTACCCCGTTGGGCAGGGTGCAGTGTTTGTGAAAGGTGGGGCATGTACTTGTGCAGGTGACATTCTCTGGTAGTGAATTACAGCCATTTTCGTTTTTCACTGCTGTAAGGCTATCTTGCTCCATAGGCTATCATGGGGGGTGCTGGCTACAGTGGCAACCAGCATATCTTCCCATAGGAACAAGGTAGGACATAAAAGTCTGGTATCCCTAAACTCAGAATTTAATAACACATCTTTTAGGAATGGTGGTTTTTAACTCCTGTGTTTGAGAATTGCACTTTTAGAAAGTTGCTGTTCTCTTGTCTGACCTTTGAATGTGACTTCGCCTGTTTGTGAATTGAGTGTCTGGTTTGAGAGTGACAGGGGCTGAGGATTCCCCAGCAGGCTGGCTGAGTCAGCCCTAGGCTGAATGACCGCATCTGCATCTTGAGTGGTGGGAGGGGATAGCACCTGGGCCTGAATAGGGCTGTGCCTGCCTTCCACAATTCTGGATCCACCTCCTGCTGGGTGGCTGACGACCCTGCCCCTCACGCTGGAAGGAAAGGAGAAGCCAGGAAAACAAAGTGCTCCAGGAACATCCAGAACTGGTTCAGACCGGGCTCAGAGCCCTCCTGCACAAAGGGAACAAAGACATTTAGGGGTATAAGTACAGGACGTTATCAACAAAAGGAGAGTGAGGATTTTTAGGGGTTCAACTCCTTCGTCTCCTGGAGTCAATTCAACAACAACAAATGGATGGAGTGTCCCCAGGACCTAGGATCCTAGAACGGAGAACGAGGATTGTGAAAAGAAAAGATTCTTTCTTTTTAGTAAACCCCTCACTCACCGACCTGGTCGGTGACATGCTTCATCATCGGGGTCCACCCGAGTGACCGAGTGCCACTCAGGTGTGCTTCGACGCCTGCAACTGCAGCGGAGCTGGGTTTTTTTGTGAATGAGTGAAGTGGTGATGTTTAAAAAGTGTACTACATGCACTCCCTATAAACTTTAATGTGGAGTCAGTATGACACTAATAAAAGAAATTGGGATACTACTATTGGTGTAATTTTGACCAAGGAGTATCAGTCTTTACGTGAATAAAATGGTCAACATGTTTCAACCGTGTATGAATTGTCGGTTTTCTTCAGGACCAAAAGAAATTAGACGGGAGGTCTGCACACGCTAAGGAGCACCCGTCCCTGACCCACCAGTGTGCTAGACCGCGTACTTACGGTTGAGCTTTTTTGCAACCTTCTGTGTAAGGGCAATCTAAAATAATAAAACACAGCATAGTGATGGTACAAAGGTGTACATTTCAATTGCAATTTGCCCCATGGGGTATGTTTTATCCTCTCCGTGATGTGCGGTTTTGCATGCAGAAATTCATTCAAAAGTGCATGCTATATCGCACCCTTCATGCGGTGCCAAATTATGATCAAACTTTATGTTTTGTCAAGTATATGTACAGACCCACAATAATTACATTTTCAAATAATGGGTGTCTAGCATTTGACTTAATGATTTTACGTGCGCCACATTACTGTATTAAGTCAAGATGTGCATACATTCTGAGACATATATACACACGATCATGCGAAATAGGGTGAGGTAACCAAGGTATCTTTCAATAGTGATCCGATATTAAAATTAGAGTCAATGCGGTGTCGTGGAAACAGTACACTTAACAGCGGACTTACTAGTAACTATTAGTAATGAGACCCCATGGATGCCGGTCGGGGACCGCCTATGAGCGTTCTGTGAACAAAGGAACAAAATAAAGGAGCTTCAATCTTCGTGGGGGCTCGTGCTAAAAAAATCCATTTTAGGATCTAAGGGTAGTGAAACATGGAACTAGCTTCCCCACCCTCTCCCCCATACACTTACTTGTCAAAGGGTAGAGGCCCGTCGGATACCTATCCATTCCGTACTGCATCCTGAGGATAGTGCAAGTTTCACTTCCGTGTGTTTTAAAGGGTGCCGTCAGATTGGAGTAAGGCTGGCCAATCAGAGTGCGCAGTCATCGGTCAGGTGACCGCGGCTCTGGGGATGTGTTCGGGGTATTTTTAGGGATAAAGATATAAGTATGTTATTTGTAAAAACTGCGGGGGAGTCTGTGAAAAGTGTCTAAATCATCACAACTCAAACTTTATTGCTCATTTCTACAAAATTGCGAGATACTGATAAAAAACTAGGTGATGTCCGGGTTTTTTATATGAAAAAAGTCAGAGGGATGATGCACATTGTGGTCATTGTTGTAGTACCTAGTTTTCTGGCGGTGTTTGTTTTTTCATGGAACTACTGGAAGCAAGTAAAGATTGTAATCCTTACAGTGCACTGCTCTCGCTGTTGGAACTTCAGCCCCGAGATGTGTGTTAGTTAAAAATAGCGGGGGAGGGGGAGTGTGTATTTGTTATACAAGGAATGTGAAGATAATGGTGGCTGGTGTAAATATTTAAATGAAGGCCACATGTTACATTGCTTAATCCTGAGTTTATTAAAACTGGTCAGTGCATCGACCCAAGTTTATTAAAACTGGCCAGTGCATCGACCCATGTTGTATCGCCTGGTCCTATGTATCCACAAACTAATAGGAGCATGGATCACCTTTGTCTCACCGTGTACCACAGTATGTTGTCATTCATACCAGATATGTTGGTGGAAAGTCTATAAATCCATCTTTGTTCTTTTTCGAACAGACGTTGTGTGGTGTTCCCGCCTGGTTGGATAGATTCAATTATGGTCCACCTCATGTCATTCGTGGTATGGTTCATCGCCAGGAAATGTTCTGTAAGTTTTGTGGTCACCTTCTTGCACCTGATTATGCTTCTATGTTCACATATGCGTTGTTTGACTTTCCTCCCGGTCATCCCCACATATTGTAGGCCACACGGGCAGGTCACTAAGTAGACCACGTTTTGGCTGTTACAATTAATGTGGGTCCGCTGTATCCAGACTTTTCATGTTTCAAGTAGGGTTTTTGTGGCAGTGGTCAGGTGGCACACACTACAATTACCACATGGCCACTGACCAATATGTATATTCACAGAAAAAACCATAGGTTATAGTCCATATATAGTTAGGAATTTGCATTTACAAAACCTTGAAAATTCAATGAAAAAACCATTGGTTATAGAACATATATAGTTAGGAATTTGCATTTACAAAACCTTATTTTACTCGCATAAAACCATTGAAATTCCATATATAGTTAGATGCGCTAACTATATACCGCGCACCCGCAATCCACTGCTGATGATGTCACATATTACATCATTCATGACATGGTCAGTGACATCACTGATGACATCACTGATGACATCTCAAATCACATCACTGATGACATCACTGAGGACATCATCCAGTGACTGTGTGTTTCTGTAAAGTTTAAATATGTTTTACATATTGAAGAATGAGTAGATGTAGAAGTGTCTGGATGAAGGATTTAGTAGGTGCGTGACTGACTGTATGAGTGAGTGATCAAATGTGTCTCACTAAGTGCATGGGTTAGTGACTAAACTGTCTTAATTTGTGCATCATTATGTCTGTTGTTCTGTAAACTGCTGCATGTGTTGATCAGTAGCTATATGAGTAACTATATGGGTTATTGATTGATTGTCGAAGTATTTGTATGGGAGACTGAGTGTGTGTGTGGCTGGCTGGGAGATGTATGACTCTGTGGAGATCAATGTGTTCTTGTATCAATGATTGAATAAGAGAGTAAGTATGTGTTAGTATATGTTTGAAAATGTAAGGTACTCTATGTTTAACTGTATTGATTAGAAAATGGAAGTGTGATTGATTCTTTACAGGACTGACTAGGTGTGTGAGTAACTCCATGGATGAATGGCAGAGTGTGAGTGTCTGTATAGGTGTATGAGTGCATATGATAGTGTTGTAAAGATGAGTGATTGTATGTATGAATGATTGTATGGGTGAATGAGTGAATCTGTGTGTAGACATTGGAATCAGTGAGTGTGTATGTAGTAACTAGTATTGGTGTGTCAATGGTTTAAAAAATTATATTCTGTATTTTACACTGGATGTAACAGAGGTTATATTAAAGTGTGAGGAGATGCATTGTATTGTCACATGAATGATATCATCAGTGATGTCATCAGTGATGTCATTTGAGATGTCATCAGTGATGTCATCAGTGATGTCATTTGAGATGTTATCAGTGATGTCATTTGAGATGTCACCAGTGATGTCATCAGTGATGTCATTTGAGATGTCATCAGTGATGTCATCAGTGATGTCACTGACCATGTCATGAATGATGTAATATGTGACATCATCAGCAGTGGATTGCGGGTGCGCGATATATAGTTAGCGCATCTAACTTAGGGGCCGATTAGGATGGCGGACGGAAACGTGCTCCGTCCGCCGTGGAAGGTGTCAAGATACTCCGGACCTGGCCGCGGAAAAACCGCATTAGCGATTAGGATCAAATGTGACCGAAACGCCGTCCGCGGCGGACGGAGCACAACAATCCCCGTCCGCGGCGGTCGAAGTACAGCTGATTCCGCGGCATGCGGACGGAACCCACAAAACACCGACCGCCGCGTACGCACATGACCAGGAGAACAACAACCTCCCCCGCGATACCTGCGTACATTCCGTGTCCGCAATTAGGATAACTCCGCAAGTACCCCGGTAGTCACCGCGATCCACGTCCGCGGCGGTAGCAATGCAATGAGAAACGGGGCACCACAGCGGAAGTCCAACATCCCTACAGTCATTCAAATGGCATACATACCGACAGAATCCATCACCAAACACAGCAAAATGGACGACAACCCACCTGACACAACTAAACCAAACACAAGACACAATTACCCACCCCCAAAAACTGCATAGACCACACCTGACAACACACCCGCCTATCACCTGACTGCCAATCAACATTCACACAGGGCCAACACACAGTCTACAAATTGACTCCCACCCACTCCCGAAATCCTCTGCATCCCAGCATAGCTGACAGCAGGAGACAATACTGAACTTGACAAACAGCAAACTATTTGATTCAGACACATAACCCACACCCAAACACACCCTGAACACAAACACCCACCACACCACACCCAAAGACACCCTGCACACAAACACCCACCACACCACACCCAAACAGCACACACCAGCACCTCCGCACTCCACACAAACACACCCCCTGAGCACCATGGCACCCAAAAAAAATCCTAAATTCTCCGACACCGAGCTCAAGGTAATGGTGGAAGAGATCCTTCGTGTGGAACCCCACATCTTCGGGTCCCTCGTGCAGCAGACGAGCATAGCTCGGAAGAACAGCCTGTGGGACCGCATCGTGACCAGGGTCAATGCCTCCGGGAGCGTTCCGCGAACCAAGGCAGACATCCAGAGGCGGTGGCACGACCTGAAGACCCGGGTGAAGTCTATAAGAGCCAAGAACTACGTCCGGGCCAACCATACCGGCGGTGGCACCCCCCCGGAGCCCCTACCATACACCGAGTGGGAGGAGAGGGTGCTGACCATCCTGCACCCTGACACCCTCGATGGACTTCCTGATGGAGAAGAGGCTGGTAAGTACCAACCAACCACCACAAACACAACAACACGGTGTGGGCCACACAACTCTGAAGACACATCCCACATACCCCAGCCTTGCATGCAGTCCACATACTCACCAACCTCTAAAGCACCCCTACAGGCCCCCATGTCCATTGAGAGGGTGGTGGTGGTGGGTGGGGTGTGTGAGGGCTCGGAACTACAACTTCCAACAGGCCCCCATGTCCATAGAGAGGGAGGTGGTGGTGGGTGGGGTGTGTGAGGGGTCACTAGTCCTACTTCCAACAGGCCCCCATGTCCATAGAGGGTGGTGGTGGTGGGTGGGGTGTGTGAGGGGTCACTAGTCCTACTTCCAACAGGCCCCCATGTCCATAGAGAGGGTGGTGGTGGTGGGTGGGGTGAGTGAGGGGTCACTAGTCCTACTTCCAACAGGCCCCCATGTCCATAGAGAGGGAGGTGGTGGTGGGTGGGGTGTGTGAGGGGTCACTAGTCCTACTTCCAACAGGCCCCCATGTCCATAGAGAGGGTGGTGGTGGTGGGTGGGGTGTGTGAGGGGTCACTAGTCCTACTTCCAACAGGCCCCCATGTCCATAGAGAGGGTGGTGGTGGTGGGTGGGGTGTGTGAGGGGTCACTAGTCCTACTTCCAACAGGCCCCCATGTCCATAGAGAGGGAGGTGGTGGTGGGTGGGGTGTGTGCCAATGCCGACTGATTTTCAACCATAAATACATGTACACGTATAGGCAACATTACTCATCATCACATTATTCTTTTGCAGGGGATCCTAATCTGAGTGCCGCCATTGACACCAGGCCTCCAGCATCCCCAAACTCCGAGCACTCATGGGACGATTGTGCAGCCAACTCCGGGGCAGAGGATGGTGCCGGTTCGAGCAGCCAGCCAGGGACCTCTGCCACGCAGGTCACACCTGCAACTACAACGACTATGGGCACTGGCATCACAACAACACCGGCGACTCGGACCTGCACAGCTGCCTCCAGCACCACCTCCACCACCACCACTACTACCACCACTTCTGCCCCTGCCGCCCTGCCCAACCCCAACGCCAACGCTGGGCCAGCGCCATCCCAGCCACGCAGGGAGACAGTCAGGCAACCCACCACTGCAAGGGCAGATCCTGCAGGCAGGAGCAGGCCGGAAAGAAGGGCTGAGGACACAACACTGATTGCCGTGAAACAGTGCCATGAAGCACTAGTCCGGGTGGAGGCGGGCTATGCACGTAGCCAGGAACATGCAGACCGGGCCCACCAGGACTTTGTGGACAACACCGCCATGTTGGGGGCCATCGAGAGGCGGCTTGGCCAACTGGTCGTCATTTTCAGCGCCAGGGCATCCGCAAACACCACCCCCCCCCCTCAAACACCGGCACCGGCCACAACACCGCCACCGCCGACTGCGCCCCTGGCGGCGGATGTGTTACCGAATCAGCCTGCGCCCCTAGCTGACCCCGTGCCGGCACAAAGACGGAGGGGCCGTCCGAGGCAGGAAGTGGCCGAGAGCAGTGTTGGAGCACATGGCACACGCTCCAAGAGGAGTCGACAGTGACTCTTTGGAGTACCTGAGCCTCCGATCCAAACGGGAAAGTATCCGGACCCACCTGCCACAGGCCTGCTGCACTAGGCACACACCACCCTATGTGGTGTCTGCACGCCCATCTCATCTACCATTACCTTGGACTCTCACTCCCCCACCCCTTCACTCCTTTGTAAATATGCACCTACCCCTATGCACAATCTGTAAATAAATACCACTTACTCACTCAATGATGTGTTGCCTCCATGTTTATTCACATGATTGCATCAGAAACAGACGTAACCAGGTTCAGGGATCCAACAGGTACAGAATAATGCCGCAACGGAGTGACCTAGGGAAACATAGAACCCGCAAACAGACGTTAGTAAACAGCATCACACTCATCCCAACTCACTGCAGTGCTACTTACAACAAACCACACACATCACTACACGAATGGCTGACACTACACACATCATGGAGAAGTGCATGTACTCATAAATGAAGACACACACACACATGCATACATCACATAACAAAACACATAGATGATCCCCAACACAATGACACCAGAGCAGCAAACCTACACAGGGCATACACAAGCAGCACAAGAGGGGCACACTCACAGTCAAGGGAAGTAGCGTGCTATGAGCTGGCGCCTCTGGTCCACACCTTCCTCCTCTCCACTATCCTCATCAGTCGACATGGGTGGGTCGGGAGGGCGAGGAACTTGCTGTTCATCTGGGTCCAAGATCAGTGCAATGTTATTTCGCACAGCCAGGTTGTAGAGCATGCAGCAGGCCATCACAATCTGGCATACTTTGCCAGGTGCGTAAGGCAGGGCCCCTCCAGTCTTATCTAGGCACCGAAACCTAGACTTAAGCAGGCCAAATGTTCGTTCCACCACTCGACGTGTCCTACCATGGGCATCGTTGTATCGCATTTCTCCTGCTGTGGTGGGATTGCGAATTGGACTCAGAAGCCAAGGCCTGTTAGGGTAAGCCGAGTCGCCTGTGTATGTGGGAATTAGAGAGAGACATCAGTACCTGAACATGTGGCCACACCAAGCCACCCAAATATCACTCCAGTCACCACAGCATACTCACCAACAAGCCAGGCTTGTGCCGGACGCAGATTTGCCATCAGTCGTGGGACTATGCTGCTCCGCATGATGTGGGCGTCATGTGCAGAGCCAGGAAATCTTGCACACACATGTGAGATAATGTTGTCGGCCTGGCACACCACCTGCACGTTAAGGGAGTGGAAGTGCTTCCGATTCCGAAACACCTGCTCACGTGCCCGTGGCGGGATGATCGCAATATGCGTGCCATCAATTGAACCCACAACATGTGGAATGCCACCCAGTGCATAAAAGTCTGCCTTGACCGCTGCCAACTCTGCCGCCTGTGGAAAATGTATGTACTCATGCTTGTACAGCATCATGGCTGTCAGTACATCCTTGAGTACCGTGCTAAACATGGCCTGTGACATTCCCCCGGCATGTCCTATAGTGTACTGGAATGTGCCTGTAGCAAAAAAATGGAGTGCCGCCATCACCTTTTGGGTGGGTGAAATTGAGCCTGGATAAGTTCTCCGCGGCTGCAGGTGAGGAGACAACTTGTTCACAAGCTCCAGCAATCGACGTCGATCAAGCCTGAATTTCCGGACCACCTCCTCGTCCACCATGTCCTCCAGCACAGTATATGGGCGATGGACATTTTGAGCCCTCCTGTGTGGGAGTAAATGGAATGGAAGTCAATTCACATACAACGCATGTCTGTGCAACTCACTCACATGTCACCGCACTCTATCCAACATGTAATAGGCAGTGTACGATTTGCTTATGTGTGACACCTCTGATTGTCACAACAACATGGATTGACGTAGCAATGTGCACCCACCAGCTACATGATGTGTTGCAACATGTCCAATGCACTCTGTTGCACCTCAACATCACTGCCAACAAGGCATGTGACATGACCCAAAAGTGACGGTCATTAGTGGCACACCGATGGGCATGGTATGGAAACCATGGGATAGAGCATGAAGTGTGGAGTCACGCAATCACGCACACAACCCTCATCATGCAGCTGCAGACAATTAAACATAGTGCATCGTGCATCGTCAGCTGACATGCACTCATTGACGCCGCCATGGCGGTGCACTGCTTCCGCTGTTGACGTCTGGCCATACGCGGCCCGCGTTCAACATTCCAATTGTCTGCACGTGCTAGAGACCGGGACGGATGCATCATTTGCAACAAAGTTGTAAGAGTGGCGCCACCATGGCGGGGCACGTATTCGGCGGGGGAGGTGGAGGCCAATACAGCCATAAGCTGATGTGCATGCACATGCCAGTTCATGACCCCCTTACAGTGACATTGGATCAGGCAGCCTACACCGGCCGGCCCAGCTCTACCCACTACCGCCGTGCCAGACCTAGCCCTTGACCGCCGTTGCGGCCGTGCCAACTACCGCCGCTTCAGGCCCCCTCCACTACCGCCGTGCCAGACCTAGGCCCATGACCGCCGTGCCAGGGCCGCCAGGGCACGGCGGTAGTGGAGGGGGCCTGAAGCGGCGGTAGTTGGCACGGCCGCAACGGCGGTCAAGGGCTAGGTCTGGCACGGCGGTAGTGGAGGGGGCCTGAAGCGGCGGTAGTTGGCACGGCCGCAACGGCGGTCAAGGGCTAGGTCTGGCACGGCGGTGGTGGAGGGGGCCTGAAGCGGCGGTAGTTGGCACGGCCGCAACGGCGGTCAAGGGCTAGGTCTGGCACGGCGGTAGTGGGTAGAGCTGGGCCGGCCGGTGTTGGCTGCCTGATCCAATGTCACTGTAAGGGGGTCATGAACTGGCATGTGCATGCATATCAGCTTATGGCTGTATTGGCCTCCACCTCCCCCGCCGAATACGTGCCCCGCCATGGTGGCGCCACTCTTACAACTTTGTTGCAAATGATGCATCCGTCCCGGTCTCTAGCACGTGCAGTTGCCGGTGTGTGAGCGTGACGGTCTGTGCAAGTGCAGCCAATGGGAGGTGTGGACATGGGCCACGGTTGGCCAATTGCAAGTACCGTATGGTGTTCACCGCAACACCAGGGCCAATCATTGGCCAAATTCCAAACACGCTCTCACGGCGGACCAATGGCTGGCGCCGTATGCCACTGACATGGCCACTGGGCCCTATATATGTGTGATGTGCAAAAGCAAACTTTCTACGATGACCACCGACTGCTACCTGTGTCCATCACCTCCACCTGCTGCTGCGGAGCTGACCACCGACTGCTGCCTGTGACCATCACCTCCACCTGCTGCTGCGGAGCTGACCACCGACTGCTGCCTGTGACCATCACCTCCACCTGCTGCTGCGGAGCTGACCACCGACTGCTGCCTGTGACCATCACCTCCACCTGCTGCTGCGGAGCTGACCACCGACTGCTGCCTGTGACCATCACCTCCACCTGCTGCTGCGGAGCTGACCACCGACTGCTGCCTGTGACCATCACCTCCACCTGCTGCTGCGGAGCTGACCACCGACTGCCGCTCTAGTGCCATACTCCGTGACCTTGCCATGTCGAGAGTCAAAGAGGTCCGGTCTCGTCCCTTCACCGCCGCGGAGCTGGATGTCCTCGTGGACGCTGTGCTCCGCAACTACGGACGCCTGTATGGCGCACCCGGACAGGCGGTAAGTGCAGTGGGGGATAAGCTGTAGTGCATGAGGTGTCAAATGGCACCTGGGCTCTGGAAACTTGGCGGTGTGATGTGTGACCAACTAAAGAATCGATATGTGCATGGCTGCTGAGAGTAATGTGTTGCTCCTATCTGTGTGACTGGCCAACTATCCACTGACTTCCACCCTTTTGTCTCCCATCATGGTAGGTAAAGCTGCACCTTCGCAAGGACGTGTGGAGGAGCATTGCACGTGAAGTACGAGCAGCGGGGGTGTCCAATAGACGACATACACACTGCCACAAACGCTGGGACGACATTTCCAGACTGAGCAAGAATGTAGCGGAAGTGACACTAGGGCTGATTCCACGGACGGCACGTCTGGCCCGACGCTCAATGACCCCTCTCATGCACCGTATCATAGCTGTGACGCATCCTGACCTGTCCGAGCGGTTGCGTGTGGATGAACAGCAACGTGGCGGTAAGCTTACTGTCAGTGTATGTTGCTTGTGAGTGCAATGCATGTATGGTTGCCCACACACATTAGGGTCTTCCGTCTATCGTGAGTCTATTTCCAATGGCATGTTGGTGACATTGCCACAGTTAACTTTGCACTTGCACATGCGGAATGTTGAGACGCCACCTGCTAAGCTGTTCAGTTGTCATGCACATGCTGTTGTGCTCCGTCACCCCTTGGCAACACTTGTGTGCTGATGTAGTTCCTCATGCCCAGTGTGCATGCTGTACATGTATTACGGCCAACGCCACAGAATTCCTGTGAGGATGACTGCTTGGGGTGGGCTGTGTGCAGGTTGGGGGATCGATGGACAGTGTCATCAGTGGCTTTAGGGATTCCGCAGCAGTACTGTACGTGTGTGTGTCCATTACTTACACCCATTTCCTGTGCTTTTCAGCATTGGCAGAGGGCACTCAGCCACATACGGCGGAGATTACAGAAGGCCATGCATCCGGATCAGACGTCGCGCACACGCAGACTGACACCGAAGGGGCCAGCGGCGGAGAGGGGGACAGGACTGTCCCGGAGGACTCGCATGTGGAGACAACATCGTCATCATCTTCCGACAGTGTTGGTGAGTCAGCACTGTTGTCACAGACTGGGAGTGGGCAACCAACACCTTCGGTCGGGACACAGCACACAGGGCCCACCCTGCCGGCAACTGCACCATGTACTGTTCGTGCACGCAGGAGTAGGGGGAGCAGAGTGGCGTTCGGTGTCGGCACCGCTGCCCCAGCCTCGGTGACCCAAAATTCTCTTTGTGCAGAGGCTGTTGATCTGCTGCGACAGCTGTGTGTGGGCCAGACCAATATGATTAATGCATTCCAAGACCACGATAGGAAGTTGGGGCAGGTGGTGGCATTCATGGAAGGTATGCATGGTGATCTGGCTGGTGTACACAGGACACTGCAGTCATTGTCTAACAGTGTGTCGTCTGCCATTGCACAGTCGCATGGACTGGGTGGTACTTCTGTTCCACCATCTACAACTCTGGATGTGTCAGGGGGGCGAGAATTTTCTGATCTGGACTCTAATACAGGTTATTGCACTAGAAGCAGCGTCAGCCAGCACGTCAAGGCACGTAGGCCTCAGACCCCATCCCCTAGGTCAGGTAACTCTGTTCACAAGGACAACGTCAGATATAGTGGAGTACACACACGTGAGGCAAAAGAGGGGTTGGGTGTAATGGCTACACATGCTGCACAGCCATCCCAAACACAAGGTACTACCAGGCCAAGACTCACTCCCGCTTCCATTGACACTACCCTGTACGAGGACAGTGAGAAGACGAATACATCTCTTGAGGGCTCGCATACTCCCAGTGCCAGGGAGACTACGAAGGAAGGTGCCACTCCCAGTGCCAGGGAGACTACGAAGGAAGGTGCCACTCCCAAGGGCAGGGAAAGCAGGAAGGATGTAGGCACTCCCAAGGGCAGGGAAAGCAGGAAGGATGTAGGCACTCCCAAGGGCAGGGAAAGCAGGAAGGATGTAGGCACTCCCAAGGGCAGGGAAAGCAGGAAGGATGTAGGTACTCCCAAGGGCAGGGAAAGCAGGAAGGATGTAGGCACTCCCAAGGGCAGGGAAAGCAGGAAGGATGTAGGCACTCCCAAGGCCAGGGACAGCAGGAAGGATGTAGGCACTCCCAAGGCCAGGGAAAGCAGGAAGGATGTAGGCACTCCCAAGGCCAGGGAAAGCAGGAAGGATGTAGGCACTCCCAAGGCCATGGAAAGCAGGAAGGATGTAGGCACTCCCAAGGCCAGGGAGACTACGAAGGAAGGAGCCACTCCCAAGGGCAGGGACAAGAATAGTCACAAGACAAACGCACCTAAGAGGAGCACGGACAGTCCCAGGGGCAGGGACACACACGGGCAGAAGGGGTGTCCAGCTGATATGTACACCACAGACGACAAGTCTGCTGCCTGGAAGAGGGCACCATCCAGGGAACAGGGCAAGTCCGCAGAGTACAGTACTCCTACGGAAATGGAACATCCAAGGCCCAAGGACTCGCCCATGAATAGTGGCGCTGTCAGGGACAGGCATACATCACCCATAGTTGCTCTGAGACAGCTGTTTTCTGGCAAACGGAATACAGAAGACTCAGCAGTGGAGTCACCCCTTACATCCACTCCCATCATGGCCCGTCAGGGACGGATGCAGGTGGACCCTGTCGTGGCATCCCCCATGACACATGTTGCAGAGGCCACAAGGCAGCCACACAGCAAACGACAAGCAGGCTCCAGCACGTCCCCAGAGACCATTCCCCCCCCAGCACATGCACCTCCCATGGTGGGTGAAATAGCTTCTCAGTCCGGTCGACTTGTGGTTCCTGTCCTGTCCAGGGTGCAGGCACATGTCCAAAAGAAGCGTAGACACACAGCATTGACACATGCCCAATCCGATATCGGCCAATTGCAACTATCCCCCGCTCCCAGAGCCACCCTGCCTCCTGGACCATACAGTCCTGTGGCTCATCATTTCAGTGGTCACAGTGGCGCTGGTGCAGTTGACTCGCATGTGTCTGTTAGTGGCAGGGTATCCGTCGAGACAAATCCTGTATCAGGTGCTGGCAGTGTATCGGGGTCTATGGGCCATGTGTCAGTAACTCGGGCTGTGTCGGTGTGTCACACTCCTGTTTCAGGTGCTGGCAGTGTATCTGGGTCTATAGGCCATGTGTCAGTAACTCGGGCTGTGTCGGTGTGTCACACTCCTGTTTCAGGTGCTGGCAGTGTATCTGGGTCTATAGGCCATGTGTCAGTAACTCGGGCTGTGTCGGTGTGTCACACTCCTGTATCAGGTGCTGGCAGTGTATCTGGGTCTATAGGCCATGTGTCAGTAACTCGGGCTGTGTCAGTGTGTCACACTCCTGTATCAGGTGCTGGCAGTGTATCTGGGTCTGTGGCTCACGTGTCAGTCACTACATCTGTGGCTGTGTGTCACACTCCGGTTTCTGGTGCTGCCAGTGTGTCCGATGCGGGTACTTCACGCAATCCACCTGATAGTGTGCTGTAAGTTGCTGTACTGTGCCCTCTGATGTACCTGCTCTGGTGTCCACACTGCCCTGTTGCTATCCTCATACTGATGTACTGCCTCTGATGTACCTGCTCTGGTGTCCACACTGCCCTGTTGCTGTTCTGATACTGCATTGTGCCCTCTCATGTACTGCCTCTGATGGACGTTTTCAGTGCAATGGACTGTTGGTGCCCTTAGCCCCTCTCATGTACTGCCTCTGATGTACCTGCTCTGGTGTCCACACTGCCCTGTTGCTATCCTCATACTGATGTACTGCCTCTGATGTACCTGCTCTGGTGTCCACACTGCCCTGTTGCTGTTCTGATACTGCATTGTGCCCTCTCATGTACTGCCTCTGATGGACGTTTTCAGTGCAATGGACTGTTGGAGCACTTGGCCCCTCTCATGTACTGCCTCTGATGTACCTGCTCTGGTGTCCACACTGCCCTGTTGCTATCCTCATACTGATGTACTGCCTCTGATGTACCTGCTCTGGTGTCCACACTGCCCTGTTGCTGTTCTGATACTGCATTGTGCCCTCTCATGTACTGCCTCTGATGGACGTTTTCAGTGCAATGGACTGTTGGTGCCCTTAGCCCCTCTCATGTACTGCCTCTGATGTACCTGCTCTGGTGTCCACACTGCCCTGTTGCTGTTCTGATACTGCATTGTGCCCTCTCATGTACTGCCTCTGATGGACGTTTTCAGTGCAATGGACTGTTGGAGCACTTGGCCCCTCTCATGTACTGCCTCTGATGTACCTGCTCTGGTGTCCACACTGCCCTGTTGCTGTTCTGATACTGCATTGTGCCCTCTCATGTACTGCCTCTGATGGACGTTTTCAGTGCAATGGACTGTTGGTGCCCTTAGCCCCTCTCATGTACTGCCTCTGATGTACCTGCTCTGGTGTCCACACTGCCCTGTTGCTATCCTCATACTGATGTACTGCCTCTGATGTACCTGCTCTGGTGTCCACACTGCCCTGTTGCTGTTCTGATACTGCATTGTGCCCTCTCATGTACTGCCTCTGATGGACGTTTTCAGTGCAATGGACTGTTGGAGCACTTGGCCCCTCTCATGTACTGCCTCTGATGTACCTGCTCTGGTGTCCACACTGCCCTGTTGCTGTTCTGATACTGCATTGTGCCCTCTCATGTACTGCCTCTGATGGACGTTTTCAGTGCAATGGACTGTTGGAGCACTTGGCCCCTCTCATGTACTGCCTCTGATGTACCTGCTCTGGTGTCCACACTGCCCTGTTGCTATCCTCATACTGATGTACTGCCTCTGATGTACCTGCTCTGGTGTCCACACTGCCCTGTTGCTGTTCTGATACTGCATTGTGCCCTCTCATGTACTGCCTCTGATGGACGTTTTCAGTGCAATGGACTGTTGGTGCCCTTAGCCCCTCTCATGTACTGCCTCTGATGTACCTGCTCTGGTGTCCACACTGCCCTGTTGCTGTTCTGATACTGCATTGTGCCCTCTCATGTACTGCCTCTGATGGACGTTTTCAGTGCAATGGACTGTTGGAGCACTTGGCCCCTCTCATGTACTGCCTCTGATGTACCTGCTCTGGTGTCCACACTGCCCTGTTGCTGTTCTGATACTGCATTGTGCCCTCTCATGTACTGCCCCTGATGGACGTTTTCAGTGCAATGGACTGTTGGTGCCCTTGGCCCCTCTCATGTACTGCCTCTGATGTACCTGCTCTGGTGTCCACACTGCCCTGTTGCTATCCTCATACTGATGTACTGCCTCTGATGTACCTGCTCTGGTGTCCACACTGCCCTGTTGCTGTTCTGATACTGCATTGTGCCCTCTCATGTACTGCCTCTGATGGACGTTTTCAGTGCAATGGACTGTTGGTGCCCTTAGCCCCTCTCATGTACTGCCTCTGATGTACCTGCTCTGGTGTCCACACTGCCCTGTTGCTGTTCTGATACTGCATTGTGCCCTCTCATGTACTGCCTCTGATGGACGTTTTCAGTGCAATGGACTGTTGGTGCCCTTAGCCCCTCTCATGTACTGCCTCTGATGTACCTGCTCTGGTGTCCACACTGCCCTGTTGCTGTTCTGATACTGCATTGTGCCCTCTCATGTACTGCCTCTGATGGACGTTTTCAGTGCAATGGACTGTTGGAGCACTTGGCCCCTCTCATGTACTGCCTCTGATGTACCTGCTCTGGTGTCCACACTGCCCTGTTGCTGTTCTGATACTGCATTGTGCCCTCTCATGTACTGCCTCTGATGGACGTTTTCAGTGCAATGGACTGTTGGTGCCCTTAGCCCCTCTCATGTACTGCCTCTGATGTACCTGCTCTGGTGTCCACACTGCCCTGTTGCTATCCTCATACTGATGTACTGCCTCTGATGTACCTGCTCTGGTGTCCACACTGCCCTGTTGCTGTTCTGATACTGCATTGTGCCCTCTCATGTACTGCCTCTGATGGACGTTTTCAGTGCAATGGACTGTTGGAGCACTTGGCCCCTCTCATGTACTGCCTCTGATGTACCTGCTCTGGTGTCCACACTGCCCTGTTGCTGTTCTGATACTGCATTGTGCCCTCTCATGTACTGCCTCTGATGGACGTTTTCAGTGCAATGGACTGTTGGAGCACTTGGCCCCTCTCATGTACTGCCTCTGATGTACCTGCTCTGGTGTCCACACTGCCCTGTTGCTATCCTCATACTGATGTACTGCCTCTGATGTACCTGCTCTGGTGTCCACACTGCCCTGTTGCTGTTTTGATACTGCATTGTGCCCTCTCATGTACTGCCTCTGATGGACGTTTTCAGTGCAATGGACTGTTGGTGCCCTTAGCCCCTCTCATGTACTGCCTCTGATGTACCTGCTCTGGTGTCCACACTGCCCTGTTGCTGTTCTGATACTGCATTGTGCCCTCTCATGTACTGCCTCTGATGGACGTTTTCAGTGCAATGGACTGTTGGAGCACTTGGCCCCTCTCATGTACTGCCTCTGATGTACCTGCTCTGGTGTCCACACTGCCCTGTTGCTGTTCTGATACTGCATTGTGCCCTCTCATGTACTGCCTCTGATGGACGTTTTCAGTGCAATGGACTGTTGGTGCCCTTGGCCCCTCTCATGTACTGCCTCTGATGTACCTGCTCTGGTGTCCACAATGCCCTGTTGCTATCCTCATACTGATGTACTGCCTCTGATGTACCTGCTCTGGTGTCCACACTGCCCTGTTGCTGTTCTGATACTGCATTGTGCCCTCTCATGTACTGCCTCTGATGGACGTTTTCAGTGCAATGGACTGTTGGAGCACTTGGCCCCTCTCATGTACTGCCTCTGATGTACCTGCTCTGGTGTCCACACTGCCCTGTTGCTGTTCTGATACTGCATTGTGCCCTCTCATGTACTGCCTCTGATGGACGTTTTCAGTGCAATGGACTGTTGGTGCCCTTAGCCCCTCTCATGTACTGCCTCTGATGTACCTGCTCTGGTGTCCACACTGCCCTGTTGCTATCCTCATACTGATGTACTGCCTCTGATGTACCTGCTCTGGTGTACACACTGCCCTGTTGCTGTTCTGATACTGCATTGTGCCCTCTCATGTACTGCCTCTGATGGACGTTTTCAGTGCAATGGACTGTTGGAGCACTTGGCCCCTCTCATGTACTGCCTCTGATGTACCTGCTCTGGTGTCCACACTGCCCTGTTACTGTTCTGATACTGCATTGTGCCCTCTCATGTACTGCCTCTGATGGACGTTTTCAGTGCAATGGACTGTTGGAGCACTTGGCCCCTCTCATGTACTGCCTCTGATGTACCTGCTCTGGTGTCCACACTGCCCTGTTGCTATCCTCATACTGATGTACTGCCTCTGATGTACCTGCTCTGGTGTCCACACTGCCCTGTTGCTGTTCTGATACTGCATTGTGCCCTCTCATGTACTGCCTCTGATGGACGTTTTCAGTGCAATGGACTGTTGGAGCACTTGGCCCCTCTCATGTACTGCCTCTGATGTACCTGCTCTGGTGTCCACACTGCCCTGTTGCTATCCTCATACTGATGTACTGCCTCTGATGTACCTGCTCTGGTGTCCACACTGCCCTGTTGCTGTTCTAATACTGCATTGTGCCCTCTCATGTACTGCCTCTGATGGACGTTTTCAGTGCAATGGACTGTTGGTGCCCTTAGCCCCTCTCATGTACTGCCTCTGATGTACCTGCTCTGGTGTCCACACTGCCCTGTTGCTATCCTCATACTGATGTACTGCCTCTGATGTACCTGCTCTGGTGTCCACACTGCCCTGTTGCTATCCTCATACTGATGTACTGCCTCTGATGTACCTGCTCTGGTGTCCACACTGCCCTGTTGCTATCCTCATACTGATGTACTGCATCTGATGTACCTGCTCTGGTGTCCACTATGGGCATGCTCAATTCTAGACTGTGACTTTGCTCCGAATCTGCGTAAATAAAATAGCGATTCATGTGTCGTGCTTTGTCAGAGTCATTCTTGCGTGTGTGATGCTGGTGTGGATTGGTATTTTCTTGGGGGCGGTGGGTTCTGCTCAGGACCCAAGTCCTGCAACAAGAAGTGGGGTGACGCTGAATTCACGACAGGAAGTGACGACACAAAAGGTGGCTTCCACTCAGTTGCAGTTTATAGTTATCATGCTCCCTGTTGAATTGGTGGGGGGACGCCGCCACCCGCATGGTACCCCGACTTGAGCCCTGGTTGTGCTACGTGTCACTCTCCCCTACCTGGGTCACGGCCCTTGGAGGCGTTGCCGTACACAGGCATTTGTGCATTTTGGGACATGTCACTCCCCCCTCCCTACGTCACCGCCCTGGCCGGTACTCCTCTCCAGACATCGAATGCTTAGGTGCCTACCTGCGTCGTCGTCGATGGTGGGCCAAGACGAGGACGTACTGGATCGCGTAAAGTATCGGGTAAGCCTGTAGTGCAGGGTCCATGTCGGCGTGCGGCTCGTGGTGGGTATGGTCGCTGTGGAGCATCCGCTGTGTTCAGGCAGGTTGTTTATCCGCCGCGCTTTTATGTGTGTTTTCCGCCATCTTGATTTGGAGGACGGTCCTAGTCGTCAGTCCGTACGGCGGAGTCTCTGGAAAGGTTACGTCCGCGGCGTGGTTGGGTGTGGTGGTGCGGCGGACCGTGTTCTACCGCCGCGGACGGAATTTGCCACGTATTTCGTATCCTGATTTGGCGGACGGAGTGTCCGCGACGGGCGCGCGGAAAATAGGCCTGTTCCGCATACTCAGGGTATGCGGAGGCACTTCCGTCCGCCATCCTAATGACCCCCTATATATGGAATTTCAATGGTTTTATGCGAGTAAAATAAGGTTTTGTAAATGCTAATTCCTAACTATATATGTTCTATAACCAATGGTTTTTTCATTGAATTTTCAAGGTTTTGTAAATGCAAATTCCTAACTATATATGGACTATAACCTATGGTTTTTTCTGTGAATTTCATTGGTTTTTTAAAAGCTAACATCTGTAGCTGTAAAATGTATTCTACTTTAAAACCCAAAATATACCCAAAACATCAAATCATTATCCTGAAAATAACTCTCCTCATTAAAAAATGCCTCAGAACTTGAACTATGCATCCATTCTCCGGAAAAAACTTCACAAAAGTTACTACGATTTACTACTCTCTTCCATCTACTGTTTGTTTTGAAATCAGAAATTACCTTGCTTAGTTTCCTAATTCTATTGATTACCAAAATAAACAACTTTCGCTTAATTTCAAAAGCATGATCAATAATTTTCTCTACATTTTTCTTCTTCTTATAAAATGCCGCTTTCTGTTGGCCTTTTTTAATATTTCTTAATAAATTAACTATTATCCTGTTACGGAACATTCGTTTTCGAATGTCCCTAAACTGTTGTTTCCTTCTACTATCATGCACAAAGTTATCTCTTCCTCTACCAATAACATTTTCGATGGGTCTTTCCTTTCCATTTAAATTACTCTTCTTTTTCTGAACTGAAACATTTTGGCGAAAAATACTTTTTTTACTAAAAATATTTTTTAAGAATGATTTTGTGCTCTTACCCGGAGCTTTCTTGGTGTTTTGATAAGTATTTGGGGAAGAGGACTGCTGCAATAAAACATCATCCTGCTGTCTTTGACGTTTTCTAGCCTTTCTAATTCTATTTTTCGTAGGCATTTTTCAAATTTAAAAAAGATCTGCAGTTGAATCTGTGGAAAAATATAATAAAAAATGTTATTAACCACTATTACCAAACAGTAAATGAATAACAGTCATCAAAAACTTAACGCCCTACTTATTATTTAACATAGAAAATCTTTTGCACCAGCACTGCATCACAAGGACATTTTCAGTCATTTGCTCTTGAATGCAGGTATACAATTGATTTATGTGCTGTGTTTAAAAACGATTTTTTGAAATCAATTACATTTCTGGATATGTACTGCTAGAGCTTTATAGGTTGCTTTGGGTCATATTTATAAGGCATATGAGTGTCTATAATGTTATTTTTCCTTTTTAAATGGAAAGCGTTCTTCATGGTGCAAGTTTCTTATAAATACGCTCCCACCTGCGAAGCGGAACTTTGCGATGCGAAGCTGATTGCCTCCCCGGTGTCTGTCAACATTCTAAACAGACCGGAGCGGCCGCCATCTTATCTCTCGGTAGGATCGAGAGAGAAGAAGAGGTGAAAAACGAAGGGGGACTTTAATGAAAGGGGGCAAGGTATACCCCTCTTGACCCCCTAGGAATGTTGTTGGGGTTTTTAAAGGGTCCCGTGGGGAAAATAAAAAAATATATTTTTCACGGTAGAAGCGCTTTCCGAACACCGAACTGGGCCGCAAACTGCTGGCGAAACGGGAATAGGTATAAGGGGGTGCGGGAGACCATTTTGTGCTTCGTTTTAATTAAATTACTAAGTATAAGGGGGTGCGGGAGACGTATCCTAATCCCTTATATTTTCTGAGGGTGGCTGAGAAGGCTCATATATGTTGATACATGTGTTCCAGCGGCTGTGCGTGAGCTTTTTTTTTTTCTTTGCTGCGTCACGTCTGTTAACGTTCGATTCGAAGGAAATCAGGAAGTGTTGACAACCAATTTGTCAGTGCGATAAAATATTTCGTTATAAATGAATCCTTATTGATAAACATTGTCTGCGCCATCTTGTCTTTTTTACAATGCCACAATTTTGTCATGCACGGTAGCCATTTTAGATGCCAGGCCGGTCCCAGGCTATCACCTAGCCCCAGCTGTAGAGAATCCACACATACCAACCCTCCCGATTCAGGCGTCAGACTACTGATTTCAGAGCTACTCTCCCGCCTCCCGATTCCTGCAACCAAAAACGCGGGGGTATATTACCAACCACTAGCGATAACTTCTTTAGAGACAAAAATTATCGCCGCACATCGGCGATTTTTATCGCAGATAAACCTTGCTATTAGCAAGGTTTATCGCAAATGCGATAAAAAACGGCTGCAATGCATGAATATCGCTGAAAAGTCAGCAATATTCATGCATTATCCAGCAAATGCTCTTAGCCATGTTATCCACCTCTCATTGGACACATGGCTAAGAACTGCTCGCAAATGCGATAAGAAGCGGCCGCAATGCATCAATATTGCTGAAAAGTCAGCGATATTCATGCATTATCCAGCATATGCTTTTAGCCATGTTATCCACCTCCCATTGGATAACATGGCTAAGAACTGCTCATGGCCCCATGAGGAACGCTTTCCATTTAAAAAGGAAAAAATAACATTATAGAAAGAATCGTTTTTAAACACAACATATAAATCAATTGTATACCTGCATTCAAGAGGAAATGACTGAAAATATCCTTGAGACACATGAAAGCGTTTTCTGGAATGCCCTAGCACCATTTTTTCGACATTATTAACATGGCTATGTAACTCCCATAATCAAAATCTAAATTTGCCAAGCGCAGGTGGGAACGTATTTACAAGACACTTGCCCCATGAGGAATGCTTTCCATTTAAAAAGGAAAAATAACATCAAAGACACTCAAATGCCTTATAAATATGACCCAAAACAACCTATGAAGCTCTAGCAGTACATATGCAGAAATGTAATTGATTTCAAAAATTATTTTTATAAACAACATATCTGTTTCAGCTTACATAAGAGACCATGGAATGGGCTTCATATACAACAATAACTTGTATAACTGCATTCCAGAATGCTACACCGAATATGCAATTACAATTTCTCAAAGTAACAAAATCTATTTCTATATCACTACAGACAAAGCCACAGTTTAAAAACACAGCTTTCTTCATCATTTTCTCCTTAATTCATACTATTCTCTATCTAAAATAAATAAATCTTTTCTCACCTTAGCAAATACTTTTTGAGTTTTGAAAACAGTCTCAGAAATACACCAAATTGTCTTCAGCAGAAGAAAAAGGATGCACTCCAGAGTCTGCAGCTATTGAAAGCACAGAAATACAGATATTCATTTCACATATCTCTCATATTAGCCAATCATAACTCTTCCCTCACTTTTTTCAAATCAAAACCCTTCCCCCCTCTGCCCTCTCTGCCTTTTTTCCATAGCAACGACCTCCTGGAAGACCTCTCATGTTTGCAAATTCACACAACAATGTTTCAATTGAACTCTGAACTCTCAGTGCACCTGCGTATCCAGTGCAATCTTTCATTAAAAGTTTCTTCCTTGACCATTCAAATTACATCTTTCAAAGAACACATCCATGCACCCTAACTTTCTGTTTTCAGAAATGGAAATACACCAATCACTGCTAATGAATCATTAGCATTAGAACTCCACAGTTTTTTTTCTTTACAAACTCCTACTGTTTCAACTGCCCTTTCATTACCACACTTCATCTGACTGCAGCACAACCTTCTCCCACCATGTTTAACGTCTGGATTGTTGGACATAGTTACATCCACTGGGCTCAAAGGTATGCTGAGAGCAGAAATTTACCCAACCTCAATTTACAAGATGTGGAAATTAAGTGGTTGGGCCAAAGAGGATTAAAATGTCACCAATTGATACCATTGGTGAAAACCTTTATGCATTTGCCAAAACCTGACCTGTTAATAGTGCACTGTGGAGGTAATGATTTGGGCACTTTGACAGGGGTAGGTCTGGAAATGCTTTTAAAGGACACCTTTGAGCAATTAATGGCACTTTTTCCTCAAACTGCCTTGGTATATTCCAATATATGCCAAAGACAGAAATGGAGGTGGTCCAACCAATTTTGTCCACAAATTGAGAAGTCGAGGAAGCATGTAAACAAATCTGTTTCAGCTTTCATGAGAGACCATGGAATGGGCTCCCTGTACAACAATAACTTGCGTTACTACATGCAAGATATCTACAGAGGAGATGGAGTTCACTTCTCAGATGAGGGCAACAGAATTTTCATTCTGAATTTAAGAATGTGCATTGGTACCTACTTAAAAGTACCTAAATGTACCATAAACCCAAAAGCTCTTCTCAGAGCTACCCTTCATCTAATCACTCACAATTATTATTTTTTTCTAACTTTTTTCACTAATTTTCCACAAAATACGCTCCCCGGTTCGCTAACCGAAAGCTAACCTCGCGGAATTTTTTAAAAAAATGTTTTTTTTCCGCATATTTAAGCCTCCTCAGCCACCCTCAGAAAACCTAGGGGGTCAAGATAAGTCTACCGAGCCCCCTTCTACACATTCTGAACATTATTTTCCCTCCATCTTGTATCTTAATGCGACCGAAACACAAAATGGTGGACTCCCGTGACGCTTAAGGTTCGCTAACCGGGCCGCTTTCCAGAAAGCGGTCTTAAAAAAAGGTGGGAAAGTAATTAGCAGAAAAACGACTAGAGACACTCTCACCAAATATAGATTAGCTCATACTACATAACAATCCCTTTCATTCTCACAAATTTGATTGAAATTTCATTTAGCCATTTAGCCTGTAGACCTATCTAAATACCCTGAGGTAAATTACTTCACAAAACACATCTAAAATATTGGAATTGACAACCAATGAAAACTTTACTTTCATTTACAATTTTTATTACCTGACATTTGATTGGTTATATACCTGAATATATATAAAGGAAGAGAAGGAAACACAGCCATTTTCACTGCTACTTCCTGAACTACATTTCAAGAGCCTTTTCACCTCCCTGTAAAGTTATTTGATAATTTGTAAGTGGCACTTTAAATTAATTTGTAAAAACGTTTATTGATAATTATTTACTGTCCCCCTGCTATAGTTATAGATACAGATAACCTCCTCTGTTACATTTATTGATTGACTTACACTTCTCTGCTATAATTATGAATTTACTTACTTTAACTTCACAGTTAAAAAAACAGAACTACATGTCTGAACTTAAACCCAACAGTGCCCTAACTCTTCTAATATAATTATTTTTTTATGCAATTTACAGCAAAAAAATGGAAGAGGAGCAAGAAAAAACTAATGTTTCCTTCGACATTACATCCGAAGACATTCTAACTGAAGAAAATGTGGATGAAGATTTTATGGATGAATCTTTTGATGAACAATTTATTCAAACCTTACAAGAGACAGAAACATCCATGTTTGACGAGATACCAGATCATATAATGCTGGAAGTTTTAATGAACTATGAAAATAATAAATAATTTTTTTTAAAATCAAAATAAATAAATAAATAAAAAAACGAACAAAAACAACAAATAATTAGCATACAGTATTAGAAAAGTCTATCATTCTTTTATCCTTAAAGTACGCTGCCCAGAACGCTTTCCGGTTCGCGAACTTGGCGCTTACCACGCAAAAAAAAAAAAAAATATTTTTTTTTTGGACCCTCCTAGGCCCTTTTAAAACCTCCACATAAAACTTAGGGGGTCAACGAGGATCTACTATGCCCCCTTATGGTAATTTCCCCCTTTGTTTTGGCCTCCTCTTGTCTCTCGATCCTACCGAGAGACAAGATGGCGGCCGCTCCGGACTGTTTAGAATGTTGACAGACACCGAAGAGCCAATCAGCTTCGCTTCGCAAAGTTCCGATACGCGAAAAGTTCGCTAACCGGATCGCTGCCCGGAGCGCTGTTACAGATATATATCTTGATTTAAACGTTAATTTCTCAAAATCCACTGAAGCACATATATTGAGACCAAGCAAAGGCACATCGGGCTAACAGTCCCTACAATTTTGCCAAGTTTCGTGAAAATCCATTCACCGTTCGGGCTAAAAGTGAGTCCAACCGCCCTATGGAAAATAACATGGGAAAAACGCGTTTTGGGACCCCCCTTTTTTCTCGGCCCCCCCTTGACGACCCCCCCCAAATTTCCAGGAGCTGCTCAGAAACAAAATGTGCCATTTTCCTGAAAATTTCAGCCAATTCCGTCCACAAACGCCAAAGTTATTAGGCATAGAATTTTCAAAAATCCCATAGGGAAAAAATCCTAACTATATATACCTACTGGCGACCGCCAGTACGTAATTAAGGGATTAATATAATATATATATATATATATATATATATATATATATATATATATATATATATATATATATATATATATATATATATATATATATATATATATATATATATATATATATATATATATATATATATATATATATATATATATTCACTGAAAAAACCATAGGTTTCACACCAGTTATAGTTAGCTGGAAATTTTACTGATATAAAACCATTGAAATTCCCACGTTATAGGTAGATGGACTCACTATAACTTGCGCGTGCAATGCACTGCTGATGACACCACATATTACATCACTCATGACATGGTCAGTGACATCACTCATGACATCACTGATGACACCATCCAGTGAATGTGTGTCTTTCTGAAAAATAAATATATTTTATATATGTATATGTAAAAGTTGATGGAAGAATAAATGTTTAAATAAGTGTCTAAATGGATGGTTTTTAAAAATTGATTGGTTAACTGGCTTAATAAGACATCATCAGCAGTGCATTGCACGCGCAAGTTATAGTGAGTCCATCTAACTATAACGTGGGAATTTCAATGGTTTTATATCAGTAAAATTTCCAGCTAACTATAACTGGTGTGAAACCTATGGTTTTTTCAGTGAATTTAATAGGTTTTTTAAATGCTAATTCCTAACTATAACTGGTGTGAAACCTATGGTTTTTTCAGTGAATTTCATAGGTTTTTTAAATGCTAATTCCTTTGTATATCGAGTTTCTAACCTTTTCTTTTGCGCTCTGGGTGCGCGCTCCGGGAAGCTTTCAGCTAAGCTCTCCGGTAAGCTTTTCCGTGAGCTCATCTGAAAACGCACCCAGAGCGCAACTGTCGTTCGTGAAAAAAAATATGAATGAAAAGTTAATAATAATGCAAAACATTTCGTACCATACAAATAAAATTAGTTTTTTTTAATAAGGAAAATGATTATGCATTTCTGTAAAAGTTTGATGACGTCACTTCGGCGCGCAACGTAAGTGCCCTCGGAAGCGCCTACGTTCGCGGCGCATAAACGCACGCAAAAGCGCCTACGATCGCGCCACGTTTGCGCCCCAGAAGCGCCTACGATCGTGCTGCGTAAACGCACCGGAAGTGCTCCGGAGCGCGCAGCGTAAACGCGTCGGGTCATGTGACCCTAAAATAACACTTTTCATTGGTTGCTAACAGTTTTTTTTTACAATGAATGAAATCCCCACCCATTTCCTTCACTTCTTCTTTCACTTTTGTGACTGAAAGACCTGCCTTTTTTGCTGTTGCAAATTTCTTGATTAATCATGGCTGCCAGACCATCCAGCAGTGAAGATGACTCCAATGATTTCATTGATGAAGAGCCTCCTCAGCCGAAGGTCAAAGAACATTTCATCTGGAAATTTTTTACGTTTCCAGCAGACCAGAAAAAGGTGAATGCACCAAAAGTAGAGTGCAGGATCTGCAAACAGGTCCTGTCACGGGGTAACCCCCAAAAAAAGTATTCTTTTGGCAACTTCACCATGATTCGCCATGTGGAGAGGAGGCACCCCCAGAATTTTGCCCGGGAAAGTGTCAGGGCTCTGGCACAAGAGGTTCCCAGAGATGGGGCCTCTACATCAACAGGAGGAGCAACTTCTTCTGGGAGAGAGCAATCGCAGGAGCAGGTGGCAAACATACAACCTGCATTTAACCATGGGGTCGTCAAATGCAGATACTGCAATCAACTCCTCACCTATGGGGAGCAAAGTGTCCTGCTCATGGTTCGAGCATTGGAGAACCATCGCTGCCCTTCCCACCCCTAATTTTTTTCTTTTCTTTTTGCTCCTGTTGAGCAGTTTCCATTCCCTGTTTTTGTTCCTGTTCAGTTAAAAGAAGAAAACCAAAAGTTCTTTTCAGAACTACCTCCAATTCTCATCAAAGAGCTATATTCTTAAAAAAATGAAGAGTAAGTGAAATATAGTGCATTGATAATTGAAAGGAGAATGAGTAAGAAAGAACAGAAAGGTATGAGAGGTGAAAGGAAGTGAAGTAGGAGGAATGAAAGAAGGTGAGTGTTAGAAAAGAAAGTTATGACACAGTGAATAAACTGGAGGCCTCATTTCTGAAAAGTGACGCATCGCTACGTGAAAACAGCGATGCGTCACTTTTCTGGACGCACTCCTTATGACATTCCAGATATGTCATATTTAATATATGACTAATCAATTCGCAAGGAGTTACAGATATGTCAGTATTTCTGACGTATCTGTAAACACAAAAGTAACGCATTGCTGGAGTGCGTCACAAAAGTGACGCAACTCCAGTAATGTGTCCTTTCACATGGAAAAAGCACCATGTGAAAGGTTTGCTGTGAAGCAGGCGCAAGATTTTGGCGCAACAGCATCCTAAAAAAGACGCACTGCGTCATTATTACCAAGCTTTTTGCAGGGGAACACCCCCTCTGCATGCATTATACCTGACACTATTTTTAAAAAGTGACGCATCTAGGTACATGGGTCACTTTTTAAAACTCTGCGCCACATTATATCTGCATCAGGTATAATGTATGCAGAGGGGGCAATCCCTCTCAAAAAGCTTGGTAATAACGACGTACTGAAATCTATGAGATTTCTCTGCGTCACTTTTAGGATGCTGTTGCGTCAAAATCTTGCGCCTGCCTCGCGTCACTTTCATGTTTACAGATATGTGAGAAATACTGACGTATCTGTAACTCCTTGCAACATGATTCGTCATACATTAAATATGACACATCTGGAATGTCATAAGGAGTGCGCACAGAAAAGTGACGCATCACACCAGCAGTGTAATAAAATGTGCCTCGTTGCACTATATTTAAAGGATGCAACAGCATCCTAAAAGTGACGCAGTGAAATCTCAAACATTTCACTGCGTCGCTATTACAAAGCTTTTTGCGGGGGAACACCCCCTCTGCATGCATTATACCTCACGCAGATATAATGTGGCGCTTGATTTTAAAAAGTGACCCATCTACCTAGATACGTCACTTTTTAAATATAACGCAACGAGGCACATTTTTTTACACCACTGGTGCGATGCGTCACTTTTCTGTGCGCACTCCTTATGACATTCCAAGTAACGCATTGCTGGAGTGCGTCACAAAAGTGACGCAACTCCAGTAATGTGTCCTTTCACATGGAAAAAGCACCATGTGAAAGGGCTTGCGTCAGTCTAACACCTGCTGTAAAGCAGGCACAAGATTTTGACGCAACAGCATCCTAAAAGTGACGCAGTGAAATCTCAAAGATTTCACTGCGTCGCTATTACAAAGCTTTTTGCGGGAGAACACCCCCTCTGCATGCATTATACCTGACGCTATTTTTAAAAAGTGACGCATCTAGGTACATGGGTCACTTTTTAAAACTCTGCGCCACATTATATCTGCGTCAGGTATAATGTATGCAAAGGGGGCATTCCCCCGCAAAAAGCTTGGTAATAACGACGTACTGAAATCTATAAGATTTCTCTGCGTCACTTTTAGGATGCTGTTGCGTCAAAATCTTGCACCTGCCTCGCATCACTTTTATGTTTACAGATATGTCAGAAATACTGATGTATCTGTAACTCCTTGCAACATGATTCGTCATACATTAAATATGACACATCTGGAATGTCATAAGGAGTGCGCACAGAAAAGTGACGCATCACAACAGCAGTGTAAAAAAATGTGCCTCGTTGCACTATATTTAAAAAGTGACGCATCTAGATAGATGCGTCACTTTTTAAATATTGCATAACAATGCGCATTTTTTTACACCGCTGGTGCGTCACAAAAATTGACGCACAGGAGGCGCAAAACTAGCAGCGCAAGGCCTTCATAAATATGGTCCTGGATTTTCCCCGTGCTTCGCCGGTGCGCGTACCATGCGCTTCCCCCGCGCAAAACGAAAAAAAAAAAAAATTTAATGCCCTGCAGGACCCTATTTTAGCCCCTACATCAAACCTAGGGGGTCAGAGGGGGTCTACTCTTCCACCTTATGGTCATTTGCCCCTTTTTTTTTCAAACCCCTTGTGTCTCGATTTTACCGAGACACAAGATGGCGGCCGCTCCAGACTGTTTAGAATGTTTACAGACACCCAAGAGCCAATCAGCTTCCTGCGCGCAAGTCGCGTGTCGCGCCTGGAGCGCACTCCGGTGCGCGCACCGGAGAGCGCCTATAGATATATATATTTTTTTTAACCTAAATTACTCAAAATCCACTGCAGCACATATCTTGAGACATAGCAAAGGCACATCGGGCTACCAGTCCCTTCAATTTTGCCAAGTTTGCTGGAAATCCATTCAGCCGTTCGGGCTAAAAGTGAAATCGACTGCCCTATGGAAATTTACATGGGGAAAACGCGTTTTGGGACCCCCCTTTTATCTCGGCCCCCGCTTGACGTATCCCCCCCAAACTTTCAAGGAAGGGCCCGAGCTCGACGAGGCCATTTTCAGGAAATTTTCAGGCAGATTCGTCAACCGGTGCCAAAGTTATTCCAAATAGAATTTTGAGATTTAACATTGAAAAAAATCCTAACTATAACTACCTACTGGCGACCGCCAGTAGGTAATATATATATATAATTAATCCCTTAATTGCTGGGCCTTTTTCCCCCCAGTGCTGAGCCCTTTTTTGGCTATTTGTTGTAGTTCGCGTTTAGGCCTCTGTACCTTTTTGAGCACATAAGGTATCCATGCTAAATTTGCGTCCTTTTCTTCCACCATCATGGGGATTCTAAAGGTGCCCAGGGTTTGTGGATTCCCCTGGAGGGGTCCCAGATTTTAGCCAAAATATAGCTACATTTTAGTTTTTGGTTGAAAAATGGGAAAAACCCCTGCATAAAAAAGAGTCTGGGTTTCCTCTGCAAATGGAATCAAAAAAGGGTTTGTGCGGCTGAAATCTCTATTTTCCCTGCTTTTAGGGAATGACAGAATTTGGTCAGAAAACAAAATTGTGTACAGTTTTGGCATTTTTGCTATTTTGTGTGCTTTTAAACTCCTTCCAGTTAATGGTAGAAATGGGTATGAAATCAATAATGGATCTTGGAAATCTATACATTTTAGAAAAGTAGACAAGATGCTAAATTCAGCAAGTGGTCATTTGTGTAAATCGATCAAGTTTTCTTTATGGAAACTAACAGTTAAATAAAGGAAAAATTGAAAATTAGTTGAAAAAAACAGCCTTTTGTGTCAAAGTTTTTAAATGTAACTTCTTCTATTTATGACAGCTATTTGAAAGAATACACCGGTACATCCACTGGACCTTACTGGTTGTGGGGATATATAGTACTTGTAGGTTCACCAAGAACCAGACGAACCCAGAGCCAAAAACTGAGCATAGTCTTGAAATGGTTTTTATTATGTACCCGGTATATAGCAAGTATTCTGTGAAAATGTATTCATGGAAAATTAGGTATGAAAGACTCCTATGTATTTCAGAAATGGGAACAAAATATAGAGTTTAGAAACAGTAGATATTTGCACATTTCCGAAATTGGGAATACTCATACTAGCATGAGAATTTTCTGTAATTTTTCAAAATGACTTTTTTTTCACACATTGTCTTTCATTTGGAAGGCAGAAATGCATCACAATTCAATAGGTAAAGACAGTTGCTTTACAAATCAGAATTACCCTAAGTCTCCCAATAAAAATGGTACCTCACTTGTGTGGGTAGGGATAGTGCCCACGACAGGAAACGGGTTAAAATGCAACGTGAACACACCACATTTTCACAAGCAAAAATTATCCTTTTTTTGCAAAGTGCCTAGCTCTAGTTTCTGAGCCCTTGCTCTGCCAGCACCCGGATAAACATAGCAAACCTATAAAAATTTTAAAACTAGATAACCAGGGAAGTCCAGGATGGGGAGACTTGACTGACTCTCATCAGTTTCTTTCACCCAGAATCTCCCTTGTAAACCTAAAATCTTGTCCAAAAAAACACATTTTCCTCACATTTCTGTGGTGGAAAGATCTGAAATCTGCGTGGATCTACAAATGTCTACCCACCTCACGTTCCCCAAAGTCTTCTGAGATAAATGCTACCTCACTTGTGTGGGTAGGCCTAGTCCCCGCGACAGGAAACAGAGCAAAACGCAACATGGACACACCACAATTTCACTACCCTTTTTTGCCAAAGTGCCTAGCTGTAGTTTCTGAACCATTGCTCTGCAAGCACCCGGGTAAACATAACAAACCTATACATTTTTGACAAACTAGAAAACCAGGGAAATCAAGGATGGGGTGACTCGACTTCCTCTTACCCAGAATCCCTTGCACACCTAAACAATTTCTGTGGTGGAAAGTTCTGGAATCTTCATGGATCCACACAATTTAACCCACCCAGTGTTCCCCAAAGTCTTACAATAAAAATGGTACCTCACTTGTGTGGTAGGCCCAAGTACCCGCAACAGGAAACGGCCCAAAATGCAGCATGTACACGCCACATTTTAGCAGTGAAAACGGACCCTTTTTCAACAAAGTGCCTAGCTGTAGATTTTGAACCCTAGCTCTGCCGGCACCTTGGGAAACCTATGAAACCTATGCATGTTTGAAAACTAGACACCCAGGGGAATCCATTATGGGGTGACTTGACTGCCTCTTACCAGGTTCTGTTACCCAGAATCCCTTGCAAACCTAAACAAATGTCAAAAAAACACATTTTCCTCATATTTCTGTGGTGAAAAGTTCTGGAATCTTCATGGATCCTGTGAGAAGTTGGCCTGGTATATAATGCTCACTAATTCTAGTGATCACTTTGTACCATGCCAAGCAACCCTTATGATGATGGTTGTAATTCAACCTTGTAGACCAGTTATCCTAGTGGTAACGTGGACAAAGCAGTCTTAGGCTAAACTCTGAAAGGCATGTGAAGCCAGCTGTTATACCATACACAACCCCCTTGAATACCAAATGAAAGGGACACCACACAGATATATATTGAAAATATATATTGATTTATTAACTATAAAATCCCCTGGACTCTTTATGAGCACAGAAGCACAAGCGTTAAATCACAAGACAGTTTAAAATACACAAAAGTTGCACAATATGGATGAGCCCTAGGGGCCACCTAAACCATATACTAAATAAGTGGTATAAGGGATACCAGGAGGAAAGTGAAGAGGCCTAGGGCCTTGGGAATCGCTGGAGCTATTCGAGACTGGAGTTAGCTAAGTCGGGAAAGGCCCACGGGACTCGGGTGCAGTGTCCAAAGTGCACGCACTTCTCAATACAAAGTCTATGGTGCGTAAAAAGCACAAAGTTAGAAAGTTAGGAACCTTCCGAGTGACCTACGGAGCTGAAACTTAAAACACAGGCCCTTGGGATGTGTACCAGTGCAGGAGCACCGGCGGAGCTGAGTTACCTCACCCACAGGAAGCGGGTGCACAGGGTCGAAGATGCGTCGGGTTTCGTCACGCTGGTCGATGGTGCTTGGAGCAGGAGATGCTGCAGGCGGCTCGATGAGAAGAGTTCCGGTGGATCCAAGGGTGGATCTGTAGATATGAAGACCTGAAAGCAGAGGGGACAGTGTTCAAAGTCACTAGCCAGTGACTGCCGTGGAACCAGAGTGGAACCAGGTGATGTCGGGTGCAAACAGGCGTTGTCGGGTAGCTTCTTTCTGCAGCCACGTGGATACCCGGGGTCGAGGACGTCCAGGAGTCGGTCACGAGCTGTCCCACGTAGGCTTCTCGCTGTTGGCGGTGTCGGCGACCTGATCGGAGCAACCAGGCCTTGGCAAATGCAAGCCACGCAGAAGTTGAAAGATGCTGCTCACTCGGACCAGCAAGGTCAGAGCGGGTGCTCCTTTTCACAGGAGCTTGGGTAGGTCTGGAGCAACCAGACCTGCTGTTTAAATCTTCGGGTTCGTCGCCAAGATGGCCGCTGGCCGCGTGGCTAGTGGCCGGGATGGCGCGTCGAGTGGCACAATGCAAAAGGGCCCCACGCAGATCGTGGAGATGCTGGAGGGCTGATCTTCGGTGCAAGGGCTGCTCGGTGGTGGGGGTTCTCAATCCCCAAAGCACAACGTCGAGGATGCCTCAGAAGCTGCGCAGTCAGCTTTTCGGGTGTCTTTCAAGAGGTCCGGTCCCACGTCACTCGGTGCCTCCACGGGTCCCTTCTTTGCAGGGACTGTGGATCGGGCTCTGAGAGGTCTGGGAATCTGGTTCTTGTCGGGCTCTGGGCTCGGGCTCCGGCGGGAGGCGGCGGCAAAGCAGACGTCGAGTTGCTGGTTGGTACCTGTGTTCACAGGGTGGTCACTCCTTGGCCACAAGGGAGATTCTTCTTCAGTCTTCTGTGCAGCAGAATGTCGAAGTCCAGTCTTCTTCTTAGTTTTAAGTTGATTTCGGGATGATCTGCTGTGCAATGGCACTGCTCCCCCTCTTATTCCAATCTAGGGGGTGGATCACCTACTAGGTCCCTCCTCTGGGAGGAACCAGGAAGGGGGGCGGTTACACCCCCTTTCCTTTGTCCAGCTCCGCGCCAGGACTGGGGCTGGAAGGCCCCAGAACCGGTTTGGGCTGGCCTATGCACGGGGACACCTTGTGTGCCCCGGGCATGTCTGATTCTATTCAGCCCTGTCCTACCCAATACACAAAATCCTGTCTGGGGTGGTGCTCGCACCTCCCAAGGCAGGAAACCCTTTGTCCAGGCCACCATCTGCCGAGTTTCGGTCAGCAGCAGGAGGCCAGACTTGTGTCTGTGGTGGCAGCGTCCATTTTGTGAAGCTGAGGCTCTGTTTAACTTTAACCGGGGTTAAGGCTACACACATGTCGTGTCCCTCTAGAAGGGTGGAATGCTATCCCCGTCGCCAGAATTGGCGAGGGGATAGTATTCCAATTCGTATGACACCTTACTCGACATGTTTTGATAAAGCCAAACCAAAGATAGCATTTAACCGCGAGGATTATAATGCACTTAAGAGTATATGGTATGGCAATATCCCGGAACAGCTTAGGGAGTTGTTCCCGACAGCTGCAGACAGGCTCAGCTCATGCTAGAGCACCATCTCACATATTTCCAAGCACTCTGCCTCCAGGATTGATGAGGCCTTCCATAGGAGTGGCTGATAGGAACATATGTGTCCAGTTTAGGGTTAGGCACAGACATACTGTACCTAAGTAAGAGGTGGTTACACCGACTTACCCCAGCTGAGTGATCAGCCAGTTGTGTCAAATATGGAGGCCAGGCCAGGGGTGGCATAATACATGCTGCAGCCCCTGGTAGGCCTTGGATACACCTATGCCCTGGGCACCTAGGGTGCACTTATACAGGGGCTCATAAGGTGAACCAGTTCCAATTCGTAATGCACCTAGAGTGCATTGGCAGTAATTTAGAGAGAGAACAGCAGGCTGTGGGTCTGATTAGCAGGCCCACAGCCACATTAAGTCAGAAACCAGTGAAGCAAAAAGCAAAAATTTGGGGTGACCATAGGATAGCAGACCCTACTCTCCTACATAACCCCCCCCCAAACGCAGGGACATTAGACTAACCTTGACCAGTTGTGTCTTCATGTTCTAAGTGGAAGTACCTGGAGAGACCATCTGCGTTGCCATGGTCAGTCCCTGGGCGGTGCTCCACTGTAAAGTCCATCCCCTGTAGGGAAATGGACCACCTGAGTAGTTTGGGGTTTTCACCCTTCATCTGATTAAGCCATAGGAGGGGCTTATGGTCGGTCTGAATCTTGAAGTGAGTACCAAATAAGTATGGCCTCAACTTCTTCAGGGCCCACACCACAGCAAAGGCCTCCCTCTCTATAGCTGACCAACGTTTCTCTCTGGGGGTCAGCCTTCTGCTAATGAAAGCAATGGGCTGGTCCTGGCCATCTACATTAAGCTGTGAAAGCACTGCTCCCACTCCCAACTCAGAAGCATCTGTTTGGACAATGAACTCTCTTGAGTAGTCAGGACTCTTCAGGATAGGTGCAGAGCACATGGCCTTCTTCAGGTCATCAAATGCCTTTTGACAGATTTCTGTCCACTGAACCTTTTTGGGCATCTTCTTGGATGTCAGATCATTAAGAGGAGTCACAATGGACCCATAGTTCTTAACAAACTTCCTGTAGTACCCAGTCAGGCCCAAGAAAGCTCTGACCTGAGTCTGGGTAGTTGGAGGGGACCAGTCCTTGATGGTCTGGATCTTACTCTCCAGTGGTTGAACTTGGCCTCCACCTACAAGGTGGCCCAGGTATACAACCTTGCTCTGCCCTATCTGGCACTTTGTTGCCTTGATAGTGAGGCCTGCCTTCTGCAGAGCCTCAAGCACTTCCTTCAGGTGGATCAGGTGATCCTCCCAGGTGGAGCTAAAGACAGCAATATCGTCCAGATAAGCTGCACAAAAGTCATCCAACCCAGTGAGGACTTGGTTCACCAACCTTTGGAAGGTGGCAGGTGCATTTTTCAAACCAAAGGGCATCACCACAAACTGATAATGCCCACTAGGGGTAGAAAATGCTGTTTTGGCTTTAGACTCCTCAGCTAACCTGATTTGCCAGTAGCCAGCTGTCAAGTCAAATGTGCTCAAATATTTGGCAGAAGCCAACTTGTCAATGAGCTCATCTGCCCTTGGAATAGGGTGTGCATCTGTCCTGGTGACAGCATTGAGTCCTCTGTAATCCACACAGAACCTCATCTCTCTCTTGCCATCTTTGGTGTGAGGTTTGGGGACCAGAACCACTGGGCTAGCCCAGGGGCTCTCTGAAGGCTCAATGACACCTAATTCCAGCATCTTTTGCACCTCAGTCTTTATACAGTCCCTGACGTGGTCAGGTTGCCTGTAAATTTTGCTCTTTACAGGAAGACTGTCACCAGTGTCCACCACATGTGTACACCAGTTAGTCTGACTGAGGGTCAATGAGAACATATGCCCGTATGCCTGTAGAACTTGTCTGCAGTCATGTTGCTGATGTTCAGTGAGGCTGCCACCTAAGGCCACACCTTCAACTGAGCCATCCTCAGGGTTCTGAGTGAGCAGGTCTGGGAGAGGGTCACTCTCTTCCTCCTGTCCCTCATCTGTAGCCATGAGCAAGCCCATGTCTGCCCTGCTGACATATGCCTTCAATCTGTTCACATGGAGCACCCTGTGGGGGCTCCTGGGAGTTCCTAGGTCCACCAAGTAGGTAACCTCTCCCTTCTTTTCCAGAATTGTATGGGGTCCAGACCATTTGTCTTGGAGTGCTGCTGGGGCCACTGGCTCCAACACCCATACCTTCTGTCCAGGCTGAAATTCAACAAGGACAGCCTTTTGGTCATGCCAAGCTTTTTGTAATTCTTGGCTAGCCTCAAGGTTTTTAGATGCCTTTTCCATGTACTCTGCCATCCTGGAGCGGAGACCAAGTACATAGTCCACTATGTCCTGTTTAGGCTTTTTGAGAGGTAACTCCCATCCTTCCTTTACAAGACACAGGGGTCCTCTTACAGGGTGCCCAAACAACAATTCAAAGGGGCTGAAGCCAACCCCCTTTTGAGGGACCTCTCTGTAAGCGAACAAAAGGCAGGGCAGAAGGATGTCCCATCTTCGCCTGAGCTTTTCAGGTAATCCTTTAATCATGCCCTTTAGGGTCTTGTTAAATCTCTCAACAAGCCCATTGCATTGTGGGTGATAAGGAGTGGTGAACTTGTAGTTTACACCACATTCCTTCCACATAGCTGTCAAATATCCAGACATGAAGTTGGTACCTCTATCTGATATTACCTCCTTAGGAAACCCCACTCTGGAGAAAACTCCAAGTAGGGCCCTGGCCACAACAGGAGCTGTTGTGGTCCTAAGGGGAATTGCCTCTGGGTACCTGGTGGCATGATCCACTACCACCAGTATGAATCTGTGCCCAGATGCTGTAGGGGGATCCATTGGACCAACAATATCAATCCCCACTCTCTCAAAGGGAACCCCCACCACAGGTAGTGGTATCAGGGGGGCCTTTGTTGTTCCACCTGCTTTACCACTGGCTTGGCAGGTTTCACAGGAGCGACAAAACTCCTTGGTGTCTTCAGACATGTGAGGCCAGTGAAAGTGAGGGACAAGCCTGTCCCAAGTCTTGTTCTGGCCTAGGTGTCCTGCTAAAGGAATATCATGGGCCAAGGTGAGTAGGAAGCCCCTAAATTGCAGAGGTATAACCAACCTCCTGGTAGCACCAGGCTTGGGGTCTCTAGCCTCTGAATAAAGGAGTCCATCGTCCCAATATACTTTATGGGCACCTTGAGCATTCCCAGCAGCCTCAGCAGCAGCCTGCTGTCTGAGGGGTTCAAGAGAAGGACAGGTTAACTGAGCCTGCCCCAAGTCTGCCCTAGAAGGTCCCCCTGTCCCCAGAAACTCAACCTGATCAGGTTCAAGTTCTTCAGGGACAGTTCCTTCAGGGGTCTCAAGATCAGTTTCCTGTGAAGCCTGATCCCCACTTGTAGGCAGTTGGGAAGGCACAGCCTTAACCCTCCTGTTCTTCTTCTTGGGAGGTACTTGGTCCATTGTTCCAGGATCCAAGACCTGAGGTTCAGAGAGGCACTTTTTGGCCTGTGACCTGGTCACAGCAAGGACATGTGATGATATCCCTAACATCTCTGCATGAGTCCTGTACTCAACTTCTGACCATAGAGAGTTCTCCAGGTCATTGCCCAACAAACATTCTACTGGGAGATCAGCACTAACCACAACTTTCTTTAGGCCAGTTACCCCTCCCCAGGAAAAGTTAACAAGTGCCACACTATGTGTAGTAGTGACATTGCTGGCATTGGTCACCAGGTAATCATCGCCTGGCATGTATTGTCCAGGGTCCACAAAGTTAGGTGTCACCATAGTGACACTGGCACATGTGTCCCTGTAAGCTTGAGCCACTTTGTTGTTAATCAAAGGCGTCTGTCTGTATTTGCCCAGATTACTGGGACTTATGTCAGGGACCAAATCCAGGTCCCCTTCACAAACCAAAACAGCCTGTGTAAGAGTTCTGACTAGGTCAGAATCTCCTCCAGTTCCCAAAGTGATTCCCACTAAACCCTTGGCTTGAGGACCAGCACTGCTAACTGTACTAGTGGGTGCAGGTGCCTTAGGGGCTGCAGTGCTGGGGGCTCCACCCTTTTTACACTCACTTGTCCAGTGAGAGGTGTTCTTACAAGTTTTACACCAGGGTTTCTTCTGACCTTCTTTCTTCTTCTTCTTGGAAGTTTGGGACCCACCCTCTGTCTCAGTTTGGGGCCCTGTTGAAGACTTCTGGTCTTTAGTTTTCTGCTCCCCACCCTTCTGGTCTGTTTTCTTCTGGTCACCACCCTGGTTCTGGTTCTGGTTCTTTTGCTTAACTCTGGTTCTTACCCATTTATCTGCCCTCTTTCCCAATTCTTGGGGAGAGGTCAAATCTGAGTCAACCAAATGTTGATGCAACTGCTGGTTCTGACAATTATTTAAAATTTGTTCTCTCATCAGCAAATTATACAATCCTTCATAGTCTGTAACCTTGCTTCCCAGCAACCATCCCTCCAGAGCCTTAGTGGCACACTCAACAAATTCAGACCAGTCCTGAGTCTGTGTCTTCTGGGTATCTCTGAACATTAACCTGTACTGTTCAGTGGTTAAGCCTAACCCATCAATCAGAGCACTCTTCAGGACCAGGTAGTTTCTAGAATCCCCATCACTAACTGTGAGGAGTCTGTCTCGGCCTCTACCTTCAAAGGAGAGCCACAAGATTGCTGCCCACTGCTCCTGAGGGATCTGCTGTACTCTGCAGGCTCTCTCCATTGCAGTAATCCATTTATGGATGTCATCCCCAGCTTTGTAGGGGGGCACAATCTTACTCAGGTTTCTATTATCAAAAGACCTGTCTTTATCCTTGTGGATATTGCTGCCACCAGTGGGTTCTATTACCCCACTCTCTCTAGGCTGTCTTGCTCTAGCAAGTTTCTCCTTAGCCAGGGCAACCTCTAACTCTTGCCTCTGGATCCTAAGCTCAGCCTCTCTCATCTTGGCCTCATGTTCCCTTCTCTGAGGGCTAGTCATCTCTTTTCTGGAGTGACCATGAGAGCCTCTAGAGACATGGGAGGTATTGGATTCACCTGAGTGATGCCTCCTCCTCCTATGGCCCTGGTTAAGTCCACCTGAGGGTCTGAATGGGTTGTTACCTGATTCATTCCCAAGTTGACTTAAGTTAGCCTGGTTCAGTCTACTGACCAGCACCTGACTATCTCTGTCATCATCTGACTCACTGCTTTCCACCTCCTCCTCCTCTTCTTCTTCCTCTTCCTCTACATCTACTTGAGGAGCTCCAGTGGTGGAGGCTTCCTCATCTACTAGGATGATAGGGGCAGGGGTGTCTACAGTGTCATCCTCTGAAGGATGGCCTCCTTCAGCATTCCCTGTGGGGTTTGCTTTAGAGGTCTTTAGAGCCTCAGACTGATCCAAGAGCTCTCTTAGGTGGTCTGTAGTAGGGGAAGGCCCTGTCTTCAGACCCCTTAAGACACAAAGCTGTCTTAATTCCTTAAAAGGAAAAATAGCAAACTGGGATGGTGCCCTTGGAGGGTCACTCTCAACAGGAGTAAGTCCACTGGACCCCTCTGTTCCAGACATTGCTCTAGTGTGGGTGGATGTGTTGCAATCTACCTACACTGGTGTTTACCTACTAAACCTATCTAGTAGTTGTAGCTAGGGTGTGCTACTCCCTTTGCTCTACAACAACTAAGTTCAGTAGAACTTAAGTATACTAGTCTTGTTTTATATGTACCTAGCAGGTACCTGTGTGATCTTTCAGATGATAATCTCAAAGATTGTAATGGTAAAACAACAGCAAGCTCAGATCCCAATCCGCTGCTCACCAATGTGAGAAGTTGGCCTGGTATATAATGCTCACTAATTCTAGTGATCACTTTGTACCATGCCAAGCAACCCTTATGATGATGGTTGTAATTCAACCTTGTAGACCAGTTATCCTAGTGGTAACGTGGACAAAGCAGTCTTAGGCTAAACTCTGAAAGGCATGTGAAGCCAGCTGTTATACCATACACAACCCCCTTGAATACCAAATGAAAGGGACACCACACAGATATATATTGAAAATATATATTGATTTATTAACTATAAAATCCCCTGGACTCTTTATGAGCACAGAAGCACAAGCGTTAAATCACAAGACAGTTTAAAATACACAAAAGTTGCACAATATGGATGAGCCCTAGGGGCCACCTAAACCATATACTAAATAAGTGGTATAAGGGATACCAGGAGGAAAGTGAAGAGGCCTAGGGCCTTGGGAATCGCTGGAGCTATTCGAGACTGGAGTTAGCTAAGTCGGGAAAGGCCCACGGGACTCGGGTGCAGTGTCCAAAGTGCACGCACTTCTCAATACAAAGTCTATGGTGCGTAAAAAGCACAAAGTTAGAAAGTTAGGAACCTTCCGAGTGACCTACGGAGCTGAAACTTAAAACACAGGCCCTTGGGATGTGTACCAGTGCAGGAGCACCGGCGGAGCTGAGTTACCTCACCCACAGGAAGCGGGTGCACAGGGTCGAAGATGCGTCGGGTTTCGTCACGCTGGTCGATGGTGCTTGGAGCAGGAGATGCTGCAGGCGGCTCGATGAGAAGAGTTCCGGTGGATCCAAGGGTGGATCTGTAGATATGAAGACCTGAAAGCAGAGGGGACAGTGTTCAAAGTCACTAGCCAGTGACTGCCGTGGAACCAGAGTGGAACCAGGTGATGTCGGGTGCAAACAGGCGTTGTCGGGTAGCTTCTTTCTGCAGCCACGTGGATACCCGGGGTCGAGGACGTCCAGGAGTCGGTCACGAGCTGTCCCACGTAGGCTTCTCGCTGTTGGCGGTGTCGGCGACCTGATCGGAGCAACCAGGCCTTGGCAAATGCAAGCCACGCAGAAGTTGAAAGATGCTGCTCACTCGGACCAGCAAGGTCAGAGCGGGTGCTCCTTTTCACAGGAGCTTGGGTAGGTCTGGAGCAACCAGACCTGCTGTTTAAATCTTCGGGTTCGTCGCCAAGATGGCCGCTGGCCGCGTGGCTAGTGGCCGGGATGGCGCGTCGAGTGGCACAATGCAAAAGGGCCCCACGCAGATCGTGGAGATGCTGGAGGGCTGATCTTCGGTGCAAGGGCTGCTCGGTGGTGGGGGTTCTCAATCCCCAAAGCACAACGTCGAGGATGCCTCAGAAGCTGCGCAGTCAGCTTTTCGGGTGTCTTTCAAGAGGTCCGGTCCCACGTCACTCGGTGCCTCCACGGGTCCCTTCTTTGCAGGGACTGTGGATCGGGCTCTGAGAGGTCTGGGAATCTGGTTCTTGTCGGGCTCTGGGCTCGGGCTCCGGCGGGAGGCGGCGGCAAAGCAGACGTCGAGTTGCTGGTTGGTACCTGTGTTCACAGGGTGGTCACTCCTTGGCCACAAGGGAGATTCTTCTTCAGTCTTCTGTGCAGCAGAATGTCGAAGTCCAGTCTTCTTCTTAGTTTTAAGTTGATTTCGGGATGATCTGCTGTGCAATGGCACTGCTCCCCCTCTTATTCCAATCTAGGGGGTGGATCACCTACTAGGTCCCTCCTCTGGGAGGAACCAGGAAGGGGGGCGGTTACACCCCCTTTCCTTTGTCCAGCTCCGCGCCAGGACTGGGGCTGGAAGGCCCCAGAACCGGTTTGGGCTGGCCTATGCACGGGGACACCTTGTGTGCCCCGGGCATGTCTGATTCTATTCAGCCCTGTCCTACCCAATACACAAAATCCTGTCTGGGGTGGTGCTCGCACCTCCCAAGGCAGGAAACCCTTTGTCCAGGCCACCATCTGCCGAGTTTCGGTCAGCAGCAGGAGGCCAGACTTGTGTCTGTGGTGGCAGCGTCCATTTTGTGAAGCTGAGGCTCTGTTTAACTTTAACCGGGGTTAAGGCTACACACATGTCGTGTCCCTCTAGAAGGGTGGAATGCTATCCCCGTCGCCAGAATTGGCGAGGGGATAGTATTCCAATTCGTATGACACCTTACTCGACATGTTTTGATAAAGCCAAACCAAAGATAGCATTTAACCGCGAGGATTATAATGCACTTAAGAGTATATGGTATGGCAATATCCCGGAACAGCTTAGGGAGTTGTTCCCGACAGCTGCAGACAGGCTCAGCTCATGCTAGAGCACCATCTCACATATTTCCAAGCACTCTGCCTCCAGGATTGATGAGGCCTTCCATAGGAGTGGCTGATAGGAACATATGTGTCCAGTTTAGGGTTAGGCACAGACATACTGTACCTAAGTAAGAGGTGGTTACACCGACTTACCCCAGCTGAGTGATCAGCCAGTTGTGTCAAATATGGAGGCCAGGCCAGGGGTGGCATAATACATGCTGCAGCCCCTGGTAGGCCTTGGATACACCTATGCCCTGGGCACCTAGGGTGCACTTATACAGGGGCTCATAAGGTGAACCAGTTCCAATTCGTAATGCACCTAGAGTGCATTGGCAGTAATTTAGAGAGAGAACAGCAGGCTGTGGGTCTGATTAGCAGGCCCACAGCCACATTAAGTCAGAAACCAGTGAAGCAAAAAGCAAAAATTTGGGGTGACCATAGGATAGCAGACCCTACTCTCCTACAGATCCACACAATTTAATCCACCCCGTGTTCCCCAAAGTCTTACAATAAAAATGGTACCTCACTTGTGTGGGAGGCCCAAGTACCCGCAACAGGAAACGTCCCAAAATGCAATGTGGACACACCACATTTTCGCAGTGAAAACGGACCCTTTTTCAACAAAGTACCTAGCTGTAGATTTTGAACCCTAGCTCTGCCGGCACCTTGGGAAACCTATGAAACCTATGCATTTTTGAAAACTAGACACCCAGGGGAATCCAGGATGGGGTGACTTGACTGCCTCCCACCAGATTCTGTTAACTAGAATCCCTTGCAAACCTAAACAAAAGTAAAAAAAAAACACATTTTTCTTCATATTTCTGTGGTGGAAAGTACTGGAATCTGTGTGGATCCACACAATTCCACCCGCCCCGTGTTCTCCAAAGTCTTACGATACAAATGGTACCTCACTTGTGTGGGAGGCCCAAGTGCCCGCAACAGGAAATGGCCCAAAATGCAACATGTACACGCCATATTTTAGCAGTGAAAACGGACCCTTTTTCAACAAAGTGCCTAGCTGTAGATTTTGAACCCTAGCTCTGCCGGCACCTTGGGAAACCTATGAAACCTATATGTTTTTGAAAACTATACGCCCAGGGGAATTCAGGATGGAGAGACTTGACTGACTCTCACCATGTTCTGTTACACAGAATCCCTTGTAAACCTAAAAAAAATTAAAAAAAACAATTTTCCTCACATTTCTGTGGTGGAAAGTTCTGGAATCTTCGTGGATCCACAAAATTCCACCCACCCCATGTTTACCAAAGTCTTCCAATAAAAATGGTACCTCACTTGTGTGGAAGGCCCAAGGACCCACAACAGGAAACGGCCAAAAACGCAACGTGTACACACCACATTTTCGCAGTGAAAACAGACCCTTTTTCAACAAAGTGCCTAGCTGTAGATTTTGAACCATAGCTCTGTCGTCACCTTGGGAAACCTATCAAACCTATATATTTCTGAAAACTAGACACCCAGAGGAATCCAGGATGCGGTGACTTGACTGCCTCTCACCAGGTTCTGTTACCCATAATCCCTTGCAAACCTAAAAAATGATTTTTAAAACCCGTTTTCCTCACATTTCTGTGGTGGAAAGTTCTGGAATATGCGTGGATCCACAAAATTCCACCCACCCCGTGTTCCCAAAAGTTTTCTGTTAAAAATGGTACCTCACTTGTGTGGGAGGCCTAAGTACCCATGACAGGAAACGGCCCAAAACACAACGTGGACACACCACATTTTCGCAGTGAAAACGGACCCTTTTTCAACAAAGTGCCTAGCTGTACATTTTGAACCCTAGCTCTGACGGCACCTTGGGAAACCTATCAAACCTATAGATTTTGTAAAACTAGACACCCAGGGACATCCAGGATAGGGTGACTTAATTGCCTCTCAACAGCTTCTGTTACCCAGAATCCCTTGCAAACCTAAAGAAAAGTCAAAAAAACACATTTTCCTCACATTTCTGTGGTGGAAAGTTCTGGAATCTGCATGGATCCACAAAATTCCACCCACCCCATGTTCCCCAAAGACTTTTGAAAAATATGGTACCTCATTCATGTGGGAGGGCCAAGTACCCACAACAGGAAACGTCCCAAAACGCAACATGTACACACCACATTTTCGCAGTGAAAACAGACCCTTTTTCAACAAAGTGCCTAGCTGTAGATTGTGAACCCTAGCTCTGCCAGCACCTTGGGAAACCTATCAAACCTATACATTTGTAAAAACTAGACACTACTCAGATTTTGCTCCAATTTGGGAGTCTCCAGGTCTGCCATTATGCCTTGGGGACAGTTTGTCCCTTCCTATTAGGAGAGCAGGAATAACAATCTGGTCGGACTTGGTAATGAGGTACTGGGTTTTTCAGAGCCGGTACTGATCCGGTAACCGAGCGGTGTCAGGGGCAACACCCAAAGACCTCGAGTACTTTCCTGATTCAGACCACAGAAACACAAGCCTTCTAGGTGAAGTCAAGATCGAATTTATTGGCTGCAACCAAGTAACAAGCGTCCTAGAAGTACAACAGCACGGTGTGTATATTCTCAGGAGACTGCTCAACATTACAGAGCCAGGCTTCTCTTTTTATACAAAATATTAAGCTTCAGGCAAGCATTCTTAGAATTACAGTGCAAACATTCTTAGATTTACAGTGGGCTATTCACATATTTTTATTACAAAGAAAAGGCAGAGTCATGATGACAAGTCCACATTCCAGTTCGTCCAGCCCACAGCAAATTACCCGGCAAGGCCCAACATTTTCATCAGATATCGGTGTACCCCCAGTAAAACCGGGCTCCTCCTCATCATAAAGTAATAGGAGAGAAAAGAGCAGGGACAGGTGTGAGTAAGATTTGGGCGGGGTGTGTGTGCGATGGGAACAGTTTATGGCCTGTTGTGCTTTGATGCTATCTTGTTCGGTAACTGGGAGAGGGACTGACCAAACAGGTTTGGCCTAGGGCAATGGTTCCAGCTTGCCCAGGTCAAAGAAAAGTCAATTAAGGTGTATGTGTCCTTTGATATCGAATTCAACTGTAGCAACAAGCCTATGAGAAGGGCAACTCACAAAATGGCCGTCAAGCGTAAAATGGAACCCAAGGGTTCAAAAAACGAAAATGACGATTTTGAGGTAATATCGTTACTCGATTATGACGAAAATGCTTGTGCATAGTGTACTAGTCATTATCGGTCTTTTGATATAAAAATCATCATGCTACGACAAAGTTTGTTGCATGAGTCCAGAATTTTCCAGAACTACAAACCCTCCTTTTGCCCTTACATAGGCAATTTAACTTAATCTCATGCTAATCTGAGTCCAGGTCTATATTCCTAAAGTCATTGAAATGTTGCTGAAACATCATTCTGGTACTTAGTTCGTCTTTTGACACAGGCTTCCTTACACATAATGTAGCACAGAGGCTACATATTGCAGAAGCACACTGCATGCACAGACAGAACAGGAAAAGAATGGCTAAGACCATCCCAATGACCATCAGAATTTTCCATCCCCAGCCGGATACCAGTTCCCAGAACCATCCCATAAAAGACCAATCTCCTTTTTCCACATGAATAGATTCGGAAATCTTATGTAATTTGGATATGGCCTGGTACACTGTTGGAGCGTTATCTGGAATGAAAACACAGCAACTCGATTGCATCAATTTACATACCCCACCTCGGTCTGCAAGTATGACATCTAATGCGGCCCTGTTCTGAAGGGTCATAAGACGGTCCGACTGGAGCTCAGCAGTCAAGTTACTAAGGGCACCAGCCGTTTCAATTACGGTGGATTCAACCACCCTTGCTAATTGCCTTATGCTTCTGCTATTAACCATCGGTCCCCAGAACGGCTGAAAACCCTTTACGAAATCCCCAAATTCTTGTCCAGCAGTGTCTTCATTACTCAAGACACCTCTAACTATCCTTGTCTTATGGTAATCTGCCGCTGCTGTGTAGGTGGGAGGCAACAGGAACGAAACAAAACATGTGCCCGAAAAGTCAGGGGGCAACCATGTATAGGCTCTACATGGCAGATGAAATAGGTACCCTTAGCTGCTAAAAATGAAGGGAAAGTCTGAGATGCAAAAACATACGTTTCAGTACAGACACTCTTCCCTAACTGAGCTCTGGGATTCTTGCCAGTAACTTGCAGACAGAGATGACCCTGATGGGGTACAATCCAAATCGGGGAAGATCTCTTAGCTTGCTGTTTCTCACTCAGAGTAGCTCCATATCCGGTCACTTTCCATCCTATGTATACTACTGTCTCATCTCTTGGAATAGTCTAATAGGAAATATCTTCCTTAATCATATCTACTATACCCTTAACTAGAGCACTATTCTTAGGATTGTCTGTTACAGGACGTAGGGGGTAGACTTCATGTGCATAAATGAACATTGTTCTGTATGCCCACACAGAACCATTGTGGCTGAATGGCAGGACCAAGTAAGGGATACCTTTATCCGTTGTGTGGGGCATAAATCCACACACCCAACAGTTAGTCGTGTTTATTACTAGTTGGTGCAAGAGCTGAATGAAGGAGTTATTAATGAACTCTAATCTCCTAGCTGACTCATGTTCAGGAAGGGGTTGAAAAGAATGTGAAGAAACAGTAGGAGGAGGTACGGGCGATGTAGTGGGTGCAAATGTCGCTTGTAAAGAAAATAATACATATCCTACTAAAAATATTATTGCACTGAATAACAGGAAAATGCATAATAATAAAAAACGTTTCTTTGTCATTAATCCACATATTCTGGCCTTAAAGTTCACAGTTTTGGCAGGTCTCTCCGTCTTGAAAAACTCCATCCTCTCTACAATGCTGCCCGCGATGGGAGGTTGATTCTGCTAAGGAATGCTTCTGTTGATCCAGGGCAACTCCCTTAGACCAACCAGAACTGCCGACCTAACGTCGTCAGGTGCACCCCAAAGACTTTGGGCAATCGCGGCCCTAGCAGCGGAACCCGGATGGCCATTCGAAAAACAAAAACAAGCAAGTTCCTCAGATGGGAGAGCTGCGCTTTCAAAAATAGTACTTGGGAGAAAAAAAACTTTTATTAGTTCACTTTTATTCGTTCGTATTTCTTGGCCTCAGATTATACCGTTGTTTTCCTGGTATTGTATGGTCTTGAAACAAGACTTCAGGTTCTGTAGTGCCCAATCGGGCTGACGGTGGTACAGCTGGTTGCAAAATATTGTCACTCTCTTGTTCAGTAATTGTTCCTTTTACACGAGCATCACTGAAAGGCAGAAACCGTGGCATAGATTCAGTCTCTGAGTCGGCGACACCCTCCTGGACCCACCGGTCATAGGGCAGAGGCAGGGGGATCCGTTCACAGTGGATCCTGTGGATCCAGTTCTTCTTTCCTTCCACTCGAACAGCTGATCTTGTGGAAAGAAGGACGAGGTGTGGGCCGGTCCACCTGGGCTGGTCGTTCTTTGTTCGCTGAAAGTTCTATACCAGCACCCAGCATCCAGGATCGATTTGATGGCCTGGAGCTTCAGAGGCCGGAGGCAGAAAGTCATGGACCTGTTGGTGTAAAACACGCAATTTAGCCGTCAATTTGTACAAATAGTCAAGCAAAACAGGGTGTTTTATTTCACTGAACTTGGTGGGTCTTGGCACCCCCCATATGTTGGCCGGGCAATTTCATAGGGACTAAGTTTCACTCTTGAATGCACGGTCATTCTGGTGGATAGGAGTGCTAAGGGCAGAGCATCAGGCCATTTAAGACCAGTGCTCGCTTGGATCTTGGCCAATTTTAATTTTAGGGTGCCGTTGTAGCATTCTACTAGTTCAGCTGATTGGGGGTGATTTGCAGCATGGAACTTCTGTCGGATGCCGAGCCCTTCACATACTTTCTTCATCACTTGACCCACAAATTCACTCCCATTATCACTCCAGACCATTCTCGGCATTCCAAACCTGGGGAAGAATTCTTTGACAAGGGCTTTTGCTGTGGACAAGGCAGTATTGTCCTTTAGGGGATATGCTTCTACCCATCTTGAGAAGGCACAGACAACAACGAGTACGTATTTTAAATTGTTGCACCTCTCCATGTGGATAAAATCTAGCTGCAAAACCTCAAACGGATACGTAGGAGGTGCAAAATGACCAGCTGGAGTTGGAGTTCCCCTACCAGGATTGTGTTTCAGACACACCATGCAATTCTTGACCACATTCTCTGCACACTTAGGAATTCCAGCATTTTGCCATACGGGTGCTAACAACTTACAAATCCCTTTCACGCTGATATGAGCCATTCCATGAGCCATTTAAACCACTGCAAGCACGTACGCATCGGGTAGCAACCATCTCTGATGCTCTGACAATTCAACCCAACAACCATTTGCATCCATTCTGCCCGTACTTTCTCTCCACATGCTCATCTCTTCCTCTGTAGCCTCAGATTGGATCGATTTCACACTCTCTATCGTGTCCTCACACATTCCAACATCACCAACCCATCTTGCAGAGCCTGCAACATACATTCTGCTCATCACATTCCTTGCTGTTTCTTTCGCGACTTCATCAGCAAATGCATTTCCACGACCAACATCATCAGTCACCTTCTTGTGAGCACTACATTTTACAATCACAACTTGTAGAGGCAAGGTCAGTGATTCAAGAAGCTCATTCACCAACTGACCATGCTGGATCTTGGCTCCATGCGAAGTCAGAAACCCACGTTCACGCCACAGACGTCCAAAACTATGAGCCACACCAAATGCATACTGACTGTCAGTGTACACATTCACTTTCATTCCTTTTGAAAACACACACGCCCTTGTAAGTGCAATCAATTCTGCCACTTGAGTTGAGTTATGTGGAATACGTGCAGCTTCAACGATTGTATGCAAAGTTGTGACAGCATATGCTGCAGTCGTGTCACCATTAGGGAGCTTGAAGCATGAACCATCCACCCATAAGGTACCATCGCATTCAACAAGAGGAGTATCTTGGAGGTCTATTCTCCCTTTCGTTACTTCTTCTGTTCTAAGAAAACAATCATGCTGCTCTTCAGCATTCTCTGTCTCAACTGGAATTGGCAATAACGTGGCTGGGTTTAGTGTGCTGCATCTTTTGATGTGCACATGGCTCGCTAACAAAGTTAGTTCGTAACCAGACAATCGAGCACTAGTTAAGTGCTGTGTCTTGGTTCTGTTCAATAACGTGTCCACTGCATGTGGAACCATAACCACTAACGTGTTATTCATTACTAAGCCAGCAGACTGTCGAATCGAAACAGCTGCTGCCGCTGTTGCTCTTAAACAACTTGGCAATGCTTTAGCTACTGGATCCAAAGTCGACGAAAAATATGCACATGGACGCTGCTTGTCTCCAAACAACTGTGTCAACACTGATAATGCACAGACTTCTTTCTCATGGTCATACAATGTAAAGGGCTTACTGTAGTTGGGGGTACCCAACACAGGAGCCGAACATAATGCTGTGCGCAATTCAGAAAAACTTTTCTGGCACTCTTCAGACCAAGGCACGGGATTGGGTGTATCTTTACATGTTAATGCCACCAAGGCTTTGGCCAGTAAAGAAAAATTTGGAATCCACTGTCACGTACAGTACGATGTAATACCCAAGAAAGCACGCACTTCTCTCTGTGTTCTCGGCACACTTAATTTTGCTATTGCCTGAATTCTTTCTGGGGTCAGTTTCCTTCCCTCCTTCGATAAGAGATGACCTAAGTAGGTCACTTCTTGTCGGCAGTATTGTAATTTTGAGGGAGACACTTTGTGATGCAGATCACACAAATGACGCAACACAGACAACGTGGCTTCTTTACAGATTTCCTCAGAGTCTGCAGCAACAAGTAAGTCATCAACATACTGAATGAGGGTAGCGCCTTCAGGTAAAACAATCGTGTCAAGCTGTGTTTTTAAAGCTTGACTATATATTGATGGACTTTCGCAGTAGCCCTGGGGAGCGCGTTTAAAGCGGAAACTTCGTCCTCCTAAACTGAAGCCAAAAATATCCATACTCTCCTCAGCAATCGGGATGCTGAAGAAAGCATTCTTCAAGTCAATCACCGAAAACCAGGTTGCAGAGGCTGGAATCATAGTCAATAGGGCAGTAATGTCAGGAACAACTGGAAATTGTGGCACAACTATTTTATTGACCTCTCTAAGATCAATCACAAATCTGTACACAGGTGGCTGAGAGGGATCAGTTCATTTTAAAACAGGCAGAACAGGACTATTGCAAACGTTGCCTCTTGTCTCTTCAATCACATCTTTTTCAATTAGATCGTAAATGATCGCTAACAACGCTTTTTCTCCTTCATCAGAAATTTTGTATTGGGGAATTCGTGGAATCCTAACATTAGCTTTTAATGTCACAACATATGGTGGTATTTCCAAGAGACCCACATCGTTAGGACCAGTAGCCCAAAGATTATTAGGTAGAGATGACAATTCTGTCGGAAATTCATCCCTTGACAAATACATTGGAGAAACCTCTTCCTTACCTAGTGTAAGTTGCACACCCGAAGGGGAACAGTACAAAGACGCATACAATCTTTTTAACAGGTCTAATCCCAACAAGTTCTCACCGCAACCTGTTGTCAGAATAAGGGGTGCTTCGAATTCATAAGGACAAACAGACAGGGACATAGGACTAGAAATCGGGTTCCTAACCGGGGCGCCAGAAAAACCTACAGAAACATTCATTTTGCCAGACAAAGGTGCGCCAGGGAGTTTTGAGTGCATCATAGAACTCTTTGTAGCACCAGTATCCAACAGAAAAGGTTCTGACACACCTGATGTAATCACCTCAACGTATGGTCCACTCTGATCTACTGGAACTGAAACAACTCCCTCTCTTTGTCTATGGCTGTCCTAGCAATCATTACCTTCCATATACTCATCTTCTGCATAGTAATCATCAGCATAGTACTGAGCTGTCCTACCAGATGCGTTATTCTGCTGATCAAACCTATTCATGGAATTTTGAGGTGGAAAGGAGCGTGCATTCTGAGGGACGTTTCCGCGTCCTCTACCTCTAGGTGATTGTTGAACACCTCTACCCCTTGTGTTTGACACACCATTTGCGCGCTGTAACAGGATAGGGCAACTATACTTAAAATGACCCTCTTCCTTGCAATACGAACAATGATTGGGACCTACAGGAGCGCACGGCTGAGTATACTCTACTCTTGGCTTTTGAAACTGTTGAGGTTGCCTATAATCATTCTGATAGTTATTCTGCCCACCATTATTCTGACCACTACCACCACGTGGCGGATATGCTTGCTGTAACAGGACCTTCGTGTTCAACTCTTTAGTTTTCTTTTCTGCTCTATCTTTCTCATCTTTGTCTCTCTTTTCATAATACTGCGCGGTAGCCAATATCTGTGCTGAAGAAGAAACTGCCCATGAACTCTCTGAATCCTTCAACTTTTTACACAAATCTGGAAGTAGATGGTGCACGAATTTATCGACGAACAGTCGCTGACCACCTTCTGTACTCATATCTTGACCACTGTGGTCAACAAATGTTTCTTCAAACCAGGTAAAGAAATCAGACACTGTTTCATCTTTCTTCTGCTTACACGCAGACAACTTATCCCAATTTACACGCATCACAGGCATTATAGTTTTCATGTAATCAATGATCCTACCATGGAGATCTGCTACCAAAGGCTCAGGTTTAGCACCACCAATTTGTAGGGCATCTGCAGCAGCAATATTAGCCCATGAGTCGCCTAATTCCTGATTATGGTCTGTATGACGGATCTTTCCCCATAAAGGCTGTGGAACAACATTCCCAAATAACATCAATGTCGGCTAAATTCATAATGCATGAACCTGCAGTTTGCGACAATTCCTTGTAATACCCTGCAGGATTTTTGCGGGGATCGGGCAATGTCTGCTTAAGGGCTAATACTTTAGCTCGCTTCCATGGGACATGTACCCACACACGCTGAAAATGAGGCTGAATAGGTGGGTTAGCTGCTAGGTCCCCCTCCCTCCATTGTGGGGGAACTTCTCTCATGGGATATTGTCTTCCCTTCTTCTTGGTAGAAGAATCAGACTCAAACAACGACTTGGAAACATCTTCAGTCCTAAATGACAACAACGTCGCAACTGCTTTCCTAACATCCGAACCCACAATTGTGCCTTTTGAAAATTCAAACCGTACATGGTTCAACTCGGGTGGATTAGAGTCCAAATCACTTTCCTCTAAATCTTCACACAGAAAAACACACATTTTCTCAAAGACGTATCTCTGCTTTGATGCTTCCCACTGATGGAAGACATCCATAATAGATTCTAGATCATATATTTTCGGGTTAGTCACCCATCTATGTGCCAAATGGCTTAACGTTTCTTTCTCCCTAGAATCAGGCTGTTGGCTACGCAACTGTTTGTGCCCAGAGGCGTGAGCCGGACTTGCCACTCCAAACAAAGGATATAAAAGACTGGAAACAGTGCTTTTTTTTTTTTTTTTTAAAAGACCTTTATTAACAGCAAAGCCATTGTCGTCACTGAAGCACTTACAGACTTACATTGCATGGTAACTACATATCACAATAACATTGTAGCCAAAAGATGTACACAGCCATAGTAGCCGGGCATCCCGGGGGCCCGGCGGCGAGATGAAGTGGCACCAGCCCAGTATAACCGATAGTGATACCCCCCTGGAGGTAGCGTGAGGTGCAGTACGACAGCTGGCTATCCCCTGATGAAAACTTGTTAGCAAGGTCTTATGTTGAGGAAAAGGTCAAAGAAAACTACCCAAACTCCCATCCCAACTCCCCCCTCCCTCCTGTGAGTGTGTCTGTGGAATTTCTACATACTCCGAATCGTGGATAAAGCTTGGTGTGTCTGTTGTGTGCCCTATCCTATCCCCAACCCCAGTATGTCAGTCCCCTCCAATAGCCATCCCATCACGCCCCCTATGAGACCCCGAACTTCAAGTCAACCCCATCTCACCCCACCGCCCCCACCTCTCCTCACCCCGAGGGAAGAAACGTGTGGTTGCCCAACCCCCTACTCCGATACTTGGTCCTGAAGGTCCACCACCTCTGAAGTTTCTGAACCGCCTTCCTCTCCCTTCTGTAAATATTCCTTGTAGAGGTCCCAAAAGTTTTTCGGTCTGCTCCTAGGCGGGAGCAATTCACTGTACAGCTCGGTTTGAGTACAGCAGTACTGTAAATCCCTTGCCCACCTTTTCTTGGTGGGGAGAGGCCCTCGCATCCAACAAGCCGCCACCACTCTCCTGGCTATCAGCAGCGCCATATCGGCCAGCCGACGTAAAGATGGGGGGAGTGGCTTAGAGTAACCTAGTAGTGCCAGTTCCGGAGCTCGAGGCAGTGTCTCCCCCAATATCCGATCGAGCTCAGTGAATACTTCCCCCCAAAAAGCTTGTACCCCAGGGCAGAGCCATGCCATGTGGAAAAAGTCGGCAACCGGCGTTCAGCAATGCTCACACTCCGCCGAGGGCCGGAGGCCATATCGATGTAACCGTTCGGGAGTGTAATACTCCCGCTGAAGGAACTTGAAATGCACCAACCTGTGCCTGCCATTGAGGGAGATTTTACGTGTACTGGAACAGCAGTATCGCCACATGTTGTCGTCGACGGGCGACTGCAGATCTTCCTGCCATGCTGCCCTAGCTTTAGAGTGCAGCAGGCGCTGATGCGCCACTCCCAACCTGTTGACATGCAAGATTAATTTAGCAGGTGTTTTAGTTTTAATGATATAGGTCAGTTCAGGGACCTCCTCAGGCTCCTCCATAGCCGAGCCCAGTTCCTCCCGGAACGCCGAGCGCAGCCTGTGAAACTGGAATTTCTGGAGTAATGAGGGGCCCGATGTCGTGGGGGTGAGCTGATCCCAAGTTTTTAATGTGCCCTCGGTAAACAGATCCTCCATCTTCGCGATTCCGAGAGAGCAAAGGGCCTCAACGACGCCTTTCTCTCCGAAGGGGTCCAGCCAGAGCGCCCATTCTATCGGCATCAGTGGGGAATACAACATAGTACAGTCGCGGGCACGCCCCAGGGCATGGCATGCGTGGTTAGTCGCCTTAAGGGAATCCATTCGTCTGACAGAGCGATCTACCGGGAGGCAGATCGTGGCAGGCAAGGGGAGCAGGTCTGCAAACAGTTTTTCTAGAATTAGATGCGGCGTGCGTGCGTCGCCGTGGACCCATGAGTGCAGATGAGCAGCTTGCGCTACTCAGTAGTAGCGTTCCAAGTCCGGGGCACCCAGACCCCCCATCTCGCAGGGGAGAATTAGTGTTGCCCACTGTATCCTGGGTTGCTTGCCGCCCCAGGCCAGTCGGATTAGGACTTGTGTGAGCTGTCTAAAAAAGGCCTTCAATAGCACCACTGGAATATTTGTGAAAAGAAACAGAAACCGGGGCAGCACGATCATTTTCATGATGGCGATCCTGCCTAGGAGGGATAGCGGGAGTTTACACCAAGTGTCTACATCATCGACTAATTTATTGAAGGCCACGCCGTAGTTATCCCGGACTAGGACCTCCGGGTCGGTGTGCAGTCGAATACCCAAGTACCTGACCGAGTCTGTGGACCACTTCAGGGGGTACTCCATGTCCAAGGGATGTGTCACTGGAGTGAGAGGGAAAGCAATAGATTTATCCCAATTCACCCGTAAACCTGAGAGTGAGCTGAAGCAGACCACCTCCCGGAGAACCTCGGACAAATTTGACTCCGGGTTTCGGACGTATAGCAAGGTGTCATCAGCGTACGTCGATATCCCTATTTTGTAGGTGGGAAAGCTTATCCCCTCCAGACTGTGGTACTCTCTTTTAGCGCACGCCAGGGGTTCCGCCACCAGCGCATAAAGTAGAGGCGAGAGGGGGCAGCCCTGCCTAGTTCCCCTGCCAATATGGATCAGTTCCGACACCCTGTCTCCCAATTTCAGTCTGGCTGACGCGCGGTGGTACAGTGCACCAATCCTCTGCAGAAACGGTTCGCCCAGGCCCAGCTTCCAAAGCACTCTAATCATAAATGGCCATTCGACAGAATCGAATGCCTTCTCCATGTCCAGGAATATCGCTAGTGCCCTGTTCTCCTGTCGGACATGTTGCATCGTTCCCAGCACTGTGCGTATGTTGTATGTTAGATTTCTGCATGGAACGAATCCAGACTGTTCGGGCGCAACCAGCTCTGGGACCAAGAGAGCCAGCCGATTGGCCAGTACTTTGGCGTATATCTGGGCGTCCACGTTTAGCAGACTAAGAGGCCTTTATGAACTGCAGAGGTCCGGAGGTTTCCCCGGCTTCGGAATGGTGACCAGCAACGCCTCGCGCATAGTGAGGGGCATCTCACCGTCCTCACTGATCGCGTCGAAGAGGGTGATCAGGTGTGGGAGCAAGATGTCTTTGTAGGCCTTATAGAAGCCCACCGTGAGCCCGTCGGAACCCGGTGCACTACCCGCTCTCATGCCGGCGAGGGCCTCCAAAATTTCGTCTTCCTGAAAGGGGGCCATCAAAAATTCCCTGTCTGAATTCCACAGGAAAGGCATGGCGATATGGTCCAGATAATCGTCCATTTCGTCCTCAACGCCCTGTGTTTTGGACTGGTAAAGTTCGGCGTAATAGCGTCTGAAAGTCACAAGAATTTGCTCCTCATCAGTGACCACGTCACCCTCTGGGGAGCTCAATTTGTCTATCACTAGAGGTCTCCGAGAGCCCCTAACCATACGAGCCAGAAGGGCGCCCAGCCTATCTCCCTCCCCGTAGACCCGGGCCGTAGCGTTTTTTTCCATGTAGAGAATCTCTCTGTCTGCCAGTGACTGATACTCCGACAGTAAAGGGGTGAGCACCAAGCTAATGTCGGGGCCAGGGTCCTGAAGTTGTCGGCTCTCCAGGTCCGCCAGCTTAGCTTCTAACGCTGTCAACTCCCGTCTAATGGTGCGCAACATACTGGAGTGTTTTGACATAGCCATGCCTCTAATAAAAACCTTGAATGTCTCCCAGACCGTGAAAAAGTTATCAACAGAGCCCATATTTGTAGCAAAAAACTTATCAATGTCTTCCGCCAGTTCGCCCCGAAAGACATCATCCAACAGGGCGAAGGGGGGGAACCTCCAGGTAAAGGCCGGGATACCCTTCCTAGCAGTGGAAAGATGCAGCAGAATGGGGGAGCGGTCCAAGAGGGTGCGCGGGAGAACCTCGCAGGTGCCAATACTGCTCAGGACAGGAGGAGTCGCCAACCAATAATCTATTCTGGTGTGGATGTTATGGTATGCTGAATAGTGTGTGAAGCCACCTTTCGAGGGGTGTTTATCCCTCCAGACATCAACCAGGTCAAGTTTGATCAGTTCAGCTTTCATGTAGGCGGCGGAGGCCACCAGCCGACGAGCAGGGCCAGAGGAGCGGTCCCTCTCAGGGTCAAAGACAAAATTAAAATCACCTCCCCATAACATCCCAGGCTGTGCGTGAGACCTACAGTGTGTGGACAGGGCAGCAGGGTTGTCATAATTGGGGCCGTAAACGTTAACGATCAGCAGGTCAAGTCCCTTACCCACACATCTAGCTAGGACATATCGACCCTCCGTATCTGCCACTAACGGGATCAATTTCAGTTGTGAGGAAGGGCTGACCCAGGTTAGTACCCCCCGGGAATGTGTTGTGAAGCCAGCCGCCACTGTATGTCCCGCCAACCCACGAGACTGTAACATCCTACTGTTGATGGGCAAATGGGTTTCTTGCAGGAGGGCCAGATCAACATGATGTTGGTGTAGGTAACTAAGGACCTTCCTCAACTTGCGGTAATCGTTCAGGCCCCGCACGTTCCAAGTCATCATTTTCAGAGTGTGTGGGGTATGTGTGGGATCATTCAGAGCAGCATTCGACATAGCAAGGGCATTTGAACCATCGTATCACCAGGGATGGCGATAGCGCCGCTCCCTAGGTCGAGAGCAACCACTAGCAGCACTGGATAACGAACAAAACGCAGCAGTACACATTTCCCCGCTTTAGTCAGCTGGCACTTCAATTCGGGTACATTTCCACATAGCATTCCACTCAAAGCAATTTCGAACTCCCCAAAACCATTAAAACAAGAACCCCCGTCAGTAGCCCCCCCCAACCCAACCACCCGCTCCCCCACCCACCCACAGCCGACCACCCCCAACCAGGTCAGACAGGCCCCAAAGTCAACCCCCATCAACCCAAAAATAGCAAGGTTTAGTACTTTTTGAAAATCGACTCCCCAGGGAGTCACACAGCCAAAGGCACCGGGGCAGAGCACGCCTGTAAGGAACAGCACCACCTACTGTTCTACCGCATATATCTAGTTCGACTCTCCGGCCTGCCCCCGCTATTTATTCAGTGTCCATAGGAAATCACAATAATGTGCTCCCCAATCCCACCAACCTCCCAACCGTTGAACGCTGGCCTGTGCATACCCCCACGCAGCGATGTCCTCCCCCCGCTTCAATAATCGCCATAGAATAAGTCCAGGCCAACTGCCTGCCCTATGCGAGGGCCCACTCGTTTCGTATGCTGCACCACCCAGCAGGACTGACAGTCATAGTGCAACCCAGACTTACCGCCCCCCAAGGGGGTGGTTCAGCTCCTCCATTTGAGGAATAGTGTCCTCTCCGCGTTGAGGAGAGTCACATGCTCCACTAGTATCCATCTAGTCCTGCTCATCCATGTGCGAGACTGAACCAGTGTCGTCCTCATGGTTCTTCTGTGTCTCCTTGCGCTCCCGGGTCCATTCCTTCAGGGACTTCTGAAGGTCTCTAGGATCTGTGAAAAAGTGGGAGTGCCCCCCTTTGTTGATGCGGAGTTTGGTGGGGTACAGCATCGCGTAGTCCAGGCCCAGCATACGCAGTTATTTTTTGTACGGCGTAAACTGTCTCCGTTCCTCCTGGACTTTAGCCGTGAAATCCGGGTAAAGGGAGATGTCCATGCCCTCATGTTGTAGCTTGCCTTTGTCTCTCGCCAGGCGCAAGGCAATGTCCCTATCACGGAAATTGAGAAGCTTGGCGATGATGGGGCGAGGGGGCGCGCCCGGCTGTGGTTGTGGACCCAACGTACGGTGCGCCCGTTCCACGATAAACATGGGAGAAAAGGCCTCCTCCCCGAGCAAAATCTTCAACAGTTTCTCTACAGAGAGTTCCATTTTGCCAGTCTGGGTGGTTTCCGCCACGCCCGTGATGCGGATATTAGATCTGCGCGAACGCGCCTCCAAATCCTCTGTCTTATCTCGAATTACCTGGAGGAGTCTGCCGAATTGTTTCCTGTCCTTGTCCCATTCGGTTTGCGCCTCCGTGAGACGCCGTTCCGCCATGTCCAGGCGCTCCGCGTGCTTGTCGACCCGTTCCGCCATGCGGTCCATACGGTACGACAGCGCGTCTATTTTAGAGCCAACAGACGCGATACTGTCCTGTATGCCCTTTTCCATGGCAGCTAGCATGTCCCGCAGCTCAGTGGTCGCCGGGCCAGTCGCAGTGGCCCCCTTTGGGGATGCTTCCGAGGCCGGTGCATCCGATCCTTTCGGCCGACGCCGATCAAAGGAGAGTTTTGCCTGCGTGGCGTCGTTCTTTCCCATGGTCGTCTCAAGCAGCGGGCGGACGCGGGGATGTTGAGCACCTCACTCCCTCCAGTCGGCTGGGATAGCGTTTGAGTCTCTCCTGGCGGCGATCCGATGCCACCGGTCGCCGAGGCTTCTAGGCCGGAGTTGGCAGCGCAGAGTACCCAAGATGGCGCCCGTGAGTAGGGACCAGCAGCCGCTAACCACTCTAGCAAAGTCTGCACGCGGCCCTGGACGATATCGGTACAAAAGTCTCAGCACCAGACCCACAACTCAATAGTGGGGAGGGCCGTAGGTGCACCGGAACACACCGGGTCTGATGTGCGTCTGCAATCACTCCGTTGCCGCGGGGACACCACCACGTTGCTCAAAAACACAGCTTCAGCGCCGCCAAGGACCCACTTCGTTTGAGGGCAAATGTTCAAGAAGGGGGGTGGCAGCCAGGGAGGGGAAGGCGCACCCGCACCGGTCAAGAAAATGCCTGGGCTCGGCCCGTCTGATCACCACTCCGTCTCTACCGGGCTCCACGGCCACACGTCGGGTGACGTCGCCCGGCCAGCCCTCTAGGATAGTCCGCGGCGTCAGACCCAGTCCGCCGCCGCCGGGCCACCAAAGATCCTCGCTTCAATCCACTCGGAGGAACTCGCCCGCCAGGGTCAGGAAGCCTCTCACTGATGCCTTGGGGTCTCAGTGGGTGTAGAAGAGCCGAATGTGGAAGGTTGGACACTTTGAAGGATAAATTAGCAGGATTTTTCCGGGGCTAAGGCGAGAAGCCGAAGGCTCACACGTCCGCCATCGACGCTGGCTAGCTCCGCCCTCCTCAGACTAGAAACAGTGCTTGCCACTCTCTGGCGGACAGACGGAGAAGTAGATGAAAAGACAAGTGGGAAGGCAGGGTGAGATGAGGCAGATGCAGAGGCAGTGTCAGGAGGAGTACCAGGAGTGGTAGTCAATACAGTAGTTAAAGTTGCAGGAAGTATAGGAAGAGCAGGTGTAAAGGCTGGTGACCGTTGGGAAGGCTGCACCGGAGGAATAGGAGCCAGCTGAAGAATAGCTGGTGGGTGCTGTGGAGGAAAATGTTATGTTATGTTATGTTATTAAAAATTTGTAAAGCGCACGTACGCCCAAGGGCTTCTTGGCGCTGAAAAGATAAAAGAAAAAACATAACAAGGGGTGAATCTGCCGGACGCGTTATTTTAAGTAGGCTTTTGTAAAAAGATGTGTCTTGTATGCCTTTCTGAAGGCGAGGAGATCTTTACTCTGTCTAAGGGCTAGTGGCAGAGAATTCCATAGGGTGGCTGCTAGGAAATGGAAACTACTGCCACCTTGTCGTTTTTTCTTAAAACGAGGAACTTCAAGAAGGTCTTTGTAAGCAGATCTTAGGTTCCGTGAGGGAGCATATCTGCCAATTAGCTGTCTGATGAATAGAGGTCCCTTGCCTTGCAGGAAAAGGAGGTATAACAACCATGGGTTGCACAACTAAAGGTTGAGGAGGTGCTGTAGCATTTTGCGCATAGGGGGTTGGTGAGCTTAACAAATGCGACATTAGGGGATCTTTTCCAAGCTCTTTTGCTGCTTCCTGCTGAAGATGCGGCAAAACTGGGTAGCATTTATCTATTACCATTTTAATTTGCATGTGCAACTGCTCACTCATCTGTTCTTCTCTTATTGTCTTTATACTGCATAGCAGCTTGCATTATTGAGATACCCCTTTCTCTCTTATTTTTCTTCGCTAATTTAATTTCCTTTTGTTTGGCCTCCTTACGCCATAGGCGGAAAGAGTCAAACATCGCCGGCCGGGCTTTCTTCTTAAAAAGTTTAACTTCGAGATTATCTAGGATTTCCGTATCAAAACTACCATATTGGGGCCATTTTAAAACACCGTCCTTTCTGGTGTATTTGATCCATACTTCATTGTATGTGATGGGGCCTACCCCATGTTTCACATATAGTTCATAGGTTGGAGTTCCAATCGGAGGAACCGGACACGAGTCCTCCAGTCGGGAGTCCCTATTATTACAACCAAGACAAAACAAATTTCCAAGTCTGCTAAGACCAGACATCTTCGCTCTTTAGTCTAGCTTCAAACTTCAAAGGATTATCCATTACAATATTCTCGTGAATACACGAGTCCTTCGGCTTTGGCGCTTGCAAGTTCCAAATCAAAGCGGTCCCGAAGGGACACTAAACAAACTAAGGACTGGGAGACGCTCCACTTATACTTAACTGGGGTATCGATGGCGTCACCAGAAGATTCGTCTATTGTTTCGCTCTACCAAACATCAAGGATCCAAATCAGGGCGACAGCCAGGGCAGCAGTCCTTTGTAGCCGTTGGGAAGTGGGGAACCTCGCAGCAAAGACTTTCGGACCACGTCGACATGCAGGGGTCGATGAAGTGGCGGCCTTCCTCCAGAATTTTCACACGAAGCTCCTCACGAACCTCAGGCTTGGACCGGTACCGCTGGTATCGCCCCATGTTGGGCGCCAACTGACGTACTGGGTTTTTCAGAACTGGTACTGATCCGGTAACCCAGCGGTGTCAGGGGCAAAACCCAAAGACCTCGAGTACTTTCCTGATTCAGACCACAGAAACACGAGTCTTCTAGGTGAAGTCAAGATCGAATTTATTGGCTGCAACCAAGTAACAAGCGTCCTAGAAGTACAACAGCACGGTGTGTATATTCTCAGGAGACTGCTCAACATTACAGAACCAGGCATCTCTTTTTATACAAAATAGTAAGCTTCAGGCTAACATTCTTAGATTTACAGTGCAAACATTCTTAGATTTACAGTGGGCTATTCACATATTTTAACTACAAAGAAAAGGCAGAGTCATGATGACAAGTCCACATTCCAGTTCGTCCAGCCCACAGCAAATTACCCAGCAAGGCCCAACATTTTCATCAGATATCGGTGTACCCCCAATAAAACCGGGCTCCTCCTCATCATAAAGGAAAAGGAGAGAAAAGAGCAGGGACAGGTGTGAGTAAGATTTGGGCGGGGTGTGTGCACGATGGGAACAGTTTATGGCCTGTTGTGCCTTGATGCTATCTTGTTCGGCCACTGGAAGAGGGACTGACCAAACAGGTTTAGCCTGGGGCAATGGTTCCAGCTTGCCCTGGTCACAGAAAAGTCAATTAAGGTGTATGTGTCCTTTGATATCGAATTCAACTGTAGCGACAAGCCTATGTGAAGGGCAACTCACAAAAAGGTCGTCAAGCGTAAAATGGAACCCAAGGGTTCAAAATACAAAAATGACGATTTAGAGGTAATATCGTTACTCGATTATGACGAAAATGCTTGTGCATAGTGTACTAGTCATTATCGGTCTTTTGATATAAAAATCGTCATGCTACGACAAAGTTTGTTGCACGAGTCCAGAATTTTTCAGAACTACAGTAACATCAGAGGGGGTTCTCCCTTGGGAGGTTCTGAGATCAAAGATTGGGGACTCCTTCTCTAGATTTAAATATATCCAACTTTGCTCCTGGTTTGCCGCTGAGAAGGAGAACATCGGCGGTAACTGGGACATCGAGCTTGCGCTCCAATCCCCTGGTTTTAGGAAGAGGGAAGTGGGACTTTGGTACAGAAAAATCCTTGAGGCAGAGGAAATACAGGCCCCCCCCATTACATCTTGTTTGGAGCTCGTCTAGTTTGGAGGCTGCCTCAGTCACCCTTTACGATACATCTCTCCAATATCTGTATAAATATGTGAGGTCTGCCTCTCTCAAGAAAAATCATGTTTATGCTATTAACAGGCTATACTATGCGCCGAAAAAAATTGCGAAGTTTGTTAGCCCGTCCCCTTTGTGCCCTAGATGTTGACTGGCAGAGGCAGATGACATCCATGTCTTATATGATTGTCCTATCGTGGGTCCTTTTTGGGCTACTGTGGAGAAGGCATTGGAGAGCATTTTTAAGGTTAAACTCAGTTTGAATACAGTTATAGTTTTATTTGGATTGGACACTGATCTTATTTGTGGGTTAAGGGGGACACAGGTGGCCTTATTTTTCCACCTTAATATTATTGCACGTAGAGAGATCTGCAAGCTATGGTAGGATGCTAGCCCTCCCCCGTATGAAAATTGGCTTCGAGCTGCACTCAGAATTGCACGTTTGGAATCTGGTATGGCACATAATGTAAATAGCTCTGTTTGGGAACCTTTGATAGAATGGGGAATAGAAATGAGGCTGGTCTAAAGCCCCAAAATGTCCTATGATTACACCATGCGCCGGAACAAAGGGGGCAGGCCGGGTAGGCTCCAGGTAAAAGCAAGAACTTCACTCCTGGGCGCCCAGGACGGAATGGGGATGTTAGCGTTCAATTGCACTTGCCAATGGTGAAATGAGGACAAAAAAAAACTAGACACCCAAGGAAATTCAGGATGGGGTCAATTGACCGCCTCCCACCAGGGTCTGTTAGCCAGAATCCCTTGCAAACCTAAATAAATGTTTAAAAAAACACATTTTCCTCACATTTCTATGGTGGAAAGTTCTGGAATCTGCGTGGATCCACAAAATTCCACCCACCCCGTGTTCCCGAACGTCTTCCGATAAAAATGGTACCTCACTTTAGTGGAGGGCCTAAGTACCTGCCACAGGAAACGGCCCAAAACATAACGTGGACACACCACATTTTCGCGGTGAAAATGGACCCTTTTTCAACAAAATGCTTAGCTGTAGATTTTTAACCCTAGCTCTGCAGGCACCTAGGAAAAACTAGCAAACCTATACATTTTTCTCATCTTTCTGTGGTGGTGCCTTATTCGTGTGGGAGGCTTATTCGTGTGGGAGGCTGAAGTACCCAGGACAGGCTAGGGCCCAAAACATGATGAGGCGACTTCAAAATTGGCTATCACAAAACAACCTGGTTTTGCAAGGGGGTCACCTTGGTTTTTGGCCCGGTGCTCGGCAGCCAGCTAGGGAAACCTATCAAACCCACATATTTCTGAGAACTAGACACCCAAGGGGTTTGAGGGAGGTATAGCTTGCATGGATTCCCCAAAGCTTTCTTACCCAGAATCCCCTGCAAACCTCAAATTTAGCTGAAAAAAAATCACTTTTTCCACACATTTTTGTGTGGGAAAGTTGTGGCATCGTCGGGCAGACACACATTTCCTACCACCCAGCGTTCCCCAAGGTCTCCCGATAAAAATGGTGCCTCACTCATGTGGGAGGCCCAAGTACCCACGACAAGCTAGGACCCAAAATGTATTGAGGCGACTTCAAAATTGGCTATCACAATACAACCTGGTTTTGCGATGGGGTCATCTCGGTTTTTGGGCCGGTGCTCGGTGGCCAGCTAGGAAAACCTATCAAACCCACACATTTCTAAAGACTAGACACCCGGCTGATTCCAGGGAGGTATGGCTTGCGTGGATCGCTCAACATTTTCCTACCCAGAATCCACTGCAAACCTCCAATTTAGCTGAACAAATCACTTTTTCCACACATTTTTTTGTGGAAAAGTTGTGGTATCACTGGGCAGACACGCATTTCCTACTACCCAGTGTTCCCCAAGTTCTCCCAATAAAAATGGTGCCTCACTCATGTGGGAGGCCCAAGTACCTGCAACAAGCTAGGGCCCAAACAACCATATCACTTGAACTCACACAAACATACTGCTGCCATGCAAGGGACCATCACATTCGTATGCCACAAGACATAATGACTTTGACTACATTTTACCACCTGTCAAGTCTCCACCTCCTTCTTCCAGAATGTTACAGAACGCATGCCCTGTGAACCTTTATTAATGGCTTCCATGACAGCCACATGAGGCTGAGGAAGACATGTCTTTCATGCACCTTTAGTGCACTCACTATGATAAATCCAACTCCTTCCAGTTTGTGGATGCAAGTTGGTGCTTCAGTATGCCGTACAGCCCATTCCTCAAGCTGAACAAGCATATCTTCCTTTGAAACTAAGGCAAACATGCTGGAAATTTTCAAAAGATAACATCATAAACTATGAACGGATGAATGTGAAACAAGGGTAGTACGTGAAAACGTAGCATATGTCTAATCCACCGTTATGTGCAGGGACTGTTATGCACTTATCATACAGCAAACTGACCATCTACTAAGTTCTAACAGAGGATGAAAATGGCAAGCAGCATTAAGTACTACAGTAAATTCCGTGTGAGTGTGGCAGCAATGGATTTGAATCCATGGGTGAAGAAGTCAGGATGGGTATCTATACTACCTTTACTATCTGCCTTCTACCTTTGCAATATTCCTTGGAAAGCATACCTACTGTAAGCTGTTCTAACCCATTCATGTGTCTGTCCTCAGAGTCCTGACTAACCCTGTCCAATTGTTAAGAGACCCTATACTAATACCTTCCATATTTAGCTACTTGAAGCTTGAGTGAACATTTCTGTCACGAGCAATCAATGCTCTCGCAATGCTCTATCCAACTCCTTTCACTTTGTGGATGCAAGTTGGCGGGTGCCCGAGTATGCCGTAAAGCCTATTCCTTGAGCTAAGCAAGCATATGTACCTTTGAAACTAAGGCAAACATGCTGGGAATTTTCAAAAGATAACATCATAAACTATGAACGGAGGAATGTGAAACAAGGGTAGTCCGTGACAACATAGCATATGTCCAATCCACCGTTATGTGCAGTGACTGTAATGCACTTATCATACAGCAAACTGACCATCTACTAAGTTCTAACGGAGGATGAACATGGCAAGCAGCATTGACCCATAAGTACTGCAGTAAATTCAGTGTGAGTGTGGCTGCAATGGATTTGAATCCATGGGTGAAGAAGAAGTCAGGACATGTATCTATACTACCATTACTATCTGCCTTCAACCTTTGCAATATTCCTCGGAAAGCTTACTTACCGTAAACTGTTCTAACCCGTTCGTGTGTCTGTCCTCAGAGTCCTGACTAACCGTGTCCAATTGGTAAGAGACCCTATACTTATGCCTTCCATCTCTAGCTACTTGAAGCTTGAGTGAACATTTCTGTCATGACCTATCAATGCTCTCACAATGCTCTATCCAACTCCTTCCAGTTTGTGGAGGCAAGTTGGAGGGTGCCGAGTATGCAGCAAAAACATTTCTCAAGCTGAGCAAGCATATCTACCTTTGAAACTAAGGCAAACATGCTAGAAAATTTTAATAACTTCCTAAAGAGAACATCATAAACTATGAAGAACGGTTGAATGTGAAACACGGGTACTCCATGACAGCGTGGCATATGTTCTGTCCACCAGTATGTACAGCGTGGGGACTATAAGGAACTTGTCAATTGACAAACAGAACAATTACCACGTTCTGAAAGCAGATAAAGGTGTTGAGAAGTCCATGATATCATGAAGTAGAGAAAGAAATATCCTGCAGCTGCTTACATAGTGAAGGAGTGGTCCACAGACTGTAGGTATCCATTCACACCAACTGAAAGGATAACCTATTGGCAACTCCACCTCAGTCAATTTCCCAGTATTTTGCTTTAGTGTGATACAACATAAAAGCAAGTAGGAAAACAGAAGGCAGGCTTACTTGGGCACTGGGGACAGTAAACACGACTCTCCTGCCTCTTTCCCTGCATCGAGTACACTTTACAACAATGACACGGTCGCTCCTTTTTGGGTGTTGCAGGAATTTTTTCTGCAAAGTGTCACTCCTGCAGCCTTTCCACATCTTCCAGAACACATGAAGTGGAGGCTTCTGCTTCTGTAGCAGTAAGACTTTCAATCACAGACAATTGAAAGTCAAGGAAAGACATGAGTCTTCCTGTAGTGGTCTCACGATAAACAACATACGCATTGTATGTTGCCATCTGGATCTGGTGTGTAAACAGTTTTTGATACCAAGTGCGAGTTTTACGACTCGCATTGTATGGCTGAAGAACCTGGTCGTTCTTGTCCACTCCGCCCATGTACTTGTTGTACTCAAGTGTACAGGTGGGCTTGTGAACTTTTGCTATCTGACCCCAAACCGTTACAGGGGAAGTGCTCTCAGCATGAATTGTAGTGAGCAGGTACATGACATGCCTATCTGAGAACTTGACTGCGAGCAGTTCGTTTGAACGCAGCGCAGTGCTCTGGGATTTCTGGAGCTTCTTGTAAACAAGCTCCTGCAGGAATCCTTTGCGGCGACAACGCATTGTACCGCAAGCCACTGGGCCAGCTTTGTAGAGTTCACTGAACAGCTCTGCTCCTGTATAGAAATTGTCCCTATAAAGGTTATAACCTTTGTGAAGAAGTGGCTGGACAAGCTCCCATACAATCTTTCCTGTGACCCCTAGCATAGGAGGGCAACCTACTTGGTTAAGAGTTGTGTCCTTCCCTGTATACACTCTCAAGCTGTACTCATAGCCAGTCGAGCTTTCACACAGCATGTACAGCTTGATGCCATAGCATGCGCGTCTGCTAGGAATGTACTTCCTAAACAGCAGCCACGCTTTATACAAGATCAAGGACTCATCAATGGCTATATTCTTTCCAGGAGTATAAACCTCTGAAAACATGGAAGACAAATGTTCCATGACAGGCTGAATTTTGAACAACCTGTCATGGTCTGGATGGTCCCGGAGCAATGCAGTAGGATTGTCATTGAAATGCAGCATGCATTGCAATAGCAGAAAATGATCTCTGCTCATGTATGGCGTGAAGATGTGGGTTAACCAAACCGTGCGGGTAGACCAGTAGGATAGCATGGTTGGTTTATGCACTTCCCCAATTTTAAGCATGAGGCCTAAAAATGTCTTCAGCTCCCCTACAGAAGTGGGAGTCCACTTGCGTGCACTAGAATAAAGCCCAAGAGTGCCTCCTTGCTCGCTCAGAAATTGTTTAGCACGCAAATTTGTTTGCTGCACAATTTCGTCAAGGAAGTCAACCCCAAACAAGAGATGGAAGTAGTAAAAATTCTATATCAACTTTACATCCAGCGTCACCAGTGAAAGGCGGAATTTGGGGCTGAACTAAATTGGGAGGCTGCCAAGACAGCACTCCGTCTGTGCTTCCAGCCGCACGTGCCTGCACTCTGGGTTGCTCTAACCTGTTACGGGTGTCCTGCTGCACATACTATGCTGGCAAAGGGACAGCACGACTGACATTGTCTCCTTCAGAATCGCTGTACGATGAGTCATCAGATGGAACTGCGCCGACTGAAAAGTCACTCCCAGATTCAGCTCCATTGTCCTCTCCCTCAGATGCTGTCTCAGTTTCTGATGTCTCAGTCTCTGATCCTGCCTCAGAGCTGGACTCCAGAACCAGATTTAGGGCCTGGGCAGCATTCGTCCAACGATATACCATCTCTGCTAGTGCCTAAACTATCCTTTTAAAACACTATCCTACGTAGAAGGCAGATAGATTGTTGGTTTTAAGGTGGATGTGTATGTGAGTGAAGTGTTTAAATCAATAATGACAAAGTCACCTTACCTTTGCGAAATCCGTACTCTCTCCAAAAAGACTAAGAAAGAGATAAAAAAGACACAGTATTACTTTACCTTGCGACATACCCATCATCGCAGCCTTTTAGCGCTGGTGGGAGCCAGTGCGACCATTATTTTGGCGCCAAGATGCCTACGGGTGAACGTGTGCTTTAAAATCGCACACTATGACCTCCTTTGATGCGCCCACTACTATCCTTGCAAACGTGCCCCTCATCTCTCCATAGCCCCTCTCTCACTTACATTTAATCTGTTACAAAGTGTTTCTACTGCGTGACTTTACTAATCCACTTAGCTGTCTACATAATACAGATCTGTTTGTTTCAGCATACCCTTTCTGGAGCTGAGCTTTGGGGGACTGAAAATCTAAGAAATTTGACGCTATCGGAAAACAAATTTTGAGAAAAGCCACTAGTGTTCCGCTAAGTACCCTGCTGACACCATTAATGTGGGATCTTGGAAAAAAATCTGTCCAAGATCTTGCTTCCCTACGCCCCCTACTGTATTGGCGTAGGATTTGGACCACAGAAGAACTACAGCATTATGCGGGGGGCCTAAAGGAAATAATCGCCAAAGTTCCTCCCATAAAATACACTGGATGAAGGCCATTAGGTCCCTGTTATTCAGCCTAGGAATGGGGGAACTCTGGGATGACCCTGCAAATGCGGTATTCCCCTCCAAAAGAATTCTGAAGGCAAAGTATTGGGAGATGGTTAATCTAAAAGCATGTACAAAGGGTCTTCCTTTACATCTAACAGGTCGTTTTCTGGAATTTAAGGCTCAACCGAAGCTGGAATTATATTGGGATGCCATAGAGAAGCAGTATGACCGTAAACTCTATTTCCAACTTAGAGTAGGCTCCCTCCCAATAAGGTCATTTACAGCCAAATGGGCAAGAGAAAACGGCAATGATAAATGCCCTAGGTGCAGGGATGAACAAGAGTCTATAAGTCATCTTCTCTTTTTTTTGTCCCCTTTATGTTGCTCCCAGATCGATGTGGGGGAAACCTATTTGTAAAGTGATTGGCACCCGCAGACATGAAGAGGCACTAAGAATTCTATGTACAGACCCCACCCCCCCACCCCCAATTGCTATAGCTGTGGCCAAGTTTTTTAAATGGGCATGGGTAATTCGGGCAAAACAATTACGGCAGTGAAATGAGAATGTAATATCCATCTACTTAATTTAGCTGTAAATATAGGGGATGTATCATTTAATTGAGCTTTGTGTAATAACTCCCTGGACTGTATACATATTGAGTTTTATGGATTTTATGAATTTAAAGATATACCATATTCGGCAATAGTCCTTTGTAGTTTAATCTCTTTTTAAATATTTATTGTATACATTTTAATGGTACTTTATATATTGGGAAATGTGTATTTTATGTTCTGCTTTTATGGCTTAATTGTCGAATAAAGTTTATGAATTGACAGTGAGTGTGTGAGTGAGTGAAAGCGTGTCTCATTAGTCTTGTGAGTGGGTGTGAGTGTTTGAGTGGGTAAGTCAGTAGGTGTGTGAGTGTCTCAGTAGGTCTGAGTGGGTGTGTGAGTGTCTGAGTGGGTCTGTGAGTGAGTACATGAGTCTCTGAGTGAGTCTGTGAGGGAGTGCATGAGTCTCTGAGTAGGTCTGTGAGTGCATGAGTCTCTGAGTGGGTCTGTGAGTGAGTGCGTGAGTCTCTGAGTGGGTCTGTGAGAAACTGTGTGAGTTTCTGAGTGGATTTGTGTGTGAGTGCATGGGTCTCTGATTGGGTCTGAGATTGGGTGCGTGAGTCTCTGAGTGGATCCGTGAGGGGGTACGTGAGTGTCTAAGTGGCTAAAGCCGAGTTCCAAGATGGCTGCCAACACTTCCTGGTTGAAGCGTTGACACCAAATCACAGCTCCGCAGATCTCTGACAAGCTTGCTATTATTTGCGAAGGTTTTGTGATCGTACATATACAAATTTGGATTTCCTTTAATTTCTCACAAAGTACTGAACAGATTGTCACCAAATAACTGAAAGCGTGGTCTGCATACCCAAAGCTACCTTTCTGACAAATTCAGTATAATTTGGTCTAGTGGTTTGGGCTGTAGTCGTGCTCAAAGCGTCCATGGGAATTAACATCAGAAATGCACTTTATTTTTACCGCCTACCCATTTCTCCTCTCCCTGCTTTATGAATCACCCCAAAACTTTTCATGTGGAACAAGAATCACTTGCACACTTTTTTGGATACATTTTATGAAGATTTGTCAAATGGTGCCAAACATATAGGCAAGTCAAAAAGGTTTTTCCAATGGAAATGGTCCTAACTATTAACTATCTACTGGCGAAAGGCCAGTGGGTAATATAGGTAATATATGTGTGTGTATATATATATATATATATTTTTTTTTTTTTTAAGCAGTGCTGGGGTGCATGTGTGTTTTATCGCAGGCAAAACATTATTCCCAAGACAGATTCTTCTCTTTCTTTATAAATAGATCACTAGAGATCCGGCCTTCAGTCCTAACCCGCAGCCTGGCTGATGAGGCGGCAGTTATTCAAAGCATGCACGCGGGCCTTAATCCGCCGAGATCGCTGCCTGAGTAATCAGCAAACTCCTTTTTTTTCATAATGTATTCAAATTTTACCCAAGGTTCCCACTCTCAGCATCACTTAATGAGCGCGGTAAGCCTGACAGAGCATATATGCTTCATAAGGAGGCTTTCAGGGTGGGAAAGGCAGTTCGGAGAAAGAAAGCCACTGCGATTCCTCATAACTCATTCATTCCTGTTGCCTGGCATTTGAAGAAAAAAAAAGAGATAGGCTGAAGCCTAGTAGCTGGAAAATTGGTGGGTATTTTAGGACCTGAGCTACATTATCTCACTTCTCTCGCTCTCTCTGCACCTGTAACAAACAGCTTTTTCTATAATGGCCTTTACATTATGTTGCATTGTATTAGCAAAGAAGTGGAATAATCACAGCCTTCATTAAGTATGTGGAGGAAAAAAACACGTTCTGATAGAAAATCCTCAGTTTCCTTTTCCCAGGAGCGCAGCTAAATGAGCCCCTCCCCCCTCCACCGATTGTGAAAGTGACCTTCCCCACTGCCCCAAATCATAAATTGGAATCAGAAGGCTGCTTGGCTTGGAAATGATTGGCAAGAGAGTAATTACCCACGCTCCCTCGCAGGGGTCGCGTGCGCTCTCAAAGCCCCCCTCCCCCTTTCGAGGGCCGTGGAGTCTAGATAATGAATAACAGCGCGCGGGGACATTGTGCGGCGCGGAAGAACGCCTTCCGAGATGCAGGTGGCAGAGGCTATTAAGGTTGCGGGTCTCCGTGTCACGGGGATGACAAAGGAGATCAGGCGTCGTTGAAATGAACTTTGGATCCAATCACTGCCGGGGTCACCGGGAACGGCAGAAAGGACTTCCAGGCCATGATGAACTACAAGGCCCTCCTGCGGACATGTAGAATTTAAGCGACGGTCATGTCTCCTCCCTTGGTGAATAGGAAAAGTGATCCCTTGATGTTTCTCACTAATTTGTACTGTGCATTTTAGCCATCATATATTAGGATTGTGCCATTCATAAGAAAAAATATTCATAGGAAAACAGGTAGCCTTTAACCTACCCATGAGAGTGATCACCTTACTTGCAACACGGAAAATAAATCAGCATTATACTTACTCTTCAATTAGGGTCACTTCAGAGCTTAATAACCCCGTCTTTACTTCATCACTTTTCGGCCTGGCTAAACTGAATGCACTAGTGCCAGATTGAACTCTAATTCGGACCAACTGACTGACGTTTTGTTTTCGTGAGTTGGCGCAAAAGGGTATTTTTACATTTTTCAAGAGGTGAAGATGTTGTTGCAAGATGGTTGCGCCGATCGCTGAGTAATCCACATAATCTGAAAATACTGGAAGATTGCACACGTGTAACACCTAATGGGGCCCTCTTTGGTTTAAAGAAAAAAGGCAATTTACTGCATTATGTAGTAAGTAGGATCGACACTGCTTGGGAGAGGTTTTCTCAACCCACCTGACGATTAGTTTATATGCCAGCATGTCGAAAGGGTTGCACTTGGAGATTCTGACAAAACAACCTGTCCCCCCATGCTAATTAAGATTGGCCCCCACATTCCAAGCCAGCTGAAACTATAATTTCCAAGCATTGCTTTATTTCCACTTGGAAAGGTTTTAAATTGTCTAAACCGAAAACATGCTCTCGCACATTCTCACGAGAAATGACTGCAAGAGTTCTAAATAGTTTTGTATAAGAATTAAAAATTTGCAAACATTCGTGACAAGAATGTTCAATTCTATTAAGGACTAGGCGAGGATTATGCTATCTCATTTCTTTAATGAAATGCCCAGCAGCCATAGAAACAAATAAACTACAATACCCAGAAACACATGGGTAACAACCATAGAGTATGTGGTATAAAAGGTCATAGAGAGAGTCACTCTTCCTCTTTCTTTCATGAGAACAAATCCAGAAAAGTAGAACAAAGCCAATCCGGAAAGTCAAATAAGGAAAACAGCATCACCAATCCAGGAAGGCCAAGGAACATCCCGAAGGCAACCAGGTGAAGAAAACTGAAGGTAGAAGACTCAGATGGAGCAGGAAGGTAGACACCAGTCAGGTCGGAAGACTCCTCATTTGGGATCAGATCCTGAAAAGAAGACAAAGCCGTAATACCAAGCTATGCAAAATAAGAGCAAGGGAGGGTGAATAAACAGTATGCATATAAGGAAAAACATCATGAGCATAAATGCAGAATATGACTAATTAGAAATGCATACAATAACGGGTGGGATAATCCTCGCCTCCTAGTCCTTAATAGAATTGAAAATTCTTGTCACAAATGTTTGCAAATTTTGAATTCTATTGCAGGACAGGAGGCTCCGATTATGCTTGTTTAAAGCTGATCCACCACCACAGAAGCAACAGTATCAATAGGTTTAAAATAAAACGTCTTGAAAACAGAGTCAGAGGACCAGTCAGCGGCCTTCATAATGTCAAACAAAGTTACCCCCATAGAGTAAGCCTTAGAAGCCATGGCACCACGAGCTGAGTGTGCCCCAAACACAGAAACATCAATCCCAGCCTCAGCCATGAGCCAACGAACCCATCTAGCCAGAGTAGCAGGGGTGACAGGGCGGAAAGGCTTTTGTAAAGCAATTAACAACTGACCCTGCATATCTGAACGAAAAGAAGCAGTACTTACTTCATAATCCTTGAGGCATTGGACGACACACAGATTAGGACGAGCAGGGAAAGCGGGGTAAGAAATAACTGTAGTGTTTGTCTTAGTACGCCTGGAAAGGTGAAACGTAACGCCATCCGGCGTGAACCGGCGGCCGGCCTGATCTAAAGCACAGACATCAGACACTCGCTTGCAAGAGATCAGACACAGCAACATAGTCAATTTGGCCGACAGTTGCTTACGAGACAGCAACGAATTAACAGGCCAGGCCTCCAGAAAATGGAGCACAACCGACACGTCCCATAACGAGACGTATTTAGGTGGCGGAGGGTTCGCGAGACGAATACCTTTGAGCAGCTTAGACACCAGCGGGTGTTCACCTGCAGGCTTACCGTCCACCGGGAGATGGCCTGCTGAGATGGCAGAATGAAAATTGTTCACTGTGCGATACGCCAAACCAGAGGAGGCCAGGGAAGCCAAAAAATTCACTATGACAGAGACATCCGCTGAAGCGGGATCAACTTGCCGTTGAACACACCAGTCACACCAACGCTTCCAGGATCCCCTGTAACGTTTGTGGGTGTTGGAAGACCAGGCGTCATTAATGAATTCGGAAGCATCCGCAGAAAGGCCTGGGACTGACCAGCATTCCCCGAAATCCGCCACGCTAGCAGGAGGAGAGAGCCTGAGAGAATCAGGGGATGCGGATTCCGAAGAGCATCAACAGGAGATTCCACTTCTGGGGAAGAAGGAGCGGCACTGCACAACTCATCTCCAAGAGAACCGGGAACCACGGTTGAGCCCGCCACAGAGGAGCAATCAAAATGATCTCCGACTGGAACCATTTCGTGTAAGCCAGAACCCTGGGTATCATCATGAAAGGGGGAAAGGCATAACACAGAGTCGACGGCGACTGCTGAAGAAAAGCATCCGTGGCCAGGGCCTCCGGATCCGGTCTCCAACTGAAAAACAGAGGGAGTTGAGTATTGAGCCGAGAGGCAAACAGATCCATGTGACACGGACCCCAAGCCCGGAGAAGAGCACGAAAGGCGCGGGGATGCAACCTCCAGTCGCTGAAGTCTTTCAGGTGTCTGGAGTGCCAATCCGCAATCTGATTGTCGCGGCCGGGAAGATATTCCGCAATAACTGTGATCCTGTGTTGCAGACAAAAATGCCAAAAGTCTTTGGCAATCTCCGCTAGAAGCTTCGAGCGAGTACCGCCCAGCTTGTTGATGTAACGGACTGCTGACACGTTGTCCATGCGGAGAAGAATGCAACATTGGGACTGAAGGGGGGAGAAACACTTGATCGCAAAGGACCCCGCCAGGAGTTCCAGACAATTGATGTGCAGAGAAAGCTCCCGAGGAGACCAACGACCCCCCGTCAAGACGGAACCGCACCGGGCTTCCCAGCCCCATTGACTGGCATCTGACTCGATCACCAACTCCGGAGAGGCGCCGAAGAGGGCTCGACCATTCCAGGCCTCCATGTGGTCCAAACACCACTGCATCTGCCATTTCGCTTCTTCTGAAAGAGGAATTTGGTCCGAGTACCGAAGACCTTTCCGGAGATGACAGATCTTCAGGCGTTGCAATGCCCTGTAATGCAGAGGCGCCGGGAAGATCGCCTGAATGGAGGAGGCCAACAGACCGACAACACGTGCTAACGACCTCAACGACACAGTCGGTTTGGAAATAACAGTAGTCAGTTCTTCTTGATATAACGTACTTTCTGAGCGGGTAAGAGAAGTTGACAGGTAAGAGAATTGACCTGGAAATCCAAGAAGTCCAATACCTGAGTTGGGACCAAAACAGACTTCTGGACGTTCACAAGGAATCCCAGAGACTGCAAGAGATCTGTGGCCCAGTTCAGATGGGTCAACACCCGAAACGGAGAGTCCGCCAGAATGAGGATATCGTCCAGATAAATTATTAGACGTACACCCCTCGCACGTAGAGACTCCACTACCGGGCTCAGAAGTTTCGTAAAGCACCAGGGTGCTGACGATAGGCCGAACGGGAGAACCTTGTACTCGTACCATTTCCCCAGCCATTGAAACTGAAGGAAGTGCCGATGAGGGGGAAAGATCGGGACCGACAAGTAAGCGTCTTTGAGGTCCAGACGACCCATCCAATCCTTCTCCCGCAGAAGATCCCTCAACAGATGATGCCCTCCATCTTGAAATGCCTGTAAACCACTCCCCCGTTGAAATCCTTTAGGTTGAGAACCAAGCGGGATCCCCCGCCTTTCTTTTCCACCAGGAAAACCGTGCTGGCGAACCCCTGAGGATGACGCACGGTCGGAACTACGGCCTCTTTCAACAGAAGAACTTTCATTTCCGCGGAAATGAATTCCTGATCCTGCGTTGAAAAGGAAAGAGGAGAGGGAGGGTGGGACTGATGCGGGCGATGATAGAATTCTATTCGGAAACCCTGAACAGTCTCCAGAACCCAAGCATTGTTGGAGATTAATCACCAATTGTCTAGGAAATACTGTATCCTGCCCCCAAGAATCACACTGCATGCAGGAATTAGGCTCAACTGATGTATTGGAATCCTGGTATCCACCATAGGATCCTCCAGAATGGCCTTTCTGGTACTGGCCACGTCCTTTCTTTGAAGGGTAGAACTTGGATCGGTTTGAATAACTGGAATCCTGCTGATTGCCTCTGTGGGACTGGTTTCCCCTTTGGGTGGTCTGACCACGGCCGGACGGACATCCCCTACTACGTCCGGCCCTGCCGAAAACCGGACGAAAAGCCCGGTGTAAAGAGGCTTGAGCCTTGTCCAAACCACTAAAGGTGTTTACAAATTTCGTGAGATCTTTTAAGAATGGTTGGCCAAAGAGCAAACCTTGAGCCTCCGGACCTGCCTCGGAAGTGCAAAGCTCAGCAAGCTTGGGATCAAGCTTCAACAGTATCGAACAACGACGTTCGCTAGAAATGGCACAATTTGCGTTGCGGAGCTGGCAAATGGCCTTCTGAGCCCATTCGATTAATTTGTCAGGATCCACCATGGTGGAGGACTCTTTCGCCACAAAGCCAAGGTCAAGGATCTTAGTGAGGGGACCCATAAGATCTAACACCTTATCCTGGCAAGAGCGCCAAGAACGGTCCAGTCCTTTCTTAGGGTCCTTCGCATATTTGCGAAGGTAGGTAAGCATTGTGGGATCCACTTCAGGAGTATCTGCAAGGTGATCCGCTAGGTCTGGACACGGACACTCAGAACGGAGACGAGCTCTCACATCTTTATCAAAAGGCTGGCGTATGTGAGCCTGCACGTATTCCGCCACTGCAGGGGATGGAAGCCACGCAGAAGAGTTAGGGTGGACAATGTCCGAAGGCTCAAAAGAGAGGACAGGAGGGTGCGTGGGCGCATCCACAAAATGTTCTTTGCAGACCTTCTTTTTGGGAGGAGGACCTGCATGGTCAGAGGAGGAGGAAGAATCCTGATCATTCGTATCCGCAGGGGAAGCAACCGTAGATGCCCCTACTCTGGGCACTGGTTTGGCAGTATGTAATGCTGTAGCCAACTTCATAAAGTCCGAAGAATGAGGGTTGTTAGGGGAGGTAGTAGACTTGCGCGAAGTAGGAACCCATCCCTGCTGTTGCGCATATTGGGTCAAATGCCGCTTTAAAGGCGTAATGGCTCTCACCAAGGCTTTATTGACCGAATGTTGGACCCCTTGGTCAAACGCTTCTACTAAATCATACTCCAAGGACTCAGAGACGTGGTCCTCCTCATAATAGTCATCCCCATAAGAAGCACTCATTGTCTCACTGAGTGAGAAAGTAATTGTAGCCCACCGGATGACAAGAATCCTGTTTGCCAAAGGCAAAATGCAGGGGGAATGCAAAAACCCCAACAGCAAGCCAAGAAGCAGAACAAATACTGCCAAATGTGAATTTTTAATGTGGAGGGAGGGCTTGCTGAGCACCAAAAAATATACTCTAGGCAGAGCCTATGCCAATTTTCCAACCCAAAGCATCTAAGCTACAATGGGCGTCTGAGGGGTTAACACATCGGCCGTGGGCGTGGACGCTGACAAGAGGCATCTCTCAGAAGGCTCCGTGAGTCAGAAGAGACAAGGAACCAGGAAATAACTACCGCCCATGCGTGGGGTTCCAGGAAGCCAGACGCGTGTATGGAAGGAGCTCGCGCTGCAGCGCGCAAGGCTCTCAAACCCCGGTCTCCCGCTCCACAAATGCAAACACACAGGCGCCGAGCGCCCGGGTCACCAGGAAGGCGAACACGCACCTCCAAACAAAAAACGCAGAGAAATGGGCAAATCCGAAACACCGGAAGAACGGGCAAATTATACAACGAGCGCGTGCAGCATAAACCACAAAGCGCCAAGTAGTACAAATAACAAGCATGCGACAGCGATTAACAGTAAGACAATACCAGCAAAAGCGATAAGGTAAGTCAAAAAGCACTTAACTGGCTGCGGAGCAGCAAAGAAAGAGGAAGAGTGACTCTCTCTATGACCTTTTATACCACATAATCTACGGTTGTTACCCATGTGTTTCTGGGTATTGTAGTTTATTTGTTTCTATGGCTGCTGGGCATTTCATTAAAGAAATGAGATAGCATAATCAGAGCCTCCTTTCCTGCAATAGAATTGCTTATAGACTGTACCACTGCATGTAGCAGAAGGGCCTTCAAATAATTCTTCCTACCTCTGCTGGGAGAAGCATAAACGGCGTAACTATGAGAAGCACTTTACGTACCACTCCCCACAGTGTGAGACCGACATCCTCTTCGAGAATTGATTGTAAACCACGACGTCATCGATAGAAGTGGGTCTTGGACACTGTTTCCTCTGCTGGGGTGGTTTGTCCTTTCATTTTACTAGTACTTCGGCGGATCGTATGCTTTTTAATTTGATTGTCCACACCAAATGAATCTCCTGCAGAAATTAAGAGATTCAAAAGGACCCAGGAACACAGCCTTCAGAGTTTAAAAAAGCCTCAAACGTAACCTTATATAACGGGTATACCAGAAATGAAAACATCATAATTAAAACATACTTTTTACAATCATTATTGATGAACTATAAGGTCCAAGTAGGATGCTTTCTTTAATTCCTGGGGAGGAAGGGGTCCCTTGACCTTTATTCATATTGTTTTTCTAAAAAGGTTTTAATTTTTAACATTTGTATAAACTGATGTTTCTACTGTAGCAAAAACGGACTCCTGGTTATATTAGTTTGTTGCTGTTGTTGATTTTGGCTAAGCCTTGTGTCTGGCCCTCCATACCTTTAGAGGCAGTGTACTTTTTCACCCTTCCCTTTAACTTTGCCTCCCCCCTTTTTCTTACCTGCATGAAACCTGATATGTTTGCCCTCAGTTTAGTGTGTAAGCTGTCTGTCATATTTGATGCTGATGCATCAAGAAGAGCCAAAATTATTAGCAAATGAATCTTTTAATGCCCTATTTATCTTTTCCCTATTCACAGGTCTGCTCAAACCTTGACACACCAACAGAAAGCTGCAACTTTTGTAGTCACACCCTGTTAGAAATGGGGGTCTCTAGTTGGCAAGGGTTGGCACCTTTTTCCAAGTAGGCACTCTTCCTTCTAGTAAGGATAAGGGAGTTACACTCCTAAAACAACCCCTGCTCACCCCCATGATAGCTTGGCATGAGCAGTCAGGCTTATCTTGGAGGCAGTGTGTGAAGAATTTGCACATAACCAACAGTAATACAGTGTAAGCACTACAAAAGGACATCACACCAGTTTAGAAAATATCCAATATGTTTATATACTTAAGACAAGACCACAAATGATAAAAATCCACAATACAGTACGGACAAATCTTTAGTTATCAAAATAACCCTGAAATACAGTTCCTTGAAATCGATAGCTCTGCCCAGGGCTATCATGGTGTTGTGAACAAACAAATCCAAACAGTTCTGGCTGACCGCAGCGTTGCAGGCAAGCTACGGTGTCAGGGAGACCTGCAAAACAGTACCTTTAGAAATACAGGGCTTCGGCGACCTCTCATTGATCTTCCGAATGCACGGCATCTGCAGGCGTTGGTTCTGGAGGTCGGTGCAGGAGTCGTCGGGCCCTTGAAGTCACAAACCTGTTACAGTTCGAACTTCTAGCGGTTGAAGTCAGGAGCGCTGGCGTCGGGTGCTGCGGTGTGAAGTGCAGTGGAGCGGCGTGCAATGCCCTCAGGTCACTGTGTGAGCAGCAGCTTGGTGACGGCATCAGATGGCGTCGACGGGGAGGCCAGGGTCGCGGTGCAAAGTGATGCCGTACTTGTTGCGGTGCTGGCAGGTCATGGTGTTCGGCAGCGGTGTCGTTGTTGTTGCCTGATGAACTGGAGTCAATGGCACCGGCATCAGTAGGCCAAGGTTGTGGTGCGGGATGAGGAGTGTTGTGTAACTTAAGAGCGGTGCCCTCGAACCATGGTGCAGGCAGCGGCTTCGATGTCGGCGTGAAGCATCGTGGTCGGGAATACCAAGGTGGTGTTTTGAAGCGAAGTGGTGCAGAGTGCGGTGCCCACAGGTTGCGATGCAAGCAGTAGCTCGGTGGCGGTGCCCGATGGCATCGTCGGTGAGAACAGGATCGCGGTTGTATGTTTAAACAACTACTACCGGAACCACGACTTCCTTAACCACGATTGCCTAACCACGATTTATCTTAACCACTACCTTTTTTTAGCACGACTTCCTTAACCACAAAATGTTATATCTCGTACTTTTTGCCCATTAGATGGCACTATTGTAATTATAATACTTTTTGCGTGAACCTTTCTTTTTAAAAAAACGATCTAAATGTATTATCTTATTATTCTTTTACAACGCATACCGTTATCTCTTTTTTATTTTTATTTATCATTTTTTTGTGGGGGGAGACCCCCCACCCCCCCTTTTATCCCTTAATTCTTTAGAGTGATTTTTTACAGGTGCAGAGTGTAGTGGAGAGACTCGTGGTTTAGGGAAGCAGTGCTTAATGAAATTCGTGGTTTTTGTAAGTCGTGGTTCCGGCTTCGTTGTTCAGGTAAGTCGTTGTACAATCTTCGTTGTTAAGGATGTTTCCCCAGGATCGCAGTGTGGCATTGTAGCAGTGCCCTCTGCGGTGCCTTCAGGACACGGAGTCGGCAATGGCATTGTAGTGGTAGTCGGGTTGCTTTTTCTTCTGTTGCAAAACACACAGTCCCCAGTGCTGAGGGCAGAAGAACTTGAAGTCTTTGATGCTCCTGAGACTTCTGAACAGGGGGCAAGCTCTACCTCAAGCCCTTGGAGATACTCAAAGAAAAGAAGTTGCAGAAAGTTCAAGTCCAGTCCTTTCAAAACCCAAGACTGAAGCAGCCACTGCAGGCCAACACAGCAAAGCACACAGCAAAGTGGTAGTTCCTCCTCACAGCTTCTCCAGCTCTTCTTCTTGGCAGCCTTCTTGGTCCAAAAGAGTTCTGAAGTTCAGGGGGTTGGGCCTCACTTTTATAGCCCAAATCCTTTGTTCTCTCAGGCACAGAGTGTCTGTGCCCAGCCAGAACAAGTTCTGTCCTCTCTGTGTAGTGTATTTCTTATATCCCTGGTAGGCTCTGCGAATTGGAATAATATACACTTTAGTTTTGACATAGGACTGAGGTCAGTATGCCTCTATCGAGTATATTAAACTTAATTACTTGTGTGTGCCAGCTAACTCAGAGGTCACTAGAAACTTCTCGAATGAACAAGAAGGGATTAGTTTCTGACAACCGCATAAACATGACAACTTTGTTTCCCTTTAGAATCGGAACAATCTCAGAATCGTGGAAACAATAGATAACAGTTTCACTCATTCATTTGTGTATGCTTTGTTTCTACAGAGTTGAACAGGAGACGGCCGTTTCAATAAAAGGACAGTCTTATTTCTCATGCATGAGATATGAACTGCTACAATCGTAAGACAGAATGCGATGAAATATTATGTACAGCGTTAGCAGTAAGATAAAATATTACTGCAATAGCATGGTCTGTAGATATGACATATATAAAAACACATACCTAAATAACGGATGTACCATGTTACAACGCATACCATTACAACTACCTACCATTACAACGCGACCATTACAACGCATACCATTACAATGCATAGCGCTTAGAGGTGCTGGATAGTGGTAAGTATAATTTACTATTCCAACTCCAGTCCCCGTGGACACTAGGGAAGGTGTTGGATAGTAAATTAAACTTATTCCCTATCCTAGAGCGCCCCCCAGCGCAATGCGTTGTAATGGTATGCGTTGTAAAAGTTGCGTTGTAATAGTAGGTAGTTGTAAAAGTTGCGTTGTAACAGGTGTATACCCTAAATAACACAGGCTAAAATACTCAACTGGTGCTTCTAAAATAATCCCACCCCAGTGTACCTAACCTAAGTATAGTACGAGGGAAGAAGTAGGTGCTGTTTAGTTTAAGTTTAGTTTTGTTGTGAAAAGAGTTGCCAAAAGTTTCTCTAGTTTCTAGTCTGCTCCATACCTTAGAATGAGAGAGGTTGGTATCTCTTTCCGGGACTTGATCTCTAACACCCCACAAGGGGAGTCAGAAACACTGGAGCTGGATTCTCGGTGAGGAGGATGACAGCGTCTGGGCAGTGCATCAGTTGGGAACCCGATCTCCATCTGAACTTGCTGTGGTGAATCGCGTCCTGCAAGTATGCAGCTGGATCGTACCGTGCACCGTAGTTTGCTATGGCAAGTGAAGGTATATTTATACCTAGAAGGTGTTTAGGAATGCCAGTATTAACGTACAAGTCGGGCATAAGAATGTCATGAATGAACCCCTAAGGAATAGATGTTCATGCATAATAAATTAGTTCTTGGAAAAATCAATATCCAGGCATGGGGAAGCCCTAAAGGCTTAAGAGTCTGGTTTTTTAGGAACTTGTTGTGACGAAGATGAACGGATGTAGTTGAGCATGCCTGTATTTGGGTAGCATGAGCAATGCTTCAATAAGGGCTGGATTTTTGTGCCTAAATATGGGCAATGTGAATTGTACCTATATAAGGGCAGGATTTGGGAACTCTATATACGGTACCTAAATCGACACACAACACTGGTGTAGCTTCCTGGCAGGGGGTGGAGACAGCATTTTCAGCGGCAGACCAGGCCCATTCAGGTGAAAGGAAGTCCCCTCCCCTACTCTAAATGCAGCTCAGGTCTATTCAGCCCTGTCCTGACTCATCAGACTTATGGAGCCACTGCTCCTCTCCAGCCCCTGTCATCCAAAACCCAGAAAGTCAATCCACAAACTCAGCAGAGGCCTACTGGATGGCTGAGCAAGAAAATACCTATTTTCAAAAAGTGGTATTTTCGTGCACAGAATGTGATAATAATCTACACTAAAAGATGCATCTTTAGATTCTGAGTTCAGGCATACTAAACTTTATTCTCTACCTAGTTCCCAGGGCCAGTTATGTTTATAAGATGTTATAAACAAACTCCCCACTTTGTCTTATGGAAACAGGTAGCTTTGCAATAGTGAAAAACAAAATTGGCAGTAATTCACTATCAGGACATGCCACACACATCAGGGCATGTACTACAATTCACATACACTGCACCCTGCCCACAGGGGTACCTTGGGTATACCTTAGGGCTGACTAACATGTAGAAAAGGGAAGGTTTAGGGCCTGGCAAGTGGGGCACTTGTCAAGTCGACATGGCAGTTACAGACTGCGAGCAGACTCTGCAGTGGCATGTCTGAGTTACCTTTTAACCGGCTACTTATGTGGGTGGCACAACCTGTGCTGCGAGCCCACTAGTAGCATTGGATTTACAGGCCCTGGCACTCTCAGTGCACTTTACTAGGGACTTACCAGTAAATCCAATATGCTAATCATGGAAACACCAGTCCACAACACAATTTACAACAGGAGCACTTGCACTATAACACTGAACAGCAGTGAGAAAGTGCGCAGAGACTCTAAACCAGCAAAATCAGATTCAAAACAAGGAGGTCAGTAAGCAAAAAGACAAGGGAAACACACCACAAGATGCCATGTCTAACACATGTCCCCTCCAGCTGAAAATAGGGAGAATTACCCAACCTTCTTGGAGTTCACTTCACTAAGGCGGAAGAACCTGGACAGACCATCTGAGTTGGCGTGTTCTGTGCCAGGGCGGTGTTCCACTGTAAAGTTTATTCTCTGTAGGGAGATGGACCACCTCAACAGTTTTGGGTTCTCACCTCTCATTTGCATCAACCATCTGAGGGGCCTGTGGTCTGTCTGAATGCGGAAGTGAGTCCCAACAGGTAGGGTCTTAGCTTCTTCAGTGTCGAGACCACAGCGAAAGCTTCTCCTTTGATGGCACTCCACCTCTGTTGTAGGCGAAGTTGTCTCCTGCTAAGGAAGTGTACAGGCTGGTATAGGCCCTCTTTGTTCAGTTGTGAGAGCACCGTTCCCACACCATGCTCTGAAGCATCAGTCTGCATGACGAATTCCTTGGAGAACTCAGGTGTCTTGAGCACAGGCGCCGTGCTCATGGCTGCCTTCAGGGCATCAACAAGCTTTCTGGCCGGACTCAGTCCAGATCAAAGTCTTGGGCTGCTTCCTGGAAGTCAGCCCTGTTAAGGGGGCAGCAACTGTGCCGTAGCCCTTAACAAACCTCCTGTAGTACCGGTGGGACCTAAGAAGGCTCTCACCTCCATCTGGGTATTGGAGGGCTCCCAAGCCAGAATGGTGTCAATCTTAGGCTGTAGGGGCGCCACCTGGCGGGTTCCTACTTGGTTTCCCAAGTACACCACAGATCCCTGCCCAATCGGACACTTACTGGTTTTGATTGTGAGGCCTGCCCTCTGCAGAGCCCGCAACACTTCCCCGAGGTGCTGCAAGTGCTCTTCCCAGCTGGAAATGAACACTGTAAGGTCATCCAGGTAGGCGGCACTGAAATCCTCCAGTCCGGCCAACACTGGTTCACCAACCTCTGAAAGGTGGCAGGGGCATTCTTCAACTCAAAGGGCATCACCCGAAACTGGTAATGTCCTTCTGGGGTTGAAAATGTTGATCTCTCCATGGCCCCATCGATTAAGGCAATCTGCCAGTACCCAGACGTTAAATCAAACTTGCTGAGGAATCTGGCATCTCCCAACCAATCAATGAGCTAATCAGCTCTGGGGATGGGGTGCGTGTTAGTCCTGGTGATGGCATTGAGCCCTCGGTAGTCCACAGAGAACTGTAGTTCTGGAATGGCACAGGATACCGCAGCCTTTGGGACCAAGACCACTGGGCTGGCCCAAGGACTTTACACATTGCCTCTAACTTAAGTCTGACTGCTTTGTGCCAAGCTAGTCAATGTGCTTCTCGAGGGACTCTACCCCACTGTGCTTACATCCATAATACAAACAATGGATTTAACCCAGATCTCTTGACTGAGGGTGAATGTATGATTTATTCAGCAATCCATCCATCATTTGTTTGCATAGCACTTTTCACCCTAAGTATGCCCAGACCTGGGTCCCTTGCTCACTGTGCCACTAGATTCAAGCTAGCCTGGCTGATGAAGGGTAATGGCAAGAAACCAGTTCAAGAATGCTGGTTTCCTTTCCAGGGAGGACCTGACTTTGAAGTTTGATCTGGACTGTTCCCATGAGGCACAGGGTCAAGACTGATTTGCATATGGCTGGGTCTAAACTCGGGTGGCATGGCGATCAAAAGAACAATGGATTTAACCCAGATCTCTTGATGGGTTGAATGTATTATTTGTTCAGCATTCCGTCCATTATTTGTTTGCAAAGGACTGTTGGAGGGCTTGATCACCCCTAACGCCAAAATCTTTGAGACCTCCTCTTAGATGCTGGCTCTAACCCGTTCAGTCAACCTGTAAATCTTATGTTTTACTGGAGGGCTGTCACCAGTGTCCACGTCATGGGTACACCAGTGAGTAACACCTGGGGTCAAATAGAACAGTCCCAACAACTGGCGACAGCCCCCCTGCTGCTCTGGGGTCAGTGTAGGGGAGAGGATCACACCTTCCACTGACCCATTATGCTCCTTGGAAGACAGGAGGTCAGGGAGAGGATCACTCTCCTCTTCCACCCCATCATCTGTCACCAAGAGCATGCTCACTTCGGACCTCTCAAAGTGGGGCTTGAGGCTGTTCACGTAGAAGACCCTCAAAGGGTTCCATGGACTCTGCAAATTCACCAGGTAGGTGACATAACTTTTGCGCTCCACCACCTCAAAAGGCCCAGTCCACCTGTCCTGCAAGGCACAAGGTTCCACTGGGCCCAAGATCCAAACCTTTTGCCCAGGTTGAAATTCGACCAGAGTGGCATTCTGGTCATACCACTTCTTCATTTCTTCCTGGCTTGCTTCTAGGTTAACCTGGGCGAGTTTCTCGAAGCGGGTAGTTTGGTTTCTGAAGGCCAGCATCTAACTAAACACATCCTGGGGAGTTTTCCTGAGAGCTGCCTCCCAGCCCTTCTTCACCAAACTCAGAGATCCTCTCACAGGATGACCATACAGAAGCTCAAACGGACGAACCCAAGAGACTTCTGTGGCTCCTCCCTGTATGCAAAGAGAAGGCGTGGCAAGAGGACGTTCCACTTACGCCTCATGGATTCTGTTAGACCCTTAATCATGCCCTTCAAGGTCTGGTTGAATCTCTCCAACTGACCGTTACCTTGTGGGTGGTAAGAAGTGGTGAACTCGTAGGTTACATCACACTCTTTCCACAGGGATGTCATATACTTTGATATGAAATTGGGATCACGGTCAGAAACCACCTCTCGGGGGAAACCCACATGGGAAAAGATCCCCATTAACGTCAGGCCCACCACTGGCACTGTTGTTGTCCTCAGAGGGATTGTCTCCGGGTGGCATGGTCCACCAAGACCAGGATGTACCTGTTGCCCATGGCTGTCTTTGGATCCAGTGGCCCCACAATGTCCATCCTTCCAACAACTCGGAAAAGGTTGGAGAGGAGCTTTGACTATCCTCCCACTCTTTCCACTTGCCTGGCAAGTTTGGCAAGACCTGCAATGTCCATCTCACTGCCTTCGTATTTGGGGGTCAAAAGAAATGGGTAACAAGCCTGTCAAGGGTCTTGTCCCGCCCCAAATGTCCTGCCAAAGGCACGTAATGAGCCAGACCCAGTAGGAAGGTCCTGAAGTGCTGGCCCAGGCTCAGCGACCTTAGGCTAGCTGTACAGGAGACCATTCTACCAGTAGATCCAATGTGATCCAGACTGATCACCAGCTTCCTGTTCTGCAGTCTGCCGCAGTAGACCCTCCAGAGAAGGGCACTCTTTCTGCTCCCTGCAGAAGTCTTCCCTGGTGGGACCACCTTCTTGCTGCCAATGGGTCAGCTCAGAGATGTCCCCCAGTTCAGCTACCTGCTCCCCTGTAGCGACTGAGGCATCCCCCTCAAGGTCAGCCTCCTCCCAGTCCGTGGAAACCTCAGGGGCTGGTTTCCCACACCCCCTACCCTTTCTCTTGGCAGGGTCACTGTTTCAGGCTCCAGGCCCTTCTGATCACCCTTTCTGGCTGCCATGGACCGAGTGGACAAGCATGCCCACTCTTGCAACCCAAGCATCAACAAGTGAGACCTGCGCTCAACATCCTTCCACAAGGACTGCTCTAGCATGTTACCTAGAAGACAATCTACAGGCATGGTAGGGCTCACAACTACCCTCAAGGGACCCGAGACCCCTCCACTCAAAAGGAACCTGTGCCACCATACTCTGGTGCTCTGAGTTTTCCCTATCAACTGCTTGGTGGAATGCCCTGGTGACTACCTGCTCCTCAGAGACCAGGTGACACCTTACAGAGGTCACACTGGCTCCAGTTTCTCTGAGAGCCTCTAACCTTTTCCCATTGATGGTCACCAAGGTGCTCAAATTCTTTGTGTTAGGGGGCACCTGGTTTCCTGGGACCATCTCACTGTCCCCTAGTAAGATGAGGGTCATTTCTGCAGGATCCCCACCCTCCTGTGGGTACCCCTCCTGCCCAAACACTACCCATGCCAACACCTTCGTCTGCCCACCGTTGGCTGGCTGTGCCCTCTTGGGACACTTGGGGTCCCCCTTCAAGTTACCCTCCTTGTCACATGCAAAACACTTGCGGGGGCCGGTCTCAGCAGGCTTTCCTGCAGAGACCCTTTGCTTCTTATCTACTGGGGGATTGAAATCCTTATCCTGGGTGTTAGTTTGGGGCCCTTTAGAGAACTCCTGTGCTTTACTCTTGTCCCCCTACCTTTGTACTGGGGAACCTGCCCACCTTTGGTTGAGTCTCCCCAAATTCTTTCTAGTGGACCCTGGTACTCACTCAGCGGTCCACCTCCATAGCAAGCTTCCGGGGGCAGCCAGCTTACTATAAATTAGGTGCTGGTGCAGATCCGCAACAAGTGCTCCCATGAAATCAAATTATAGAGTCCCTGAAAATCTGTTACATTACTTCACCCAGCTATCCAGTGACCTGCAGAACGATTCTACACATTCCAACCTGGTGTTGGCATCAGACTTTTTACTGGAGCCAAACTGATTCCTGTACTAATCAGGAGTGAGTTTATACCTAGTGAGGAGAGAGTCCTTCATGTCAGCATAGGTGAGGTTCTGCCCCACCCAAAGCTATCAGGTTATCCCTAGCTTCTTCTGGAAAGAGAGGCCACAACCCTGCCCCCTCCCCCAGTTCCTTTCAGGGACCGCTTTCATGTGAATAGAAGACTTGTACCCTTGAAACCACCTCTGTCTGTCATCCCCCTTCTTGTACTTTTTACCTGCATTCTTGGGGATGTGCACAATCCTGTCTGGTAGCACTGAAGAGTTACTGCCACCATCCGTGCTGGACTTATTCCTCCATTCCAGCTCCTTGAGCCCACGCTCATGGTCTGATACCATCCTTTGTGATTCCATCTTGAGCCTCTCAAGCTCTATCAAATGTCTCCCTCCTGTCCTCCAGCTCCTCTGGGGAGAAACCACTACTACCTGGCTGGGAGGGATCCCCTTTCCAACAGCACATCTACCCTAGGAGTAGGCTGCTCCGCCTCCCCAGTAAGATTTCCAGACTGCTCGCTGGCATGTCTGGCTGCTACCCAGGCCCTCAGCACCTTTTGTAGATCCTCCTTCCTGGTGAAGCCTCTGACTTGGACCTTTAGGTTTTTACAAATAGCTTTCAACACCTTGACAAAGTAGGCTACCAATCCAATCCAATCCAAAAATTCTTTATTTCTGCCATTTAGGCCATAAAAGAAAACATATAAAAACATACATTGCAAAACATACATATTATATTAAAAGATTGTGTTAAAACATACTTTGAAAGAGTAGATAAAAGAGTAAAAAAAAATCACTTCCCTGTTGGTAATCAAAAGATACATTGGCAATAGAATTATATAGAAGTTCCATCCTTTGGCAGTCAGGCTTTTGATAATTTTCTCCTAATGTGCCACATGGCCATTAAAAATTTAGCGACTGCAAATACTATATGAGGGGATGTGTTTGTTTTCAATATTCTGTGTGAGATCACAAAGCTCCTTACGCCCAAGTTCCTACAGAGAGGCACTGGCCAGTGTTTCCTTGGTCTATTGTAGGCTGGGAAAAAGAACACGACATGAATTTCCTCCTCACCATAGTTACTACAGCCAGGGCATGTTTTGTCATCCCCCTTTGCCCATTTGCATGTAAAGGATTTAATGGGCAATGTACCAAGCCTCCATTGGATGAATAGTTTTCTTGCCAGTATCGGGAAAATGATATCCATAAAACTTTTAAAGTGGTAAGAATTCTTGGAGTCCAGAAATCGTTCAGTTAAAATCCCATTGCGGGGTGCAAGCACAAGGGAAGCAAGACTTCTCTCCTTATGAATCTCCACAAGTCTTTTTCGGGAACCTTTTTGGCAGCCTATCTCAGGGGTCTCCCAAAGCTCATGGAGACTCAGCCGGTACAGTTCTTTCTTGACAAAAGCCAACCACAGAATTTTGTCACATTGGTTCAAGTTCATTACGTGGATAAGATCTTGCTTGTAATGTGCAAGCTCAGTGGTGGTCCAGAGCCTGTGCCAGAATCTTAGTGGCTTTGATTCCAGATCCTCGCCTATGGGGGGTAGACCCACATCTATCTTAAGGGAAGCAGGGGCGTGCCACGGGGGAGGGCCAGGAGGCGTCTCAAGAAGGTGTTTTCTACACTCGACAACTCTGTCCCTGCTTTGTGCCCCCATAGCTCACTACCATATGATACAGCCGCTTAAGCTTGTGTTTTATACATTTCAACTGCCGGGGTAATGGGTTTAAAAGTAGAAGTGTTCGTAACCTTCAGAATTGCCCCAGACAGTTGAGACAGCTTTATCCGAGATCTTGCTATTTGTGGTTCCCAGGATAGATTCTCATGCAGGGTTACCCCCAAATACTGGAATGTTTTTACCCTCTCCAATCTTACAGAGCTCAGTGATGGATTTGGTCTTGTCTTGCGTGAAGGGTTGAATATCATGAATTTGGTCTTCCCTGTATTGATCTCTAGACCAGATTGTCTACAGAAAAGACCAAATCCATCCAGGATCTGCTGTATCCCCATCGGGGATTTGGAGAGCAGGAGGGTATCGTCAGCAAACATGATGGCCGACACCCTCCTGCCTGCCAAAACTGGAGCATCATTGTCCCTTACATTACCAAGATGGGATATAACATTATTAACATAAAGGCAAAACAGGGTTGGCGCAAGGACGCAACCCTGCCTTACCCCCCTAAGGACTGGGAACCTTTTTGAAAATGCTCTGCCCCTCCCACACCTGACCTGAGCAAAATTACCATCATGGAGCCGGATTATGGCCTGTAGAAGGTGTGTAGGGACCCCCATCTCTTTTAAAACCTCCCAGAGTTTCTTTCGGGGACCAGGTCGAATGCTGATCTCAGGTCCATGAACACCATATACAACCTCCCCCCCTCTATCATCACAGTTTTCCAATAGAGGAGTATGAGGCGGAAGATCTGGTCCATGGTGGACGTGTTTTTCCTGAAGCCAGCCTGGAGGGGGCTTAAAATCTCTTTGTCCTCCATCCAGTCAGAGAGATGGTCCAGTAAGAGGCGGGAAAAAAGTTTTTGGGGCGCATCTATAAGGCTGATCGGCCTGTAATTGGCTGGGAGAAGAGGACAGCCCTTCTTGAAGATGGGTACTATCTCCGCCCCCAGCCAAGTACAGGGGATCTCCATGCCTCCTGCGATGGAATTGAAGAGAATGAGGAGGTACGGGGCCCAGATCTCAGGATGGAACCTAAAGAGGTCGCCAGGCAATCTGTCGAGTCCCGGTGCTTTACTCATCGCCAGTCTCTCTATTGCACTGACCACCTCCCCAAGACTAAATTCCAATCCGTCGCCAGATTGGGATAAGACGGCAGCTGCCACATCATTGGTAACTTCGAAGGTATCTTCATAGAGTTTACCAAAGTGGGCTTCCCACACAGAAGCTGCAATGTTGGGCTCCACTGCAGTTTTTGGTTCACCTGTGCCAATGTTTACCAGGGACCAGAATCTCCTGGAGTCCCTCGTTTCTAGGGCGAGGGAGAGGTCCTACCATTTGTTCCAGTCCCATTCTGACCTTGCCCGTGCCATTATTTCCCTATATTCCCGCCTGAGCTCGGCAACCTTGCCCCTATCTGTACCTGCTTTTATTGCTTTTATTAACTCAGTCTTGGCCTTTTTGCAGGCAGAGTTGTACCAGGTAGAGGTTCGGGTCTTTTGCTTACGCTGCACTACCACCGGGTAGAGGACCTCACCCAGAGCACCCACTAACTCCTCATGAATTTGGGCTAATCTCTTGTTAAAGTCTTGAAGTCTAGGTTGGTTAATTAAATTATCCAGGTCCTTTAGCTTAGGGAGTGCTAGCTCATAAATTTTCCTGATACCTTCTTGTGAATTTGCCAGTTTCTCCCATTTTACCCTGCGCCTACTGGAGGTGAGAACCAGGTTACCTGAGTCCTCACTGGGCTCGGCGGGCTGCGGTCCAACTGCGACTGCAGAATACACCATGCCTAGTAGAAGAGCATTATGGTCGCTGTCTGTTCGTACAACTACTCTAAAATCCTGGACCTTGGACCACAAGCTGATATCTACAAAAATGTAGTCCAGCCGTGATTCCTGATCCTTCCTATTGAAGGTACATTGCGAGGGGGTGTCTGAAATTGTTCGGCCATTGCAAGCCCTTAGCGCAAAATTAAGTGTCAGGGACATAATTTGCACCGCAAGAGGAGACCAAGATTTGGGGTGGGGAGATTGACACGCCGGAACACCCCAAAAGTCATCTTCTGCAGTGAGTGCGCCTTCCCTCAACCCTTCCAGTGGTTCAAAGTGACAGTTAAAGTCTCCACCCATCACTATCTTACAGTCTTTGGGTAGTTGGCCCAAGAAGGACGAAAGATCATCTAGTGTGGGTGACTCCATAGTTGGACCAACTGGGCGGGAGTACACATTTATATTTGCTATCTTAGAGGCATTGGGCCACTTAAGTAGGACACACTGTATGTCCTGGGAGAACGTAACTATATTCTCCGCAGTGCATCCAATGTGGTTGGCTACCCACACTGCCAAGCCACCCGAAGGCCTCCCCTTGCCACTCCAGCTGGCCTTGGTTTCAAAGATTGCATAACCCATTCTGGACAGGGGTTCCCTGGCCCAAGTCTCTTGAAAGAGACAAACATCACTATTAGCTACTAGGTTGTCCCAGTCATCAGTATGTAGTTTGTTGGCAATGCCCGCGACATTCCAGGACAGAACCTTCAAGATTTCGGGTAGAGATTTAGATTTAAAGCCCGGTGCCCCAGTTTTAACATGTTCAATAACCACTTGCGGAACAGGGTACCCTTGCAATTGTGATGTTTCCTGGTTGAGTGAGGCAATAGATGTTAAATTCGGGTCAGGCTGGTCAGTGGATATCAGTGCATGGACATGTACACTATCAGGTAAAATAATTTCTTAGGCCCTCACACTGAAGAAGGTTGGGTTGTCTAGATGAGACGTTTCGTTTTCCCGAGTGGTACTGGCAGCATTGCCTCCCACGGTCCCCTGCCCTACAGATTCACTAGTGGTTGACCGAATCTGTTTACAGTGGCTTGAGTTCACTTTATTGCTATTAGTCCTCGGGGGGAGCGATGAATTGATAGAGGTACCCAACCGTCATTCGCAATCTTCGAGGCCTGAGAAGGCTTCGAATCTATTGGTAACTTCCAAAGGAGTAAAGGGGAGCAGGTGTTCCATCCCCCTTGTTTCTAACGTGTGACCCACCCTCCCGAAATTACTGCCATAACCCCTATAGGAAACAGTGTCCCACCCAAATACGTTCTTTGGGGCCATAGGATTGGGCATCGATGGCAAATACTGATTATTAAATTTGGTGCATGGGTTACTCAGTAGGGCAGGGGGTGGCCAAGGACATGACATGGGAGCCACTAGGGCTCTTGGATAAAAGTATGTAAGATCACAGGGAACGATTGTTTTACCTACGTTCCCTGGTATCCAATTAAGGATGTGCCTGACCGCTCCTGGATCTCTAAAGTTTACTACTATGAGATCACCCTTAATGTCTTTTTCCCGGCTCCCCAACCAGGGGAGTCGGCGTACATGCACAATCTCCCCGTTGATGTTACCAGGGAGCGGTCTGTTCTGGGTAAGCCAATGCATGGTTTTGTTTTTAAGCTGGAGGGGGCCTTCTCTCTAAACAGCCTCAAGTGTAGGGACACCCGTGAGCACCACCACGTAGGGAACCGCTTCTGGGGGTAGTTCAACCTGGCGGCCCCTACGGTGTTCTGCTCTGTTAGGGGACATCCTCCCTTTTACCTCCCGCATGCTTCTTGCAGCAGGACTATTTCTCCCCTTCGGGATAGCGCCAGAAGCATGCGTGGCAGGTTGGAGAGCAGGTTTGGAGGATTTTACCCCTTGTGGATTTCGGCTCGCTATTTTACTGGGTACATTTGAGTCCTTGTAAGATGTAGGGGAGGAAGATGTAACTGCAACGGCAGGAGTTGGAATTAGTTTAACTGGATCTTTCTGTTGGCCCACTTTGTTGGAAATAGCCATTTCCAATTGCCCCAACCATTGCTCTATCCCCATTAATCTTTCTAGAATTGGAAGTGTGTATGTCCTAAGTAGGTTCTCAAGTGTATCAAGAGAAGGGACAGGCGACTGTGAATCCAACGAACTGCCACTTAGAGATTCTGAGCCAATTGTCGGAGCAGTCGTCATAGGAGGTGATGGTGTTTCTTGAGGGGCCATTTGAATTTCTTCAGGTGTTAAAGTGTCCTTTGGTTTGGGAGCAGAAGCTGCATAAGCCCCTTTGCCCTTACCAAAGTCAGAGTGGCTAACCCTACCTTTTTGATATGCACCACCTCTTCTCCGTTTTTTGTTTGGGGGTGGGCCATATACTTTTGGCACCTTCAATTTCCTGGGTTTGTTTCTAGCAGTCATTTTCGCAGCTCGTGGGGTAGCAGATGAGGCTTCTAGCCCTGCACTGATGCTGCGTGGAGTTAATGTGATGTTTATAGCTGTGCTGTTTGAATCAGCTATTATATGGGGTGAAGGGGAAGTGTCACGCAGAAGTACAGGAATACCCTGGGTGGCTAGAGGATCCTCATTTACTGGAACCACACCAATACCAGGGGTCTGGGTCTGAGGTGCTATGGATGAAGAGAGTCTGGCTTTAATACCTTCAATGGAGCGACGTCGCTCTACCCTTCGTTCGGCCAGTGCATTTTCCCTATCTATCTCAGAGGTAGATTTTTTAAAGTAGTTATCTAAGGTGCCTTTACTGTTATTTCCCCCAACGATGCTCAACATGGGTGGGTCCATGGCGGTAGCTATAGGGAGAAACCCTCCGGAAACCTAAGTAATAGTGCCTTAATGATGACCCAAAAGACAGAACTGTACCCGAGGCCAGGACCCACAGGGAATTGATGCACTAATAGAGGTCCCTAATCGACAACACCGCAACACGGGACTGAGAAGTGTACAAGTGAAAGTCCAGCGGCGGGGGCAGCAATGTACAAATCAATGGGGAGATGAAAGAGGAGGGCCCCAGCCCAGCCTCCTACAGCCACCTAACAGCCCACCCTTTGCCCGGGCTTAGCCCCGGGCTTGGTCCCGCGCGCGTCCCGCAATCGCGGTAAGCGCTGGATTTTTATAGATCGGAGGAGGAGTCCGGGAGGAGGCTGCAGGTGCGCGAGGTGTGGTAAGCTCAAAGACCTGTGGGCCTTGCAGTCCCGGACTCGCAAATCCAGCGGCGGTCGTCTAATCACCGCAATAGTCACTGGCACACACAAAGTATTGGCAGCAGGGCACTTCCACGCAGGATACGGGCCTGGAAACAAAGCAGGGTCAAAGTGGCGACTGCGAGCGGCTCCCGCGAAGCAGGGGCCGCGAGTCGCTGAAAAAGGGTCCCAGGTCAGCAGGGAGGAGTCCGGGAAGAGGCTGCAGGTGCGCGAGGTGTGGTAAGCGCAAAGACCTGTGGGCCTCTCAGTCCCGGACTCGCAAATCCAGCGGCGGTCGTCTAATCACCGCAAGAGTCACTGGCACACACAAAGTATTGGCAGCAGGGCACTTCCACGCAGGATACGGGCCTGGAAACAAAGCAGGGTCAAAGTGGCGACTGCGAGCGGCTCCCGCGAAGCGGGGGCCGCGAGTCGCTGAAATAGGATCCCAGGTCAGCAGGGAGGAGTCCGGGAAGAGGCTGCAGGTGCGCGAGGTGTGGTAAGCTCAAAGACCTGTGGGCCTCGCAGTCCGGGACTCGCAAATCCAGTGGCGGTCGTCTAATCACTGCAAGAGTCACTGGCACACACAAAGTATTGGCAGAAGGGCACTTCCACGCAGGATACTGGCCTGGAAACAAAGCAGGGTCAAAGTGGCGACTGCGAGCGGCTCCCGCGAAGCGGGGGCCGCGAGTCGCTGAAATAGAATCCCAGGTCAGCAGGGAGAAGTCCGGGAAGAGGCTGCAGGTGCGCGAGGTTTGGTAAGCGCAAAGACCTGTGGGCCTCGCAGTCCCGGACTCGCAAATCCAGCGGCGGTCGTCTAATCACCGCTAGAGTCACTGGCACACACAAAGTATTGGCAGCAGGGCACTTCCACCCAGGATACGGGCCTGGAAACAAAGCAGGGTCAAAGTGGCAACTGCGAGTGGCACCCGGAAAAAAGACGTAGGTGAAGTTTTAAAAGGGTAGGTCTACATGTTTCAACCTTCGTGTGATTGTAGAGGTTTTCATCAGGACCAGTGTATATCCGGCTGGGTGGTCTACACACGGTAAGGTGTATCCTGCCCAAGCCCGGTGATGTAAGTGAAATCACAAACCGGTGATTTCTAAAAAGTAATGTTCTCTGTGTAGTCTTGAATAAAAACTCGAAGCAGGCTGATTCAGGGCTTCATGAGCTCCCCCGACCCTGCTTTACTGTGTAACCACCATTTGTGGCATCAGGAAGTCAGGCTGATTAGCCTAGCAGCGGTTCGCTCGGAGCTCCCGAGGGAACCGCTGCTAGGCTAATCAGCCTGACTTCCACAAAGGTTAAAACATGTAGACCTACCCTTTTAAAACTTCACCTACGTCTTTTTTCCGACACCACAGCCTACCTAATCAGGCAAAGGTGCCACATGTAAATATAAATGTATATACTTTTTTACTGGTTGTCCAACCACTCCAGAATAAAGTCTTCGAGTGGGTAGTGTTGAGACAACTTTTAAAACCCCCCCTTTTAATGTCACATGTAAACAAAAATAACCAGCTCCCCTGTAATCAGGTGTGGTATTACACCTGGATGGCACTTGGCTATCCGGGTGGGACCCCGATGATAAAGCATGTCACCAACCAGGTTGGTGAGTGAGGGGTCTTCTAAGGACAAAGGATTGTCCCAGACTGGGTTGCAGGGCATGCACCTCAATACCGCAGTAAATGTACAGGTATTTAGTACCCTTAGTGGTTACTCCTTCATTTGTTTAATTATTAAATCCAAGGGGACCAGGAGTTCCTACTAGACCTCTAAAGGTCTAAACCACCCTTTCTCTCGTTTACAGTAAAGTGGGTGCACTTGTCAGGTCGACATGGCAGTTACAAACTGCACACAGACTCTGCGGTGGCAGGTCTGAGTTACCTTTTACTGGCTACTTTTGTCGGTGGCACAACCTGTGCTGCATGCCCACTAGCAGCATTTACAGGCCCTGGCACTCTCAGTGCACTTTACTAGGGATTTATCAGTAAATCCTATATGCCAATCATGGAAAAACCGATCCATAACATAATTTACAACAGGAGCGCTTGCACTTTAACACTGAACAGCAGTGAGAAAGTAAGCAGAGACTCGAAACCAGCAAAAACAGAGTCCAAACCAGGAGGTCAGAAAGCATAAAGACAGGGAAACACGCCAAAAGATGCCAAGTCTAACATCCCGCATCTTTTTAACTACCCTCCCCCCCCACCCGGAATGCATCAGCACAAATTTGATATCAAGAGTAGGTTCAACTGCTAGGCAGCTACCAAATTTCAGACACATTTGTCAAATGGTCACAATTATAAGCAAACTAAAAATTCCTCTTCAACTGTCAGAATATACTAAAATAATAACCGTTTGAGATCCTTCCGGCATTGATGACATCTCAAAAAGGTCCCCTGTGAGCCAACTAGCCCACCAGGTACCTCCAGTATGTGCCAGGGAGCTGCGTTGCAGAGAGGTGTTCAGAGGGCACGCCCCCTTTTTACAAAACTCTGCAATGCAGCTCCGTGGTGCTTACTGGAGGTACCTGTTGGACTAGTTGGCCCCTAGGGCACCTCTGGATTGAAGAAGAATTAATTCCCCAACTTAAAACGCGCCACAGGGCATGTTTGCACACATATCACCTCAAGAACAGCCCCCTACCTTCACCACTGTGCAAACACGCCCCGTAGCGCTTTCTACGTTGGGGGTTTAAGTCCCATTGCATACTGGGGGACCCTGGGGGGCAATTAGCCCACAGGAACCTCCAGTATGCACCAGGGGGCTGTGTTGCAAAGAGGTGTAAATAGGGACAAGGCCTCATTACAGCTCTCAGCAACGCAGCCCCCTGGCGCGTTTGCAGAGGGAGAACTAATTCCCCTCGCATACTTGGGGTCCCTGGGGGCCAACTAGCCCACAGGAACCTCCTGTATGCACCAGGGGGCTGTGTTGCAGAGAGGTGTAATGAGGCCACGCCCCTTTTTACACCTCTCTGCAACGCAGCCCCCTGGCACGTTTGCACAGGGGGAAATAATTCCCCTTGCATACTGGGGGTCCCTGGATGCCAACTAGCCCACCAGGAACCTCCAGTATGCACCAAAGGGCTGCATTGCAGAGAGCAGAGGTGTAATGAGGCCACGCCCCTTTCTACAACACTCTGCAACACAGCTTCGTGGCACTTACTGGAGGTACCTGGTGGGCTAGTTGGCCCCCAGGGACCCCCAGTATTCAAGGGGAATTACTTCCCCCTCTGCAAACGTGCCAGGGGGCACGTTTGCAGAGTAGTGCAGAGAGGGGGCGGGGCTTGAGGTCACTGATTGCACCACTCTGCAAAGGCCCCCCTTGGCGCATTTGCAGAGAGGGGGAACTAATTCCCATTGAATACTGGGGGTCCATGGGGGCTAACTAGCCCACCAGGAACCTCCAGTATGTACCAAGGGGGCTGCGTTGCAGAGAGGTGTAAAAAGGGATGTGGCCTCTTTACACGTCTCTGCAAGGGAGCCCCCTGGGGCATTTGCAGGGGGGGAACTAATTCCCCTTGAATACTGGGGGTCCCTGGGGGCCAACTAGCCCACCAGGAACCTCCAGTATGCGCCAGGGGCTGCGTTACAGAGAGGTGTAAAAAGGGGCGTGGCCTCTTTACAGGTCTCTGCAAGGCAGCCCCCTGGCGCATACTGGAGGTTTCTGGTGGACTACTTGACCCCCAGGGACCCCCAGTATTCAAGGGGAATTATTTCCCCGTCTGCAAACGTGCCAGGGGGCATGTTTGCAGAGAGGGGGCGGGGCTTGAGGTGACGGATTGCACCACTTTGCAAATGCGCCCACTGGCACGTTTGCAAGGGGGGAACTAATTCCCCTTGAATACTGGGGGTCCCCGGGGCCAACTAGCCCACCAGAAACCTCCAGTATGCGCCAGGGGGCTGCGTTGCAGAGAGGTGTAAACAGGGGCGTGGCCTCTTTACACGTCTCTGTAAGGCAGCCTCCTAGCGCAATTGCAGAGGGGGAACTCATTTCCAGTGAATACTGGGGGTCCCTGGGGGCCAACTAGCCCACCAGGAACCTCCAGTATGCGCCAGGGGGCTGAGTTGCAGATAGGTGTAAAAAGGGGTGTGGCCTCTTTACATGTCTCTGCAAGGCAGCACCCTGGAACGTTTGCAAAGGGGGAACTAATTCTCCTTGAATACTGGGGGTCCCTGGGGGCCAAATAGCCCACCAGGAACCTCCAGTATGCACTAGGGGGTTGCGTTGCAACAAGGTGTAAAAAGGGGCGTGTCTTCTTTACACGTCCCTGCAAGGCAGCCCTCTGGCGCATACAGGAGGTTCCTGGTGAGCTACTTGGCCCCCAGGGACACCCAGTATTCAAGGGGAATTATTTCCCCCTCTGGCGCGTTTGCAGAGGGGTAACTAATTCAAGGCACGTTTGCAGAGTGGTGCAGGGAGGGGGTGGGGCTTAAGATGACGGATTGCACCACTCTGCAAATGCGCCCCCTGGTGCGTTCCCACCAAGAATCAAAACTGTGAAATTAAATAAACATAAGAATTTATGTGTATGGATTCCCATCATTCACCAAGCCTGGTGATAAGCTTCATCATTTGGGTATCCTTGATGCATAGAATGACAGACTAGCTCTATAGGCATCAGAGCTTGCGAATGTCAAATGGGTGTATTTACCAAGATGAGCAAGATGTAATACATGGGACCCCAAAGAAAATGTTTTTTTGTGGGTATTTTATTAAATGCAGTGAAAAAGTGAAGTGTAAAAATATAAAATTGGTGCGTGAACAGACTAACTCTTCTTGTTTGTGTCAGTCACGATCAAAGATTAAAAACATGAACGCCAGGACTAGTTTTCGCAAATAGCTGTCCTAGGTAGTGGTGGTCAACATGTTTCAGCACGTTAAGGCAATAGATAAAGCCATGTGCTTTCGTCAGGACCTCAACACAACAAAACTGCAATGACTACTAATTAAAATACGAAAAAAAGATATGGTGTGAGTACAACATCTCACAATTCCGATTCCTTCTTGATATCTTCAATTTTCTGAAAAATACAGAACACAAGAGATTCTTGGAGAGAAACGACCAAAAAAGTTCACTCTTAATATGTGGCCACAAAACATTCTGCCTACATATATGCCCCTGAATGGTGCTTGATTCCACCGTACCTTCGTAATATGGAAGATAAAACCTCACCCCACCTGGCAACGGCTCAGGATGTAAGAGGCACCGCTCTAAAAAGAAAAATACACCAAACTAAAATTCTTGTGGTGCATCAGACTTTAACATTTAAAAACAATAACATCTATCCTCAGTACACAACCACAAAACCATTCAGCATTAGGTACACTTTCCACATGTATGTAATTTGGCACCTAATAATAGATGTCAAAAAAGAGACCCTAGATGTAGAAATACGCAATGCTCTAGGGTACATTCCAACTAAATATATGTATCAAGTTCATCTGTTATTACACATATTCGAAGAAAGGTTGTTGCTACTTTCTCATATGCAGGTACTCATCCTACCTCTATATGAACCCATTAAGTCAAGTGCTGCCTCTGTTTACCAAACAGACAATCAGTGAGGTGACTTTTCAATAGCATAGGTGTAATATGTCCCTTCTATGTGAGTAATACGTGAAGGATTGTCAGTCTAGTCTTAATGAAACAGACCCATATTTGTCCTGTGTACCGCGTTCTGCCACACGATTGTTTAGCATGAAAACCAACCAGACATCTGTTTATATGGCTATCGATATCTTAAGTATACTAAGCCCCTTTCATAAGCGCAATGCGTATACCAATATATCAACCTAAGTCAGAGGAAACAACCCCCTAATTGCTGAATGCTCCGTGTATTTCCGCTCGATTGTTAGTCCAAAAAGGACATTCAGTATGCCACTTACCTTTCCGTCGGTACCTCGGACGGTCAGCAGAGCTGTCGGGGAGGTACCGAACGGAAGGTGAACCCAGTAATAGTATACTTGGCTTATTATTCCCTGTAAATATTCCCACAATTTCTTTGGGGTCCCATGTATTACATCTTGCTCATCTTGGTAAATACACCCATTTGACATTCGCAAGCTCTGATGCCTATAGAGCTAGTCTGTCATTCTATACATCAAGGATACCCAAATGATGAAGCTTATCACCAGGCTTGGTGAATGATGGGAATCCATACACATAAATTCTTATGTTTATTTAATTTCACAGTTTTGATTCTTGGTGGGAACTTCCTTTTTTAGCTCTCTCGTTATATAGACGCTGGAGTATATTTTGTATGTTTAAGTCAGTTTAGGGGCTACATATTCCAGCTAGTCTTTAAATGTTGGCCTCTGACCCTAATTTAATCTCTCTTTGTGTATGTTATATTGTGAAAACCCCAAAAAAGGTTAGCTATAAACACAAAAAAAATCATATTTTTCAAGTAACATAGGAATATGAAAATAAACTCAACAACAGAGCCACAAATTACCAAAATGTTTAGAGAATTAATAAGCAAGGTATTAAAACATATTTACTCACAATAGTAGAGTATGTTGTTTACTATTATTTTAATTAGACACAATGAAGAAAATAATGATGTAACATGCACTTGTCCCTAATCTAATCCATCTGAGAGGATCCTTTTAAAAGTGAGGGCCTGATTTAGATCTCAGCAGACGGGTTCCTCCATCACAACGGTGATGGATAACCCATCTGCTGGAATATAAATCCCAGAGGATATAATGGTATTTATATTTCAGCAGACGGGTTATCCGTCACTGTTGTGAGGGAGTAACCTGTCTGCCGATATCTAAATAAGCCCCGTGGTCTAAACCAGAGTCAGAAGTAGTGGAAATACTAGGCGTGACCTATCCTAAGCAAATCTGCTGCTCTTCATACTCCCTATAGGTGCATGTCCAACTGCGGTACACATAGCAAAGAATCATTTGAGATCATTAAAAAAACCTCTCATTGGAAAATGAGGTGCCAACTATGATGCAGCTAGGGATTCACCATCTGCAAACTTTAAAAAATATATTTCCACTACAGAATTTCCTAGATTACACACAGACACTGTCCTGTTTAGACTGGACTATGGCAGGGGAGTCCCCTCACTGCTCACCACACAACACCTCCACTCACCTCCTCCTTAACACCTGTTTCCTCATCAGACATGCCACCGAAATCTGGGACCTCTAACATGACCTCTCCCCTGACCTCCTCTTTCTGAGACCTGGCTCAACGCATAATTGTCGCCTGACAATGCAGTTGATATCCTTCTCGGCTACAAGATCACAAGATAGGACAGACCATGCAAACCCAGAGGAGGAGTAGTCATCATCAACATCCAATGCTCTATCACATCTGCAAGCTTGAGCAACAACTTTGAAATAGTGGCTTTCAAGCTCAACATCTCTAACCACACAGATTTAATCTCAAATCGGGTGCTTGACTCGAGCTGCTTCATCCTTCTTAGAGACCCTAATATCCAGCTGCGTGGCCACACCAACCTGAACACAGTCTACTGTAAGACATGGACACATTTGGATTCACCCAGCGAGTGAAGAAACCCATCCAATTCGATGGACATCTCACTATGACTTTACAAACTTCCATGAAGTCACGTTTGACAAGCCCAACCATGTTTCTCCAGACTGGCCACTCCCTTGTCTACTTTTACGTACACCTACCCCACCAACATCAAGCCACTCCCACCAAAACCACCCAATACAGCTGGAACCAGATCCACAAAGAAACTAGGATCTCTGAACTCCAAACCCCCATTTACTTCAGTAAGACAACCTCTCACAAGCTACCACCAACTTCAACTCATGGGTCACCTTCTATGCAGGCACCCTAGCCCCGCTCAATCCTGCCACCATTGCATGGATCAGACCGCTAGCAAGTTGGTACACAAATGCCCTACTGCTAACAAAACACTGATACAAACAGTTTGAATCCTGCTGATGGAACTCCCCAGAAAACAATGACAGGAACATGTACAAGTCTGCGCTCTGGTACAAACAACAGCAACTCAGAGCAACCAACACTCAACCTTGACCAAATGGATTGCAATCAGTTCCAATAACTCCGGGTCAATCTTCACCATAGTTATAGAATTCACTTCCCCTTCTAGCAGTTCCATGATCGTCACTTTTTTTTTAAGCTGCTTCCAGCTTTCCCACTACTTCAGCAACAAATTCAGCACAACATATAGCAGTTGGTAACACCACTGGACCTCTCCATTCTCACAGCCTTCCAATCTGATCAGAAGAAGTCACAAGAAACTGCCCTCACCTGCTGACCCATCATCATCTTGGCAGAAACAACCAGGCACTCTATCCACTTGAGAGTGCTGTTGGACACCTGCTCATATTTCATGTTCACCAAAGGACTCGACCCCATATGCTCTCAGTCTTTCAGATGGATCTCAGCTGAATCCAGAAAAACTGTCACGCATGCACTCATCATCAGCAGAATGGACTATGGCAGCGCTCTCTATGCCAGAATCAACAAGAAACTCCTTTGCAAACTCCAGACTGTCCAGAATGCCGCAGCCAGACTCATCCTCGACATCCCCATTGCAGTCCTATCATTCAACACCTCCACAATCTCCATTGGCTTCCAGTCAAAAGAAGAATAACCTTCAAACTCCTCAACCATGCATACAAGGCCCTTCGCAACACCGGATCCACATACCTGACCAGCCGCCTCTCTTTCCACTCACCCAAAACATACCTCCGATCAGCCCAGCTCTCTTTGGCTACTGTCCTACGTATCAACCAGACCAAAACGGGAGGAAAGTCCTTCTCCTACCTCGTAGCCAAAGCCTGGAACACCCTCCGCCTCTACCTCTTGCAAAATCCCACATTGCCCCAGTTCAGGAAGGATCTCAGGACCTGACTCTTTGGATGACCCCAGCACTCAATTGATCAGCCCCCCCCACTCTCCCCATTGCCTTGAGACCCTCACGGGTGAGTAGTTGCACTTTACTAACCCTCATTGATTGATTGCTCTGTCCTCAACAGGATTCTCACCACTCACAACTGCTACCTTACTGGTTGCTTGGAAATACACCACCAACCTACCACTACTGAAAAACCTCTCAGTGGAGCCAAAGCCACTGGCTATCTACAGATTCATCTCCCTACTAATCTACCCTGCCACATCCTGGGAAAACGCATCTACAAATGACTGGCTGACCACTTTGACAACAGTAATCTCCTGGACCCTTCCCAATCTGGCTTCAAACCTAATCACAGAACTGAGAACGCCATCATAGCCACTATCAAATATATTTGCCTCATCATGGACTTGGGCAGCACCACAGCATTCATCCTTCTCGACCTCTACACCATATTAAACACCTCTCACCTCATCCAGCACTTCCATGAGACTTCAACTCATGAACTTGCGCTCCGTTAGATTAAATCTTCCTCATAGATCACACAAAATCAATCAGCTGGGGTTCCTCCACCACCTCTAACCTGATCTGCGGCGTCCCGTGGGCATCTCACTCATCCCCACACTCTTCAATGTCTACATAACTCCACTCTCTAAAACGGTTCGAGCCCATGGACTCAACATTAGCCTTTACACCAAAAATACCCAGCTCATTTTCTCCTTATCTGATGTTAACTTCACCACACAAACTAAATTCATTAACTGCATGTCGGAAGTGACAAAATGGATGGAGACCAACTGCCTGAAGCTCAATTCTGATGAGACAGAGGTGATTTTCTCTGGAAAAGACACCTGCCTCCGATCCTAAGCATGTTGGACCTCAGAATTAGAACCCACTCCCATCCCAGGCAACCAAGCTAGAAACCTAGGAAACATTATTGACACTAAATCTCGATAAACTGTCGTCAACTCAGTCGCATCTTTTTGCTTACACGCTCTCAACCACCTCTAGAAAATCTTCAAATTGCTCCTGAGCAAAATCCGCTGAACCATTACCAAAACACTGCTCACTAGAGAGATGGACCACAGAAAGGCCTTATATGTCGGTATCCATGCACAGGTCATCAAGAGACTCCAGGTAATACTGAATGCAACAACCAGACTCCTGCTCAAACTCCTACTAACCTGCACTCACTTACCCACCCATCACACAGACCTCCACTGGCTCCCCATTCATAAAAGTGCCTTTTTCAAACTTATCTCCATCCCATGAAAAAGCACTGAAAAACACAGGCCGTACATATCTGAACAGCCACATCAGCAATAACAAAACCTATCAGACACAGCCACTCTTCCAGCCTGATGCCCATCCACGTCCCTAGCACCTGAAGAGCTCAAGCTGTGGCACAGTCTTCTCATACCTGGCTCCTAAAGTCTGGAATGACCTCCCCTTGCTCATCACATCCATCAGCTCAGACCTAGAATTAAAAAAGAAACATAAAACCTGGCTGCAACACCAGACTCCATTCAGGCACCAGGATAGCTCTAAGGTGTCTGCGCTCCATACAAGTTCAAATAACATAACATAGCAACCAGTAGGGTTTCCATGAAATCCTCCATCTGTTTCGTTGTCGAGTGTATTGGATGCATAAGCATAATTGGCTGGGAGCAAGAGAAGGAGAGCACACTTTTCCTAAGAGCAGCCACAATGAGAGAAATATATTTGAGCTGTGTTATATCCTGGTATCCTGGAATTAGTGTGAGTTTGTGTTAACATTGTAAAAATACTCATTTGTGTTTGCTTTGTCACACTAGCAGTTTAGACAGTTTGGAATCCCAGGCTTTGGCTGACTTTTGAAAATTCAAGGTTTGGTTGTGTGAACAGCGTTGTGTCTGGGCTCCTCTGTTATAAATCTACTCCTAGTTGCAACCTAACTTCTCACCTCATATGCTATGCCTTCAAAATTAGTAGTCTGCCTTCTCTCATCTGCCATGTGAATGATATCCCTTATAGAATAGGTGGACAGAGAAATGCCTCTAACGGTAAGAGAATGTAGGTATGAGGTTTTGCTCCTAAGAATGGAGTAGTCAGGATAAAGGTGGTAGCCCCCAAATGGCTCATTTAGAAGTGAAGATCTCACTTACTGTCAAGCCATCTTCTTTCTTGGCAAAGTTGGTTATCAAAGTTTGAATTGTGGAGGCAGCATGGGCTTTTATGCCCATACAACCATCACCAAAGTTTAGAGAATCACTTGGTGAAGGAATGATGGACCAAAAGGAATGGGGGGTAGGAACAAACAATAAACTAAAATAATACAAGAACAGAGACTGCATACATGTCTCCCTGCAAGCTTAAGTGAAACTATTTAGAGAGCCTGTCCCATAATAATTACCCCACCACCAACATCTCATAACTTAATAGGGACTCGCCAATAAGGCATACCTGGAAGGGCTTACTGTAAAGCCTCGAATAGGCTTGAACAGGCTTGAACAGAAGGAGTCTAGCTATCTTCTTTAGCCTATACTTTAGTGCCAGTTATTTATTCTGTCAATCAGATGACCTTGGAAGAGAGACCCATATCTAAGTTTGTTGTGTAGCATTTTAGGATCCAAGGGTAATTTACCGATTCATGCCCTTATATAGGTACGATTTACATTGCCCTTATATAGGGCTAAGAAATCATAAGCTGGTGACAACTGACCAGCTAGGAGTGCTGAGGAGTTGCTACTACGGCCAGCCTTCTTCCGAAAGAAAAAAACCTATGACAGAGAGTTCTCAGGAGCTGCCCCCAGAATTTGGAACTCACTCCCTCCAAACATCAGGAAGATTCAGAATCTGGTAACATTCAAGCGGGAAGTGAAGAGCCTGCTGATGAATAGATACATTACTTAGTGAAGAACACTGTTCATGGTTCTGATATACTACTGCCTTAGTACAGATCATGTACGCCATTAGAAAGGGAGGCATAGGCAATACTATAATGGAATACGTATCCTATGATATGAGAACAACCTAAAGGCCACTAGTAATGGTTATTTTGATTGAACAGGAGAACAGCATCTTTCATGAACCTATACCGAGCTACCTCATATTTGTTATATATACATGATTTTGTTATTAATTTAGTCATAGCATATTTATTTACGCTAACGTTCACATGTGTTACGAATATATATATCATCTACCTCACAGCGGTTGCTCGCTAACTGTTTATATATATGTTAACCCTTTTCCTCTCTCATGTTAAGCGCTCTGATACCCACCGGTCTTGTTCGCGCTATACAAAACTTTATAATAAATAAATAATAAATAAATAAATAAACCATTTTTAGACATAACCCATGCAGTCCAAATACAGGCATGACTACTTCCACTCGTTCCAAAAAGCCACAACGATTTCTTGGAAAACTCGGCTTCAGCAGTCAGGGACATCCATTCCCATGGGGTTCTTTGATGACATTATTATGTCCGGCTTTACGCCAAACTAGGCTCCTTCAAGGTATAAATATGCCTACAATTGCCCTAGCAAAGACACAGTGGTTCAGAGAAGCTCGACTAGCTACTTGCCCGACGCAGCTCGCTACAGCAAGTGCCGAAGAAAGCCGACTCTCCAGCGGACGCACTGATCAAGAAGCTGTCCTTTCTCTCGCTGAGAATCCAGCTCCAGTGTTTCCAAGCTCCCCTCGCGGGGTGTTGGGAAATCAAGTCTAGAGACAGAGATACCAGACCTCCTTCATTCTAAAACCAAGGTACGAAGCTGATTAGACCCTAATAGAAATCTTGGTTAGATTCTTGGCAAAGAAAATTAAACCTATGCTAGACCTCACTTACTTCTTCCCACGTACTAGACTTAGGTTGTGTACATTGGGGTAGGTGTATTTTAGAAGCAAATCTCAAGGGTATGGAAAAAAGTATTCCCACTAGTTACCACTCTGTACCGCCCTCTTACATCATAGGGGTTCTCTTTACCCAGGAGAAAATGTCCACAGTCTACAGATGGTGTTGTGGCTGGAACTTAACCAGTAAAGAATATGTGTACAAATGGGTGGTACAAGAAATTGTATTTATGCAGGTAACTGAATAGCAGTGCAAAGTGATTGTGAAATATTAAAATTAGATAGGACTGAGTAGAAGAAGAATTTTAATAATATCTCTCAGTTCGTCAAAATCTTAAAAAGTGTATAACATAACAACAGATTTAACATAATATCTGTTTACAATAGAGGTCGACTTGTTTCAGCATTAGTGGCAAGTCTGCCATTGCTTTCTTCAGGACCAAGATGTTTGCTACTGCACAAATAGTGAGAATAAAAAAGTAATTATATCACCTGTAGATTCCAGGTTGTTCTGATTTAATTAATCCACCACATCACTGTTGGAACGGTGTGTGAAGAGCAGGAAACAAGGAGCAACAAAAGAAAAATAAAGAAAGAAAAAAACAATACAACAATGTCAATCATGTAATGCATCGTGTATATTTTGTCCAAAGGGAGTATGTATAGTTTTCATTACTCCATAACAGTTGGCCACTTACCAAATAGGCGTGGGAATAACGCATCACCCCACCTGGCTGCAGCTCAGGTAAGAGGAGCACCGCTCTAATTAAAATTAAAAACAATGAAAGACATTCTAGCTGTCGCTAGTCAACAAATTGACAGGTAAAGATATAATACTCTATATAATAGAAGGGGGTTCCCCAAATGGGATTTTTGATTATTGGCAGGAAAATAGGGGAAAATTAACAACAAAATAGAAAACAACAACCCTGCCAAAATATATATCAAGGGTCCCACTAGGGATCCACAATTTAGTAAATAGGGTGACTTCAACAACACATCGGAGCCAAAGACATTACTGATATTTTAAAGACATAGTTCTTTTATTAGTATTTTTTGTATAAGTATTTTTTGGCACAATAATAGGTATTTATAAAGCATATTTCATATATATACATTTTTCATAGGTGATAACACAAAAGAACAGCAAGTGACTGTGTAAACAATTTAAAAAGCTATCCTAGACATGTTCCTCATACTCCCATACACACAGAAACAACTCACATACAATCTGGGGTTCCCTTATTCATTCACTATCTCATTCATTCATACGGTGACATATTGAGGAGGGCACCCATGGCTACCATAGAGTCGAATATAGGTTATTTGCACAGGGGTGCAGTTTATGGACGTGCAGGAGATGATAATATATATTCCCCAGGGAATATATAGCTGCAGTCTAAGATGTTTACGCCAACGCACGTTTCGGTGTTTGGGGCCACAGAAGGCCACACCTTCCTCAGGGCAAGGGTGTGTATGGACGGGAAGGGGGAACAAGCACGCTGTGAAATAAAAACATTTTTTTATTATAAGTTCAAAGATACAGTTAATCATCATACATGAATATATTCAAACTTTACATTTTCATTTGTTAGAGATTTATTCCTATTTATGGGTCAATTAGTCAAGGCTCCGATGTAGAGGGCGTCACTCCTAAGGTTGGTAACTTCCCATGGATGGGGAAGGAAAAGTTCTGCCAGGTTAGATCAAGGTTAAGGTGGAACAATCAACTGTCACTCATTCATACATTCATACGTTCTTCCATCGTCTCATATAGTACACTCATTTTTGGTTTGGGCGTCTTCATGACTTATTAGTGTGATTTTAGGATAAATCCCCAAACGAGGGGGAACAGGGGTGGAGGTATGGACAAACCCTAGAACTATTGTGTGTCCTTTAAGTTAAGCTGAATAAGTCGGACCTCCCAGCGACAAGATATAGAGTGCGGTTAGACTCCCATTGTTTATACGGAGTTCTAAAGTTTTAGATGACAAGGGGATTCACCACATGTCCTAATGTCCCTAGGTATCTACTTACCAGGTGCGTGGCGTTCGCACTTTTCTGGGTCGATCAGGTGTTCAATAAACTCTACAGGGGTTAGGATTTTCTAAATCGCCATCTGGGAAACACAAGGGTGTAACCTTAAAATGGAGAGCGACTTTCAAGATAGTAGGACATTGTATACTACGTTCTGTGCATGCAGGCCTATGGTCACATGCCCTGGTTAGCTGGGCCAAATCCGTCCTGCTTAACACTATTAGCGCCCATATAGTTTAACTGAACTAGGCTGAACTGAGCGTGATTTAGAAGAAGGACAGTCACTCAGGTTAAAAAAGATTAGACTATATAGGGCCGCATACCTCGGATAGTGGCGCTGAATCCGTCCTGTTGCTCAATATCGGGATCGGAGTGATAAGGCTCAAGGGGCGTAAAGCCGTGGAAGATTTCAGTTCCAGCGGGGTGGTCTTTCTTTTCCAATTAGGTCCGACGAAGGTTGTAACCCAGCAATAAATTGTACAAAAAAATCACAATTGGGTGACCATGGAGGTCGCGGATTCGGGGTTCTCTATCTGCAATGAATGAATACAGTTTGGAGGAGGGGAGGTTAAACTGGGGTCCTGAACAAACATAGTAATTTAGTAGGAGCAAGAAATACGGCTCATGATTCACTGCCTCTAAGTGAGAGATATTTAACGAACACGGGATTTTTACAATATTGGAAAAACTCACAGTAAGTCTGTCCCCATTATCTATAATCGCATATCTATCCGATCATATGGGGGGATCTACCTTGGCTTAGTGTAGTTTCAAGAGCTCACCTGTCAATCGATCCAAAGTTTCTAGGGACAGGGGGCGAGGCAGATACTATAGTCAGTCCAACGGATAGGTTGATTACGATTTCAGGCAGGCTCGATGGGTCTGTTGTAGAGAAATAGACGTAGGCTAGTAAGTATAATCTCTACAGGAAAGACATCAAGGGGTAAAGTATTTTAGGGTGCAGCTTACCGCGAAAATATTCGATGGAATAAATTAGCGATCTCTGTTTTTGTGCCTTCTCCCCGTGTCCCGTAGGACGCTGTGTCAAGTTCCGGTTTTGTATCTCCCTCTTTATAAATCGTACTAATTAGTATTTATTGGTTTCAGTTGTGGCCCTTCATGGAAGTCGAGAGAGGACCCGCTATCCAGCTACTAATTTAGAGCGTCCTCCATGGGTGTTAGAAAGTCCTTTGTTTATGTTAGGTGAATAAAAACAAATGAGGGACCATTTATCGTAGTATAATTTAGAGCGTCCTCCAAGGGTGTTAGACAGTCCTTTGTTTATGTTAGGTGAATAAAAACAAATGAGGGACCATTTATCGTAATATAAGGGTGGGTGCCATATTGGAAGGGTAACTGGCGGAAATATAGAACAAATAGAGTAAGTCAACCAAAGGTCTCCAGTTGGATTTAAGTATAAATATCAGGTAGGCACAAACAACAGCGGGGTCAGGGGAGGCTGTTCTAGGGGTTCCATGGTATAATATTTTCAATGTGAATCTCTCTGTGGTATCCTGTTTTATTTTCCCGTTGGTGTTCGAAACAAGGATGAATGGGGACCATATAGGGAGGATCATATTCTCACGTGAACACATTGTACCATGGGCATTCTTCATTCAGGCCCTTGGTGACAGAGTTTAACATGAAGATTCAAAAAACCTCTAGTTTTTTACGGAGGCTTGTAGGGTCTATTCCTGGTTTTGCCTTGATTTTTTCAAGTATAAACCACCTTAGGTCTGATTCAGAGTGTGATTTCTCTAGCCAATGGGCAACAATAGGTGCTGACATCTTTTTGTTTCTGAAGTTTGATTTGTGCTCTCCCATCCGGATTCGACATTCGCGTCCTGTCTCCCAAACATATAAGAGATCACAGGGGCATAAGATCACATATATGATATTGGCCGACCGACAGTTGGTCATTTCTTGATTTCGTTCCACTGATATGGTGCGTTCAGACGTCTTTAGGGTCCCTCCAGTGATAGCTTGTGGGCACGCGTGGCAGGTGCCACAGCGATGATTTCCAAAAATGGGTTTTAAGTTGGTTAATGCCATTTGTTTCTCCCTAGGGGCTTCTAGCATCTTGCCCCTCACTAGGAAGTTTTTGAGATTCCTATTGCGTTTGAATGCAAAGATCGGTCTTTTGAAGGGGGTATCATTTCTTTCCAGATTTAGCAAGTGCCAGCTTGAGTTTATGGCTTGGCGTATTTTGTGGTTAAGATTAGAATGACGTGTCACACAGACTAACTGATCTAGGGTTTCTGCAGGTTTAGTTTGGAACCTCATATCCCGATTGGCATATCTGGCCCTCTTAAAGGATTCCTTTACAAGCTTGTGGGGATATCCTCTGTGTATTAATTTCTCCTTTAGAGTGTCAGATTGAGTCAGAAAATCCTGTATATCTGTGCAATTCCTTCGAATTCGAAGGAATTGGCTATATGGAATACTTTCCTTTTGGGACCGCGGGTGGAAACTGGTATAGTGAAGCAAGGTATTGCGGGCTGTAGGTTTTGTGTACAAAGACACTTGTAATGTATTGTCAAGATGCTGTATCCATATGTCCAAGAATTCCATTCTGGACTGACTGGAATGACAGGTAAAGCGAATATTGGGGTCTGCTGCATTGAGCCACAGAATGAATTCTTCCAATGTACTCTGGTCCCCCTTCCATATAAAGAAGAGATCATCAATGAATCTATTCCAGTTCCTGACATTCTCATGGAAGGGGGCCATCTCATTGAATATATTAACCCTCTCAAATTCACCCATATACAGGCAGGCAATACTGGGGGCACAGCTGGCACCCATGGTAACTCCCATCTTTTGTCTGTAAATGATTTGGTCGAATTCAAAATAGTTTTCGAACAGTACCACTCCTAGGCATTGAAGGATGAAATCAGTATTGTTGGTCCTCGGTCGTCTCATTAGGATATCCTCAATAGTGTCGAAGGCCCCCTGTTGGGGGATGTTGGAGTACAAGGACTCCACATCAAGGGTCACCACCAATTCTCGATTTTCAAAGAAAGGGGTCCCTTCAATCAAACTGATGAAATGTCCAGAGTCCTTGACATAGGACTCTAGGTCCGAGACCAGGGGTTTCAGGAACTTGTCGATATATTTGGAAAGTGGTTCAGTCGCAGATCCAATGGTGGAAACTATAGGTCTAAGGGGTGGATCTGTGCTATTTTTATGTGTTTTTGGCACCCCATAGATGATAGGTATTCTGGTGGTGCTGGGAGTAAGGAATTCAGTTTCTTGCTCACAGATGGCATTGGTTTCCACTGCATTTTTTACCATTCGGAGAATGCGTTGTTTTAAAGTACTTTCAGGATTAAGTCGGACAGGTGTATAATGTCCTGAGGCAGTTAGAAGGTCCTTCATCTTGGTGGTATAGTTATCGGTGTCGAAAATCACGATCCCGCCCCCTCTTGTCACAGGGTTTGATGGTAATGTTTTTGTTGGTCTTCAGCTCCACTAGAGCATTGTTTTCCTGAATGGGTATGTTGGTGACAGGCATGGGTACATATCGGATCAATTTTTCTATCTTTCTCATCACAGCTTTTTCAAAGATGTTGACCTCAGGGCCAACCATTTCCACAGTGGGTGTGAAGGAAGAAGGCGGTCTACATCCAGACTTGTTTTCAATGTCCCTAATGGGAGGGTGTTCCAAGAAGAACTTCTTTAGACGGATTTTGCAAAAAAACATCTGTAGGTCTTTGGTCAGTTCAAACTTATCAAAGTTTTCCGAGGGAACAAAGGATAGACCACGAGTCAGTAGTTGAACAGCACTGGGGTCAATCTCTTGGTTGGTTAAATTAAAAATGGGGATGCCCCTTATGTTCGCCAGTATTGTTGATGGCGAGTCTGAACATACATTTGGGGCTGACCTCGACCCTGACGGAAATTCCTTTTTTGATTGGTCCGGGGAGCCTGTCGTGCATTGCCCCGGCGGTTGCCTAAAAAACGATTCTGGGGGTTGTGGCGCTCATTTCCTGCATTCCGATTAGGTTGATTAGAGCTAAAAACCTGATCTAGATTGGAATCGTATTCATCCGGCAGATCCCCCTCTGAGTCGGTGGTGTCCGAAAAGGTGGTCACCTTTTTGGGTCCCCATCGTGGGGCTTGTCCGTATGGGCTGTTGTCTTCTTGGTTGGTATAAAAACCCTGGGTCAGATAGGGGTATGCTCGTTCTTGGGAAAATAAACGGATATCTTTGCGGAATTTATCCGTCTTTCTTTTTAGAAGATAATCCGAAAAGGACTCCAACTCCTGGTTGATCTCCTCTAGTTTCTTTTTTCCAAGTTCGACAGCATCACTGCTCTTCAAATTTTCTTCAAGTTCCAATATTTCTTTGTTCAGGAGGTCAATGACCGCTCGGGCAGTTTCGATGATTAGCATCATCCAGTCCCTGGAGCAGCGGTTAGATATTAAGGCCCATCGCTCCAGGAACATACCCGGTATGTTTCGTACTCTAAGTCCAATGGGTATGGTGCCTGTTTTCAAATAATCCAAAATAAATTGGGCATGTAGTTCAGTTCTTTTCGATTTTTTCCTTAAATTTAGCAACTTAGTCCAATCGCCATCTAGGGCCAGATGTAGGTCGGTCGGTAACGGCCGAAAATCGGTATTTTCGGCCGTTACCGACCGGTATTTCAGAAATGGTATGTAGGGGCATTATTTTACAGAATCGGTAAATTTACCGATTCGGTAAATTTACAGATTCTGTAAAATACCGAATCGGTATTTTTACCGATTCAGTAAATCTCAGATGTAGGTGGGACTCTTCTGAGTCCCAAAGGCCCTACAAATTCGGTATTTTAACACCCAATCCAAATGGGTGTTAAAATACCGAATTCAGGTGTGCATGCACTTGTGTGCATGCACACCTAGCCATGTGACAGACAGACATGCCCTTAGGGCATGTCTGTGTGCCACATGGCGCACATGCCTATTTTTGGGGTGCCAGAGGGTGTCAAAGTGACACCCCCTGCACCCTTGCAAAAGTCGGTATTTACCGATTCGGTAATTACCGAATCGGTATTTCCCATTCATTCCTATGGGCTTCACAGCCCATAGGAATCAATAGGGAATACCGTTTCGGTAATTACCGAATCGGTAAATACCGAATTCTAACGATTCGGTATTTCCACATATGGAAATACCTACATCTCTCCCCTTCATATTTACCGACTCTGAAATACCGAATCAGTAAAATTCGGTATTTCAGAGTCGGTAAATATGATTTACCTACATCTGGCCCCTAATCCCTTAGGGAGGGAAAATTGTTGGTTGCCATCCAGGGGGGCACCAATCATTTTGGCAAACTCCTCATCTGAGAAACCAAAGCTCTTGATACTATCCATTTTGGCAATAGAGAGACACTGGATCAGAAAGGATAAATTTATAAGAGAGATAAATGGCTATCAATCAATTAAAGATATAATACTCAACTCATCAGCTGTACATGACTGAAAGTATCAATACCCTTTGTACTATATCAAATAGCATCTATATCTCCAATGCACTATTGCGAGCCTGATGGCAGATTACCCGCAATATGCAAATATAATGTAGACACCTCAGTTGTCTTTACGCGCCATGATCTTGCAGGAGCCTACTCAAATCACAACAATCAGCGTTGTGTGGCTGAGAATGTTAATACCCATCATGCCATTCCAAATAGTCTCCTTATCAACAGAGCTCTCTTGAGAGCCTGATGACTTAGTGCCCGCAATATCCAGTAATAGTAATGGCACCTTAGTTGTCCTTGCGCACCCTGATCGTATTGGTGCGAATACAAATAGCAACCAAAAACCCTGGCTCTTTACCTCTAAAAAAGGTCACTGGCATGTTATTAATCGTAACTCCAATCATTACTATGTGTAAATCAAGCCACATTGGAACTGCAGAAAACCGGCATCTAAGCCCTCTAAGGCAGCTCCGTTCTAACCGTGTTCCATATTCCGCGGTCTCTAAAGCTCAGCAAAAAGAGCGCAGTGCTCTATTCCGCTACTAACCGGTCTGTCGGTGTCTCCTAGCGTCCCTCTGCGCTGATTGGGGAGGCACCGTAACAGGAGTCACTGCCATATTTGTTTGTCCCTTAGTTTCACAGCAGTCAATAAGGATCATGGGAAATGTAGTTTGGATGCCATTCGGAAGCCACCAGATTGCCGGTACCGCACTCAAACTAGGTTAATGGCATATATGAAGTGAAACTCTGCCATTAGAACGTATCTAAGGAAAAATGGCAAAGGGAAAAACGCAAAAGATGTAACAATGCCATTCTTTGACAAATTTGTATACTATATCGGTAAGATGTCACGTGACCGTTAGATCACGCTACCCCTAGATACGTGGATGATGTAGTTCAAGCAACCACCCAATCATATCGGCCCACAATGACTCAATTAATGCGCTGCATATTAAGTGTTCGGCAGATCATAGCGATCTATATCTATTAAATTGACATAGCTCTTTCTATCATATGAAGTAAATAAATAGCAGTTTTATCAATGAGGCTCAGAGTCCATAGGTAATCTTGAAAACAGGTTTGAATACAATGATCCAGCCAGTATGTATAGTATTCGGGCCATAATTGTGGTCACTGTAATTGGCTGGTGATGTAAGTAAATATAATACTCAACTGGGTTACTACAAATCGCCTCATTTGTGTGATACCTCCATAAAAACTCCTATGGACACCCTGAGTGACATGTAACAGAATTATGGCATATGATTTTGCCAGGGTACTACAAGCAATGTCTCTTGAGAACCAATTTCTCTATAAAGAAATCCAAGGGGTTGGTTCATTCAGTCCTTCTTTGTAGCTATTCAATTTATAAACCCATTTTTGTTCTTTGTTGAACAGAAATTTTTGCAACATCAGGGCAATGATCAGGTATGAAGGCCTGTTCTAGGACTGTCCAAGTAAAGTCATTTGGACCATGCCCTACTTCCAGAAAGTGTGAAGTCAGACATGTGGCTTCTTTACGATACCGAATAGTACTCTTATGCTTGGATATTCGAACCTTAACCCTTCTTGTCGTCATGCCCACATAACGTTGTTGACATGGGCATGTGATTAGATAGATAAGGTTCTGGCTATCACAATTCATAAACTTACGTTGTTGCCACAGTCTGTTGGTACCTATATCTACAGTCAGAGATTTACAGGTTTGGGGACAGACTGAACACATGCCACAAGGATGGTGGCCTTCAACCGGAGGGAGGTCCCACAGGGTACCAACTGGTCTAATTTGTTTGCTCCTTGGTCTTGTATGTACAAGTTTATCTCTTAAATGTTGTCCTCTCTTGAATGCAAAGAGGGGCAAAGGTAAACTGTCTCCCCCTGTGTTCAGGATCGACCAATGTTTTGGGACAATTTTTTGAACCTGGTTTGATTTGATGTTAAACGTATTCAGAAAGGTGATTCTCAAGGATTTCTCTTTAGGTAATGTTTTTTCGAGAAGTGCTTCACGGTTAATGTTGGAAGCATGCTTCTTTGATTGGCGTATAATCTTGTTAGGGTATTTTCTTGCCCGTAACTGTTCCTGGAGTTTGAGAGAATGTACCTTGAATGCTTCTTTACTGGAGCAATTTCTCTGGACCCTAAGAAACTGACCAGCCGGTAAGTTATTTCTGAGGAAACGAGGTTGACAGCTTTCATAGCTCAAAAGTGCATTACGAGCCATGGGCTTTCTATTAAGTTCAGACCCCAATCCACTTGATGTTACTAGAATCGTTAGATCTAAAAAAGCCAGGTGAGTCTGGCTGTATTGCACTGTGAATTTTAAATAGGCATTGCGTGTATTTAGTAATTAATGGAATTTAAGGAGGTTCTCAACTGTCCCACGCCAGACGACAAAAATATTGTCTATATACCGCTTCCTTTTTTTTTTTTTTTTTTTTTTTTTTATTCAGAAAGAAAAAAGATTTAGGTTACAACACACCATGTATAAGTGTACACTCAGTGGCTTAAAACATCCGGTTTAACACAACAAAAAGAAAAAAAAAAAAAGAAAAAACATTTCAGAGTTAATCATCTTTTCAAACACTGTCCATCATAATGTATGATTTTCTTGAAATATATCCTAACCTATCCCCAAGCGCCAATCAGCTATTGGTTTCCAAATCCGCATCCCTCTTTCCCTCCCCCTCCTACCTTTCCTTGCATAAATTGGGTTTTCCAGATTGTATGAGGACAATAAATTAGCCAACCAAACCTGTAGAGTCGGGGGGTTAGGGTCTAGCCATGCCCTAGCAATACACAATCTATATACTGCCATAGCCAAAAAAACAAACTCATGATGTTCACCTTCTTCTGGTACTATTCCTAAAAGAATGTGGACTGGCTTAAGTTCCAAATTGATCTTAAGTGAAGCCTCCATAAAATGTTCAAGATTTCGTAGCAGTGTGTGTAGTTGTGGGCATAATGCAAACATATGTATTATATCCGCCTCTGCTGAGTTACAACGCGGACAGGTTATACCCTCTGTTCCTCCCCAATTCGCTATCCTTGCTGGCGTGTAATATAGGGAGTATATAGTTTTATAGTGCTGCGACTGTAAAGATGCCGAACACAACACTGAACATCCTAGCTCCAAAGAATCCTGGAACCACCCTAGTTCTCCTTCCAGCTTTTCTGCCCATTTTTCACTGTGTTTATCCAAATCGTCCTGCATACCGGACACAAAGCTAGCATATAGACTTCTTATGGAACAGTCCCCCCCTAGTCTTATTTTTTCCATTATCTCTACTTTATTATAGCCAGCCGGACCTCCTTGCTTATTCCCTAAGAAGCTCCTAATCTGTAAATACTTAAAGAAATCCTTATTATTTAAACCAAACTTAGTACATATCTCCGAAAAGGTAGCCAAACCCTGGATCCCCCACAGATCTCCAATGCTTGTTACCCCCTTTTTCATCCAGGTTTCCATTACTCTATCTCCGAACACCTCGTCTGGGAATGACCTATTTTTAAACAGTCTTGTATAGCGGTTGAATCTTCCTAGCCCCACTTTCTTCATATATGCCGTCCATATCTTCACTCCTGCCTCAACCGTCTTATATCTGGTTCTTTTATAGCACCCGTATTCCACACAAGCCAGAAAGCAATTTTCAGCCTCTTCCCCTAATACAGCCTTATAGATTCTAGTAGACCCCTCTCTTACCCTTGAATCATCTCCCCCCCCTATTAAGCCTTGCATATATTGTATGGTCGCCGCCCAATAATACAGCTTGAAGTCAGGTGCACCCCATCCCCCTCTTTCCCTCGGAAGTGTCATATAGCGATAAGCCCTGCGCGTTTTCCCATGGGCCCAAATAAATTTATTAAGAATCCTCTCTAATGCTGAAAACCACTTTGCTTCGAAGAATAGTGGAATTGCCCTAAAAAAGTACAAAAATCTTGGGAGTATCAACATTTTAATTACATTCGTACATCCCAGCAAGGACAGGTGAAGGTTGTTTAGTCGTTCTAGATCTGATTTTACCTTCGCCAACAGGGGGACCACATTATTCTGTACTGCTACTTCCAAATTCGCAGATATCTCTACCCCCAAGTAAACTGCTGAGTTAACCTTTCTTAAATCTACGTTGTTTTGGTCATTTAGCACATACCGATTGCTCACTATTTGGGTCTTGGTTTTATTTAAGCTATACCCAGAGACTTTCCCAAAAGACTCGGCCTCCCTTTCTACTTCCACCATTGCCTCATCTGGATAAGGGGTTAGGATGGCCACGTCATCCGCATACGCCAAGATCTTCGCTTCCGACCCATTCAAACTCATCCTAGCAATTCCATCATTCAATTCAAGCCGGCGCAGAAAAGGATCCAAATACAGCGCAAACAGTAAGGGAGACGACGGGCAGCCCTGTCTCGTGCCTCTTTCAATCCTAATTCCCTCTGAAAATCCCCTACACACCCTAATTCTAGCCGTAGGGTTCTTATACAATGCCTGCATTGCTTTGATATACCTGTTGCCAATGCCATTCCATCTCAATACTTCCCACAAATACTCCCAGGAGACTCTATCGAAAGCCTTCTCTGCGTCTAAGAAGATCGCAGCCATAGGGTCTCCTGGGGTACTAGCTGCGTCAAAGAGAGTTAAGACCTGTCTTGTGTGTTGCGTGGTGTCCTTGCCTGGTATGAACCCATGTTGGGAATGAACAACTAGTTCCTCAATAACTCCTGCCAACCTTCTAGCCAGAATTTTGGAATAGATTTTTGAGTCCGCATTCATTAGCGTTATTGGGCGGTATGATCCTGGCTGACTTAGTGGTTTCCCTTTTTTGGGAATCACCACTATATCGGCCCCCCCCCAGGAGTCGGGGATTGATTCCCCTAGCTGTGCCTTAATCATCACATCAAACATATCCTCAGTCAACAATTCAGAGAAAACTTTATAAAATTCCACTGGTAGCTGGTCGGGACCTGCAGCCTTTCCGGAAGGAAGAAGTTTTAATGCTTCTATGAACTCCTCTTTCTTGAATGGTTGCTCTAACTCCTCCTTCCTTTCTGGAGAGATACCCTCTGGGGCCACCCCTCTCAGATATCCCTCTATCTCATGCGAGTTCCCCTTTATGTTTTCCGTATATAATGTTGCATAAAACTGCCTGAAGACTTTCTGTATCCCATCTGCTCCTACCACTCGATTTCCAAATTGATCAATCATCTCGAGGATATCTGCTGCTGCTGCTCGCTGCCTGGTGCGAACAGCCAACAGGTGCCCTACCTTTTCACTGAACTCATATATCCCCTCTTTTCGGGCCAGATATTCCCCCACCGCCTTGGATAACATATGTTCAGAGGCCTCTGCCTTTAGTGACACCGTCTTCAATAACACTGGCTCTAAGGGGAGTTGCTGGTATATTGCTTCGCCCAACTCCCTCTCTACATTAAGGAGTTTCGTATTCCATTCCGCGATCTTGTTTTTTTCCTTTGTCCTTGCAGCTGCCCCATAGCTCATGGTCTCCCCTCTTACCCCCGCTTTAAAGGCGTCCCAAACTATTCCCGGGCTAGCGGTACCCCTGTTGAAATCCCAATAATCTCTGATCCATGATCCCATACGCTCTTTGTACCCCTCCTCCTGCAGTAATGCCCTTTCAAAAGTCCACTCCCTTTTTTCCCTTCTATCCAGCCCTATTTTAATTGTTAAAACCAAAGGGTTATGGTCTGAAATTAGGCGGGGGTATTTTTCTATTGAAACTGCATTAATGAGGGATCCAGAAACCAGAAAATAATCCAGCCTAACCATCCGTTTATGAGGGGCAGAGTAAAATGTGCTTCCATCTAGAGCTGAATGCAGCTCTATCCAAGGGTCGAATAAAGAGTTGTTACTAACCAAATCACACAATGCCCTATAGGTTCTTTTTTTCCTTCCTGCATAAAGAGTCCCTGACTGTAGGATAGGGTCTCTAAAATCATGTATGTTCAGATCTCCGCAAAGTATAATCGGTTCAGGCCAATTAACCAGCTCTGAATCTACAAATTGAAACACCTCCGGGTCATCTTGCGTTGAGCCATATATAGTTACCAAAGAAAACCTCACTCCCCTAAAAGTCAAATCCAACATGACCCACCGCCCCAACTCATCTTCCAGTTTTTTATTCACAACCATATCCCTAATCTTCCCTAGTATCGCGACCCCTTTAGTCCTTATAGCCTGTTTTGATTTAGCTAAGACTGTGAACCCTAATTGCCCAAGCAAATAAGCCTGAGCCACCTCTATATGGGTCTCTTGTAAGCAAACTATATCCAGATGCAACCCCCCTAACAACGCCGCTACCCTATTTCTCTTATTGGAGTCATTTAGCCCACACACATTAATACTCGCAATTCTACAGTTCATTGCAAATTTTCAGTTTTCCAAGTGTCCCCAAATTTTTAATACGATATGCGTGACCATATAACCTATGAATCCTACCAAGTGTACTCACAACTAGCAAAAAAGAAGACAGTGTGGTGTGTTCAAACATTCCAAAAAAATTAACCAGTTTTTTTACATTTTTCTCCCCCCTCTCCCCCCCCCCTTGACCCCCCCCTCCTGTCCCCCCTTGTCCTTCCCACCCCAGCAGCTCCCCCCCCCCTGTTTCCTGGCAAATAGGTCAATTAGACCTATGTGTGGTCGCTTTGGGTAGTGCTAATCGCACCCTCCTCCCCCCCCGGGATCCCGCCAACCCATTGTATAGTCCTACTAGGTATCATCTCAGCAAAGTACCATTGCTCTGTTACCCTCCCTTTTGTGTTTTGAGGTCATCTAGGAACTGTTGGGCCTTAATCTCTGACAGAAAAAATCTAACTCTTCCCTTTGTTACGACCTTAAGCTTTGCAGGGAAGAGAAGATATGCTTCAGACCCCTGTGCCTGGAAAGGCGCTATCATTTGCCTTAGTCTCCACCTTCTCTCTACTGTGGCATGACAAAAATCGGGCCTGGCAAAGAAGGTGATGCCCCCTGCTGTACACCGTTTGTCGGGTCTGGCTTTCTCGATGATTTCTTCCCTTAGAAGGTAGTTACCTACATTAACAAGAATTGCCCGGGGTAGATTGCCCTGCCCTTCTCCTCCGTAGCCTTTCTTTACTGCAAAGGGAAATCTGTGTGCCCTTTGTATCTCTTTATCCCACTGCCAGTCGGAGTCAGGAAATGCACCCTTTAACAAGCCAACCACAAAGCGTCGAGTATCCTGCCCCTCAAGCCCTTCTGCCACACCCAGGATTCTAACGTTGTTCCGCCTCTGGCGGTTTTCAAAGTCCTCCAGCTTCCACTGGAAGTCTTCAGATAGTTTTTCCTGGGCCGTCTGGAAGGTACGCCAAGTCCCAACATCATCCTCCAGTTTGCCAGTACGTTCCTCTACCTCTGTAACTCTGTCCGCGATCTCATCGTACAGCTTATTCATCTTCCTCATTGTGTGAAGTCAGACATGTGGCTTCTTTACGATACCGAATAGTACTCTTATGCTTGGATATTCGAACCTTAACCCTTCTTGTCGTCATGCCCACATAACGTTGTTGACATGGGCATGTGATTAGATAGATAAGGTTCTGGCTATCACAATTCATAAACTTACGTTGTTGCCACAGTCTGTTGGTACCTATATCTACAGTCAGAGATTTACAGGTTTGGGGACAGACTGAACACGTGCCACAAGGATGGTGGCCTTCAACCGGAGGGAGGTCCCACAGGGTACCAACTGGTCTAATTTGTTTGCTCCTTGGTCTTGTATGTACAAGTTTATCTCTTAAATGTTGTCCTCTCTTGAATGCAAAGAGGGGCAAAGGTAAACTGTCTCCCCCTGTGTTCAGGATCGACCAATGTTTTGGGACAATTTTTTGAACCTGGTTTGATTTGATGTTAAACGTATTCACAAAGGTGATTCTCAAGGATTTCTCTTTAGGTAATGTTTTTTCGAGAAGTGCTTCACGGTTAATGTTGGAAGCATGCTTCTTTGATTGGCGTATAATCTTGTTAGGGTATTTTCTTGCCCGTAACTGTTCCTGGAGTTTGAGAGAATGTACCTTGAATGCTTCTTTACTGGAGCAATTTCTCTGGACCCTAAGAAACTGACCAGCCGGTAAGTTATTTCTGAGGAAACGAGGTTGACAGCTTTCATAGCTCAAAAGTGCATTACGAGCCATGGGCTTTCTATTAAGTTCAGACCCCAATCCACTTGATGTTACTAGAATCGTTAGATCTAAAAAAGCCAGGTGAGTCTGGCTGTATTGCACTGTGAATTTTAAATAGGCATTGCGTGTATTTAGTAATTAATGGAATTTAAGGAGGTTCTCAACTGTCCCACGCCAGACGACAAAAATATTGTCTATATACCGCTTCCATGTACGACGCGATGATAGAAAGGGATTGGTCGATGTCAAGACATCTACCTGCTCGAAATTATGTACATACAGGTTTGCAAGGTTAGGAGCGAAGTCACTACCCATACTGGTCCCAGATGTTTGAAGGTGGGTAGTGTCTTCGAACCGGAAGTAGTTCTCTTTCATTGCTATCTCAGAAAGACTCATAATGAAAGGGACAGTTGTGATGGACTGCAAATCCCTTTTGATCCAGCAGATTTCCTACTACCTCGAGTGTCTCAGTATGTGGTATCGAGGTGTACAAAGACTCCATGTCAAAAGACACAAGGATATCAGTGGATGTGTCGAACTCTATGTCAGGGAGCAACCTCAGGACATCTTTTGTGTCCTGAAGAAATGTGGGCATTTCTTTAACCATCAGATTCAAGAAATGATCCACAAATGTGGACAAGGGTTCTAAAATTGAACCGATACCTGAGATTATCGGCCGCCCCAGTGGTGGTCTTTGGGGTTTATGAACAGGTGGGGTGATGCTTTATTCCCACGCCTATTTGGTAAGTGGCCAACTATTATGGAGTAATGAAAACTATACATACTCCCTTTGGACAAAATATACGTGATGCATTACATGGTTGACATTGTTGTATTGTTTTTGTTTGTTTTTCTTTTGTTACTCCTTGTTTCCTGCTCTTGACACACCGTTCCAACAGTGATGTGATGGATTAATTAAATCAGAACAACCTGGAATCTACAGGTGATATAATTACTTTTTTATTCTCACTTTTGTGCAGTAGCAAACATCTTGGTCCTGAAGAAAGTAGTGTCAGACTTGCCACTTATGCTGAAACATGTCGACCTCTATTGCAAACAGATATTATGTTAAATCTGTTGTTATGTTATACACTTTTTAAGCTTGGACGAACTGAGAGAAATTATTAAAATTCATGTTCTAGTCAGTCCTATCCAATTTTAATATTTCACATTCACTTTGCCCTGCTATTCAGTTACCTGCACATAATACAATTTCTTGTACCACCCATTTGTACACATATTCTTTACTGGTTAAGTTCCAACCACGACACCATCTGTAGGCTGTGGACATTTCTCCTCGGTAAGGAGAACCCATATGATGTAAGAGGGCGGTACAGAGTGGTAACTGATGGGAATACTTTTTCCCATACCCTTGAGATTTGTCTATTGACTTGTCACACACACACACACTTATTGGTTTTTCCACTTTTGTCGGTAATTAGTTGTGTCTCGAATGGTTTTCACAGTCGAGTTTCTTTCTCTTGACCCCTAGACATTGTTTGTTGTTAGTACTATGATTTGGGGCAAGTGTCTAGATGCTGGTCGTTAATTTTGCCCTTGGACCCTCTTTCTAATTGTGGTGTTTTGTATTTTAGAAGCACCAGTTGAGTACTTTTTAGCCTTTGTTATTTATTTATGTATTTATCTATGGTTTAGAAACCATACAATGCTTTTACAGTATTATTTTAAAATACTCGTCTTACTATACGCGGTATACTTTTCAACCAGTATTACGATTGTAGCAGTTCACTTTACTTGCATGAGAAGGAAGACTGTTCAATAAATCCTTTTATTGAAAACGCCTGTCTCTCTATTTTCTCTGCACCTCTGATAAAACGAAGCATGCACGATTTACTGAGTAAAATGTCTATCTATTGTTTCCACGACTCTGAAGATCAGTTTTATTCTTGAGGAAACAAAGTTGTCATGTTTATGCGTTTTTCAGAAACTAAACAGCCTGTGTCTATGGATTACCAAAGATACATAAATACTTAGAAAATCCCCCCTACAGACCTATAGTGTCTACCATTGGCACTAATACTAGTCTTTATCTAAATATGTGGATTTCCAACACCGTCCATATATTTATAATATAATTTCTTATGTAAAGGACACAGGCAATATGATCAGGAAAGTAGAGAACTTGGATTTTATTTCTTCTAATGACTTGCTTGTAACCCTCGATGTTGAATCTCTATATAGTAATATACCGTTAAGTGCAGCTATGGAGACAACCGAGTGGTTTATTGACAATCAGAATATACCCTGCCCTAGAGCCTTCACCCTTGCATGTCTGAAAATAGTTTTGACAGAGAACATCTTTGAATTTGGACATAGGTTGTATCGCCAGGTGAAGGGTGCGAGCATGGGCACATCTGTAGCTCCATCTGTGGCCAATATATACATGGCCGCATTTGAAAATAAATGTATTTATAATGAAATTGCCCAATTTTATGAGACTGTCTCCCATTGGTCTAGATATATAGATGATATTTTTTTCATCTGGACCAATGTGAGAGAGGCTCTATCTGAGTTAAGCATGGGCGAATTTTGCGAATCTGGCGTTCGCGAATTTGCGTATTTGCGAACTCGCAATCTGCAAAATCAGCGAATTCTCGCGAATTTGCGGATTTTTTTTGTGTTCGCAAGGGTTTCTGCCAGTTCGCGAGGGTTTTGTACCAGTTCGCAATTGTGAACTTACTTGTCGGCTTGCAACGGTCGCGACTATGTTGTTTCTACATCTGGTTCATCATCACAGGTTCACAGCACCCTCTGTTTCACCACTGCCACCCTGTTTCACCCATGCCGCCCTCTGGTACATCAATGCCACCCTCTGTTTCATCACTCTAGATTATGGGGGGGAAAAGCAAGCACACCTGCCTTGCTTCAACTGACATGAATTAATTTGGGGTTGATTTATTAATGTGTCACTGTTTTAAAATTCCAGTCTGGCACCTGCTTCCTTATCTGTAATTTGCTTTCTGTTGCAGTGCAATTTTTTTTCCAGGACCTTTGTGGCCTACTTGTAGCTATTCTATGAGCCTGCTGTGAGGGTCAGAGCGGGTCATAGAATTGTTGCAACTAGCAACTGAACTCTGGAGGGGCCCCAGTCAGGAAGCACTACAGGGAATGGTTACTAATGATGAGTTTGAACTTTTGCACCTGCTGAGTGCTTTCAGTTTTGCAAAACTCGTTTTTCTGCAGAACAGCAACTGTAATGCCCCAAACAAACATAGGCAACTGAACTCTGGAGGGGCCCCTCAGGAAGTACTACAGGGAATGGTTACTAATGATGAGTGAACCTTTGCACCTGCTGAGTGCTTTCAGTTTTGCAAAACTCGTTTTTCTGCAGAACAGCAACAGCAACTGCAATGCCCCAAACAAACTTACTTGTGAAAGTTGATTTCTAATCCAAAAGTGATCCAAAGAAAGTCAAAAGGCCTCAAATCCAAAAAAGTGCAGGCAAATGTCAACCTGAGTTATTCTGATAAAAATCATCATTTTCAGAAGGTCTATGCTGCTTGTGCAGAATGGAAAGGGGCGACCACTCGGTCCCCCCGAACGTATGGTAGGGGGCCCGGATACCCCCGGGAAACCATTTTGGGCAGGGGGCGTGTCTCGGCTGGTATGCCCGAAGCGGCGTAGCCGGGGCGCGCCTTTTCCCGCCCAGGAAGGGTTGTCCTAGACACCTATGCCGTTGGCCACGCCCCGTAGGCGTACCAGAGGAGGGTACACGCCCACCCGAAGAGGAATAAAAGGAGCAACAATCCGAAGAAGCATCCTCTTGTTCCTGTGCTTGGAAGCTGCACCCTCTCGTTGCACGTGAGCCCTCGACGGAACAAGGAGCAATTTTGAGAACTTGTAATTTTTGTTCTCTTTCAGCGTCTCCCACCTTTGGATCCAGGACCTCGTTGCGCAGCAAGGACCGAATATCCCACAACGATGCCTGGCAAGAGGCCCGGAAAGAAGGCAGGGACTGAACAGATGCTTTGCATGTTGATGAAGGATATGGCGAGCATGAAAAAACAGATGGCGGCAATGAATGATACGGGCAGACCGAAGAAAGTCATCGGGCCAGCATTGCCGGGAGTAGTCCCCGCGGGGAGAGGTAAAAGGGCTAGGAATAGGGCGGCAGGGGGGGAGGCCCCGGTTCCCGAGTCACCCCCGACGAGCCCGGTTAGTCCGATGGAGGCCCCGGTCCCGATGCCGGACGCGGGCCAACCGATCCCTGTTGTAGTTACGCCCACTAATGGGGAGGACATGCCTCCAGAATTGGCCGCCCAGTTAGCCGCATGGCTCGGCAAAAGTACCGAGGGTACGACGGCACCAGGAGACACGGCCGAGGAGGCCAGGCTACTAATGAAGCAGTTGCGGCAATCGCGAGATGCCGCAAAGGCGAATCTCCCTCTTGTCCCCTCACAGGTTCCTCCAGAACGACCGGCGTCTGGCGTTGGAAAAACAGCAGGACCAGCGGTGGATTCGGGTAAGCAGCCATTGCCAATGGCAGGGGAAGGGGTGTTGCCTTCAAGAAGGGAAAAAGTGGTCCAACATATTCCGCTGGCCACGAAGGAATTGATTTGGGCTGATAAGTATGTGAATATGTTTTCTCTCCTGACTGATCATCACGAGGTGGAGTATGTTAAATCTCAGAAGGATTTATGGCACCCGAGTGTGTGGCGTGCGAAAATGGCGGGTTTCAGGGTTGATGAGACAATCTCAAATTGGGCCAGGGCATTTGCAATGTTTACTGCGGTCATGGGGGAACGTAGGCCCGAGGTTTTGTCGGAATTAGCCTGCTATCAGACACGTATAATGGAGTTCTATGACACGTATGAGGGTGATGTATGGATGGGTTATGATAGTAAGTTTCGTAAGGCCAAGGAGCACGATTCATCTCTGACGTGGGATTGTCTTGACTCCATATCTTGGCAGAAGCAGCTCATGCCGGGCGCGACGAAGTCGTCTTCGCTTGGCGGGAATGGGTCGGCGCCCTCCCGCCATCAATCGGCGGCGCCCTTTCGGACAGGCCCCGCAGTTGACCACCAACCAAGGAACGGTGGGAATGGGGGTAGAAAAGGGGTTTGTTGGAACTTTAATAGAGGCAAGTGCACAAGGCCACAAGGGACATGTAAGTTCAGGCATGAGTGTGCGGGGTGCGGACACTCTTCACACCCCGAGACTTCGTGTAGAGCCAAAAATGGTGACACAGGGGGTAAGGGAGGGGTCAAACAGGTCTAATGTCGACCACGGGGCTTCGCTACCTACCCCCGTAGATATCATGGCAATGATCCCCTGGCTAAATGAATACCCTGATCATGTCTCCGCCGGGGTGTTGCAGGACGGTTTCTCGTATGGTTTCCACATCCCGGTGGGGGATTTTCGGGGGGAAGCACTGTGTAAAAACCAACTGTCGGTCCAGCAGAATACGGCCGTGGTGGAAACTAAGATTGCAAAGGAGGTTGCCCGTGGCCGGGTGGCCGGCCCATATAGGCAACCGCCAGTTGCTAATTTTGTATGTTCACCGTTGGGAGTAGTCCCCAAGAAGGACCCGGGTGAGTTTAGGTTAATTCACAACTTGTCGGCTCCTAGGGGTCTATCGGTGAACGATGCGATTGACCCAGGAGTTTGTTCAGTGCGGTACGCATCCTTTGATGAGGCCGTCGCCATGTTGAATCGCCTGGGGCCCGGAGCGCTGATGGCTAAATCAGATATTGAATCAGCGTTCCGGTTGCTCCCTGTACACCCTCAGGATCAGCGTCTGTTAGGTTTTATGTTCCAAGGACGGTACTAGATGGATAGATGTATGCCAATGGGTTGCTCCATCTCTTGTGCGTATTTTGAGAAATTCAGTTGTTTTCTGCAATGGGCGTTTACCAGAGCTACGGGCTATACACAGGTTATGCATTACCTAGATGATTTTTTGTTCTTGGGGCCAGCCGGTGACACGGAATGTGCACAGGCTTTGTTGGAATTTTGCAATCTCATGAAACGGTTCGGCGTGCCATTGGCACCAGGGAAAACGGTGGGACCATCTACCTCACTCGAGTTTCTTGGAATTGAGCTCGATTCAGTGGAGGGATGCTTCCATTTGCCCAGGGACAAAGTAATGAAATTCAGGGCTTCTCTGGAATTGTGCATTAGCAAAGAAAAAGTAACTCTCCATCAGTTGCAACAAGCAGTGGGCCAGCTTAACTTTGCCCTTAGAGTAATACCAATGGCCCGCCCCTTTTCCCGCTCTATTGCCCAAGCCATGGTCGGTCTCAAAGAAGGACACCATCGCACGAGACTGTCTGCAGAGGTTCGCCAGGATATGCACATATGGTTGGCATTTCTGGCGGATTTCAACGGTCGAGTGGTGTGGAGCAAGCCACCAGCATCCTCGGACGAGCTGGGTTTGTGGACCGATTCGGCGGGGAGCGTTGGATTTGGCGCCATTTTTGGTAATCGATGGTCGGCGCAAACATGGCCGGCGTGGTGGCACACCAGTGGGCTCACAGGTAACATTGAGTTTCTTGAGTTGTTCCTCATTTTTGTGGCTTTGAAGGCATGGCCGGATGAGTTTCGTGATCGCTCTGTGGTGTTTTGGTCCGACAACATGACCGTAGTTGAATGCATAAATAACCAGGCAGCACGCTGCAAGTGGATATTGAGATTAATGAAGGAAATTGTACTACTTTGCATGAGACTGAACGTGCAGTTTAGGGCGAGGCACGTGCCGGGTGTGCTGAATCATGCGGCTGATGCGCTCTCTCGTTCCCACATGCAGGCCTTCAGGGGTTATCTACCCTCCGCGGACCTATTGGCGGCACCATTCCCCGAAGCTCTCTGGTTGCTCGGTGCCCCGGATTACAGGACCTCATGGGAGCAAGCCTAGCCCCCAGGACAAGGAAAGCGTACGAAGGAGCGTTTCGTTCCTATTGTGCATTTTTGGGTCCAGCAGGAGGGGATAACTGGGGTCAGGAGGAGTATGTCCTGAAGTTTTTAGTAGCACTCCATAAGGCGGGCCGATCAGCAGCGACGGCTAATACGCACCGGGCCGCCATTGCATTCATGGCGCAGGCGCATGGCATCAAGGACCCCACATCGTCCTTTTTAGTAAAAAAGGCACTGCGTGGGTGGCAACGCCTCGAGGGTCATAGAGTAGACGAAGGCGCCCTATTGGGTTAAAAATGTTGTCCCTGTTGATGTCGGTACTCCCCGCGATATGTTCCTCCCAGTCCGAGGCAGTGCTATTTAGGGCCGCTTTCGCATTAGCTTTCCATGGGGCTATGCGGGTGAGCGAGCAGGTAGCAAAAAATAAGAAGGATATGGGGGGAGGTCTGTGTCGAGAACACATCCTGATCAAGGGTGATTCAATGGTGATCACGATAGCCAGGTCTAAAACCGATCAGGGTGCGATGGGGGACAGTATTGTTGTTCAGCGCATGCGAGGGTCCCTCATGTGCCCAGTACAATGCGTTGAGGAATATTTAGCGCAAAGGGCGGTAGCATGGGGGGGAAGCTTGCTGAGACACACTGACGCCACCCCACTGACAAGGTTTCAGTTTCAGCGGGTGTTAACTATGGCAATCGCGGCAGCGGGTTTGGACCCGGGCGATTTTGGGACCCATTCCTTTAGGATAGGGGCTGCTACAGAAGCTACAGCCAGGGGTCAGAGTGTGGAAATGGTGAAACAATTGGGACGATGGTCCTCGAACTGTTATAAAAGGTATGTGCGGTTGCACATGTTGTGAAGCCAATGTCATGCACTCACGCTTCTTGTTTTTGTTTGGTTTACAGTTTCGCGAGCATGCGATGCGGGGCGGACTGTGCAGTCGACCCGACACCTGAGGATCAGCGGTCAAAGACCAACGGCTGAGGAGAGAGTGGTGTGGGTCGTGCGCCACTCATACGTGAGGCGTGCCGGGGACGTATTCAAAGCAGGTGACATGATTCACGCAGCTGGGGAATACGGGTACAGGGTGACCTTCCACGGATGGGGCGGGCTCTGTATTGACCAGTTTCAATGTTTTGTGGAGGGACTGTTAGGGCGGACAAGGTCACTGCCGTCTATAATCATAGTACACCTGGGAGGCAATGATTTGGTGACGCTCGGTCGGCGGGTACTCCTCGAGCAGGTTCTATCCACTGTTAGCTGGTTGGCGAGAAGGATCCCGGGGTGCACGATAGCATGGTCACACATTATTCCCAGAAAGGTGTGGCGGGGGGCCCTCTCTGTGTCAGCTTTGAATCATTCAGTAAAGAAAGTCAATAACAAGCTTGGTAGGTTGTTTCGTTCGGAACAGTTGCACAGTATTCCGCATGGATGTATTCGGGGGATCACATGTATCTCGAAGATGGGGTCCATTTGTCCCGGGAGGGGAATGTCTTACTCATAGGAGACTTCATAGCATGGTTAAGGGGTTGGTAAAGCATGACCTTTAGTAGGAGTTTGTGGGGGGGCCGGATAGCCGGTCAACTATCCGGCCTGTGGCGGTAAGGTCATGATCGGTGAGCAGTAATTTCAAGGTCCCTAGAGGAGGGGCGCCACCCATTATGGATGGGAGCGCCCGGGGGGAGGCGGCCATTGGCCCCTCACATGGGGAGGCGGCACCCACTAAGTATGGGGTCGCCGAAGGGAAGGCGGTCATAGGCCCCTCCCAGGGGAGGAGGCGGCTCGATGCCCCTCCTAGGAATTTCCCGGGGCCAGGATATCCGCGACGGCGGATGTGATGTACAGTGTGGGGTGGGAGGGGGGTCCACGCTACCTTGTAGACACCTCACACGAGTCCTCGGACGACCACTAAGATGGCGTCGAGTTAAATAAAGGGCCCCCGCTAAGACAAGGGAAATTGGAAGTTGGCACAGAGGTACAGTCCTCTGTGCGCCCACCCCTCACACCGTGAGGGAGGAGTTCTGGTAGTAGGGATCTGACACCGGTTAAGACCTTGCCGTTGGCCCGTAATGTTAGGATGTACAATTTTATTTAGAAAGTATGCATTTGCAGGATGTTTAGACTCGGCTAGGAGAACCTTTGTATGAGAGATTTGTTAAGGTTAGCCAATAAACGTGTCTGCATCGGAATGTTATAAATTAAAATTGTACATGATATGAAACGTTTATTTTAATGTTTTAATTTTGTTTCATATTTTAATAAATACGGCCAGGAGGGTAACTCCCTCCCGCCTTCCAAAAGTTCAGAACTGCGTCCGTCTTCCCATCCTTGGGGATTGTGTTGGGAGGGGGTGACAGGCATCCCGGCCATATGGAAAGGGGCGACCACTCGGTCCCCCCGAACGTATGGTAGGGGGCCCGGATCCCCCCGGGAAACCATTTTGGGCGGGGGGCGTGTCTCGGCTGGTATGCCCGAAGCGGCGTAGCCGGGGCGCGCCTTTTCCCGCCCAGGAAGGGTTGTCCTAGACACCTACGCCGTTGGCCACGCCCCATAGGCGTACCAGAGGAGGGTACACGCCCACCCGAAGAGGAATAAAAGGAGCAACAATCCGAAGAAGCATCCTCTTGTTCCTGTGCTTGGAAGCTGCACCCTCTCGTTGCACGTGAGCCCTCGACGGAACAAGGAGCAATTTTGACCCACCCACCAGCCCCTTATGGCAACGTTAGTAGTGCAATAAAATTGATTTGCTTTGATAGTATCCTTTTTGGTTATAGTGGTTATTAAAGATGTTGCTGTTTTATTGCAATAAAATGATTTGCTTCATAACATTTTCTCCCCCAGTGCAGCGGAGTATCATAGTCTAATTGAGAAATGTGTTGAATAAATATTAGAATGTTAAGTATTCGCTTTTTCTTCAATAGGTTCATAAAACGTGGTATTTATTTTTGGTCGGGCGGTAAGGTCATGATCGGTGAGCAGTAATTTCAAGGTCCCTAGAGGAGGGGCGCCACCCATTATGGATGGGAGAGCCCGGGGGGAGGCGGCCATTGGCCCCTCACACGGGGAGGCGGCACCCACTAAGTATGGGGTCGCCGAAGGGAAGGCGGTCATAGGCCCCTCCCAGGGGAGGAGGCGGCTCGATGCCCCTCCTAGGAATTTCCCGGGGCCAGGATATCCGCGACGGCGGATGTGATGTACAGTGTGGGGGGGGAGGGGGGTCCACGCTACCTTCTAGACACCTCACACGAGTCCTCGGACGACCACTAAGATGGCGTCGAGTTAAATAATGGGCCCCCGCTAAGACAAGGGAAATTGGAAGTTGGCACAGAGGTACAGTCCTCTGTGCGCCCGCCCCTCACACCGTGAGTGGGGAGTTCTGGTAGTAGGGATCTGACACCGGTTAAGACCTTGCCGTTGGCCCGTAATGTTAGGATGTACAATTTTATTTAGAAAGTATGCATTTGCAGGATGTTTAGACTCGGCTAGGAGAACCTTTGTATTAGAGATTTGTTAAGGTTAGCCAATATACGTGTCTGCATCGGAATGTTATAAATGAAAATTGTACATGATATGAAACGTTTATTTTAATGTTTTAATTTTGTTTCATATTTTAATAAATACGGCCGGGAGGGTAACTCCCTCCCGCCTTCCAAAAGTTCAGAACTGCGTCCGTCTTCCCATCCTTGGGGATTGTGTTGGGAGGGGGTGACAGGCATCCCGGCCATATTGCAAATTTTGTAATTTCGCGAGTGCGAGATTGTTGCTGCCCGCCGCACCTACATGTTCGCAATTTCGAACTCTCGCGATGCGTCGCCAAACTCCCGCGGGATCCCGCAGCAAGATCCAAAATGGCGCAGCACTCGCAAAATATCGAGAAAAACAACTCGGCAAACGCTGAATGAAGGTAAGTGAACGCCGCACGCCGCAATTTTGTATCACCAAGAAAAAAAATCCGCTGCGTGCGAATTTGCGGATTTTCAGTATATTCGCGATAGTTCGCGGATTGCGAATTTACCGAAAATCCGCAAAATCCGCGAGCGGAACAGATTTTCCGCCCATGTTTAATCCGAGTTTCTTAGCTGGCTGAATGCCACAGATCTCAATTAGAATTTCACGGCTCATGTCAGCGCTGAGAAAGTTGAGTTTCTGGACATACTTATTTTTAATGTTCAGGGTAAATTGAAGGTGGATCTATACGTGAAGCCAACTGCGAGGAATACTCTGCTTCATTTTCATAGTTTCTATCCACGTAACCAAATGCAGAGTATTCCTTTCTCACAATTCTTGAGGGTGAGGCGTAATTGTTCTGATCTTCGAGAATTTGACAAACAAGCAGCCGTTATGCGAGAGAAATTCTTTAAAAGAGGATATCCCCACAGGGTGGTGCGGGACTCCTATAAAAGGGCCCGGTACTTTGATAGAGGACTGTCTCTTGAAATCTAAAACAGCTAAGGAAAATAAGCAACTAGTTTGCATTACTAAACATTCGACTACGGATGCAAAGGTAAAACAAATTATAAATTCAAATTGGCACATTTTGAACAGTAACTGTACCAAGATCAAAAATTGGAAAAACCGTTGTTTGCGCATGGTGTAATAAAAACATCAAAGATCAGATTGTGCAATCATGGTATGACCCCCAAAGTCAGCAGAATTTTTTACAAAAATCGATTGACACCAATCAACCAATCAAGGGTACAGTACCATGTGCCTCTTGTAAATCGTGTCCTATAATTCTAGATGGGGAAAGTTTTACCCATAATGGTCACATTACCCATGCCAGCCATATGTGGAACTGTAAAATGTCCAATATTATTTATTTTATCCTGTGTCCTTGTTCGCTTGGATACGTGGGAGAGACTTCTAGGCCCATTTAAGTTCGGCTGACGGAGCACCGCTCCGCTATAAGGACAAAAACATTATTGTCACCTATGGTCAAACATTTCATTGACTGCAATCATGGACCTGATGAATTCAAATGGCGGATACTGGAGAAAATAAATATTGCTGATAGTAAAGGAGGTATGTGTATCAGAAAGAAGCGCAAAGTTTTTGGGATATTTTCTTTGGACACTTTCAAAAATGGATTAAATAGCGAGATTCCCTGGGAAAACACTATTATTTGATACCATGGACATTATCTGATCTATTTCATATATGTAGGTACTTTCTCTATTGGATTCCCATTTTCCGTTTTAAGTATCAAATATAACTTCGGCACTGACTGACCTATACAGAAATTCGTATTTTACTTTTTTGTAAACTCAGTGACGTTTTGAATTAGACTCCCCTTTTATGTGAATTTGCTTCTCTATGAGGAGTAATATTTTGAAAAGAACTTTCTGTCACGACAATCCCTACTTTTGAGCTGTGGATCGCTAAGTTGTTAAATGAATGGCCATGATCTGCCGTTTTTATGTATTGTCTTTTGCTTACATGTGAGGTTTCTTTAAATTGAATGGAAACAACGTTTTATATTGGTTGGCTTTGTGGCTGCTTTTCAATTATATAGGTCGCCAATACCTATTTTTATAAATATGAGTGATCTCATTGTCAATCTATTTATCGGGACCAATATATGGGATGTTTATAATATCGTCCCATTAGTATATTATCGTTTAGTTTGAACGTCTAATTTGACTTGGAAGTTTGCAGTTTTATTGATTGGTCCCTTGTCTATTATTATGATTGGCCCCAAATAATAGTCAAGTGGTATCAAGTCACTTACTACCGGGTTTGGGAGTTTTGCTTAGGTCGCAAATATTAATGTTTATAATTATGTATAAATCTTGGTGTTATTCCATTTATTGGGAATAGCGTCCGGAATAATACAATATTGCGTCATGGACATTAGACGTTGTTTGAATATACATACTTCTCCAGCTCTATCGGATGGTCTGTCTTCCTGTTTCATTAATTAGTCCTTTCTTTATTATTATGAATGGTCACATGTATCAGTCATGTGTTACTCCATGCAACGAGTTACCTTTTAATCAACCTATCACCTGTGAGTATTTAAAGACCATGAATACACGACCCTTTTGATACTTATCAGCTGCTCAGTTACCGAAGAAGAAGCAGGATGCCGTGGTTTTGTCCAGTCGCCTCCCATCATCTGCGGCGAAGCGTTATCTTAGGTAAATATCTTTTCACGTGCGCTGTACGTTGGGAATTAGTATTTACATGCTGAAATACCAGGTTTGCTTATGGGCTACCTGACCCAGAGATACGTCTTAGCTGCTCGGCTCTTACATACATAAGACCCGGGTTCTTCTTTTTAGTCGCCCTTCCTCAACTTTGGCGAGTTATCATAAACAAATCATTTATGAAAGTTACTGCAGTCTCTGGAAATAGAGTGTGCTCGTTAGCTTAACAGACTAGGTTATGCAGCCACGTGATTTTGAAGAACAGAACACTACGTTTATTAGGATTAAAGAATAAGCAGCGAGTTGCGCTATTGTTGATTGCCCCCTTGTTTTATTTGTTTTTTCAGTTTCACGCATTATCAACATTCTTAAAGAATAGGGAGGCAACGGGGATATTACGAAAGAACTTTAGGTAATCTGGGCCCTGTACTAATGGCTATTGGGTTAATTATAATATCACGAGACAAAAATAGTCATGTTATGACGCTAATCGTGTATATAATTGTTTACATACCCCTGTTCCTCGTTATCTTTTTTCTTTCCAGAATTTATCTATACATATCTTTTTGAGGCGTTTCCTTCGTGATCATCTAGTCTAACACCATTCTTGTCCGACATCGATATAAACCTTAAAAAGGTAAATTGATAGCATAATGTTGTGTCCATTAAATGATCAGTCATAGGGCAACATTTTGAGGTTATTTCTGATAAACTGATAAAATGCATGTGTTTAGGGAAACTGTCGGCTCATTGGTTTTCCAATTGATATGTTTTGATCTTGATGGTCGTTGCAACCTACTAAAGTACCCCAGCTCATATGGTCATTGCTTTGTTTATTGTAGAAAGGTTGAATTATTCCTCTCTTTGACCTGGAATATACATAGTGGTTTCACAATCTGATGGTGTAAAATGAATTCTCTTAATAATCCGGCTCCTGAATTTAAAATTGATAAATTCTAATCTTTAGGTCGCATTTTAAAAACTATGACAATAGGAATGTTAACCCCACAAATGGGTGTCTCCAGCTAATATCAAGAATCGTAGCAGCACGTCTTTACTCAATCTAAGAAAAACTAAATCTAAAATTTGTTGTAAGTAAGGAGATTTCAAATTAATCCATTGAGAACAAATGTTCCCACTTTCAGGTTATTTATGTTTATGTTCTCTGATTCATTTTTCAGACAAACTTTTCTACATATCATTAGAGACACAAAGACTCTTTAAATAAATCCTTATTTTAAGAGGTTACAAGTTCCTTTTGGAAGTAAGTATTATCATACAACCTTGCTTGAATTTAGATAAATGATCCTTCATGTAGTGAGATCGTAAGAGAGGTAGTTTATTTAAACAGCCTCTATAAGTTAGTATGAGCACTGATTTTAACCTGACTCTATAGACTTTATTGATCTGTAAGTCTCTTTTGTCTATTTTTTGGGGGAGTGTAAATTCGATTGATTAAAAACACTTTGATTTGGAGCTCTGTGATTATGTTGTTTACAAATGTATTCACGCCTGTTTGATTGTTATAAAAAGTTATTGTAATCATTGGGATGTAATTTTAAATAAATAATGGATGATTGTTATTGTACATTTCATTTATAGGTTATACGTGGCTTGTCCTGAAGAAGGCGCTGACTCGCCGAAACGCGCATCGAGTTTATTATTGTTCCACTGTTATTTAAAAAAAAACCTTTCAAAATATTTTTTGTCATTTTGTATGATCTTTATTGTATACAAAATTGCATTTATTATCTTTATATGTCCCATAGACATAAATTCATGTATTGAATTATGTATTTCATTATATGTTGTTTTTAATATTTTGTAACAATAAAAGACAGAACTCTAATTGTTAATGTGTTGATTCCCCCATTTATTATCATATGAGACAATACAGTATAAATTGCCTAGGTTGTTACTTTCCATATATGTTTCAGAAACTAATACCTTCTTGTTTATTCAAGAAAGTTTCTAGTGACCTCTGAGCTAACTGGCACTCACAATTAAGTCTAATATATATTCGATAGAGACCTAGTCGTCCTAAGTCCTACGTCAAAACTATAGGATATATTATTCCAATGCGCAGAGTCCATTGGGAATATAGGAACTACACTACATGTTGCCTGACATATTCTTTCTCTTGTTGTTTTGCTTGTGCTCTCTTTTGTCCAGTGATGCCAGTAACTGTGGTCTGCTAATTTTTCCCAATCACAGACCATGTTGAAGAGTTTTTGGGATTTCTTTACCCTGAGTTGGGGAAGGCGGCCAAGCTGTGCCTAAGTCAAGGTTGAAAGGGAATGACAGAAATGGAAAAAAACAATAATAAGCGCACACATAAAGGCGGTCTGGGTATCTATTGTCCCTAAAAGTGCTTGTTTGATATATCTGACAAACCCTTTAGAAATCAAACCACTAAGGTTCATTATGGCTCTAACACTCAACAATATTTAGTTCACATATTAGTTTTTGGTAAATAAAGTTATTCAAACATCAATCACTTATCTTATTCCTTCAGGTGATGCAGTGTCTTTGTTGTTCAGGGCAAATGTGAGGTGCCTAATTGGGAGAACATCCTTGAATCCTGGCCTCCGCATGCTGCCTCTTTAATGCATGTAGCCAGGTTCTGAGCTGGGATGGTGCAGTGAGCTAAACAACGGTGATGAATCAAGCCCTGATCTTTGGACTGGGTAAGAGTGGTCTGCTTAATTCAGACACTCTGTTCATCACCACCCCCTTTTCTGAATCATTTTGTCCACCATAAGTGTGGAAGGGTATACTCAGATGTGAGTCCCTTGCTCATTGCACCATCAGAATTCAAGCAAGCCGGGCCGACGACGGCTGAAATGCCAGAAACCGGTCCCCGGAAGCTTGTTTCCTTCCCAGTATAAGAATTGGCTTGGTAGTTTGGTTTGCCCTGTTCCCATCAAGCACTGGGACAGGAACAGACTAATTTGCATGTAGTCAGGTTCTGAGCTGGGATGGTGCAGTGAGCTAAAAAACGGTGATGGATCAAGCCCTGATTTTTGGACTGGGTAAGAGTGGTCTGCTTAATTCAGACACTCTGTTCATCACCACCCCCTTTTCTGAATCATTTTGTCCACCATAAGTGTGGAAGGGTATACTCAGATGTGAGTCCCTTGCTCATTGCACCATCAGAATTCAAGCAAGCCGGGCCGACGACGGCTGAAATGCCAGAAACCGGTCCCCGGAAGCTTATTTCCTTCCCAGTATAAGAATTGGCTTGGTAGTTTGGTTTGCCCTGTTCCCATCAAGCACTGGGACAGGAACAGACTAATTTGCATGTAGCCAGGTTCTGAGCTGGGATGGTGCAGTGAGCTAAAAAACGGTGATGGATCAAGCCCTGATCTTTGGACTGGGTAAGAGAGGTCTGCTTAATTCAGACACTCTGTTCATCACCACCCCCTTTTCTGAATCATTTTGTCTACCATAAGTGTGGAAGGGTATACTCAGATGTGAGTCCCTTGCTCATTGCACCATCAGAATTCAAGCAAGCCGGGCCGACGACGGCTGAAATGCCAGAAACCGGTCCCCGGAAGCTTGTTTCCTTCCCAGTATAAGAATTGGCTTGGTAGTTTGGTTTGCCCTGTTCCCATCAAGCACTGGGACAGGAACAGACTAATTTGCATGTAGCCAGGTTCTGAGCTGGGATGGTGCAGTGAGCTAAAAAACGGTGATGGATCAAGCCCTGATCTTTGGACTGGGTAAGAGTGGTCTGCTTAATTCAGACACTCTGTTCATCACCACCCCCTTTTCTGAATCATTTTGTCCACCATAAGTGTGGAAGGGTATACTCAGATGTGAGTCCCTTGCTCATTGCACCATCAGAATTCAAGCAAGTCGGGCCGACGACGGTTGAAATGCCAGAAACCGGTCCCCGGAAGCTTGTTTCCTTCCCAGTATAAGAATTGGCTTGGTAGTTTGGTTTGCCCTGTTCCCATCAAGCACTGGGACAGGAACAGACTAATTTGCATGTAGCCAGGTTCTGAGCTGGGATGGTGCAGTGAGCTAAAAAACGGTGATGGATCAAGCCCTGATCTTTGGACTGGGTAAGAGTGGTCTGCTTAATTCAGACACTCTGTTCATCATCACCCCCTTTTCTGAATCATTTTGTCCACCATAAGTGTGGAAGGGTATACTCAGATGTGAGTCCCTTGCTCATTGCACCATCAGAATTCAAGCAAGCCGGGCCGACGACGGCTGAAATGCCAGAAACCGGTCCCCGGAAGCTTGTTTCCTTCCCAGTATAAGAATTGGCTTGGTAGTTTGGTTTGCCCTGTTCCCATCAAGCACTGGGACAGGAACAGACTAATTTGCATGTAGCCAGGTTCTGAGCTGGGATGGTGCAGTGAGCTAAAAAACGGTGATGGATCAAGCCCTGATCTTTGGACTGGGTAAGAGTGGTCTGCTTAATTCAGACACTCTGTTCATCACCACCCCCTTTTGTCAATCATTTTGTCCACCATAAGTGTGGAAGGGTATACTCAGATGTGAGTCCCTTGCTCATTGCACCATCAGAATTCAAGCAAGCCGGGCCGACGACGGCTGAAATGCCAGAAACCGGTCCCCGGAAGCTTGTTTCCTTCCCAGTATAAGAATTGGCTTGGTAGTTTGGTTTGCCCTGTTCCCATCAAGCACTGGGACAGGAACAGACTAATTTGCATGTAGCCAGGTTCTGAGCTGGGATGGTGCAGTGAGCTAAAAAACGGTGATGGATCAAGCCCTGATCTTTGGACTGGGTAAGAGTGGTCTGCTTAATTCAGACACTCTGTTCATCACCACCCCCTTTTCTGAATCGAGCCTCTTTAATGCGCAGCATGAGGAATCAGGAGAGTGTGACTTCATAGCCTTGACATCAAAGATGGCCATTGAGACTTCCAGTTTTTGCGAGACTTTGAATCCTCACAGCATTTTCAGGTCTCGCCTACGCAGTATGCATGCGCTGTCTAGGAGAGAGACCTTTAGGCATCAGCACAGCTTTGGGGGCAAAAACGTGTAAGCGGTACATTGCTTGCATTGGCAACGCGTGTACCTCTGGCGATTCCCTTGTGAGAGCGCACAGCGCTATATGGTGACACCATATGGTCGTAATCATCGCACCTTACTGCGCTCTCCCGCAGGGAAATCACGCAGGCCCCCTCCCCCTGCTGCCGCGCAAGGCGCGCGCTTGTGCTTGTTTAACCTTTCCAGCAAGGATAACTTATATTCTTCAATCAAAACTTATTTTAAATCTATAACTGTCACAGCTATGTCAATTGTTTCCCACTTTGGGTCTCAAAGTGAAAAAAACGTTTTAGACTGTTTCCCCATGTCATTTCGCTTCTTACATTTTTTGTACAACATTGCGGAGAAGAGCGAGGAAAGGTTTCACTTATAGACCAAAGAACACATTGCTTCTATTTCTGTGCTCTGGGGACATTAAACCAAAAAGGCTGATGTGTGTGAAATGGATATAGCAGTTAGAAGAAATACCTAAAATTAAACAATGTAGAAAGAAATTAAACTTCTGCAGGTCTGCCTTAACGCTCCAGAGCCGTTCGGGGGTGGCTGTCGCCACCTTGTGGCAGAGTCGCTTAAGTGCTGTCCTGGAATCAGCAAACCGAGTTATGTTCCGGGTCCTGCTGGTTCTTAGCATCGGCAGTTCTGGAAAAACAGGTGCTGAGGCATGTCCCTATCGGGCTTTCTATTTTTGCCCTCAGCATGAGGGGGAATTTTTTTTTATCTCTGCAGCAATATCACCCTTCACTGCCTGTGATGTAACTCCAAAAAGACTCGTTATTGTTCTTCGCACACTCTCATCATTTCAGAACTGAAGCATTTTCAATATTCTATACTATGAAGCCATAGTTGTTGCTAATTTATCACATGGAACTAACATCCATTTGCAAAGCCAATAGCCCTGGCTTGTTGTAAGAGTAATGTTAATGATACAATGATAATTTTCTGTACCTGAATATCTTATGCACCTCAATTTCTACCTTAGGCTGTTTGGCTCCAGGATCTCGCTGAGCTAGCCACAAGAGACTATCCTCCCCATCAATAACTCAATATTCCAGCAGAGTAGAATTCAAAACAGAAACTGACCTTTGTAATAACTGAGTTCTAGATCAAAATTAAGTTTTGAAAGATTTATTGCAGAATTCTTAATATAAACAGTACAGAAATATGTACTGCTCGCCTTTAAAAACCAAACTACAGAACACAAAACAATAAAATCACAATTTAGGCAATTAAATCTATCTCGGTTCTAAGTGTCAAACTGATTAAGAGTACTGAGAGCATCTTAAGTGAGAAAGTCACAAAATAAACGGACAGAGTTTTGGGAGGAAAGTGAGAATTCACCTCCAAAACTTTGAAAGCAGAGATTTTTTTATAACATCTTTGCATAACAATTAGTAACACTGCAGATTAAGCATGGTATGCTCATGGTTAGATCACAACTGCAAATCAAAACAAGCATTGGCATAGCCAATAGATCTCTCCTTTGGGACCTTATAAGTGTTTAGTTATCCAGCACAATATCCTTGGTGCAACAACATCAACTGTTGCATGGCTAAACACTTATAAGGTCCAAAAGGCGAGACATATTGGCTATGACAATTCTTGTTGTTGCTTTTCTGTAGCCCAAGGTGCAACTACTAGAAGATGAGAGCACAGCGCTCAAGAGTTCCTTGGGGATGTCTTAACGAGCTCATGAGGTGGCACCTGCAGCATGACTGTGACAAGGAGAAAAAATACAGGAGGTCTGTGAAGCAAAATAATCATTAGTACATGTATGGTGGAAATGTATACGCCTGAATGGAACATGGTGTGAATGTCACTGGGGTCTTGCCAATACAGCACAGTGCCATAGGTTGGTCCAGGACAAGTGCTGGCCCATAATGCTGGCATAAGATGGTGATTCAGCAAGGGATGAACTGGATACTACAGGGATCATGATTCTGGGTTTGTGCTTCTAGTGGACACAAGCGTTCCTGAAAAAGGGGCTAATTTTGATGTCATTGGTTGACTGCCGACCGCTATTGCGGCGGGCAGGAGACTGCACGATAAGCGGTTGGCAGTCCAACCACTAAATAATGATGGGACCGCTGTGCCTGTGATTGGAAAGTGCATTTTAACACTGCAGCTTGTGCTGCAGCCCAGGAAAAGGGCCATAGCCCAAACCACAGTGTTAAAGAGCAATTCCTGCACATTCATGCACCCTGTGCCAGGCACCATTTGGGCACTACGTGTGACCCCAGGGCCACTTTACAGTAGCTGAAAGGGTTTGGGGGCCCTGTTTTGGGCCCCCAAAGTCTGTTTCCAACAGCTTTTTCATAGCGGTCAGACTGCCATGAAAAGGATGTCAGAAATGGACATTGTAATCCAGACAACGGTGCCTGCAACAGCAATGCCATTTGTCAGAACTACGACTCTGATCGCCACCTAGTCGGGACCTGAGATACTGGCTGAGGCAACGGTCTTTCACCAACTGCTGACAGTTTGACTGCATGCATTGAAATGCATCGGTCGGATAGAAGGACTGTCTATCGGGTGGATCGCCACTGACAGCCTATAAGTGGCAGTCTGCCTGACATCTTAATCCGGCCAAAAGTTCCTGGCAATTACAATAACAGATGCAGGATTTTAGCTGCGGTGGTGGGCCCATTTAGGGTGGGAAGTGAGGCTTTTGTATGTCAAGATGCTCAGTATGACTTTAAAGCACCTTTTGCAAGATTTTTAGTGCAGCAGGATAAATATGATGAGAAATTGTATTCTTTCCAGAGAAAGCTAGACTGTGTCTGTAGTTTCCAAGGGCAATGACTGGTTTGTGACAAGCCTGACTCAAACCAAGTAGTAAGCCTCCTTGGAGCTGGGGACTGTGAGTGCTAAAGGAACCATTGACACTGTTGTGCACAAGTGCAGTCTTTTATAAAGGCTGTTTAGTTTAGTTCACATGTGCTGTCCTGGAATATAGTGGGTCTAATATCCAAACTTGATTTATTAAATTGGGGGGACTTTATTAACTTACATGGGATCTGTCTCTTACAAGAGACTTGGACGCTAACTCCTATTCATAGAGTGGGGTTTGTTACATATCATGAGCCAGCTGTCAAGGGACCCAAAGGCAGACCATCGGGGGGATTGTGTATATGGGTGGGAATTCACCTTGGATTGGTGGTGAAGAGAGCTGACCCCCAGTGCCCAGATATAACCTGTATTCTCCTGACAACCAGGAATTTAGAAAAACGGACACTTATTAACATCTATTCTCGCCCAGTCCAGTATGGAGGGACCTCCCCGACTCTGGAATCTTTGAATAGTCTTTTGAAATCTCTCCCGGGTGATGTGCACCTTTTAATTGTTGGGGACTTCAATTGCCACTATGAACCCCTCAATGGTATTTCGCAACCTATCACTGCTGACGAGGATGTAATCTGGTCAGTTCCACCTCCAAATACATATCCGGCAGAGGGGTGTACACCAGTAGTTCTGCAAATGACTTCCCTTACTCTTACCTTTTCCATAAGGGCCTGTAATGGGCGTTTCCCGAAAGATAACCCAGGCCAGCCAATGTTTGAAAGATTAGGCCAAACATCGGCAATTGATTATTTTTTAATTAGTATTGATTTATGGGACAACGTTTTAGATTTTAGTGTTGTGCAGCGTACTGAAAGTGACCATAATCCCTTAGTAACCTTGTTAGATATTTGTTGTATCAACGCAGACCCAGGCTCTGTAATTCCACTTAGAAGTGATTACAGAGTAGTGGCTGGAGGGAGGCGTATTCGCTGGGGCACAATTAATCAATCTATAGAAACAATGGCAAGAATGTACAAAAGTACACTTCCTTTGTTAGAAAAGGTAAGCATTGTTTCAGAAAACTCCCCTAATAGTGTTATCGGTGAGGAACTGGGAGAAATCCACCAGGAAATGGTTGTAACACTGGTGGATTTCTTCTATAATACTAAGACCACCAAGAGTAAATACCATGGTGACTAGAATCCGTGGTTTAATAGGAGATGTAGGGCAGCAAAGCGACTTCTCCTATACTCCATCATGGAAGGTAATCAGTTACGTATTAAGGAAGCCAGGGCAGATTTAAAAAAAGTAATTTTAAACGCAAAAATAGAATGTTAAACAGAAAGATGGCAGTCCATTAAATCCGCTTTAGATGTAAAAGATGCAAGGGCCTTCTGGAATCTGGTCCACACTGGGAAGCCAGAGGGCAAGTCTACCATCGATTCAAATATCTGCGAAGAAGCGTGGCGCTTACATTTTAAAGAATTATATTCAAACCTTTTAGTTGAAGCAAGTGAGTTGCCAGTATGCCTTTTAAATCCCAATCCCACATGGTGTATACCACCCTGTACAGTGGCCGAGGTAAAGTTGGCCTTAGCTAAGCTCCAAAGGAATAAAGCACCTGGTCTGGATAGGATTCCCGGAGATTTGTATAGAGAGGAACAGACAGTGTGAGCTCCCTATTTACAATTATTATTTAATGCAATTCTAAGCACGGCGGCAGGGGCGGAGATCATCCCCATTTATAAAAAGGGTTCGCCTATGGAACCGGCTAATTATAGGCCAATTAGCCTGATTGATGTATCCCAAAAGATCTATGCAAGGGTCTTATTACAACGACTGCAAGAATGGATGACTGACCAAGATATCTTGACGCCGCTACAAGCAGGCTTTAGGGCCAAAACCTCCACAATAGACCAGTTATTCAGGCTCCAGCTAATTTACTGGAAGCATGTTGTGTAGGGAGGCAGTAGTCTATATCTAACCTTCGTAGACCTGAAATCGGCATTTGATATGGTGGACCGTAACCAGCTGTGGAGTATTCTGCTGGCTATGGGGGTTATGTTTTAAGTGGATATTATCTTGGTTCCAGCTAGGTTTTACCCTTTGAACCCTACTTACCTGACGGAACTGGTCTTTGTCGAATCAAGCGAGCTACCTTGAATACAATCTAGTGTACCAGACCATACTCTCGGCGCACGCTCCCTTTGAGGTAAATCTTATTACAGTGCACTGAGGGTATATTCTGTAACTCTGTATGCCCATTTCCCACAAAGATGAAAACATTAGATGTTAAGACCCTGTTTCAGGGGGAAAAAAGCGTCCTGATTCCGTACGCTGTTTCCCTTGTGGAAACCATTATTAGGAATACTAAATCTCTGACTCTTTCTATTTTTGTAAAAATCTTTTTGCAACCTTCCTTTACTCTGACCCAATGTATGCTTGAATGAATGAAGTTTGTATTGTTTGTGAGGGGATTCCGATGTGTGTGCTCGACTTGAGCCCCTTCTGGGCCATGTTTATATCCCGCTAATCCCTATCATTAAACGTCCTTGTTTCGATGTAACATTCCCTGAGCTCACTGCTTGTTGTGTTTTTGTTTTATAAAAAAAATCATGTGCATATGTGTAATAAGATATCGCTATGTACTCTTGCTAATATATAAAAATAGTGTCTTTAGTTTAGGTTTGCACATATTTTCTTGATTGTTTAAAAATGGTGATTTTCAGCATATGTTTGCTAAAAGTAACTTTCCTTTCTATGTTCATTATAGAGTGGCCATTTCCTTGAATTGTCATAGTCCCTGCCTGTGTCCCACTGTATACATGCCCTGATGAAGGTGCGGCCATAGATCGGGCCGAGCACTGAAATGCGCGTTGGCGTGTTGATATTTGATCCTGCCACTACCATCTACATTCTTCCCAGCGATGCACTGAGTTGATGTTGCAGGACAATTCCAGTGTATTAGTGTATGATGTTTACTGGATGTATGAAGAAGGTATGAGTGTTTGTATGGGTGATGAAAGTGTAGAAGATTGATGTGATGAGGATTGAAGAATGAATGGGATACTTGGGGCGCGTCATTGAATTTTATGTGATTTAACCATATTTTTTTACTAAGAATCATACATGAAAATAAAATGATGTATTTTTGTATTTTGTGTCTGAATTCTCATTGAATAGCCCCGATTTGTTAGTGAGCTCAGAGCTTTGTTCATTGGGGGAAAAAAATGTATGGACTCTGTATGAGCCTTTAACCCAAATACATAGGGCAGTACCACATCTTTTGATTTTGGATACTGTGTCTTCCCCTGCTGGTCTGCCCTACATCATTGCCAGGGGGCCCCTCTTTCAATATTAGGCTATGGGGGTTCCACCATATCTATGCTTTCAGTTTAAACTTCTTCCCGAAGGCTCTTTCGCAAGAGTAAGGTATGGTAGGACTGGCCAACTGACGGCTCCATTTCCAGTAGATAAGGGGGTTAGGCAGGGTTGTGTACTCGCGCTGATCCTTCTCTCTCTCTTTTTAAACGGGCTGATAGAAGACCTTCTTGCCAACAAGGATATAGACTGCCCGAAACTGGCTTCAAGCAGTTTTCCCACACTTATGTTAGCGGATGACACGCTGCTGCTCTCAAAGTCATCTATGGGCATGCAGCGTGTGTTAAATGCGTTCTGCCAGTTTTGTAGAAAAAGGAATCTTGTGGTTAATATTACCAAAACCAAATATATGGTTTTTAATGCCAATCCCATTAATTGCACCATCCAATGATGGAGGATGGACCCCTGGAAAGGGTATCCGTCTTTGAATATTTGGGCCTCATGTTAAATGACAAAATGGGTTGGGGCACGCAGATGGACAAGGGCAGCATCTCTGTATGGGGCAGAATTGTGGGGGCATAGACCCACCAATACCCTCACGTTAACGGATAATAATTTTATTAGACAAATTTTGAACCTGCAGAAGAATACACCACTAGTACCGCTAAGGATGGAATTAAATATTCTCCCAATTTCAGATGTTATTGCAACACGTCCGCTGCTCTATTGGCGGCGATTGTGGTGCACTCCCAAGCTGGCTAGCTACAGGGAAGAATTGAAAGAGGTAATGGCATTACTAGGGGCAGGCAGTATACCCTGGTTATCGTTTGTAAGGCACTCTTTCAGTGCAATTGGTATGGAAAATCTTTGGACCAACCCGGAAGCTGCTTGTTTAGCGACTCCTAAAACAACATTGACAAACGCACTTAAAGAGAATAAATTGATGGAAACTCTGCGGTCAGTAAAACAAACAAGCCTTACATATGGGTTTTTGGATTTTAAGAGTCATTATGAATTTGAGCAGGTGCTAGATTCTATACAGCCGACTTTAGCAAAAAAGCTTTTCCTCCAATTTAGATATGGTACTCTACCACTACACGCAATTACAAATAGGTGGGCGGGAGTTCCAAATCGCCTCTGTCCTGGATGCCTAGTAGAGGAGGAAACTGTAGTTCACATACTCCTTTTCTGTGTGGCATTTCAAAAAATCTAGGCAGAAATGGATTATTCAATTGTGCAGGAACCTGGGTATTAGGCATTATCCCGATTTTTTCAGGATCCTAAGAACAGATACTAATCCAGTTTACGTGGCTGCAATAGCAAAGTTTCTGTTTTCTATGTGGCTAATTCGCAGAAACTTGATAAAATCGGCTTAGACTTATAGCGTTGTTTTGCACCCTCTTTTTCTTATCTGGAATTATAGAGTTTTAAACTTCAGTTTTAGTTGGAGGGAGATTTAGATTTATGTGGTTTGGGTTCGGGAGATTAGTGTGGTGTTTGTAGAACTCTTGAATTTGTATATTTAACTTAAATTTTTTTCAAAAGTATTCATGATATTTTTTTTCTTTATTAATGATTCTTATGTAATAGTATTGCTTTATTATGCCCAAATGCCAATGTACGTAACTAATTTTTATTCTTATCCCACTTTGGACCTGTAATCGGTGAAATTTGAATGTGCTTTTATGGTTATATATAACCACAATAAAGTATTTTGGATTGATTGATTGTAACTACATATAGTCAGCCCCACATGATGTTGTGCATTTAGTCAGCACTATTTATTCTAGCTTCTAAGCCTGGCAGCTATTCACTCTTCTCCATAACAGCCCATTAGAGGGAACAACAGGTTTTAGAAGGAAAGTAACTCACATGCTCAAGTGCTACCCTGCAGAATTAGATGTAATCTGGTTAGTTAGAAATGGAGTGCACAACGATGGCTGATGGAAGCTGGATTTTCCCATCTAGTATCTTGGCCTGAGGTGCACCAAGTCCTTTTATTTCCAAACAGTATGAAGTCTTTCATGCTAGAGTGAATGATTTACTTGTACATAAACACAATGGGTGCCTTTGTCTGAGAAACATGACCTGGATTGTTTTTCTATGGCCTCAAGTGGAATTCATTTCCAAAGATGGGCTTCATTTCTTAATAATTGATGGGATTCACTCACTCAGATCTAGTAAAGAACATGCAATGAAGACATTAGTACTCAAGTTAAAGTGAAGCTCTGAGTTCGTCATTGGAACCCAAAGTGGTATATAAGCATTTCAATGCAATTTAAGGTATACTTCGATTATCAAAATCCCAACCTTCCATTTCTGTGGATAGTGACTCAAATTGCTTAACCCCTCCACTACGAAAGTATACCTCAAAGAAACTACTTACTCTAAAACAAGGTGACTTCCATTCCACTCGCGCTGAGATGAGAATACTACGGTTGAACACAATACAATCCATATTTTGAATAATGGCAACACTCAGGGGATTGAACTGCTGGATCTCTCTTCTGTTTTTAGTATGAATTAAATTAGCACACTCCAAAAAACATCAACTTCAACTCCTGTGGTACCAGTAGACTAGCTTGCTTTCTTTCTCCTCCTGTTTCAGTGTTCTCCACTGATCAAGACAGAGCACTAAAGGGTAGACCATACACAAGCATTGTGTGTCCCACCCTCCATGGCTCTCAGGTAGTTCACCTTCTATCTGTACAGCGGTGGGTACTAAATAGCAATTTACCCCTCCTCGTCTTCAACGTCCATGTGCTGATAACATTATCTATTCTCTTTTACAGAAATAAAAATCCATAGAGTCTGTTTAAATTCCACTGAGATCATGATTGTTTCTGCCTGATCACAATCGAGCTATGTCTTCAAGATCTGAAAACAAAGCACATTTTTCCACAACTGGGTTCCGATTCAAAATACCCATAAATTAAGATCAACTCAAAGCCAATTACAAATGTCTGAGTGAAACTCACAAAAATGCCACACAAGCCTGCTGCAGCTAACTTATTGTTTAGAGCCTTGATGTTCAGTTGTCTAGGGACAAATTAGGGTTGACTAGAGAAATACGGAACTGGGTAGTGTGTCAAGAATACTCTCTGCATTTTCCTGCCTTAACAGGGGGACCAGGAGCAAAGTCCATGTCACGCCTCTCCTAGTCACTCTTCACTGGGTCCAGTGAATGCCAGAATCACCTTGGAAAATTAATTGCCTTGCTAAAATTACCAATCTGGAGCCTCAATTTGAGGGCGGGAAAGAATAATCTTTTTTGTCTGCTGCTCCTTTAACTCAAAATCAATTTGTCAATTTAATATTAGGTGTGGCCAGAATTTATTAGTTCCGGTCACGGAATTGGAGGAATTTGGTAACTCCATGTTGCTCTTGTAATGTGGAGTTCTGGCCAAATTCTGCCAATCGGTGTGTGGCAAAAGATTTGTTGTTTGAGCAACATGATTACAATGGGAACAATGTGAAGTTTCAGCAAGTGGTCTTGCAAGCGCAAGTGAGATTTGGTGTCCTCTAGTGTGATTTCCGTTCACTGGGAAGCATTGTGGTGCGATTTTCTAACACGGGCAGCCGTGACTGGTCAGAGCTCTGCTTCCCTAGTCGATATTTGTTAGATCTGGGGGTCTCTAGTTGGCAATGGTATTCACCTTCAACCAAATAGGGACCCTTACTTATAAGTGAAGATAAGGGGATTACACTCCTTAATAACCCCTGCTCACCCCCTTGGTAGCTTGGCACGAGCAGACAGGCCTATCTCAGAGGCAGTGTGTTATGCATTTGTGAATATACACAGTAATACAGTGATAACACTACAGATGGACACAACACAGGTTTTATAAAAATAAGTATTCTTTATATAGACTTAAACACAAGACCACAAACGACAAAAATCCACAATACTATGCTTAAGGTTACTCAAAAGATGATTAAAGTCTCTTAGTTCAAGTTGTTGGTAGATGCTACAAAGTTCTCAACAAAGTACCTGGATGCGGCATGCAAAGTAACAAAAGGACTCGCAGAAGGGGAGATGCGTCAGTTCCTTGACCCGGGGGAACGGTTGTGTCCTTCCTCAATGCTTGCGCAGAGTAGGGGACTCGTCATGAGCCTTACCGGTGCTGAGGTGATGCATAGATTCTCGGCCTGCAGACCCGATGCGGTGTGCAAGATAACGCCTTGATGCGATGCGGCGATCCAGTTGCGATGCAAGAAGATGGCGCCCTTGATGAGGTGATGCGATGACAATGCGATGATGCCCTGACAGCCTTGCGACGACTCTGTACTTTGGAGCCTCAACAGGCCCTGCGACGCGCTTCTCCGGTGATGCGATGACGACTCTCTCGATGCATCGCGCTTCTCCGGCGATGCGACAGCAGACAGCTTTGATGAACACACGCTTCCAGGGAGATGCGACGAAGGCACGCTTCCTCACGGTGCATCGCGCTTCCAGCTCCCAGCGGCACGCAAGTGACTAGAGTCAGAATTCCCAGCAAGGAAATTCAGGAGGGAGCTGGAGGTGAAGTCTTTTGGCCCTGAGACTTCAGCAGGAGGCAAGCAAAGTTCAAGCCCCTGGAGAATATTCTGTAGATAAATGAAAGTCCCTAAAATTTCCCTTGGCAATGAAGCAACCACTGCAGGCCAACCCAGCAAACAGTACTCTGGCAGAGGGGTAGTCCAAACTCCTGCAGCTTCCTTGGTTCTTCTTCTTGGCAGAAAGGTTTCTTGTTCCAGAAGTGATCTAAAGTCTGTGGGACTGGGTCCCAATATTTATACCCCAAAATCCTTTGTCCTCTGAAGGCCTAGTTCAAACCAGTTCCTGAGCACTGTGTTTACATGACTCTTCTCTTCCTTTCACTGTGCAGGGGAGAAACATCAGACGCCCCACAGGAGGTGGAGCCAGCACAGGGGAGGGAAGATGCAGCTCTGGAGCACTCTGTTGACATGATCCTTCTCTTCTTTCACAGTGCAGGGCAGAGACATCAGACAAGCCACAGGGGGTGGAGCCAGCATTGTAGAGGGAAGGCCCAGCCCTATTCAGGTCCCAGGTTCAACTCCCCCCTCCCATCTGGGTGCTGATCTCTCTATTCACCACTGGGCCGCCCCAGCCTGTCTCCTTGAATTCCCCAGCCCTGTCACACACAAACCCAGACAAGGAATACACAAGTCAGCAGAGGTGGGCTCAAATGGTTTGGCAAGCAAATACCTGCTTTCTAAGTGGTATTTGCAAACACAGAATATTAAAATAAACTTAACTAAAAGATGTATTTTATTATTCTGAGTTCAGGCATACTAAACTCGAATTTCTACTATGTTCCCTGAGTCAGTTAGGATTGTAGGAATGTAACAATCCTAACTGCCCATTCTGGCCTATGAGAACAGGTAGCCTTCAATAATGAAAAACAAAAATGGCTATAATTCACTATTAGAACATGCTACACACACCAGAGCATGTCCTACCTTATATTTACAATGCACCCTGCCCTTGGGTCTACCATAGGGGTGTCTAATATGAAGCAAAGGGAAGGTTTAGGGACTGGCAAGTGGGTGCACTTTGCCAAGTCGACATGGTAGTCACAGACTACACACAGGCCTTGCAATGGCAGGCCTGAGACACATTTTACAAGCTGCTTCTGTGGGTGGCACAACCAGTGCTACAAGTCCACCAGCAGCATTTGCTCTACAAGCCCTGGGCACACATGGTGCACTGTACTAGCGGCTGACAGTAGCTCAAATAACCCAATCATGGAATAACCAATTAGTATCTCAATTTAATATAGGGGGCACTTGCACTGTGGCACTGATTAGCAGTGGCACAGGGCCCAAAACATACAACCAGCAAAAACATATCAAAACAGAGGAGGCAATCCGTCAAAAATGGAAGGGAGACTCGCATCAATGATGTCAGGTTTAACAATATTCTACTTAAGAAGCAGCAAAATCAACTAGAAAATAGTTGTTCGAGTAGGCATTCCACCCTAATAGACGATTCAGGCAGTTAGTTTTTTTTTATCGTAAAACACATTCTTTTTATCTTACTTTTTTCCAACAGGAAGGAAGTGCCGCAGAGACTCCAAATTCCTCTTCCTGTCCAGAAGGCTCCTCCACCCCTTGGTCAATTTGTATTTGTATTTGGAGGGGAAAAGATCACTCTCTTTGTCTGCAAGCCCTGCTACATATACGACTGGATTTTAAATACTTTTTAGAGAGAAATCAAGTAAGTTAATGAACTGTCTCCCGTAGCATTTTCCATACCTCCTAGGTAGACACCAGGAATTATTTGTTTTCAATTATTTGATTTTTCCCTGCACCCCCTGCCTTCTGTAGGTCACGGTGTCTCTTAGACCATAGGTACATATCAGCAATAATTTCTTCAATAATTATTCAATTTTCCCCTGCACCCACTGCCTACCATAGATGTCTCGTACTGCATACCCGCAATATACGCTTTTAAGGATTATTCCATTTTGCCCTGCACCTCCTATCTGCCATAGGTGTCTCATAGGCTCTAGGGGCAGTCCGGCAATAATTATTCAAAGAATATTCAATTTTACCTTGCACCCTCTGACTGCCACAGGTGTCTCATAGGCCACAGGTGCACACATGTAATTTCTTTTTAAGAATTATAAAATGTTCCCCTGCACCCTTTGCCAGCCATAGGTGTCTCATAAGTCATAGCCACACACCAGCAATAATGTTGTAAGAATTATTAAATTTTCCTGTGCACCCCTTCCCTGCCACAGGTGTCTCATAGGCCATAGGCGCACCCCATCAGCAACAATTTGTAAAATAATTATTCAATTTTTCCCTGCCCCCACTACCTATAATAGGTGTCTAATAGACCATGGATACACACCAGCAATAATGTTTTAAAGAATTATTTCATTTTCCCCTGTTCCTCTAGCCTGCCATAGGTTTTATTATAGGCTATAGGCGCGCACCAGCAATCATGTTTTAGGAATTATTTCATTTTCCCCTCTACCTGAACCTGCCACAGCAGACTCTATAGGCCTTAAAGGAAAATAAAGTAACCTTTTCTATCTGTATGTTATTGAAATATTATGTTTAAGCATGATTTGGAATGGATACACTAATATTAATTGTTTGTGATCACCTCACTGAATTATATGCCACATTTCAGTGATTTTTCTACGTGTTTGTTTTCTTTTACGTGCACAAGAGACTTCACACACAGTACTGCCAGAAAGAAGGTGGCCAGTGACACCACTTGAGACCTATTATTCTGCTTGTACAGCTAAGTGGCAACTGCTAGATCTAAGAGCCTGAAGATGGCACCAAAGAAAGGTGTTCCTCCCAAGAAAGTGCCCAGTGAGTAGGAGAAGAAGTAGATAGTCACCATTTATCAAGAAATGTGGTATTCTTGCCTCACCCTCCTCTGTGCAGCAGAAGGCTGGTAGAAGCACTCCCACATCAACTGGACCATCCCAACCTAAGGCTAAGCCAAAACCGATGTCTGTCAGGTATATAGCCACTGCAGTCAGGGTGACGAGGAGTGAGTCTGAACTGGATTTAACTCAGCCACAATGTACCCTATCATCACAGTAAAGTTGACAACAGGAGCCGCAGGCAGCAACAGTTATTTCTTCCTGAAAAAGGAGTAAAACATAAGGTTGAGCTTCCTGCTGAGCAAGGTGTTGTTCCACTATTGCCTTCATGATCTCCTTCATGAAAAAGAAAGGGTGCTCCACCATCTTCTCCAAGTACCCCTCCTGATGATCTAGACATAGACTGGACCCCGGCCGAGTCTGAGACCCAGCACAAGAGACAATGTAGAAGATAAGTTCCTTAAAGCCTTAGAATTATGGAAAGTTACTGTGATTATTAGCCAGTGATTATCAGTATAGAGGGCGGCTTCGAGGACACTGAGATGACCCCTCCTATTCTACCTGCTCAAAGTGATGTGGTTCCACCCCTGTTGGCTTCCATATTTGTAAGACCCCACTGAGACCTGCATCCACTACTACCAGAGTTGAAGTATGCCCTACAGAGAGGCAACGAAACACCCACCTACCTCCAGTTCTTCAGGCACTAGCAGTGGCACACTAAAAAATATATCCTACCCAGTTTTGGGACTTCTTTACAATTAACAAACAAGAGGGTAACATTGCAATATGCGCTATTTGCCACACAAGTGTTCATTGAGGTAAGCCAGGTTCACACTATGGTACTAGAGGCTAAGGGCCAGATGTACGACCGCAAAATAGGCCTGACACATGTAGAAACCCTATTTTGCAAGTCAGAAACCTATTACTGACTCACATACTAGGATTTGCGACTCACTATTTGGAAGGGGCATGCCAAGAGCGTCCCTTCCTAATAGAGAGTCCCAAGGCTATGTACCATTGTTTTGCAACTGCAATTGCAGTTGAAAAACATTCGCAGTTTACCACCTACTTCAAGTAGGTGGTATGTTACTCACAAATGGGAAGGGGTCCCCAGGGGACCCCTTCGCCTTTGTGACTGGCATTCGAAATATTTTGACCACTTCTTTTTTTAAATGCATACCGTTTTAATTTTTGGAAAAAAACTGCTTAATTTAAAAAGCAGTCATAGACATGGTGTTCCATTAAGAATTGCAAAGAGTGTCTGAGACACTGTTGTACATTCCAATTTTCAAGTTGCAAATTGCGATTTGCAAAATGACACAATTTGTGACTCACAGATTGGTAGGGTCATACATCTGGCCCTAAATGTCCCATCTTAAAAAACTAACACAGAGGAACCACATTCTGGGAACCCTTCCGTCTGCACAGCCAATTCCTGGACTGTTATGAGTCCAATAAATCAAATATTCAAAGCTTTGTACTCCTTATACTAATAAGGAGTACAAAGCTTAAGCATTGAATATTTGATTTATTGAACTCATAACAGTCCAGGAATTGGCTGTGCAGACGGAAGGGTTCCCAGAATGTAGTTCTTTTGTGTTAGTTTTCATTGTGAGCGCAATGGGACAGGGCGCGGACCGTGCTTGCACGCCTTCACAAGCTCAAACACTTGAATTTGATGAACATTACCATTACTTCAGAATATAATAGGTGTGCATCTCTCAACTCTTTCATGTTTTATCCGTCTTAAAAAACATCACCCAATCCGGTGAGATTAGCACCTTGAAAAGATAGCTGCTGGTGGTGGTGATGAGAGAGGGAAAGAAGCTAAGTACACAGTGATAGAAGAAGAAGGTTATCATGAAGAAGAAAAGGATGATGGCATTACACAAAGCAACCCTGTCCCCTGTAGTGTGCCAACATCCCCGGCATAAGCAATCTTCAATTAGAACAAGACTCAGATGCAGAAACCGCTGCATACAGTGATTCTCACAAAATGGAAATTGAGTCTACCACCCCCTGGGTCTCTCTGGAAGTTGCCTGTGTCAGTGGCACCACAAAAGAAAAATATCAAAGTTACTATTATGTGCATGTTTAGGCAAGAGGGGCCCTATGCACGCAACCACCCAACAGCACATTTGTGTATTTGTGCAATAGGAAGCTGGCTAAAATGTCAGTGCTAGACTTCTTTCCTTTTTCTTTTGTGGAATCTGTGGTGGCCATCTGTCCAAAATGGTAGGTTCCCAGCTGGACCTATTTTGTCAGAATTGATGTTCCAGCGCTTCATCATGATGGGCTGCAATTGGTTGGCCAATATATGCAGTAGAGTGCTCTTCAGAATATCCACCTGACGACAGACATGTGGACCAGTTTTCAAGCAGCTGATTACATGTGTATCACTGCACACTGGATCTCTTTTGTGGGGGGAAAGGCAACAGCTATCTGCAGGCCTCAGCCCAGAAGAAAGGTTTGAGGGCATTCGGCGGCATGCAACAGTAGCGATGTTTGAAGGGCTTCAGCCCAGAGGTCTCAGAATTGAATTGTTGCCACTGACAATGACAGTAATGTAGTCAAGTCCATGGTAGAAGTGGATATTTCAGGGTCATGTGATTGGCATATTGCATCAACCTGATTGTGCAGGACTTTCTAAAAAAAAGAAGACATAGTCAGCAAAACATATTGTCCACCTGGAAAAGATTCAGCACTCATTTCAGTCATTCTTTTAAAGCTATTGACGTGTTACTAGAGTACCAGTTAAAGCCCTCATACAGGATGTGCCAACACACTGGAATTCAACCTGCTACATGCTGGGACGTCTGTTTGAGCAGTACAGACCGATCCCTAACTATGCCATTTAAGGGGGGTGTGCAAATAGAAAAGCCATGACAATGGAGGTGAACAGCTGGTTAAGTGACTTACACAAATCCTACTTCTTTTTGAGGTTTTCAAACAAGAAGTCAGCAAGCAACACAGGACCAGTTAAAATAGGTGGTGCAAAGGTGCTCCTGTGTCAACGAAAAAGCATATTAGTTGGTTCAGAGCGTAAACCTTTGCTTGGCTGTTAATCCAAGATTGCAATGAGCAATCGTGTTCTCCAAAGAGTGACTATGTGCCACAATACTTGATCCATGGTACAAAAAAGTACTGGCCAGTTTCATTCCTTTCTTAGAAGGGGATGTTTCACCATACAAGACTGGGATTGTCAATCAAACCAGAGACCTGGAAGAAGAATGGCTAGAAGGTAGAGGCCCAAGCAGAAGTTCTGGCATGCAACCTTAACCTCTAGAGATGGCTGTAACACCAGCAACAGAAGAATCTGATCCAACCTGTAAAGGCTTAGGTTTGAGAGGAAGAGCTAAGTCAAGAACAGAGGTGAAGGCAACAAAGGTCAGGAAAGTGGCTGGTAGTTGGACGGGGAAGGTGTGAGGTTTGAGGCACCTGTGATTCACTCCCGGTATAGGTGCGGGCGTCCAACTTGCACAGTCATTGGAGCTACTCTCCTACTAAGAGGAGGTATTGATCAGGAGCTGCGCAATCGCCCGCCCTGAGATATATTAAGGGTATTTACTTTTACTCTTATCTTCACGTGCACTTAACCATATTTTTAATCCCGGTCCTGAAGAAACACCAACAACCCTTGCGGCAACAAAGGTGTGAAACATGTTGACCATTTAATGATATCTAGGTACATTGTGCCTTTTGGTATTACACCCTATTTATGGGTTTTTATTCTGTGAAGGGTGCTACCTCTCTGATATTCCTTTTGAGGTCACCCATTGCCAGTTTTTAATCACTTTGCATGCACTTGGTTACCCTTATTAGGACCTCCCCCCACACACCCGCATGCACCATCCGGCATACCTCAAAAGAACTCCAACAAAGTGACCTTTCAGGGGACCCGTTGGCAATTGCAGTGCTGGCCCAACGAGGAGCAAAACGCCCGATGATGAAGCATGACACCCTTCGGGGTGTATGAGGGCAAAAGGAGGTAAGACTTGTTCTTCCCTCTTACTTATGTGTCCTTCACCTATGATTCCTCTTTTTCTTAGTCGTTCCTATTTTTAACAGCACAAGGGTGATGTTGTGCACCCTGCCCTTGGAACAGTGTCTCGTTTTGGGTTTGGTTTTGCACCAATGACCATTCAGAGCATGTCCTGTTATGTTATGTTATTTTAAATTGATAACACACACACATCACCCCTACAGGGGTGTCTCTGTGCTAAGGACAAATATAGTTCCAGTCAGAGAACTGCAATTAAAGAAAATCAGTCTTTAGTAGTTTTTTAATTTTATATCGGTGTAATCAGTACCAGTGCGGGAAATAAGCGGGAGCTAGATACGAAAAAGGTCTGTCACCACACCAAGACCAATGGATACAGGGAATAGTAAATAGGGCTTTATCCATGGATCGCAAGTTCCACATTGGATAGTAGCATTTGAGCTTCTGGTGTAGGTAGCTGGGCCACTTCCCCACCAAAGCCTTAAAAGTCAAAAAACAAAATTTAAATATGATTCTCTGTCTGATCGGCAGCCAATGAAGTGATCTCAAAAGTGGAGTAGAAGCAGATCTAGAGGGAAGTTGACAGATAAGCCGTGCTGCTGTGTTTTGCATGACCTATAGCTTAGACACCAATTTCTCATTGCCAGAAGCCAATAGATCATTTTCATAATCAAACCTGCTAATAATGACAGCATGCGCCAAGGATTTTCTGGCCGTTAACAGGAAAAAGGAAGTGCTTTCCTCAGCAGGCGTAATATGCAGAAGCAGGTGCCCATTATGGATAGAACCTGAACTTTCATTGTAAGAGCTTGATCTATCTTGACGCCTACATGCTTTACTACATAACTGGGGGTAAGGGTACAGCCTAGTTCAGAAGGTCACCAATTGGATGTCCAGAGTTGTTGGGCAATCCCAAATAGCATAATATCAGTCTTTTCTGTATTTAGTTGAAGATGGTTATCTGACACCCACTCTGCAATCACTTTCATACCACTGGAGAAGTGTTTGCTTACTTTATCCACAACTTTGTCAAAGGAGATGACCAGCTGAGTGTCATCAGCATAAGGCAGGATTTCAAAGCCAAAGTATTGGATGATTTAGGCAAGTGGGGCCGCATATATATAAGGTTGGGCTCAGATAAAAGGTCTGGGGAACCTCCCTTGTTAATAATGGCTCAAGTCTATCTGAATGATCCAAAAGTGGTCTACCTGGATCTAAACCCATTGGTCTATTGGTATAGGAAGATGGAACAATGCCAAGAGCTCTGCAGGTTAGTAATAAAGTAGCTCGCTTGTCTGGTAGCCAGTGTATGTTCTGAGTATATGTTCAGTGCAGCTGGTGCAGTTGTGACAGTCAGAAGGACCAGTCTCTCACCTCAAAATGTGGAGAGATTGACCATGATTAAAATGAACAAATAATTCATACCACAAGATTATACTGTTCCTCAAACAGCACAGGAGGAGGATGTGGGCAAGTGATCAGACTCAAATGTGGTAACTGATCAACCTGTGGGTGATCCCACTGAATTTGAGGATGAAATCTACTCCCTGACTGAGTAGCCCTCAACAAAACTGGCATATATTATTGTAGAACACCTGTGAATGTTTTTTTTTTATAGAAAAACATATTTGGTGTCTGGCTTACACTGTCCCATGTATTCATTTATTCACATGTAAGGAGTGGTCCATGTGCACATAAGAAGCTTCAGTCTATCCACAGGACATGAAGTCAATTCCTCCTATCCCTATTCTTCTTTTTTTGTATTCCCTTGCTAGCCCACCAGTAAAGATCATTAATTATGTGAGACTGCCCTTGAGTGTATTGCTTCCATGGGAAAAAAAGATACAATAGACAAAAATGTGCACCACCCTTTGAACAGGTAATTATTGCACTAATCAGTGATATATTGAGTGACTGATAATTCATGTAGTGACTGGAAAAGTGTTGTAACACATTTTTTAACCTGATTTGTAATGATTGGGGCCCAGGGAATGATTCTGCCTGAATGTTTGCTTTGGATTCACATTTGACTATAATTACTAGCATGGTCCTTTTGTGTACTTTGTTTAGGAAAATGAAGAGTAGTGGCTCCAAGGTCAAACTCTAATTAATTGGTTGTGGTCTAGGGGGAACTCTCAGTGGACATGTTGCATGATGGACGCACACAGCTTCATGTTATTGACATTTATGAGATTGATCAGCCAGGTACATGCAGTTAATTGTCTGGGATTGGTGCTAAGATATTGTTCTCTCTTCTCAGCTAATTGCACACAACTGCACCAGCCTATGCTCTACCCTTTGATCCTCATCCACCCCAAAGCTTACCTTGACTCTACTAAATTGCCACTTACTTTTTTTGCATTCCACAGGCCTTCTCGTCTTCTGCACGAAAGCCCCATAACACTCCTGCTTACTGGACTAGTTCAACCCTGCACCCAAGATGGACATTCTGAGAAGAAGAAGAATGTAGATGCACTGTCCATTTTGGCTTTTATATCCAAAATAATTTATATTTATTAGCAACAACAATTTTTAGACCATTGTGGGTCCTCCCTATTTTGTATTTTTTAACCCTAGGTAACATAACAATTAGATAACATGGGAATCCGGGGTTGAAGGACTGTCTGCATTTGGTAACTGAACTGTCTTGTTTCTTAAACAAGAAAATGTGAAATGCACCTAATACATATAAGGGTACTGTACGAATGAGCAATGGTTCTCTGGAGAAGGTACAGGCATTTAGCTACCTGGATATCTGCATCCAACAGGATTTATCCTGGAGGCAGCAGATTGAGCTGGCTTCCTTGAAGCATCGCCAGCTCTCCGGAGCTTTGAGCCTAGAACCCTCCAGGTCTTTGACTTAGCCGATAACTCCAGTGCTATCGGTTTATAATGGTAAAGTACTTAGTTCCACTTTGTATGGTGTACAATTGTGGGGAAATGAGAACTTAAGGGGGATATTAGCTTCAGAAAACTCATTTCTCCGGAAATTAATAAAACTACCGCAGAGTACCCCACTGAGCCCCCTATTTTATGATCTGGGCCTATTGCCTATAGCTCTAATTGCATCCTTGCGCCCAATTTTATATTGGAGGCGGATTTGGACCACACCTGAACTGGACACATACACCAGGGGGTTGATGGATGTAATTAAAAGTGATGGTTCCCGGAAAACTAAGTGGCTAGGACATATTCGAATTGTTCTTTTTGATTTATGCCTAGGAGAACTGTGGGAAGATCCATCAAATGTTAGGTTCCCACCAAAGAAGGTACTCAAGAACTTGTATTGGAACCGTGTGGCCTCAAAAGCTTTTAGTAGCACTCCTTCCCTCTCTCTCACAGGTTTGTTCTTGGAAATTAAAGAGCGACCTAAACTCGAGGAATTTTGGGATACCATCACGAAGCCCCTTGACCGCAAGCTCTACTTTCAATTAAGAGTAGGAAGCTTACCAGTAAGGGCGTTTTCTAATAGGTGGACTAGCGGGGGTAAGGTTGCTTGTCCAGCTTGTCTGGATATTCCAGAAACCATTGGCCACCTCCTGTTTGAGTGCCCAGTGTACACGGTGCCTCGCCGGAAGTGGCTACGCCCGATGTGTAGGCTACTGGGCACTAGTAGTGGACTAGTTGCAATTAGGATTATTCGTACCTGCCCAAACATGACTGTGTATATAGCGGTGGCGAAATATTTAGGCTGGGCATGGTCAATTAGAGGCCGATTGTTGAAAGAATATTCAGAAATATGTAGCCCATGCATCTTTGCTAAACCATTGTGCAACAGTATCGTCCATACCTGTATTGGTAATGAATTGATTGTATTTTATGTATTTTATGATTTTTATGATCTGGAAACTTTAACTTTTCATTTTATGCATGTATTTTATATGTGGAATATGCTTTTATGACAATCGTGGAATAAAGCTTGCTTGACTTGACTTGACTTGCGTATTGTCTTCCAAGCTTTATAAGCTGTACTCAAAAATTTAAAACGCGTTCTCTTAAAGTAGCTGGGTTCCAAAAACTTAGATAAGGCCTCACTAGCCAGAGTCCCCATCAGAATTTGATATATATTAGGCGCTTCTGCTAATTGACCTTCCTCTCTAGTCACAAGATACTGCATATTTTGTAGGAGGAAGGATAAATATTAAAATGTAAAGTTCGGTACTGCCCATCCCCGCACTCTAATGGTAACGGCATAAACTTCGAAGCACGGAGAGCTTTCTTCTGGCCCCAAATAAACCTATCAGCGAGGGATTGTAACTGTGACAATTGAAGGCATGTTAACTCGAGCGGAACAGTCCTAAAGTAGTACATTGCCTTAGGAAGTATGCACATTTTGAGCACATTACGCCTCCCTACCATTGACAAGTGCAGACATTCAACCCTATCCAATTGTTGTCTAGCCGAGGATACTATATCTGCCCAGTTAACTTCAACAACCTCTGGAAATGACATCCTAATTTTTATACCCAGTTATCTGGCTTCTTGCGTAACACGTCCTTCTCCAGGACAAAGTCCTTCAGTGCAAACGATCCGGGTTTTAGATACATTCAACTTATACCCGGCTACTTCTCCATATTTCTGAGTCAGGTTCTCAATCTCCCTAACTGCTTGCTCTGGATCAGATGTTACTCCCGCTATATCATCGGCATAAGCGAGGACTCGCACTTGATAATGTCCACATAATATTGACTTAATCTCATTAGTTGTTTCCAGCAATAATAACAACGGGTTGATATAAATAGCAAAAAGCAGGGGCGAGCAGGGAAACCCCTGTCTTGTTCCTCTAGTGATATATACGGGGGATGACTCTCTGCCCATTGTGCATATTTTAGCTGGAGGCCTTTCATACATAGTTTGTATAGATGTAATATAGCGGGGGTCCAAACCCCATTTTCAGCATAACGGCCCACAGAAACGACCATGATACGCAGTCAAACGCTTTTTCAGCGTCTAATAAAATTATTCCTATATGCTTTTGCTGTACATTAGCATAATCTATTGTTGCAATCACTCTGTGTAAGTGATTAACCGTGCTACTGCCTGGTATAAAACCATGTTGATGCCTATAAATCATCAGGGAAATAACTTGAGCTAGCCTAGTTGCAAGAATTTTTTAATACAACTTACCATCTGTATTTATTAATGATATTGATCTTTACGACCCAGGGAACCTCGCAGATTTATCTTTCTCTTTAAAGACCACAATGTTGGCGTCATCCCAAGAGGGTGGTGGATTCCCCCCTAAGCCTCTAAGAATGTAGCCAACATGTCTTATTTTATAATTGAAAAAAGTATTCGATATATGTCCAGCGGGAATTTATCTGGCCCTGTCTCTTTCCCCCCAGGTAGTGAGCCCAATGCTTCCTCCAACTCTAACATTGTAATTGGGGCTTCCAACTCATCTCGATCGTGTTGTCCAAGCCCAGTTAAAGCTAATGTCTGCAAAAACTTCTCTATGTTGGCCTGCTCCACTATGTCTTGTGTGTATAGCTCTTTGTCATAAGAATGGAACACCTTCAATATTCCTTCCATACTTTCAGCCACACCCGCTTTCCCATCTTCCAATAATTCAATTCTCTGGGCTGCTTGCCTGCCCCGCAACCTTTGATCTAAACATCAACCAGTTGCCTCCCCATATTCATACCTTTCCTCTTGATACGTTTTATATTGGGCCGCTATTTCATAACACCAGATCCCGTTAATCTTAGCCTTGCAACATGCTATCTTAGTTTGTGACTCCTTGGTGTCTTCATTGTCTCTAACCACTTGCATAAGTTCCCACTCTGCTGCCTTTAACTCCTTGAGTAGATCCAGCATGCCTTCTTTCTGTTGTCTTTGCTTGGTCCAGCCATAGCTAAGTGTTTCACTTCTCAACCCGGCTTTCAATGCATCCCAAACCATTGGTTGGGCAGCCGAGCCTCTATTACTCTCGAGCAATAATTTTGTCCAGGTTTTAATATAACTAATATAGTCACAATCGCCTAATAACTTCTTAATAAAATTGAAAGACCTATATTCTCTTGCAGGACTAAGACTAGTAAGATCTAATACCATGGGGCCATTATCTGACGTAATTCGTGGCCATACCTGCATCTTTGCGCCAACAGTAAGTGGCGGAGACAAGAACATATAATCTAGCCAAACAAATTTGTTGTAGGGAAAGGAATAAAACGTATACCCTGAAACCCCATAATTCACGACAGCCCATCCATCAACTAGCCCATGATTCTGCAAGAGCTGTTGTAAGGCCCTATAAACTTTTGGTTTGCGCCCAGTATACTTCTCGTGCACCGAATCCTACATCTGCCCTTCCCTATGCATGTTAAAGTCCCCGCAAAATATCAGCGGTGTTCCCCACATAGCCAATTCAACATTCAAAAATTCCAAAGTCTCGGCCTCATCCAGATTTGACCCATATCCCGTAAAAAGGACTATCTTGGTATCCCCTATAATACACTCTGTGATGGCCCACCTCCCCAGATTATCAACCTTCTCCCTTCCCGTCCCAGATATTCCACCTCTCGCTAAAATCGTCACCCCCTGTTCATGATAGACCGTCTAGAAGTTGTAATTAATTGTATAACCCAACTCACATAATATCTTCCGATTAGTCCAGGGAAGATGTGTCTCTTGTAAACACAAAATGTCTGGGTTTATTAGCCTTAAGTCAGCAGCGACATGTTTGCTTTTAACAGCATTATTCAGACCACATACATTAAATGTACATATACACAGCATCCTATAACTCCCCTTAGCTGCCATTAATATTGTTATATCTCACAGCCATGAATATCTTCATATAAATCGCATCATCCCTACTACACATGCTGTCAACTGAATTCTACCCCTTTACCTTCTACCTACCCATCCCCTTACTCCCCAGTGACCCCCCCACTCTTCCCCACCACCTACCCCCCAAAAAAAAGATCCACGTGACCCTCTCCCATTATAGAGGCCTTAAGGCCAATCGTCCGGGTGATACTCGGTGAAAAGCCTACCTGGTGCTCACCCATCCCGCGATATTATCATATATGCAACTTCACTATCTTAGCTTATCTTAGCTTCCACTATGCAGCATTCCATCTAGCGTTGACAACATCAATGATTACTGACAACCATTATCTAAACATCTATCCTAGTCATCATAAAGACTGATGTTATTCTTTAGCTACAACATCCGAGGTAAAAAAGCGTGTCAGACCCTTATTAACAACCTTTAAAATGGCTGGATGTAATAAGAATACTTGTGTGCCTTTAGCTTGAAATGGATTTATCAATTGGTGCATCTTTTTTCCACTGTAAAGTGGCAATATTCAGGTCTGACAAAGAATTGTATCCCCTTCTCAGTTCTTTTCTTATCGGGTCGTGCCAGATCGTATATTGCCTGTCTAGCCAAAAAGTTATTTAATGAGATCAGGATTTTCCGAGGTTGCTGCGCCGGTTGACCATTTTTAGCTCTCCAGTTCCGAAAGGGCAATCTATGTGCTCTTTGTATTTCCTTGGTCCATTTCCATTCTTTGAGTTCAGGGAGAGCCTCCTCGAACATTTCAATTGCAAATTGAAGGACATCTTGCCCCTCCACTCCTTCCGGCACCCCCAAGATTCGAAGGTTGTTTTGGCGCAGTCGGTTTTCCATATCAACAAGTTCATTATGTACATCATCTTTGTTAGCCTTTCTGTCTGCTACTAGATCCTTATGTGCCATCATCTGGTCTTCTAGCGATGAAATACGGGTCTCTGCTTCAGCCATTCTCTCAGTAAAATCGTTACAAGTTTTAGCAAGCCGTCTCACTGTATTCTGTAACTTCCTGCAGGCTGTGTGAGTACCTGTGTTTCCATTCTGTGCTCAGATATGCATCTATAAATTGCTTCCAGTGATATTTCAACTTGTATGTCCTCCACCAAGCCCCCAGCTGCCTGGTCCGAAACATTGAATACCTTGGGCATCTTCTCTCCTGCAGAGAATTCCCACTCTGGCACCTCTGCCGCTTCAACACCAGCACCCCCTTCCTTAAAAAGCTTCCGTACTGTGAGAGTTTCCATAGATACAACCCCCAGAGGAAGACTCTCTGAGTCATTGCCCATACTTATAGGAGAGCTTCCTGAGGACCCGTTTCCCTGCAGCTGGAGATCCTCATCGCCAGACTCTTCTGAATGTTCAGACAAAGAATAGAACTCCCTTCCCTTACTGCTGGGAGCTTCAGTCCTTTCATCACTTATTGCACAATCTCCCTCTGCTGAAGCAGATTTTACAATTCCTGTGGCATTAATAATGGCAATCTGGACTTGCTCTATGGCTTCCGATACTTGAATGATTTCTCCGGGAGTCCTTGCACCCAACTCAACTCCTGCACTTTGAACCTCAGAAGCTGGGTTCATCTTTAATAGTGCTGACAATGGTACTGTCAATTTCTTACCAACTGCCACTTGAAAAATCTGTGGGATCTTAGGAATTCCCTGGGTAAGGCCCTTGCTTTGTAAATTACCCTCCTAATGCTCTTTCCCTACAAGATCCTTTGAGCCTTTCCCAGCTAGCGCCACTCGAGTTCCAACTGATGCTTCTCCACTGGCTCTTGTCTTTCCGCCACGAGCCGTTTTTGGTGGCATTGTTGGCTGCTCTTTTTTCCACAGCTACCAATAGTGCACGTTATTGCCCCGCACCGGACTACTATCAAGTGAATCCGCCGATCCAATACTTAATTTTCTGGTGAGAGTAAAAATCGCCCCCTGCGCCAGCTCTTTCAAAAATAAAAAATAAATATATTGAAGCTTTTCGTGGGGGGTGTAGTTATCACAGTTCTGTTGCTACCCGCTCTTCCTCACTCACCAGAGCCTTGTCTTAAAGTTCTGATTTCCCAGTTTTTAGAGTTTTTCCAGTGCCTGTTGATCTGTGCGAAGAACAAGGAACAGTCTCTTCACCGGCATCCACCTCTCCGCTGGCCACAGGGAGCACCTCCTCTCGGCGACTGAATCCAGCCTCTGCAGCAAGCTCCGTATTACGAACGCTGCCCACGCCTGATCTGGCTCAGGTGAGCTAACTGCCTGCTGCCGCTTGCCGCCTTCCGCCGGTGTACACGGCTATTTCGGCAGTTTTTACCTCAATCTGCTATCTTCGGCGACAAGCAGTTTCCTTCAAGGAGTTAGAATCACCAACGCCTCTTCCTTTTTCGCTGCGACTGTATTTTCGCCACCATTAAACCAGCAGGACAGGTGAGCTTTCCGAAAGCTGCTCACACACCCGTCCACTTCACGGACACCATCTTGCCCTAGACCATGCCTCTAGTGTACCAGGTTTAAATACATTGAAGGGAATTTAACGAGTATGGGGAGAGGAGATCTCTTTACCTACCAGGACCGGTTTAATAAGATGGATCTACACACCATAAAGGCAGCCTTTTTCGTGCAGCAGATTGCGGCCAGGGAAGAGAAGGAGCTTTTGAAGCCCAGTGTTCATTGTTACATTATGTTAAGAACAACTCAGATGGAGAGGCAGTATTTACTGGGTTTTATAAACTTATACAACAGATTCTTATTGACCAGGTTCAGGATTTACCTTTTTTATCTCCTTCTTGCTCACCCTAGGGGACAGAGTAAGGGTCACATACTACCTCCTGTGGTTGCGATGGAAAACCCTCACAGGACATGGTCCACTTCACAATGTTCTGTAGTTTTTATGATACACTAAGGAAGTCCTTTTTAATCCAGGTTCTGAAAAAAGCCAATTTTAGGCAAGTAGGAACTGCTTTTATATTTTTACAAATGCTCATGGGTAGCACACACTGTCTATTATGTACTTAACTTCTTAAAATCTGTCATTTGGCTTAGGTCTAGTTGTGATTAATCAGGTTGCATTACATACACCTTTCTTGGCACTATGCACTTTGTAACGTGTGGCTCTTAAGTCAGACCACTTTGAACTCTTAGAGTGGCGATACACTGTGCTACCCGAATAACTTCTTAATATTATTGTACTGTATGTAAGCCATTTGTGGTTATGCATTTTTGTGTTTGTCTAACCTATGTCCTTGTAGTTTGGTATGTTGTTGAAAGGATTGTTTTTATTGTCATTTATTTGTGCTTTTATGGTTTTAAAATTTGAAACTGAATTAAGAATAATGAGAGTAAGGCGTATATACTGCACAATTACTTGACTATATGTGAAACATGAATGGAGCCATGCTGGCACGTCTGCTACTCCTATGCATGTATTTGGGGCAGCTATATAAGCTTGGTATTTAGTTATTATCATTAATTCCGATGGGCCTGCTCTTCTCCTGCTCTTTCTTCAATTCTACCCTGTGTCCAAACTTAGGGACTGATAGCATCTGGCAGATGAGAGACTCTGCCACACATGTGGCAGATAACAGATATCTCATACCTCGAATTACAATGGACAATGCATAGAATATAAATGATGCACTTTAGTACAGTGAACAGGATCTTTTATTCATCACCTTTGTCACAGAGTATCCCATCCGCCAAACTCAAAATCAACCCCTTAGTCCCACTTTAAACCCTGGCCTCCAACACAAAATATTTTCAACAAATATCTTTACTTGGCAATGGACAAAGTTAGTCTATGGGAAGGTAAGTTATAGGGATTGGGCTAAGTAGAAGTTTACCCATGGAATGGGTGGGTGTCACGTATCATGTACTACACATTTGATCAGTCACATTGTTTGATGGACGGAAAAAATTGAAACCGTAAATCCACGAAATATAAGTCACTTGGGCGGAAAAATGTGGCACATGACAAGATGGAAGTTATATTTTAGGGCAGGCTGGGACAGAAAGAATGATGAGGAAGTAGGTGACTGAGTGGGCACTGGGAAACAGACCTTGTCTCGGTTTGTATGCATTACAGATTTTGTGACACGCTATTAACTGAAGCAGATGGGCATTTCACCTCCTATACTGCTGTGCCAAATTAAACCAGCTGCAATTTTAGGTGGCAAAATGCTGTGGGCAGGGAGGTGATCGGTGGGATATCTGGCTTAACAAATACAGTAATGTCAATAAAATAGCAAGGTGACTTACCACTTGTCCGAGTCATCACTGGGACTGCCCCCCTCCCTCTATCAGGGCCAACTCCACCATCCCTGGCCTGTTGGCTTTGGTTGCGGCACTGGTGGAAGGCACGCCTAAGCAAAAACATAATGCACTCACTTTAGATTACAGATTAGCCATCTACATAATTATCGTGCACATTGTACAACAGCAATACTTCACTAACCTTAGGGTAGCTATCAGTATCTTCTATCAAAAGTATCACTTTGGAGGATCTGATTGACAGAATTTTTAAAACCAGGTAGTCAACCAAACACTTGTGTCTCCTAATGGAGGGATAAGGCTACGAGTGAACAAGAATGGAATGCAATGAAGGGGTGGAAAGGAATGCAAATGTCATATGGTATTGGTTGGAGATGGGATCTCATTCCTGCCATGCCGCAATGTCATGGAAACTGCTAGCGTAAGACAAAATTAGGGTCCATAATCACTCTGTCCCTGCACTTTTTGACTGTTTGCTCAAGAAAACCTTTTTAACTAAAATCCTTTGTGAATACTAGTGCCTGTGGTCCTCTTTACATGACCAAATATCTGTTCTCTTAACAGTGCTACCTAAACAAGACATGTAAAAGAGGAGCAAAGGAAATATTACTAAACAGGGAGCAGAAGAAAAATACAGCCTGATGAAAATCAGCTGCAGAAACAGGAAATATAGGAAACCCAGGGAAATGCAGGGATATCAAACAATAGGTAGGGGAGTGAAGAGCCCTCAGATGCAGAGCCCACCATAAATAGAAGTACCATTGAGCAGATCTGTAGTTTGAGACCTTTTACTATGATAAAAAAGAACCACTGCATGTAATATTGAGGCAGGAGGGCAGTAAGCAACCTTGTATTAGAGTATCCACAAGAAAGAGAGCTACTGAAGGTAACTAACTTGTTCTACTAATGGATACTTCTAACAACAGATTTTTCACCCTTAGAATAGATACCAAAGATGTTTCTCTGGAGGCTGTGGGTCTTTAAAAGGGTCTCAGACCGAAATGTACTGCAAGACAGAACAGGCAGACCTGTTTGTCAAGGCAATAGTGTTTCGTGAATGTATGCACTGACTGCCAGGTCGTGGCCTGATAGATTAAAAACAAGCCCTTTGCATGCCAATGCAGAGGTAGCAGCCTTGGCCCTGGTGGAAGTGGTCATCAGTATGTCTGAAGGATTCTGCATTGGGCAATGCACAGCAGATCCTAATTCAGAGAACTATGCACTTTAGCAGAATACCTGCCTTTTTTCATCCCAAAGAACATGACAAAAAGCTGATCACCCACCCAATGATCTTAGGTGTGCTCAATGTAGAAGCTCAAGGTCCTATTTAGTATCAACTGAAGTCTCTCCTCCTTTTTTGAGGGGTCAGGTCGAGCAAAGAACTACGAGAGAGTGAAGGAGTGTCCAACATGAACGGAAGTCAAGACCTTTGGAAAACAAGCCACCATGGTCATTCATACCATCTTTTCCGGAAATAAGGTGGTGTAATGCTGCTTCTCCGTGAGAGCTTGGACTTAACTTGTGCAACAAGCTGAAGTGATTGAAATGAGGTTGAACAGTTTTGAGAGTCAGAATACACCGGGCAGCTGTGCACTGGTGCGAAGGGAGTGCACATGAGTAAAGTGAGGACCAAATTGAGATCCCACCTTGGCATCACAAAAGGTTTGGGAGGAAACACATGATGCAAACATTTTATAAAACTCACAACAGGTGATTTGAACAAGGACGACTGTTCTAGCAAACGCAAAAAAAGCTGAAAGGGCAGACAAATACCTTAACAGTGCCCACTGCGAGACCTTGCTGAGTCGAAGAGAGAAAACAAACAACAAGACATCTGACATTTTGAGCTGTATCGGGTCCATATTCTGAGTGCTACACCAGGCCACTAACTTGTAGGCCATATCCCACGCATCCACCCATGGATACTATTTTGGCATAATCCTATATTTTATGTTGTAGGTAAACCTGGAAATGCATTAAAATGCTATGCCTTCCCAGTAGAGGTGAATTTCTAGGTTTTTTTTAACATAAAGTAATATTTCATTACTTTACAAGCCCCGCCGCACATTGCCTGTGGTTGTGCCCGCACATTTAAAAATGATCCCCTTGGGTGGGCCAGAGCCATGTTCTCCTCCCGGAGCCTCCACTCCAACCGCCAGGGTCACAAGTTCATTGAAAGGGAGGGGGGCCATGCGTCGCCCAAGCCAAAGAATGGCCCTGGGGACCCCGTGCCCCAGGGCCATCTTTCAATTGAAAGGGAGGTGGGGCGCAAAGCCCTCTCGAGCCATTGTAAGGCCCTGGGGATGACATCATACGAGGCCAGCTAAGTGACAGTGTCCCGAGGCCCCCAAACACCCTCTATATCTCTGCCTGGGAGCACAGTCAGGGAAAGTTTATGGTTCTCCCACCAGGCGGGATCACAGAGCTGCTTTTACCCGGTGGGAGAACATAGCATTTCCCTGCCTGCGCTCTTGCACAGGGAAATGCTTTGAATTACTTCCACTCCATGGAAGCAAAAGAAAAGTGCTCCTGCTGTGTTGGAACAATGCTGGCTCCCGCTGCACCCGCGATGGGTGCAGGCAGAGAAGCCACTGGGGCAGAGTGGGCACTGGGCCTCCCCTGCAGCACCTAATGATGGCCTCGCTGTGATGTGCCTCGGGTGGGCACTGGTGAACCCCCATTAAAAAAATGAATGGCTCTATGTGTGGCGTGCCCCAGGTGGGCACCAGGACAACGCACTTTTTTTATTTTTTTTTAAAGAAAATGCTGTTGAGGCCCGGGTTGGGCCTCCCCATACTGTCCCAAAAATAATTAATGGTCTGGGGTGCCGCAGGTAGACACCGGGGCACCCTATTTTTGTACTTAAGTTTTTTGTGATGTCCCTAGAAGGAGCAGAGGCATTACCAAAATTGTTTTCAGTAGTTCTGGGGTAGCTGTAGGGAGTTCTACAGTCCCCTTGCAACACTAGAAAAAAAACTGTAAGTCTCCTGGGTCATTAAAGCCATGACCCCAGGAGAACTTATCACATTTTTCCAAAGGCATTTCCCAAGCGCCAGCTTTTGCTCTGCAGCTGGGATTGCATTGCCACCTAGGGGCTGATTGTATTTTATGTGTTATAGATGTATGTGCTTATTTTTACCTTTGCATTTTATGGAGTGTAAATGTTAAAAGGTAGAAAATAAATATATATATTAATTTAATCTTCAAGAAAAAATAATATATTTCTGACTATTGATTTTCACTTTTCACCCCTAAATGTAATAATAAAAACTGTGTTAAAAGAAAGAGTCACAGACATGTAGTTCAAAATAACTTTACTAAATATTTTTAAAGTTAATATTGAAATATACATTTGATTAAAATGATTGCTAAATTCTGGAGACAGATGACGGTTCTGCTTTATATAGAGAGTGGGTGTTGGGTGCGTCTCAGGGAAGGGAGGTTTGGCTGACTAAGGCCTTGAGCAGCGTAGAGTTGGGTTGGCTACCTGCAAGGGTTAGGCCCCGCCGCATATGGCAGGGGGTTGGCTACCCGAGGGGATGTTGGCCAAAGGCCATGCGTGGAGGGGGTTTGACTTTACATATGATAATAAAATATTACTTTGCGTTACAAAGCCCTAGAAATTAACTGAAAAAATAAAGGTTAAAGTAATGTTACAGTTAGGTGAAATGTTCAGTAACAACGTAACATTTTAAACTCTAAAAGCCACAGAAAATAATCTGTTATAGTTATCTCAATTTACTATTACTTGTACCCTAAGGTAACTAGAACAAACGCCCTTGCCATAAACTGTTAATTATCCACCATATTACATAACTCATGACATCTTCCATGACATCATTGATAATATCACTGCAACATTTGCAATGAAATAATTGATGAGAAAACTGTGAGTTATGGTTACCTTAGGGCACGAGTGAAAGAGAATAGTCCCATTAATCAGAGTGACGTTAAACCATGGCTGGAGTGGGCTGGCCACTGCCCCATGCTCTATAATGTAGTGGGTTGAAGAAAAATGTGGCTGGCACAACAATGAATGAAGAGAACTGGCTGAAACTCTCTGTACATAAGAATATAATTGTTTATAATTTTAATAAAATCAATGGGTTTGGCTTAATGCCTGACCTAAACATCCATTGCGCCAATCCTTCTCTAGAGCCTTCACAAATGTATGCCAAGGTGAACTATACCTATAAATCTAAGATTAAGAAATGACTTCTTCTCTTCTGAGCGTTTATTTGAACACACTTGTTCCAATGGCATTTCCTGGATAAACATAGCTCTGTGATGCTAAGACTTAGTGGCCATATACAGACTCACAATTAAACTGCCACACATCCTTAAAGGTAAGACAAGCACACATGCGGTGTTCTGCAAAATCTGAACAGGGCTGTACCTTAGTGTGGTATTGTAAACATTCTAGTAGCTGGGTGGGCGGAGTTAGTGGGCTGGGGGAAGAGGAGGATCCAGGGGATGGGCTAGTCAGTTAGAGTAGGGACGGGGACCTGAGAGCACATGTTAAATAAAGCTCTTAGATACATAAAGAAGTAGTCTGTCGTAATTACGAGGAAGACACAACACTTAGTGAGGAAGAATCATGGTGCTATGAAAGGGAGAGGAGTATATTGGTTCATGACTTAGGGGTATTGGAAGGTAGATGGTTGGGAGGTGTTTAGAGTGCCAGTAGAAGGGAGGATAAGATTTAGAAAAGTAGACGGCACAAATGGAGGCCTTGAAATCTATCAAAATATGAAAGTCTATGTGTGGTGACTACATAGTCTTCATTCCACGTCATACCTCTTTCTTCCACCATCCTATGTTTTCTGTCCCTTGCACGTTTTGTTTCATACCTGTTCCTTTCCTTTGTTACGTTTTCCTATCTTTCTCTTACTCCTTCTTGCTCCCTTTTCTGGCTTTGTCTGATCATGAAAAATAAGTCCTTGCCCCCGAAAATGAGCGCCTGTGCCCACCACCTGCAATCATCTGCACAAATTAAGCACTGAGCAGAAGAATCTCAAACTCAACACACTGTCCACGGAACATTATTTTGTGTGTAGCACAGACCAGATTGCAAACACGAGATTGTGATGAGGGGGTGAGCGAATAGCACCATATTATTGGAAAGATCTTGAAGTTTGGACGCATGAATTTGGGGGCAATTAACAATACCTCTCCTACTGCTCTACTCTCCAACAACAGTAAAAAAAAAAAGGGACTCTCAACATCCAACAGAATTGATGTTTAAATAGGAAAAGGAAAGCAAAATAGATGCACATTTCCCAAATATTGGTTAAAAAGTCAGACCTATCATGCTAAAATGAGACAAAAGGAGGAATGACTAGACATATCGAAGATTCTAAACACATTTGTGACCTCTCTTAGTAAAAACGTTAAACACATACACTATAAGAAAGGGGGGGGGGATTCTGTTTTCCCAGGCAACTTAACTAGCTCCCATAAAAAGAGCTGCTGAAGAGTGGACCATTCAGATTTACTCTGATCCCTCCTTCCTAAATAGAGTTAAGAGCTGTTAGATTCTCATTCGGAACAGAACATAACAAAAAGGGACAAACTCAACCGGCAGAAAAACTATAAAGGGTTAATCGAATAAATGGGAGGAGACATGCAATTCAGCTGAACCAAAATTACGTTGCAGCATGTCCAAATCTGACTTCTTAGTGGCCAGACAGAGGTGGAATAATGAAATAGTAAAATCTTGCGGAAGATTGGTAATACATTGCAAAATGCAACTGGCAGTTGGCTCGGATTGTGTGGCTGGGTATACTCAGACATGAGTCCCAGGCTCTCCACACCACTGGAGTCAAGCTATCCAGGCTGATGAAGGCTGATAGCCAGAAACCGGTCCTTGGATGCTTGATTCCGGTCTGGGAAAGACATGACTTGGTAGTTCGGACTGGACTGTTCCCATGAGGCACGGGGTCAGAGCTGATTTGCATATAGCCAGTGTCTAACCCAGGGTGGTGTGGAGTGCAAAAAAACGATGGATTTAGGCCCAGATCCTTGTACTGGGGTGAATGTATGACATTGTTCTACATTCTGTCCATCAACTGTGTTTTTTTGGCTCCAGGCATCAGCAGCACAGCTGCAACATACCATGGCGGTGAAGTATTTTGTATGATCCTTTTGAAGTAGGTTAAGAGTAGGCTCACTATGACTTGTGAGCCTACCACAATAATAGGACCTTCTGTCCCTTGTGGTTCCTGAGACAATCCACTTTGACACTCAGATGTCCAATCCAAATAGGTCATTTTATGAAGAAGATTCCGAAACCTATAAGCATCTTTGAACCTGATGTTTAGTCCTCAAGAGTAAAATAAGAATACGTAAAATAACTATGTAAACTGTTTTGTCAGGCAAAGGGGCTCATATTTGTTTTTAAGTTAACTACTATGTTTTGTGTGATTATACTTTTGCTAAGTCGGTCTTACTGAAATGAGTATGTTTCAATCAGTTAGATATACAACAGTGTGCTAGAAATAACGGATCAGCAACTTCAAACTCAGATTGTGGCAGCAGAGATGGGAGAACCCGAAGCGGACCTGTGGGAGCCACAGAGAGAACACGGGTACATAGAAGGACAGAAACCAGCTTCAGGAAGAACATCCGTTCAGAGACACATCCAAAACTAGTCACTTAACTAAGGTAAACAATGCAGTTTTTCGTTTTTTTCTAAGGAAATGTCTGATCCCTTGGCCCATATGCCAGATCTGGGTCCGGCTGAAGGACAACTATACAAGGAATGACAGAAACGTGTACCTCCCCTCACCCACCGACAGTCACCAATCAAGACATAGGAAAGACAGTAACCACCCCATGCATTATGGGGTCGAAGTTACTAGACCCAAGGAGATGGACTACAAGTGCCCAGCTGATTTGGGTTTGGCGGATGACTAGAAGGCACTATCTGTGATACACATTTTAAATACTAACAACACATATTGCAATTCCTCACACGTTTGAACAGCAGCTTGCAAGCATTCCAACACCCTATTGATACCGTCCATTGGGAAAACCCTACACTCATTCCACACAGCAGTTACTCATTGGGTCAGGACATGTCCACAAACATTCTCCGGTGGAATCTTCCGCTTTGTGTGCAAACCCACATCTGTACACAAGATTTGCGCCATAGCAGTAGCATGCAGTAAACTATTTGGCAATCTTGTGCTATACTAAAAACACATACTATAACATAACATAGTTTAGCATTGAATGCCAATAAGCCTGCTGCTACCCAATCAAAATAAAAAGGGAAAAACGTTACTCTTAAGGCAGAAAGGGCGTGAAACACTTTGAAATGTGAAAAATCGCTTCATCGGATATTTTGTGAGCAATCAGGTTTTAGCAGATGTTAATCCCTCAGTTTGGTTTTCATTGCCGTGTAGGGTTTGTGTGCGTTGGAAGGAGGTGGAGGGAAGCGGGCGTGTGAACAAACCTTGCAAAAACACAGAGCATACACCTGTGAGAATGGTACTTCTGCTATCAGGGTAAACTCGATATAGGCGCTATTACAAAGGTCTCTGTATACATGCACCTTCCCGAAAAAGACAGGGAATGCACTGCTTAGAGAGGATTTAAACTCCCAGGCACCCATTATCGCAGAATGTACGCCCTTGCATAGGAGCCTAGCAGAGGCTAACACGGGGGGGGAGCCATACATAACGCTGCCTCTCCTTCCTGTCCCAAATTAAAAAAACCTTACCTTCAATCCCTAACCAACCACAATCCCCTTCCCTGCTCCCCCTCCTGCAGCTGTGCTGTCTGCTTTCAGTTAACCCCTTCCGTGCTCACGACGAGCTCAATAGAATACGGTTTGCAAGGAGTAATAACTAAGTCTGGGCCGTGAACTCTGCTCCGCTCATGGAGTTTGTGGAGTTTAACGCACTCCGCATCATGCAGAGCTTACGGAGTTCTGAAAAACTGCTCCGCATAGTGGAGCTAACTTTTTACCCTCGTTAGTGTTCATCAACGTCACGTTGGCGAGTGTGGGCGAGGAAAATCCATCTCCTAGTGAGATTTTCCTTTGTCGAAATCGTCAACATCAAGTTGAGAAAGCTGCCGCTCAAGTAAAACTCTACTCGAGCATCAGAAAGGAAGCAGCGTCCGCTTGCGCTGTGCATGGTGCCGTTTGCGATGATTGCACAGTGCAGACAAGCACCTGGTACTGAAAATCATTGCGAATGGCATTTATCTAAAGAAACTCCACCACTTGCGGAGCTCCGCGTAGAGCGGCAGATTTTTTTGCACTTCGCGGAGTTCTGCATTCCGGAACTCCCCGAACTCCGCCCAGGCTTAGTAATAACATGGCTAAATGCATATAAACACCATTTGCTCTTTTAATCTCCAATTACTTACCAAAAAGGTCATAACTAGGTACAACGATGAACCTGGTCTCTGCTGATCATGTTTTGTGCTCTGAGGCGTATTTGCACAGGTAATTACTTAGCGACTCTAAATAACTCCTTCAGAGAAGTCTGCTGTTTCATTTTAGGGCGGGTACTGTTAAATCCTTGTTATGTTTCCCCCTACGATTTCAGGAACATTTGGACACCTCCCTTTGCCCATGTAACTAAAGCTCAGGCCAATCACTGCTACATTTTTTATCCTTTTGTGGTTTTTATTCTAATTATACTAAAAGGATTTTACTTACCCTAATCAAGAGGTTTGCCAAGAGATATTTAAGAAAAGCATGCAGCAAGTTTGTCCGTCTTACTGATGATGAGAGCATTTTTCAGGTGGGCATGTTTCTGGAAATTGTAGTTTGGGCTTGCATGTCAATGATCACAAACTAGAAGTGGCCCACAGTTTGATTAATGCTCATGGACAAATATTTAAAAATTGAATTTAATACTTTTAAATGAAATGTAAGTTCTAATGTTTTCTGTGACTTTATACTGTACGTTTATAGATACTTCTGTTTCCGAATAAAGATATAATTGGAAATTGGACTCCTTCAGTTAGACGCTCAGCTCAATCCGGACATTTGATGCCAGAGTTCTGCCATTAGCTTAGTAGAATGCATGAGATAGTTCGAATTAGTCAGCTAAATGAAATAAAACAAGTCAGTATGATAAACTGAGGTTAAAAAAAGACTAGCCCGTGGATTCATGCTGTTACTTCTGTGCTTATTGTAACTCCTTCTTTGATGATATTTAAGTATACAGGTCAGTTTCCGAAATATCTTATTTTTGATAACTTCTTTTTCTGCTAACTGGCTGTCTGCTTGTGGTTATAACATAAACTACACATCAAGCATGAGGTGAACTGTATGCCTTCTGTGTGAATGCCTTACTACTGCCACTGCAGGATTCAGATGAAGTGATCCAACCCTTATTCAAAGCCAGTAAGGGCACTTGATCAATTGCTCCATTAATTGTAAGAGTGTGATAATTCGATAACTTCTTATATGGTTACATTCAAACCAATCATAGGGACCCATTAGGATGTCGGGCAGTGGCACCACCATGGTGGTGGCGGGACGGAAAAACAGCTTTTTCCGCCCGCGAGCAGCGGAACTCACATCTGCAACATTAGGATAGCAAAACATAGGTCATTTCCCGTCTGCTGTGGAGCGCCGCGCACCGCCATCAAAGTGCGCCCGCCACTGCAGCGATGGGAGCCAATCGAGACTCTCAGCCGTGCGGAATGACGTCCGCCCACTCAACAAATTAGGATGGCCCAAACAAGTCGACGCACAGTAGCGGAGACTCCACCCAGTTTAAGCAGGCGGTAACTCGACAGCGGAGCGAGATAGCCGAGACCCGGACCTGAACGCCATGAACCCAGCCCTCCATATGCACCCGGTGATGTTCCTCCTACAACACTATCGTCAGATGGGCCGCTGTGGAAGCCGCCGCAGGCACGCAACTACACAAATGCAACACACAACACACAGGCCGATACAGGGTCCAATCACCACACAGACACTCTGGTGGGGGTCACAACACATCCACAAGGGCACCCACACATCACCCACCTGACAACATGGCACCCCACAGTATTCGGGACACACATCGTCCGCCAACCAGCAGCAACGTCCCGGTCCCGGTCACGTCACCGCCGCGGTCGACACATGCGCACTATGCATAAGGCAGGGCTACTCCAGGGCATGGGCAGGGCACAGACACCACAGGGTCTCACCACCACAAACCACACTGCAACACACCCCATCAAGTCACAGGCCCGGTGCCCATCCCGTGCACTCCCATGCACACCAACAAGCACTGCAACAAGCAAGCACAATACACACCCGGCACCACACAAAACACAACCAGGGAGACAGCCACTGCAGCAGCGGCTGACAAGGAACACACAACACCAGTCAAACAAAAGGAAGAGTTCTCCCAGTATAGTTTTAGGTCCAGAGGAGGGAGAGAAGAAAAGCGGCGCGCACATCAGAAAACCCCCAGTAGCAGAAAGAACTCTAAACGAAAAAGATGGCGAGTTGATATGTTTTCACCAACCAATCTCTAAAATTGGGACAGGAAAGAAATTCAAAACCTGCCACCCCTGACAGGACAAGAATAACGACCAGAACTATCAGAAGAACATTTACTGAAAAACACTCTGCTACAAAAACTGCGCACAATTGGCCCTCCTTTAACTCCTGGCATTTAAGACAAAGACAGGAGATATCACTTAACAGATGTAGCTGCACCTGGGATAAACGGGCCCTCATCAAAGTCCACAGAGTAGGAGACTGCGGACTCTTTCCTGTTATTATAAATAGAAATTGAAGAACTCCCCGTTTTTTAATTGTTGTATTTATGTTTTGTCCAATTTGTTCTCTTTATGTTTTGGCCCTGAAGAAGGTGATTTAAATATCAGCTGTCAACGAAACGCACGTAGGCCGTACGCACTAAAGACCCGTACATGTATTATAAATTTGAAAATAATGTATAGACTAGTAAGTGATTAAGTGGTAGGACTTCTCTCCTTCACATCTATAGAGGTCTACTTTGAACATTTTGTGTTAGTCTTATGTGAGGTTTTGTTATTATGTTTATATCTGTCTTTTTAGAATGGGTAGTGAATGTAGAGGTATGCATGATAGAATGAATGACAATAGGATAAGATGAACTGTTTGGGGTGTTTTGCTTCAATTGCTCTTCATGAAGTTTAAATTTCATTTAGACAATTTGTTATTGAGGATTATGTCTGCGTGTCACAAAATAATTTGTATTTATGTATAAACAGATAAACTGCAAAACAAAAACAAAAAAGAAAAATAATAAAATAATGTTTTGAAGAAATTACAGGACTTTCTCTTACTTATAGCATCCTTTCCTAAAATATTTGTGATAAATTTCTGTGAAAAAGTAATATAGGTCTAATCAGAGGTAACCCCCACACACAACACCAGTGCCACACACACTGAAGGCTCACAATCCTTGCCAGCACATACACACACAAACAAACACACACCCTGGGTGTAGCCACAAACACAACACACACACAGGGATGCCTCAACAAATGCCAGCACAAGAATAACACACAAACAGTACAGGAACACATTCTGAACTCTAACAGAAACAGACATGCCCTGTACTCCCAACTGAGGAAAAGCAATGGGAGCACAGACACAACAGGAGTACACAACATCATCACTCAGGAACAAAACACACACACCATAACACAAATCACACAAGAAGTGCATCTGGACAAACACACACTGCCATATCAAACCTACCACAGATGCACATCAAACACCAATCAACAAACACCACAAGGCATCATGGGATGCACATCAGGCAATGCCCAGGCCATATACACACAGCACTGCATGCTCAACAAGCAGTGTGTACAGAACAAGCACAACAGCCACACACACACATGATCAACACAACCACATCACACACACCACAATTCAGCATTGCACAAATACTAAAGCACACCCAGGAACTGAACCAATACCACATCCAACACCAACACAACAACTACACATGCACCACTCCGGGACACAAGAGCCAATCCATCTCCACCAGAGCACTGGGCAGCACACACAGCTGAAGTGCACATGACCACCACAGAATGACTAATAGCACACATACACCATTGTGGCAATGTTCAGAGTGGAACAACACTTATGGCCCAAGAACTGCACCACAAAGCACAAGCTCACAAATGCAGTGATGGGGAGGCACACACACATGGAAACCAAGGGGACAGCTGACATCAAAGTGAAATTCCCTGCATGTCAGTAGCAGACATGTAATAGGTGTCTCACACACAAATACAGGGAGGGGAGACACACAATGGCAATACACAAATGGCACACATAGAGGATGGCGTAACACCACACACACCATGCCATACAGGAGGAGAAAAACCACCATGTGCCTGCAATGCATCACAAACACAAACACAATGCCAGTGTGGAGCAGCAGGGCCACATAGTCTACACAAACACACCCAAGACACATTGAGAATCACTCAAACACAACACTGATGTGCAACTCACACACGTTGCACACTTCAAACTTACAAAAATATCTACGAGGAGTCACACACAACTTCATGGACACACCAAAACACAGCACAGTGCACTACAAACAGCTCACACAAGTGCATACAATCTTCTACAAAGGGCAAGACAAAACAAACAACAGGCATACAACTCCTGGGTGACACATGTCTGTCTCTCACAATACAGGAGCACACATACATCCACTACAAACTTACACCCTTCACACTGCACACCTCTGCTACACCCAAGACCACGCATCTCATGTAGGCCATGGTACCAGGACTAAGGGCCAACACAAGATGACCATACACATACACGGCTGGGCACACATAAAGGAATCTACACACATACATCATGACATATCCCAACCTGCTCCATAACCTTAGCACAGCATCACACCCTGTGCTGGCAGTGTCCCACAACCTGACATGTGAACAGTGTATCCAACAATAGCAATTCACTAAGAAGATAACTGCTTGGCAGGTAAAATAGCCATCACAGTCAGGGTCAGAATGGACTGAAGACCCTGTCTAAAAACCTGATGCCTGCAAAGAGCCTTGCAATGTTGAAGTGATACATAGAGCATGGGGCCCAGCCAATCAAATGCAAACAGAAAAGGAACTTTTATCAGCAAGGACACTGACAAAACACACAACAGAAGTAACTGTATTTATTCACATATTGCACAGATGTAGCAGTAGAACAATAGTGGACAACAGCAAGGCACAAAATGATGTACACAGTCAAGATAATATGCACAGGTGAAACACAAACAGGATGGCCAGTGTCCATAGCACAGATGAGAGGCCAACACAGCAGAGCAACAGGGCCAGTGTCCATGGCAGGTGAGAGGCCAACACAGCAGAGCAACAGGGCCAGTGTCCATGGCAGGTGAGAGGCCAACACAGCAGAGCAACAGGGTCAGTGTCCATGGCAGGTGAGAGGCCAACACAGCAGAGCAACAGGGCCAGTGTCCATGGCAGGTGAGAGGCCAACACAGCAGAGCAACAGGGCCAGCAACACATCCATATACAAAACAATGTTCAGGACTAGCACACCTGTATGAGGCACAGGCGTATGAGGGGGATGTCAACTCACTCCTGGCTGTCATGCAGACTTGTACCTGGCTGTGTGTTGGGGACAGCACAACAGAGCAACAGGGCCAGTTTCCATGGCAGGTGAGAGTACAGCACAGCAGAGCAACAGGGCCAGTGTCCATGGCAGGTGAGCCAGCAAATACATGAGAGGCTGCATAGGGGAGAGTACAGCACAACAGAGCAACAGGGCCAGTGTCCATGGCAGGTGAGAGGACAACACAGCAGAGCAACAGGGCCAGTGTCCATGGCAGGTGAGAGGACAACACAGCAGAGCAACAGGGCCAGTGTCCATGGCAGCTGAGAGGACAACACAGCAGAGCAACATGGCCAGTGTCCATGGCAGGTGAGAGGCCAACACAGCAGAGCAACAGGGCCAGCAACACATCCATATACAAAACAATGTTCAGGACTAGCACACCTGTATGAGGCACAGGCGTATGAGGGGGATGTCAACTCACTCCTGGCTGTCATGCAGACTTGTACCTGGCTGTGTGTTGGGGACAGCAGGCCCACTTGATTGTGTTGACAGAGCCCTAGGTGATGTGGTGCTAACAGTGGCTTTGCAAGCTGGAGGGCTGTGTGGACCAGGTGGCATAGTGGCACGTGGAGGTGGAGTCATGCAGACCTCTGACACAGTGTGGGTGGAAGATGTGGGAGGGGTGCCCTTCCACTTTTTGGGAATATGAAATGGCTTCCCTGTCTTGGGGTTGATCAGAAGTGGTGATGACACAACTGCACACACCCCAACTGTCCCACATCAGGTGCAGATACTGGCACCACCTCTGGAGATGTGCTGGATCCCGTGGTCTGGCTACACCTATGGACCACCTTCACCTCTTTGCCAAGTGTACCCCCCTACAGTGCCCACCTTTGACTTCTTGCCAGGGCTGGTCACTACATTGCCCTCCTTTGCCTTCTTGCTAGGTGTATCCCCCACAGTGCCTTCCCTTGCCTTCTTGCCAGGTGTACCCCCTACAGTGCCCTCCTTTGATTTCTTGCAAGGGGTGGTCTCCACAGTGCCCTCCTCCACCTGCAGCAATGGTCATGGAATTGGGGTAGATGTGGTAGGTGGATGTGTTCCTGTGCTCTTCCTAGGTGTACCCCTGATATGCAACACATCCTCAGTGGGCACAGACACTGCATGGGTAGGTTTGTGTGAAGTTCTAGTGACAGGAGAGTCTATTGCTGGTGACGGCTCTGCGGCATGTGAGCCTGATATCTGCCTGATTGCTCTTCTGGCCTTGCTCTTCCCTGACTGGCTCTTGTCTGTGCATTCTGGGGTGGACATGGGAATGGTGTCTGTGGGCGGGAGTGTTTGGCTTGTGTCTGTTGGGTGCTCCTTGTGCTGTACCTTTTCGTTGACGCAGGTGAACCGTGGTCACTGTCATCTGATGTGGCCACTGACTGGGGGGTGGACAAAGGCATCTGAGCGGCAATGGGAGCATGTGCCTGTTGAAGGGCTGACGTGACTGTGGATGACAACGCCTGGACTGTACGGTGTAGCCCACCCACGTCAGAGTGTATGCCCTCCATGTATGCAATCACCTGGCCTAATTTCTTGTCATGGTCACTGAAGGCATTGAGCAGGGCAGTCTGGCCCACACAAAGCTGGCGCATGACCTCAACACACTCTGCACTGAGTGCAGCAGGGGGGACAGGTGCAGGGGCAGTGGCGCCGGGTGTGAATGTGACTCATCCTCTCTTAGTGACATGGATACGGGCAGCCCCAGAGGAAGTGGATGGGAAGCTGGGCACTGGCCGCTGGGTTAAGAAAAAACCTCAAGGCTTTTGGTCAGGGAACAACAATGGGTGCACAACCTAAAGTGGACACACTGATAGGGTTAAGCAAGTAGAGTGGTGCACCTGGGTGAGTGGAGAGCCCTAGAACCACTCAGTGTTTGGTGGAAAACCACCAAGGAACAAGATGAACAGGTATTCCCAATGCACTCAACAGTAAAACATCTGTACAGTAAAATTCAGACAAATACACAGTGTACAAAGCAACAGAGGGATGTGGGAGTCTCCAGAGGAAGAGTAGTGATGACGCTAATTCACATGCTTGTGTATAAAAGGATTGCACATACCTTTGTATGGCTGTATAACACCAGAAGGTCTATTGACAAAGGACAAATTGGGAGGAAAGACCCATCAATGAATAATATCATGTGTGAAAAAGCTCCAGAAACAAGAAAAAGCAAAGTCACATCAAACTAACAATTAAAATATGAGGCTCACCGCTCCACTGGTGTTAATTCCGACCCAGCCGGGCCCTTGAGCATAGATGAACGAGTATCAGTTTAAAAGCTGTTGACCTGTAAGGGGGCCATACGTATAAAGTTAAATTGCGATCTGGGTTGGTGTCAGCAACCACAGAAAATTTAAGTCAAACGTGTGTGTTAATTCCACAGAATAAAAGAGGCTCTTATTCGGAACATTATGTAGAAAACTCAATTATTAGACATCTCTTAATCATGAGAGCCTCCCGAAGCAAAACAACTCTGTAAGACAAAGGAAAAAGTCTCTGAGGACTCAATTCAATTTCAAAGCTTTATTCGATTATTAAAAACAATCATAAAAGCATACAGTGTTAAAATACAAAATAAGATACAAGACATGCAACAGATATTACAGTAGGTGAAACAGCTCAATTGATAACAAGGTTAAAACACCAGGCTTTTCCTATGAGAGACAGCTTTTAGTAAAAAGGTAGTGGTAAAGAAACAGATGTCCAACGTATCAAGTGCAAATAACATTTTCAGCGCTTGGGCAGTAGTAAACACAGAATATTTCTTAAAAACAGGTTTGAGGTAGTAAAGACGAAGGTGCAAGTAAAAAGGGCAGATAAGCATAAAGTGCAATGTGCTTTGCTTAGTTAGGCCATCACAGGGGCAGGGGGTTTGGCTATGAATTTTCATCTGTGGAAAAGCAACCAGGTTATGGACAATGCCTAATCTCAACCTTGTGAGAACAAACTGGTGAGATTGCTTAGTAATGGCTTTTAAGTACATAGGCATGCCCCTGTCTTCCAACATGTTAGAATGATAAAATACATGAGTTGACATGAGGCTACATTGGACCCTACGCAAGTTAGATTTGGTCCTTAAAACACATTTTTAAGTTCCTTTTTTGGTACAGTGGCGGCACTATAGGGGTCATCAAAAATATCAAGATTAAAAATTTCACTGTAAGAAGATGAAACATAATTTAACCAGGGGATCTTACGGACATTGTCCAACCGAAGACAATCTAAGATTATCTGCCTAGTAAAATCAGTCTCATCCTTAACCCAGATTGACCTCCAAACCATAAGAGGTCTCATTCCTGTTAGGTCTGTAAGATGATCCAGGCCCACCTCTCTATGGCTCAGTTCAGTGGATGCCGAGGAGGGAAGGCAAAGAAGTCGTTTAAGGAACTGGTTCTCTGTAACTTGCAAATCCCTGTGATTACAGTAGCCCCATATACCTGATCCATATAAAGCAATGGATACACATCTATGCCTATAGATATTTAACATGTCAGGAATGCGGCGACTACCTAATTTGGATGCAAAGCGAAATACTCCAGAGGAGCTTTTGCCCATCTTAGCATTCACGTTTGAAATCTCGGGTGCCCAAGTCCCTCTATTATTAAAAGTTACACCGAGATAACAGAATTTGTCCACTACCTCTATTCTGTGGTTGTTAAAATGAAATGATTTAGAAAGTTTCAACCGTTTCCCGCAGGCCATAATGAAGGTCTTAGAATTGTTAATTTTCAGTTTTCTCCCTTTGAAAAAAATCGTAAAAGTAATTCATAAGGTTTTGGAGTCCATTCGGGGTGCGCGAGAGTAGAACCGTATCATCAGCATATAGCAGAACCGGGACAGGATGACCACCAGCCTGCGGGGAATCTGCCTGTACCCTCTTCAGTTCGGACTCCATAGAGTTTATAAAAAGGGAGAAAAGCAACGGGGCCAACACACAGCCTTGCCTTATGCCTGAGTTAACCCTGATTTTCCCAGTACATTCCCCGGCCTGGCCAAAGCGGATCTGGGCTGATAATTTATTATAGAGTCTGGCCAGGAAGTATATAATTGCTGGGGGGGCTCCCATTTCCAATAAAGTGGACCATAACAAAGTATGGTCCACTAGATCAGAGGCACTCGAGAGATCAGCGAAACAGAGAAATAAAGAACCCTGTTTCGCTTTGGTGTATTTCCCGATGATAAGGTCGAGATTAATACACTGCTATGTTGTCCCAAGGCCCTTACGGAAGCCATATTGGGATTCTGCTAGAATTTTGTTATCCTCCGCCCATTCCTCTAGTCGCATCAGTAGGACCCTGCTCATAATCTTAAGTGAGGAATCCAGAAGGGAGATAGGGCGGTAGTTCTTCGCCTCTCCTCTATCTCCCTTCTTATAAATCGGTATGATTATGGATTCGCTCCAGGTACATGGTGTACTATCCCTAACTGAGGCATTAAACACCTGTGTCAGGAGCGGGCTCCAGAGTGCCACGTTGGATTTATACAGGTCAACCGGGACCCCATCCGGTCCCGGTGCCTTCCCCCCTTTACTCTGACTAATGGCAGTTTCCACTTCATGAAGGGTAATACCCAGGGATAGCTTTGGTTCATACAGGAGGGAGGAGGGGCTGGCACAAACCTCCCTGGCCGGGTCAAAGATTTCTGTAAAATGTACAACCCAGTTCTCTTCGCTAACCTGAGCTGATAATATAGGGAAGTCTTCCTTTACAAGAAAAGGGCTGTTGACCGTATTCCAGAAGAGCTTACTGTCATGCAGACCTGCTGCTTTAGTCAAATCATCCCAGGCTTGCTCCCTTAGCTCATGTTTTCTGCGTATTAAGTGCTTTTTGTATGTCAGTCTGAGGGATGTAATGGCCTCCCTATCTCTGGGTTGTTTAGAAAGTGCCCGCTTAAGTTCTTGGAGGGATTTGGTGCACGCACTATCAAACCAACCAACAATTTCCCTCTTTGTTAGGCCTTTGATGATGGTAAGAGATCTTTTTATGATAGTACCTAATTCCTCAAAATCAGCTATAATGCACTCAGAGGATGCCTCTGGATCCAAACATTTAAGTATTGCAACAGACCCCGCTCCTACAATTTTATGCTGCAGCTTCTTGGAGTTATCCACACACCATTTGATACGGATGCCATTCTGCCTACAGGGGATTACGTCTTCTACTATTGTGCGCTGGATATTAACCGGGAGCCCCTAGACGGAAATCAACATGGTGATGGCATTATGATCACTACTTCCAAGATCTGCAACAATGGGAACCGTACAAAATGGAACAATATGTACAGAAACTAATAAATGGTCAATAACAGAGGCCATATTCAGTCCAACAAAAGTCGGTACTGGATTACCCTCATCGTCTGTGGCCGGGGAGTGTATCAAAAGATCCAGGTTTAACATAAGAGAATTAAGGGAGTCACCATATGGTGAGTGTATAAAATGTGCCCTATTTTCCCCATTATCCCCGTCATACCTGTAAATTTTAGTGAATGAGTGGGGGCAGGTACGAATATTAAAATCCCCTCCCCAGATAATATCAAAGGGTTTATGAATGCCTTTACAAATATTACTCACAGCTAAACGCAACTCATCCACCACAGAGGTATTTGAAGCATCAAACAAGTTGTTGTAATGGTTAATCAACATGGTTACATGACCCCTTTTGTGTTCCAGGCTTAAAATTTGCGAATGGAAACCCACAGTCTGGTGCAATTTTACGCGAACAGGGAGATTCACAGACAGTAAAATTACTAACCCCCCTTTGGCCCTACCCATATTTGACCTTTGTGCCGGGTTGTTATATGACACAAATCCATCGAGGATGATGTCAGTTGTTACCCATGTCTCTTGTAGACAAAAGACATCAAACTCGGAGAGGATTTCGCTCCAGCCCAAGGCCGACATTTGCCGGCTCCAGCCGGCAATATTCCAGCTGGCAAATTTAAAGCCCGGGGTACAGAGGGCTGCTTCAGGGGCCTCGGGTACACTGGGGAGTGGCATAATGGCAACAGATGAAACCGTAGAAACGGGAAAATGGGATGGGACAAGGGGGTTAGCTCCCTGGGGGGGTGAATGCACCGGGGTAGAGATGGAGGATGTTACGGGTGCTAAGGTGATAGATAAACTTTTACCCACAACTGCTACTAAACTATTATCCACGGTGTCAACTCCCTGGGATAGTGAATGTACCGGGGTAACGGTGGGGAGCATTACAGGTGCTGGAGTGGGAGATAGACTTTTACCCAAAGTTACAACTAAACTGTTACCAGTGGCAGGGAGGGTAGGGACTGAGACATAGGCTGAAGGCAGTCAATCGACTCCGTCCAACCCGTTAAGACAGTTAAAGCGATTGAAATCGCAGAAAGGGGTCTCCGGTGGCAAAAAAAACGGTCTTGCTTCATACCCACGAAATCTACCCCTCCGCTCAACCCTCGTCCAATCACCTCGGCCTTGGTCATGATGCATATGGATAGGGGGAAAAAAGAAGGACACTGGCAGCATCTGGATGGTGGAATCGAGAGATCTATTAAACCCGGCACATATATGCAAAACTGTCCAAGGGTCTCGAAAACTCACCGTGATACAGTCCCCTGTTATAGACTTTCTGGTTTTGCCCAGCCAAGGTACCCTTCTAACCATGATAATTTCATTATTAAAGTGGGCCGGGAGGGGTCGATTCCAATTCAGCCATTTAATGACTTTACTTTTGAGTGATTGAAAATTCTTGGCTTCTCCAGCCTCTAGGGGAGGGGCGCCAGCCAAAACTACCATGAAGCGATTTGCTTCAGGAGGCAGGTCGGGCCTACGTGGTCTAGGGGTAATCTTTTCAGGGGGTAGGGAGGCTATATGGCCATTAGATGTGGTCCCATTAGTTATGGTCGTTGAATGAACTGGACCTACAGGTAGCAAAGGTGGAATATTAGAATTGCTACTTTGTGTCGGGGCTGGATTGCCCATAGAGGGTTGCAAAGGGGGAACAGCAGTAATCACTAAAGGGGGACCTAAAGTAATGGGGGGGATTTGAGGGTTGGAGGGAGTATTGGACTTGGCTAAGATAGCTGCAGAGGTTTTCTCAATATTAGTCAGTCGCAGTTCAATACGTTCCAGTTTAGACTCTTGGGGGAATAAAAAAGATTTAAAAAGGGCTCCCAGGGTTTCTAAAGAAAAATCCAAGCTAGGTAGAGGTTGAGATGAACCTGGTGTGGGGTCGAGGGTATCGTGTCGGTGTTTGGCAGATTTTGATTTGCCGCCGGTTTTGAATTATGTGGCCTTTTACGTTTGGTTGCAACCCCTTCATTAACCCCATTAGATATAGTATCACAAATAACAGCAGAATCTGTGGGAATGGGCACATTAATATCAAGAACCATATCAATTTTTGGAAAAATTTCGTTAACCAATATGTCCAGATCAGGTGACGCCAAGTTGGTCTCCATAGATGTTAAAGATCAGGCCGTCGTGGCATTATTTCCAGTCTCCTTATGCCGGTCAGGGGTTTTTGCATTAGCCAAAGTACCAAGGGAAGATCTTTTGTTGGCAGTAAGTTCCTTTGATAAACGCTTCTCAAGAGCGTTTATTTCAGTATCAATGAGGGTATTAGCTCCTACCAAAAATTTCTCCATACCTCCAGTAATAACTGCTCCAACTAGAGATGACTTGCTCCTTGTTTCTCGACGGGACTTCTCCCCACACTAAGGATGTTCAGCAAAGGCAATGGGGGGGCCTGGCCCGGTCACGATCGGTCACGAACGGGCACAAACGGGCCCGCTCTTGGCCCGGTCTTGGCCCGGCGACGCTCCCGCGCAGCGGGGCACAACAACCAATAAGTAGGGGTGGTTACAGGCTTTGGGCGGAGCAACAGGGAGAGCGGACCAGATGATGGCTGTAGGTCAGGCAGGGACTCCTGGGAGATGGAGTCCCTGCAACGCTCGCAGCCCTGTTGCGTGCCTCCAGCAAGAGCCCACAGTCCACAGCTCCTTCCAAGCGTCCGGTTGCCTCTGACCCGGGACGCGAAGCGGCACCCGCGGAGCGGATACAGCGAGGTCAGGGGATGCAGGAAATGCAGCAGTCGTCCCAGCAGCGATGGCTCCTCACAAGACAGAGTCTTCAACAATACACCTCCGAGGACTCAAATATACATTCTCACAGCTCCACAATTCTAAATGTAATACATCGTCACCACTGTCTATAAGTAAAAATAGACATACTATTTGAAAAAACAACCCAAGTAATTGTGTTTTTGTTAACTCAATCCGAGACATGGCATAACCTCAAAATAGACCTTCGCTCACCCTTGTGTGTGGTGATAGTCTCTTGTAAATTGTAGCATGGAAGTTCAATTTGCTCTTTTCTTAAAGAGGCTGCATACGGGTCATGAATGCATATATCTTCCACCTAGTAAGATAACGATTGATTATATTAGAAGACTCTAAAGAGATCTACGATTGGACCAGACAGAGTATTGACAATAAATATGTCATTCTCTTACCTATTCCGGGGCTTCACACTGCTACTTTGCAGCCCGCGAGTCGGGTGCGACTCACTGCTTAGGTAGAATGCCCGTTTCTGTGAAATGAATAGGAGAGAGGGTACGTCATTACCATACTCCTCTGAGAAGCGAGGGTCGATAAATGCTGGGGAAGAAAAGCACTTACCCATGTGTGTACACAAGCGTCGCCGCGTATTCTTCCGGGATGTCTTCCTGGTGAGCACGTGACCCGGAGGTACGGGCTTTATTTGAGAACAAATTAGTACGTCATCGATCAAACACTAGAGCGCCGAAAAAGTTGAAATGTCGCAGTGCGACTGCGCCATGTCCGTGTACATGAATCATAACCAAGCTTTATTCTGTTAACTGGCACATATGACCAGGGGTGTAAATGCCCCGTGATCGTTCTGGGTTACAACAATTATATATTGGGGTATGCAACTGGACAAGTAACGGAAAAAGGACCAAGTCGTAGGACAAAAGATTCTGTGGATGCTGTGGGGTTTGTGAAGACAAGTGGTTTCAAGAAACCTAACACTAGTGGCGATGACGCAGTGTAAAACCCACTCATTCGTGACTTGCAAAAAAACGTCTTATCAGCAATCTCAAAATGATGTTACATGCAATTCAAATACACAAAATATGATTTCATCATATAAATAAGATAAACATCTTGTCCAGGAAAAAACTCATATGTATAGACAACGTTCTACAAAATATTAACTGTAACATTGTTAATGGATGTTTATCATCTCACATTTTGAGAATGTATTCATTTTTAAAATTTGTTTATGTATATTTGTCATCAAACATCAAGATATTATGTTCATAATTAAGTGATGCTATATTGGAGTCTTGTCACCACTCAAAAAATATATATAAATATATTTATAAAATATATTCAAGTATCACAAGTATCTGGCTATTTAGCTTGATGTGACATACGGTGAGGACTGTCAATCAAGAGCCTATCCATCCAAACAGAAAGGGTGATTACAGTAGAAGGCCAAAATAAAAAGATAAAATTGGAGTATTCAGAACCTGAAATTAAATGTTCAACCCAATGTACTTTAGTGCACATATTATGTGTCAATCACCCAAAAAATACTGCATCTCCTGATCGTAATTGAGTCCATGTTGGACTGAACGCAAGCGCATAATCCATATGGCCTCAGTTCGTCGCAGCTTTAGTTCTCTTTTCCCCCCTCCAAATCCTTGTGCTACCATATCTATGCCAAAAAAACCTACACAGATATCACTTGTGGTATTTTGGCAAGCAGCAACGTGTAGGGCAACAGGATACTTAGGATCTCATTTATGTATAGCCCTAATGTGTTCAGTGATCCTGTCTTTTAAAGGTCTAATGGTGCTGCCCACATAATACTTGCCACATTGACATTCAATCACATATACCACAAATCTTGTTGTGCAGTTTATATTGGTTCTGATGGTGTGGGTTACGCCATCAGGACCCAAAAAACTTGTGGTGCCATGTTTCGCCCATCTGCACATTGTACAAAAACCACATTTGTAGAATCCCACACTATGTTGTGCCATCCATGTTGTGCTGATTGTACTACGGGGAACAGTAGGAATTAATTTAGTCCTGAGTGTGCTGCCTCTTCTGAATGTGATTTGTGGCCTGTCTGTAATGCAGTTTTTGAGTGCTTTTTCGGACTTTAAGAGCCCCCAATGTTTAGTGAGGCTCTTACGTAAAGTGTCATGAAGAGCATTACATTCAGTTATCAGTCTTACAGTTTCAGTATTCTGCGTAGAGTGCGTGTTGGCTAGCAATGTTTTGTCTCTTTTAATTGTTTCAACTCTTTTTTCCGCTTTGTCTAAAACATTGGGAGGGTAACCTCTTGCTGCAAATCTATTATTCATACTGTCAAGACACCTCTCAAATTCCAAATCCTCACTGCAATTCCTCCTTGCTCTGAGAAATTCACCACAGGGTATTGCATTGATTTGGTGTAGTGGATGTGAGCTGGACGCATGTAGGATGGCATTACATGCAGTGGACTTTCTGAAAAGCCTGCTCTGTAGACAGTTGGAAGACACATAGAATTCCACATTTAGAAACTCTATGTTTGTCCTACTCCAATTCATCGTGAATTTGATTTCCCAACTGTTATCATTCAAGTGTCTGAAGAAATTTACCAAAAGATCCTCTGAACCTGACCAAATTAGAATACAGTTGTCAATATACCGACCCCAAAAAATTATTGAGTCGATATATTGAGCGCCTTTACTGCCCCAAATCAAATCTGATTCAAGTGTACCCATGAAGAGGTTGGCATAAGAAGGTGAAAATTTAGAGCCCATAGCCACTCCTCTCTTCTGCCGATACCAAGTTTGATCAAACATGAAAAAATAATTTTTCAGAACTATTTCCGTCATGGCAGATAGCATATCTGTGTGTTGCCATAATGCTGCAGGTCTGTTGTGTGGAATTTTGTTAACCGCCTGTAAACCTAAGTCCATGTTTATGCTGGTGTTAAGTGACACCACATCGAATGTCTCCAATATTGAATCTGGTTGCCATGAATGTCTGCCAGGGTACTCAAGATATGCTTTGTGTCCTGTATGTAAGAGGGAAGATTTCTTACCAAAGGGCCCAGAAAGAGATCCACATATTCCGCTAATCTTTCTGTTGGACCTCCCATGCCTGATACAATTGGTCTCCCAGGTGGGAATGGGAGATTCTTATGTATTTTTGGTAGGGTGTAAAGCCAGGGATAGGATGGTCTAAAAACTTTCAAGTAAAGATATTCCTCATCATTTAGCAAACCTGCTAGTTTCCAGCTGCTTAGCTTGGAATTGATCTCAAGTGTAAGTGGACCCACAGGGTTGTAGGTAAGGCGTTCGTAACACAAATCATCTGTCAGTTGGAAAGTGATCTCTTTTTGGTAGTCAACGCGGTCCATAACAACCACGTTGCCCCCTTTGTCAGCTTCCCTGATTGTGATTGTGTCGTTTTTCATAAGTGTGGATAGGGCTAGTCTCTCTCCATGGGAAAAATTGTCTTTATATTTAAACTTCCTGTCTTTCTGCAGGCTATTCAGTTTGTCCAGATCTTCAATTACACGTTTATGAAAATTGTCCATAGCATTGCCTCCTGGTAATGTGAGAATCCAACGGGATTTAGATTTCAGACCACAGGCAATGCTATAATCCGATTCAATGTCTAGTTCTAATAGTAACCTGTCCATATCAAATGGAGTATCCTCCATATCCGTTAAAGACAAGAGAAGATGTGTGTTTTGTATATCCTTTATTGACAACGAGTCAGTGGTAGTAGGTGCAGGAATATTCTTAAACCCTCTATTAGATTTCTACATCCCCCAAATTTTTTTTTTCAATTTAAGGTTTCTAACAAACTTAAACAAATCAATTTTCAATTTCCACAGATCCCCTGTAGTATAGGGGTTGAAATTAAGACCCTTGCTAAGAAGTGCGATCATATCAGGAGTAAGTTGCATTGAAGAGAGGTTTATGACTTGCACTTCCCTTGTGTCAGTTATGACTAATTTTTATTGGTCCCTGACCTTAGTTTTCTCCTGTATTCTTCTGAGCTTGCTGCCCCTGCCCCTCCGGGTTTTGGATCTGATTGGTTTCTTGCAGGAATAAACCTGTTGCCTTTTCTGATCCGCAAAACCTCGCGTAAAAAAGCAGAGCTACCCTGATCTGTTCTGTCAGTGTTGTCACTCTCACCTCCGTTAGTACTTAGAGAAGTCAATGAGGTGTTGCTGGAGGAGATGGAGGTAGTTTCTGAGCTCACCTTATTTCTATTCTCTGATCTTTGGGCGTTAGGAATTAGGGGATCATACTTTTTGTCATAGGTAAAGATCCTGCCCTGTGCATAGTCTAACTCGTCCCTTCTCAATTGTCTTGCCTTTCTATTCTTGATTTCAGATTGATGTTTAAGTCAAATTTCATCTAAAATAGTATAGTTTTTTACAGTCGCCTCGGGTAAATTTAAGTCCTTAATTTCTTGTTCAATAGCAGAAATTTCCGCCTGTAATTTGCCCACTTTGCGATCTGCACTCTCTATCAAAAGGGTCATAAGAGTCATTGAATTACAGGTAAGTGATTCCTCCCATTTGATCATCAGGACTCCCACATCCCTCTGTTGCTTTGTACACTGTGTATTTGTCTGAATTTTACTGTACATATGTTTCACTGGCTGCTGGGTTGTAGGTGATGATGCAGACTCCCCATCCCCTGTGCCTGCCAACATGGATGCATCCCCGCTGGCATCAGATGATGCGCTACTCTGTGTCTCAGCCACCGATTCCTCCTGCACACTTCTGTCCTCCTCAGATGCGCTGGTGGGCTTTGTGTCACTTGCCTCGGCTGCTGCTGTAGTGCTACTCTCGCCACCACTGGTTTCTGGCTCATGTTCCTCTGTGGTCTCCTGTGAATCTGCATGAGAGAGATACAGGGTTGTGTAAGTGTCATCATCTGGTCATACAAATTCTAATCAATGCAGTACAGTAGAGGCCCAAATCTACATGGTATCCACCACTCCCTGCAATCACTGTGCAGCAACACACAACATAGACCACAGCAGTGCCTGTAACGCTGAATAACTGCCAGGAGTGAGGCATGTTGATGCCACACGGCACTACACCCTTCCCGTAGATGGAGTACCACCCCCCACTTGACCTGCCCTAGGGACATGATGTGGGTACAACACTTATTACCACTGACAGATCTTCAGGGAACAAGAGGGGACAACACACACACCTATTATTACATTACATGCCACAAAGCCAAGTAGGCCATAGCAAGCACCATGTGGTAATCTCGGTCACATTGTTGTCAGATGTGTTGGCCTCAACCATCATGGTGCATGCAGAGTAGGCATACATGAAGTCACACTCATAAAGTTGACACTGCAGTTCACCACAATATAGATTCCCCACACTATCCCAATGATGAATGACTATGTGGAGCCTACCACATCTGGCAATGCGAAAGAACAGCAGGGAGGATCAGCTCAGTAAGGCCAGGGTGGGCCAATGCCTCATACAAGCACACATCACAGTAGCCACTCACATCGCACAGCACAGCAGAGCAACACACGCACATCACATGGGTCACCACTGCCACAGACCCTGTACACATGCATCCACTCTCAGCTAAAGTCACCCTCCCCAGATACTCACCACCCCTGCCTTGCTGCTGATGCTCCTTCAGACGTGTATCTAGGTCTGGATGAGTCACTGCCAGTATGCGGCCCATCAGTGGAGTCATGCTGCGCCGTGCCAATCGCCCTGAGCATGGTAGCATCCTCAAGGTCATCTCTGTCACTTGCTTTGCCAGCCGGCTGATGTCGTCCCTCCTCTTGTGACAGTGGGTGCGTCATCTGTTGGAAACCCCCAGGGCTCGCACCTTTACTGCAATGGCCCTCCACAGGGCCTTACGCTGGTGTACTTTGAGCTGCGGTATGAGAGAAAAGAAGGGTAAACGAACAGTTACACAATGTCAAATAACAACATCTATCAGTACAGTGGCAAGACTCAGACTCAGGACTCATTGTAACCTCCCTCCTTCCAAAACTGGGTGACCCCTCACAATAGCACTCTGCATGGCCCAAACATTTGTGATTGCAGGCACACATTTGGGCGTATAGGCTCCATGATAATCTCACAAATGCAGGATGCCTCAACACAATATGCATCAACAGAAGTGTTTAAGTCTTGAATTATACAGGGCACATATGGGGCATATCTACTATTCAGTGTGAAGGAACAGGAGCATGTGAGTCTGGTGATGTTTTACCGTTTGGGTGGGCAGCCACTGAACCTACTCTGTGGGTCACACTGACTCAGACTACAGAGGCACACTGAAACATTCACACAAGAAATTACTGTCCTGGCACCTACATGGCTAACATCCGTTGCCTCAGTATGGCTGACAATGTACCACACCCCACTCACACATAAAAGTACAGGAATCGAAAAGAGTGACATTGGGACACACACACACTCCCTCGCCATGGAGACAGCTTGTCTGTCGGTGTCGTACACAACCCTACACCCTCAGGCATATACTGCAGCTGCACAACTACACGTCTGACACCACCCTGCCCTACAGCTACCTTCATGGAGACTTACCACTACATTGGGACCACCAATCAGCCTTGGGTACTGTGCCAGCACCTCGTCCACAAGGACCTCCAGCTCCTCACTTGTAAATGGACTGGCACGGAACTTCTCTGTCCTTGCCATCCCTGTGGACATGGAACACCTGTGGTGGAAGTGAGTGGTGAGGGGTCCCAGGTAGTAGGCTCTTCAGGCAGCAGCAGGAGAGGGTCCCAGGCAGCAGGCTCTTCAGGCAGCAGCAGGAGAGGGTCCCAGGCAGCAGCAGGAGAGGGACCCAGGCAGCAGGCTCTTCAGGCAGCAGCAGGAGAGGGTCCCAGGTGGCAGGCTCTTCAGGCGGCAGCAGGAGAGGGTCCCAGGCAGCAGGCTCTGTGAGCAGTGGAAATGTGAGGCTCACTCCAACAGATTTATAGCCCCCAAAGGGTCGTTTGGAAGCTGAAAAGCTGCTACAATTGGTTGTCGAGGTCTGCCTCTTTCAAAAGCATCCAATGACCACCTCCGCGGTGGCGGTGCACACCTTCCGCGATTTTCAAATCTGCATCATGCCAACGCGATCATCGCTGCCATTGGCTGTAGGCAATGCTCCATGGCGGAGACGCACCGCGGGTGCCAGGGGTGTGCTACCACGATGGTGCATGATTCAAATGTATCCAATGACTGCCTCCGCGGTTGCGGTGCACACTTTCCGTGATTTTCAAATCTGCATCATGCCACTGTGATCATCGCTGCCATTGGCTGTAGGCAATGCTCCATGGCGGAGACGCACCGCGGGTGCCCGGGGTGCGCTACCGCGATGGTGCATCATTCAAATGTATCCAATGACCGCTTCCGCAGTGGCGGAGCATGCCCACCGCCATCTACACATGTCTACATGCCAATGGCTACCGCACTTGTGAAGGGGGTGGTGCTGGTGTCACACCACTGGGGCCAGGTGGTAGCTACCGCCATTCATGCGGCGGAGCATGCCCACCGTCATATACACATGTCTCCATGCCAATGGCTACCGCACTTGTGAAGGGGGTGGTGCTGGTGTCACACTGCCAGGGCCAGCCGGTAGCTACCGCGATTCATGCGGCGGAGCATGCCCACCGCCATCTACACATGTCTACATGCCAATGGCTACCGCACTTGTGAAGGGGTGGTGCTGGTGTCACACCGCCGGGCAAGGCGGTAGCTACCTCGATTCATGCGGCAGAGTATGCCCACCACCATCTACACATGTCTCCATGCCAATGGGTACCGCACTTGTGAAGGGGGTGGTGCTGGTGTCACACCGCCGGGGCCAGGTGGTAGCTACCGCCATTTTAGTTACTTTAAATGACTATGTCCATCGTGAACACTGTATCAGTACCCAGCAGCAACATGGTGAAGGGCACAACCTTGTACACACAATGCCATTCTTCCATGTCATCCACAGGTGGACGCACGTTCTGTGTGACACACTTTGGTCTGTGTTCCCTGCCATCTTAGTTATGCATTCGATGGTTGATGATGCTTGACGCTCTTGAGCTCATGTCAATGATGTTGAAGAAATCAATGTGTTGTGGGTCAGTGCTGACCTTGACAAGGCTTGTGTCACTGTATGCACCAGACTGGTGCTTTCACATCAACTCATGCACACAACTGTAAGTTTTCCTGCTACTGTGATGAATGTGTGGATGGATGTGTACAGACTTGTCATGAGGTATTGAGGTGTGACAGGTACAGCATATGGGTATGATACAGTCATGGTAGTTTCAGACACATTAAAGGATGTCACAGCACCTGGCGTGCACAAGTGACATGCGTGGTTCAGTATGTGTGCATTCACATTCACCAATGTGTTTGTGGCACTTGTGTATTGTTAGTGGAGAGGTGTGCCCTCTGTGTGTATCAAAAGGCCACCTATGTAACCTGGTGTGCTATGCATCTCTCAGCAGTCTTTGTGTTTCCATGACATCGTTGATGGTATGTGCTGTGGCCATCTCATGATGATTGTCACTGACCTTTTCTAATTTACATCTCAACTAGGAGGAGGCCAAATCTCCTACATCACCTGACAGTGCTGGAGGACATGGAGAATGTTGCAATAATTCGGAAATTCTGCCTGAACAGACCAACACTGAAGATCCTGTGTGATGTTTTGGAGCCCCACCTGCAGCCTTGCTGTCACTATCCAACTGCATTCCCACCCACATACAAGGTGATGGCAGCCCTCCACTTTTTTGCAACTGGTTCCTTCCAGGAGACCGTGGGTAGCGCTGGAGGGATGTCGCAGCCCATTTTCAGCCAGGTGCTGAGGGATGTTCTTGCAGCCATGATGCTCCATAGGAATCCCTACATTCATTTTCCTAGGGGAGCTGAATTGGCCGGTGTGAAGGGTGACTTCTATCCCCTTGGGCGCATCCCACATGTTGTTGGTGCCATCGATTGCACCCATATAGGTCTGGTGCCACCATAGGCAACAGAGCACATTTATAGAAACCGTAAACATTATCATTCTATCAATGTGCAGGTGGTGTGCCTTGCGGACATGACCTTTTCCCATGTGTGTGCAAGATTTCCTGGCTCTGCACATGATTCGCACGTCATGAGGAACAGCATGGTGCCCCGGATGATGGAAAATCTGCATCCCGAGCATGCTTGGATTGTGGGTGAGTATGTCTACTGATGCTGCGTGCTGTGTGTTACCTGCTGCACTCTGGCTGGGCAACATTGCAATGGGTGTTTGTCATTCACAGGTGACTCTGCATATCCCAGTAGGCCATGGCTGTTGAGCCCGCTGAGAAATCCCAGGACCCCGGCTGACATCCGGTACAATGAGGCCCAAGGCAGGACCCGACGTTAAATTGAGCGGACTTTTGGCATGCTGAAGTTAAGATTCTGCTGCCTTGACAGGACAGGAGGTGCACTGGCATACTCACCTTTTGGGAAGGTATGCAAGTGTGGTTCTCAAATTCTGGACCCTGCTACAATACCGGTACCGAGGTCCAACACTCGTGTCACAAATAAGCATGGGCGGAAAATCCGTTACGCTCGCGGATTTTGCGGATTTTCGGGAAATCCGCAATCCGCGAGATTTGCGAATTTCCCGCAAAATCCGCAAATCCGCGAGCAGCGGATTTTGCTCGCGCTGCTCGCACTGTTCGCGTGAGTTCGCGCCCCGCGAATAAGTGCAAAATTGCAGAAATACGATCTTAGCAAAACTGAAAGTAACTACTTACCAGGTTCAAAAGTTCAGGCACATCATTAGTAGCCATTTCCTGTAGTGCTTCCTGAGGGGCCCCTCCAGAGTTCAGTTGCCAGTTGAAACTATTATGTGACCCTGCTCTGAACCTCAGAATAGTTACACATATGCCACAAAGGTCCTGAATTACAGCTAAGGGAGACAAGCAGGAGCCAGGCTGGAAGTTAAAATCCATTAATCAGCCCCTAATTCATTATTGTCAGTTGGGGCAGGGCAGGTGTTGTAACTAATTTTGCAACAATGAAAGCACTTAGCAAGTGCAAAAGATCACTAATCAGGGCGCACTAAGGAAGCAGGTGCCAGCTAAAAAAATATTCTGTGACACATTAATCAGCCCCAAATTAATTCAGGTCACTTGAGGCAGGGAAGGTGTGCTTTGCTTTGCCGAAAATAATGTACACTGGACAACCAGAGGGTGTGGTGATGAAACAGAGGGTGGCATGGGTGGGCCAGAGGGTGGCATGAGTAGTCAGAGAGTGGCAGTGGTGACAGAGAGTGGCAGTGATGAAGAAGAGTGTCCCAAACAGGCTGGACACGTAGAAACAACAAGTTCGCAAAACTTGCGACCCGACAGGTAAGTTCGCAAATTGCGAAATTGTAAAAACCCTCGCGAACTGGCAGAAACACGGGCGAACACAAAAAAAAAAAATCCGCAAATTCGCGGGAATTCGCGGATTTTGCGGATTGCGAATCCGCAAATCCGCAAAATTCGCGGATTGCCAATCCGCAAAATCCGCTCATGCTTAGTCACAAACTATCGTCGTACCATGACGAATTTGGTATAGACAGACCGGTAATGATTAGGACATTATCCCTGTGCATTTGCGTCATGATCGAGCGGTGCCGACACCCTCAAATCGTGGTTTCTGTTCTGAACCCTCGGACTCCATTTTGTGAACGGCATCCATCTTATGCCTTGCCCTCATATAAGTCAATTGATTAAGGTCGAGCTTGATCTGAAAGGACACGTCCACCTTAGCTGACTCCCCCATGACCTGGCCGAACTGACTCCACCGCCTCCAGCCCAACCTGTTTGGGCAGCTCCTCGCCCAGTGGCCGAGTAAGATATCATCAAAGCACAACATGCCATAAACCATTCACTACATACAGACCATGTTTTCTACACACATACACCTGTCCATGCTCCTTGTTTATGGCCAGTTTTACGACGAGGAGGTGCCCTGTTTTATTGGGGTTTCATCGATATCTGATTGTAATCCCGGGCTGGGTTGGGTCATCTATCACAAACTGGACATCTAAAATATAGGTTGGCCAACATGACTGTGCGTTTTGCTCTATTGTGTAAATATGTCTATGACCGTATTGTAAACTCAAGAATTCTTGCCCGAAGTGTAATACTATGTATAAAAGGAGAAGGCTGGTTCTGTAAAAACGAACAGTCTCCTGAGAACTTACGGCCCGTGCTGTTGTAATTCTAGGACACCTGTTACTTGGTTGCAGCCAATAAAACTCGATCTCTGACTTCACCTAGAAGACTCTTGTTTCTGTGGTCCGGAACAGGGAGAACTCAGAGGTCTTCGGGTGTTATCCCCTGGCACCACCGGGTTCCTAAAAACCCGGCACCTCAGTTGGCGCCCAACTCGGGGCGGTATCAAGCGGTGACGGTCCAAGCCAGATGTTCATGAGGAGCTTCGTGTGAAAATTCTAGAGGACGACCAGCCACTTCAGCGACCCCTGTATGTTGACGTGGTTCCGAAGGTCTTTGCTGCGAGGTTCCCCGCGTCCCGACGGCTACGAAGGACTGCTGCCCTGACTATCGCCCTGTTTTGGACCCAGTGATCCTTGGTAGAGCGAAACAATAGACGAGTCTTCTAGTGACGTCACTGATCTTCAATACTTCAGTTAAGTATAAGTGGAGCGTCTCCCAGTCCTTAGTTTGGTTCTTAGTTTTGGTATCTTTGAGGTACACCTTGTTTGGAACTTGCAAGCGCCAAAACCGAGGGATTCGTGTATTCACGAAAATATCATAGTTAGATAATCCCTTGAAGTTTGAAGCTAGACTAGTGAGCAAAGATGCCTGGTCTTAGCAGACTTGGAAACTTGTTTTGTCTTGGTTGTAGTAAGGACTCCCGATTAGAGGATTTGTGTCCGGTTCCTCCGATTGGAACTCCAACATATGAGTTATATATCAAGCACGGAGTAGGCCCTATCACATATAATGAGGTATGGATAAAATACACCCGCAAGGATGGTGTTTTAAAATGGCCCCAATATGGTAGCTTTGACTCAGAAATTTTAGATAACCTCGAGGTCAAATTGTTTAAGAAGAAAGCCCGGCCGGCGATGTTTGACTCTTTTCGCTTATGGCGCAAAGAAGCCAGACAGAAAGAAATAAAATTAGTAAAGAAAAATAAAAGAGGTATGTCAATGGTGCAAGCTGCCATTGCATACAGGGATAGTGAGGAAGAGCAAGAGAGTGAGCAAATGCTCAGAAGCAAGAAGTTAGCAGTAGATAAATGCTACCCGATGCTGCCCCATGAGGGACAAGATTCAAAGGGAGCATCTGACAAAGATCCATTAATGTCCCATTTGTTGAATTCACCACCCCCATATACATCGAGTATTGTTGGACCCCCGAAGCGTATTGTTATACCACGCCCCGGTGCACGGAATGCAGCTCTTGCACAAACACCAGCTCCTCTTCAGCTGGTTCCTACTTCTCCGGCGCAGCCTTCTCAAGGGCCGCCGCCTTTGCTACATACTCCGTCTACTTCTCCTACAACTTTGCCTACCGCTCCACCTGTTTATCCTTATACCACTTCTGCCACTGCCTCGACTTCTTCTGCTGTTGCTTCGACGTCCTCTTTACATCAGCCTGTCTTTTCTGGCGCATCTGCCTCTCCGCAAGCTTCTCCTTCTGTTCGACAGAGAGTGGCAAGTACTGTCACTGGTCTGTTCTCACCTTTCTTTGGGTCGCCTAAAACGACCCCTAAAACAGGACGTAGACAGTTGCGTAGTCATCTACCTGATTATGAGGAGAGAGTAGTATTGAATGAGTTAGCACGCAAATGGGTTACTGACACTGTTAGATACGATGTTCAGTCTGTTATGGAAGTCTTCCGACAATGGGATGCACCCACTCAGAGATATGTATTCGAAGAGATGTGTGTATATCTTTGTGAAGATTGGGAGACAAACGATCTAATCGCAAAATGCAGGAATTATTTCGTATGCGTTTTAAGTTCTATGAAGGCATGATTGTAGGTGCCGATGTTGAAAAAGCAATAGATCTGTTATTATCCTATAGGAGTAAGGGAAATGTCTCTAGATCATTGTATAAAGATGACGGGTCAGGTAGGAAAAAGGCGCAACAGTACCCTATGAGAGAGGTTCCTCCAGTTTGGAGGGAAGGTGATGCGAATGCACATCCACCTGTCCCACCGCATTTCCAGCGGGTATGGGTACATGTCCCCTGGAAAAGATCTGAGGTTTTAGCACTCAAGCAGACATTACCTGATCCACGTAAAAACCCCGCAGGGTATTATAAGGAGCAATCACAGACTGCCAGCTCATGTATAATGAATTTAGCAGATGTAGACATGTTGTTTGGGAACGTCGTTCCACAGCCTTTATGGAGTAAAATTCGTCATGCAGATCATGATCAAGAATTAGGTGACACACGGGCTAATATTACTGCTGCAGATACTAGACAAGTTGGTGGTTCCAAACCAGAGCCTTTAATAGCTGAACTTCCTGGTAGAATTATCACGTACATGAAGACGTTAATGCGTGAACTGCGTATAAACTGGGATAAGTTGTCTGCGTGCAAGCAGAAGAAAGATGAGAATGTGTCTGACTTTTTCACGAGATTTGAAGAGACTTTCGTCGATCATAGTGGTCAGGATATGGCTACTGAGGGTGGCCAAAGATTGTTTGTAGACAAATTCGTACATAATTTGCTTCCCGAACTGTGCAATAAATTGAAAGATTCAGCGAGTGCTTGGACTGTTTCCACGTCGGCGCAGATTTTAGCCACCGCCCAGTACTACGAAAATAGGCGCAAAGACGAGCTAGATAAGGCAGATAAAAAGACTAAAGATTTAAAGACCAAAGTTCTTCTCCAACAAGCCTATCCGCCTCGCACTCCTAGTCAGCCCAATTATCAGCAACCACAGCAGTATTCGAGAAACCCGCAAGGAAACAAGTTTTCCCATCAGCGTTTGCCGTATGGTCCGAATCAATGTGCCTATTGCAAAGAAGAGGGTCATTTCAAGAATAGTTGTCCAGCTCTGGCACGACGTCTGAATGGTGTTTCTGGTGTTTCTGGTGCAAGAGGTAGAGGTGTTCAACAGGCTCCGAGGGGTGGGGCCGTGGAAATTTCCCCCAGAACACCACTTCTCTTCCGCCTCAGAATTCTATGAATAGCTTTGATCAACAGAATAATGCGTCCTCTAGGTCAGCTCAGTACTATACTGATGACTATTACGCAGAAAACAAGAATGAGGGTAATAATTGCTAGGACAGCCATGGACAAAGAGAGGGAGTTGTTTCAGTTCCAGTAGATCAGAATGGACCTTATGTCGAGGTGATTACATCCGGAGTGTCAGAACCATTTCTGCTGGATACTGGTGCTACAAAAAGTTCTATTATGCACTCAAAACTTACTGGCGCACCTTTGTCTGGCGAAATGAAAATCTCAGTAGGTTTCTCTGGCGCCCCTGTTAGAAACCCGATATCTAGTCCTATGTCCCTTTCTTTTGGCCCATGCGAATTAGAAGCACCCCTCATCCTTACAACAGGTTGTGGCGAAAATTTGTTAGGTTTGGATTTGTTAAAAAGATTATATGCGACTTTGTACTGTTCTCCTTCGGGAGTACAACTTACCCATGGTAAGAAAGTGATTTCCCCAATTTATTTGTCAAAGGAAGATATTCCAACTGAATTGTCATCTCTTCCAGATATACTTTGGGCTACCGGTTCTAATGATGTAGGTCGTTTGGAGATAGCACCGTATGTCATAACATTGAAAGCCAATGTTCGGTTGCCACGTATTCCCCAATACAAGATCTCTAGCGAATGTGAAAAGGCGTTGTTAGCGATCATTTACGATGTGATTGAGAAAGATGTCATTGAGGAAACAACAGGCAACATTTGTAACAGTCCTATTTTGCCTGTCTTAAAGCGTATTGATCCTTCACAGCCCCCTGTATACAGGTTCGTGATTGATCTCAGAGAAGTAAATAAGATCGTTGTACCACAGTTTTCAGTTGTCCCCGACATTACTGCCTTATTGACAATGGTTCCAGCCTCAGCCTCTTGGTTTTCGGTAATTGACTGAAGAACGCTTTCTTCAGCATCCCGATTGCCGAGGAGAGCAGAGACATTTTTGGCTTCAATTTAGGAGGACGAAGCTTCCGCTTCAAACGCGCTCCTCAGGGCTACTGTGAGAGTCCATCCATATTCAGTCAGGCTCTGAAAACACAACTTGATACGATTGTTCTACCTGATGGCGCGATTCTGATTTAGTATGTAGACGATCTGCTGATCGCTGCAGATACTGAAGAAATTTGCAAACAAGCCACACTGTCGTTGTTGCGTCATTTATGTGACATGAAGCATAAAGTCTCTCTTTCAAAATTACAATTTTGCCGACAAGAAGTGACCTACCTAGGTCACATCTTATCGAAGGAGGGAAGGAGACTGACCCCAGAAAGAATACAGGCAATCGCAAGATTGAGTGCCCCAAGGACACAAAGAGAAGTTCGGGCTTTCTTGGGCATTACATCGTACTGTAGACAATGGATACCAAATTTCTCCCTACTGGCCAAACCTTTGCTGGCACTACTCTGCAAAGACACACCCAATCCTATGCCTTGGTCTGAAGATTGTCAGACAAGTTTCCACGAGTTGCGCGATGCATTATGTTCGGCTCCTGTGTTGGGCAACCCCGACTACAGTAAGCCCTTTACATTATATGTCCATGAGGAGGAAGGTTGCGCATTATCAGTCCTGACGCAACACTTTGGGGACAAACAGCGCCCATGTGCGTATTTCTCCGCGACTCTAGATCCTGTAGCTAGGGCATTACCAAGTTGCTTGAGGGCTACTGCTGCAGCAGCTGTCTGTATTCGACAGTCTGCTGGGTTAGTCATGAATAATACTCTGATCGTTATGGTCCCACATGCAGTAGACATTTTACTAAACAGAACGAAGACGCAGCATTTAACTAGCGCTCAACTGTCCAGCTATGAGCTGACACTGTTGGCAAGCCACATACACATAAAGAGGTGTGATACACTCAACCCCGCTACGTTATTGCCCATTCCGGCAGAAACAGATGAGGTTGAAAAACATGATTGCTGCTTTAGGACAGAAGAAGAGACAAAAGGGAGAGTAGACCTGCAAGACACTCCCCTTTCTGAATGTAATGATAATTTGTGGGTCGATGGTTCATGCTTCAAGTTGCCAAATGGTGATACGACTGCAGCATATGCTGTGACAACATTGCACACTATTGTAGAGACCGCACGCATCCCCCAGAATTCTGCGCAAGCAGCAGAATTAATCGCACTTACAAGAGCGTGTGTGTTGGCAACAGGAAAGCGAGTGAATGTGTATACGGATAGCCAATACGCCTTTGGCGTAGCCCATAGTTTTGGACGATTGTGGCGTGAACGCGGGTTCCTGTTGTCACATGGTGCAAAAATCCAACATGGTCAGCTAGTTAACGAGCTCCTCGAGTCAGTGACCTTGCCACTACAAGTTGCGATTGTAAAATGCAGTGCACACAGAAAGATTCAAGATGATGTTGGTCGGGGGAATGCATTTGCAGACGAGGTTGCGAAAGAGACTGCAAGGAACACAATGAGTCGGATGTATGTTGTAGGTCCTGCTAGATGGATCACTGATGTAGGTATGTGTGAGGACACTATTGAAAGTGTGAAGTCTATACAAACTGAGGCCACTGAAAAGGAGGTGGATGAATGGAGAGAAAGCAAGGGAAGATTGGATGCTACTGGTTGTTGGGTCGAATTGTCAGAACATCAACGATGGCTGTTACCCGATGCATATGTGCTTGCAGTGGTGACAATGGCCCATGGAATGGCTCACATTAGTGCAAAGGGAATCTGCAAACTATTGGCCCCAGTATGGCAGAATAGTGGTATCCCAAAATGTGCGGAGAATTTGGTCAGGAACTGTATGGTGTGTTTGAAGTACAATCCAGGTAGGGGAACCCCAACTCCAGCTGGTCATTTTGCACCTCCAACGTATCCGTTCGAGGTCTTGCAGCTCGATTTCATCCACATGGAGAGGTGCAACAATCTGAAATATGTGCTTGTTGTTGTTTGCGCCTTCTCCAGGTGGGTGGAAGCGTATCCCCTTAAGGACAACACTGCCTTGTCAACTGCCAAAGCCCTCGTCAAGGAATTCTTCCCTAGGTTTGGAATGCCTAGAATGGTCTGGAGTGATAATGGAAGTGAATTTGTGGGACGGGTGATGAGGAGAGTGTGCGAATGTCTAGGCATCCACCAGAAGTTCCACGCTGCAAATCACCCCCAATCAGCAGGATTAGTAGAGTGCTACAACGGCACGTTAAAACTGAAATTAGCCAAGATCCAAGCCAGCACAGGCCTTAAATGGCCTGATGCCCTGCCTTTAGCACTGCTGTCTACCAGAATGATTGTCCATTCTAGATTAGGACTCAGCCCTCACGAAATAGTGTTTGGCCGCCCAGCTAACATCTGGAGCGTGCCAAGGCCAAAGAGGCTAAGCGAAGTAGAGCATCCTGTACTGCTTGACTATTTACACGAATTGACAACTAAATTGCGTGTTTTACACCAACAGGTTCACAGTTCTCCGCCAGCCTCTGATGATCCAGGTCACTCCATTGAACCCGGCACCTGGGTGCTAGTGCTGAATTTTCAGCGCACGAACAACGAACAGCCCAGGTGGACCGGACCGTACCTCGTCCTTCTTTCCACAAGATCAGCCGTTCGGGTGGAAGGAAAGAAGAACTGGATCCACGGGACCCACTGTAAACGGGTCCCTCTGCCCCTTCCATATGACCGGTGGGTCCAGGGCGGAATTGCTGACTCTGAGACCGAAGCTGTACCTCGCTTTGCACTCTTCAGCAATGCACGACTGAAAGGAACTGGTACAGAAAAGGAGAGTGATCGCATTTTGCAAGGATTTGTGCCTCCGTCAATGCAGTTGGACACTACAGAACCTGAAACATTGTTCGAAGACCACACCGTACCTGGGAAACACCGATATAATCTGAGGTCGAGAAAAAGGGACTAATAAAAGCGAATTTATGCAACTTTCTTTCCCCTAAGAACTATTTTTTATTTCACAGCTCTCTCGCCCAGGGAACTTGCTCAGTTTTGATTTTCGAACCGCCATCCGGTTCTGCTGCTAGTGCCGCGGTTGAAGTCTGGAGAGTGCAGCTGGAGACGTTTAGGTCAACGGTTCTGGTTGGTCTGAGGGAATTACCCCGGACTGAACAGAAAGCACTCCCTGGCAGAATCAAACTCCCACCGCGGGCAGCAACTAGAGGATGGAGTTTCCGAGGGTAGAGAGACCTGCTAGACCCACGAACTTTAAAAAGCAAATATGCACTGTGATGGCCCGAAAGAGATGCTTGATAGTATGTATTCTACTGTTGTTCAGCATAACGATGTTCTTGATTAGCTATACTCTATCCACGTTCCAAGTTACCTTTGTGAATAACACTCAGCCCACGCCTCCTCCTACTGTTCCTACACACTCCTTTCACCCTCTGCCTGAACACAAGTCCGCCCGAAGACTAGAATTTGTAAATAACTCATTCATCCTGCTCCTACACCAGCACCAGTCTATAATGAACACATCGAACTGTTGGATATGTGGACTTATGCCACACACAACCGATAAGGGTATCCCTTACTTCGTCCTGCCATTCAGTTACTATGGTTCTCTGTGGGCTTTTCAGACAATGTTCCTGTTTGCCATAGAACCATATCCCCCACGTCCCACAGGGAGCAGTTCCAGCAACAAGGCACTAGTGGCAGGAGTAAGGAATATGAGCAGGGATATCGACACATATCGAACAATCCCCAAAGATGAGTTTACCCCGTACAGTAGGTGGAACATCACTAAGTATGGGATTTCCTTAAGTGAGAGCCAGAAAACGAAGAGATCCTCCCCGGTTTGGGTAGTACCCCACCGAGGTCACCTATGTCTGCAAGATATTGGCAGGGATCCCAAAGCACAGTTGGGGAAGAGTGTATGCACAGAAACGTACGTGTTTGCATCCCGAACTTCCCCTCCATTCTTGGCAGCTAAGGGTACATACTTCATCTGCCATGACAAAGCCTACACCTGGTTGCCCCCTGACTTCTCGGGCACATGTTTCATCTCGTTTCTGCTGCCACCCACCTATACGGCCGGGGCAGATTACCATCGGACAAGGACAGTTAGGGGTGTCGTGAGTCAAGACGACACTGCGGGTCAAGAATTTGGGGACTTCGCAAAGGGTTTTCTGCCCTTTTGGGGGCCTATGGTGAACAGCAGGAACATTCGCCAGTTAACAAGGATAGTCGAATCCGCCGTGACCGAAACGGCCGGTGCCCTTAGTAATTTGACAGGTGAGCTCCAGTCAGACCGGCTTATGACTCTTCAGAACCGGGATGCCCTAGATGTCATACTTGCAGACCGTGGTGGTGTATGTAGAGTGATCCAATCCAGTTGCTGCATTTTCATCCCTGACAATGCTCCGACAGTGTACCAGGCCATCTCCAAACTGCACAAAATCTCTGATTCCCTTCATGTGGATAAAGGGGATTGGTCCCTGCTAGGGTGGTTCTGGGGACTGATCTCTCCCTGGGGATGGAAAACTCTGATCTTCATTGGTATGATCTTAGCCGTTCTGTTTATGTTCTGCCTGTTTGTACAGTGCGCCCCTGCAATATGTGGCCTCTGTGCTACTTCATGTGTAAGGAAGCCTGTGTCGAGGGACGAATTGAGCAACAGAATGATGCTACAGCAGCATCTCCATGAATTCATTAATACAGATTTGGACTCAGATTAGCATGAGTTATTGCCTAATATGAGGGCAAAAGGAGGGTCTGTGGTTCTCAAATTCTGGACCCTGCTGCAATACCGGTTCCGAGGTCCAACACTCGTGTCACAAAATATCGTCGTACCATGACGAATTTGGTATCGACAGACCGGTAATGATTAGGACATTATCCCTGTGCATTTGCGTCATGATCGAGCGGTGCCGACACCCTCAAATCGTGGTTTCCGTTCTGAACCCTCGGACTCCATTTTGTGAACGGCATCCATCTTATGCCTTGCCCTCATATAAGTCAATTGATTAAGGTCGAGCTTGATCTGAAAGGACACGTCCACCTTAGCTGACTCCCCCATGACCTGGCCGAACTGACTCCACCGCCTCCAGCCCAACCTGTTTGGGCAGCTCCTCGCCCAGTGGCCGAGTAAGATATCATCAAAGCACAACATGCCATAAACCATTCACTACATACAGACCATGTTTTCTACACACATACACCTGTCCATGCTCCTTGTTTATGGCCAGTTTTACGACGAGGAGGTGCCCTGTTTTATTGGGGTTTCATCGATATCTGATTGTAATCACGGGCTGGGTTGATTTATCTATCACAAACTGGACATCTAAAATATAGGTTGGCCAACATGACTGTGCGTTTTGCTCTATTGAGTAAATATGTCTATGACCGTATTGTAAACTCAAGAATTCTTGCCCGAAGTGTAATACTATGTATAAAAGGAGAAGGCTGGTTCTGTAAAAACGAACAGTCTCCTGAGAACTTACGGCCCGTGCTGTTGTAATTCTAGGACACCTGTTACTTGGTTGCAGCCAATAAAACTCGATCTCTGACTTCACCTAGAAGACTCTTGTTTCTGTGGTCCGGAACAGGGAGAACTCAGAGGTCTTCGGGTGTTATCCCCTGGCACCACCGGGTTCCTAAACACCCGGCACCTCACAAGATCGTTATGGCATGCTGTATGCTGCACAACCTGGCCATCCACAGGGGCATCCCCCTGCTCCTGGACGATGATGAGGAACCAAGGCCACCACCTGCTCAAGGACCTGAGTCAAGTGATGAGGACAGTGGAGAGGAGGAAGGAGTTGACCTGCGCCAACAGCTCATCGACCGCTACTTCACTTGAAGGTGGGTGACGACGTACAATGTGTACATTGTCTGGTGTGGTTGCTGTTGTCGTGAATGGCTATGCACAGATGTAACAGACAGGCACACGTACAGTCACCTGTGTGTGGTTAATGTGACATTGACGTTCCATATGGGGACGTATGCTGGCCTCTATTTGTTAACACTTGCAGCCCATTGTCTTGAATGCCAGTAGTGTCTTGTGCATGTTTTGTGTAGTGTTCTGTCTGTGATGCCACAATGACACCAGTGACTGTGGTTCTGTTGTGTCTCCCTGGGTGATTCAGAATAATCCTGCCCTACTTACAGTACATCATTTGGACACATCATGGACATTGTCAGCACTGAAAATGTTGTACTAAAAAAGATACTGCACAAAATCTGGTGCGTGAGGTATTTTTTTAGTAAAGTGGACATGTGATTTGTGCGTGAATATTTACATGAAGGTGGGGAATGAGCAGTGAGTTGACAATCATGGTCGATGAGATGCAAGAGTGGACACCACATGGATGTGGTGACCCAGTCCAACAGACAAGTGCCATTGCCAAGGAAATATGGGGACAGACAGTCCAAACAGTCAATGCAGTGAGGAAGAGGGTTGCCATCAGGGCTGGCCCTGTGACTGGCATGTGGCAGGTGCTTTGCCTCTGGAGAATCCAAGGCTGTTCTTTGGATGCCCCCTTGATCTTTTTGGCGGTGGGGGGTCTGCTAACTGGCCAGCGGCATCAGGGGACTCGTCTCTCTCTCTCTGTTGGCGCAGGGGAGGATGGTGCACTGTCATCCTGCAGCACAACAGGAGGGGGCTGTGGTGTTGTTTGGGATGCAGGCCTGTCCCTCTGCAATGCCCCTTGCTGGCCCATGAGGTCCACCATCTGTCCAAGGCGGTTGTCGATAGACCTCATCAGCAGGATGAGCTCCCTTAATAGTTTATCAGACCGGCCACTTTGTCCCTGGACCTCTTGGTATGCCTCCACAACTGATGAAGTGATCCAGGGATGGTGTCCACTCCTACCGAGGTCTGGCAGTGACCCTGGCCCTCCCACCTGCCCTGCTGCCACGGTCCTGTTGCCTCGCCACTCTGGGTCCACGCACACTCTCCCTGCCCTCCACAGTTGCTGGCGTGGCCTGGTCATCCCCTGGGACAGGGGGGGTGCTGCAGGTTGTACTGGTCGTACTGGTGGTGGTGGTGGTGGTAGTGGTGGCAGTGGTGGAGGCAGAGGCCGTGACTGCAGGGGTCTGCTGAGCTGTTGTTGGTGCAGCAGACGTGATGGTGTTGAGAATGGGGTTCTGGGACCTCTGGGTCTGTGGCACACCAGATGGGCCAGCCCGGAGCTCATCGTCCAAATTATCCTGGGAGTCAACATCTGAGAGTCCATGTACCGGGGGTGGAGACTGGCTCTGCTGGTCGATGTTCTGGTCCTCAGCAGTGAGTTCTTCATCACCTGTGGATTAAATAGGGAATGGTCAGTGTTGTGCACTGTGCAAGTGTTGTATCATCTTTGTTTCATTGACTGTCGGTACACTACACAATTATGAAGTCTCCACTAGTATTATTGATGGCAACACTGTGTGTAATTTCATAGTGCAGAGGAACATCATTTACTCATACATGTCAGGTGTCGATGCATTGCATGAAATTGTTGCTTTGTGTAGGGATGCAGGTCTCACACGTACACAACAGGAAGAGTTAAGCTGGATGCCTACCTGTTAGCTGAGGGAGAACAGTGCAATGGCTGACACATGCTCCTGGGTGGGGGAGGCCTCCATGCTGCTGGAGTGTGGGACAGGGGTCATGCTGGGAGTAGTGATACAGGCCTCCCACCCCCAAACAGTGCTCCAAAACAAGATGGCTACCTACCTGTAAGTCTGTTTGTTGAACAGTGCAATGGCTGACACATGCTCCTGGGTGGTGTTGGGGGGTTATACATCTTGGTAGGCTGTGGTAGAGGGGGTATGGTGTGAGTTGTTGTACAGACCTCCCTCCCCCATACAGGCCTCCTACGCAAGATGGCTAGTTACCTGTTGGGTGGGGGTGGACAGTGTAATGGGGTTTGGGTTGTGCATGGGAGTAGTTCTCAGTGTGTTGGTTGCCATTTGTTTGTACTTACCAGCCTCTGTTCCCCCGTCTACTTCTGTGAGACTCTCAGGATGCAGTATGGCAAGCACCTTCTCCTCCCATGGTGTGTATGTTTTCGGTGGGATGGGAGGGCCACTGCCAGTCACGTTCGCCAGATGCCAGTTCTTGATCCTCTTCTCTTTGACCACCCTCTAGAGATCATGTCACCGCTTCATGATCTCCTTCTTGGATCTTGTGGTGGTCCCTACAGCATTGACCCTTTGCACTATTCTTTCCCACATTTGTGTCCTCGTGGCTAATGGTGTCTGTTGGACCAGGCTCCCAAACAGTTGTGGCTCTACTCTCCCTATCTCATTGACCATGACTGTCAACTCACTCTCTGTGAATTTGGGCATTTCCTGTGATGTCATGGTGTGTGGTGGTTGAAGTGTTTGCGGGTGCAAGTGTGTGGATGGGGGTTGTGGTGTTGGTGTGTGAGGTGTGTTGTGTGCTGGGGAATTGTTGGTGCTAGTGTGATGGTGGTAGTGATAGTGGTGGTGGATGTGTGTGTGTGCTGTGCTCTTTTGCCTCTCCTGTCAGATGTGGTGTATGGCCTTCTCTTCTGGAGTGTTGCAAAGGATTGTGATCAGTGAATGTGGTGGTTTTATACTCAGCAGTGTGGGTGTGTCCAAGTAAATTTGGCTGTCACGTGTGTTGTGGGACTAGTCCTGTGCTTTTATATTTTAATTTGCATTATTTATTTTTATTTGTATGTGGTTTTTTTGGGGGGGAATGGCTACTTTGATTTGTGCAATGTGTGGCATTACTGCGATGTTTGGAATCGTCTGCCATGTTTTTCATGTTCAGTCCGCTGCGGTGGCTATGCTGCTGCTCTTCCGCTATCTCTCCAATTCACTCCTGTGTGCGACCGCGGCGGTTTCGGAACAGCTGTTCCGACTGCGGGACCCTCGGGGATATCCTAGTTTCCCATCCGTTGTCTCCGCTTTCCTTGCGGCGGGTTGTTGCTTTTCTGCTGCTTTTCCGACCGCGGCAGTGGGTATTTTAGACCTCACCGCCCACGTCGGGCGGTTTTGGTAGGGCCGCTACCGCCGCGGTCGCTCTTTTGTGATGGTTCATCCTAATTTGACCGCCGGTTTATCCTCGGTCCTGGCGGGCGGTTGTTTTCCGCCTCCATGGCGGTCGGGGTGATTTTACGCCCGCTATCCTAATGAGGCCCATAGTCCCCAATGCCTCTGCACAGTTCATTTATTTATACATTAATCTCCCCAAGACTGCCTCGTTTAATCTGCTTTAAAAATAAAGTTGCTATCTGCACTCAATGAATTAATACACAGGGTTCCTCATGCTTTGATCAGGTGGTTACAAAGATATCAAGAAAGCGATCTAAACATCCTGAAATAATGTCTCATGTTCTGATTAGTCACTGAAGGTGAAAGGTATAGAGACCTCATTGATATATTTATTAATGTATTTTTTTCAGAGTTTTGTTTAGCGCTACAGTGCTCCAGGGCAGACACTGCAAATCATTGGGGTATACAGTGGATGCACTAGACAAGAGAAGGAAGCTGGGCATGAGTAGGTAGATACAAGTATCCCAGAATGTGAGGAAGTATATCTCCATTCAGAAGCCTTCTATCACTAACTTCTTGGTGCTCACTGCACACACCTCATTGATTTTGTGAGGTGTGCATACTAAATATTGAAATCAGAATTTCAAGGAAACTAAATATCCAGGACAGAATATGGAAAAAAGTTGACAGATAATTAAATCTATACCTAACTGCACATTTATGTACCTAAGCTGTACATATATTTTCAAGGCACATAGATATGGAGTTAAGAATATTAAATCTATATTTCTATATATGCACTTACCTTGAAATATTTTGCCTCTTGATATTCTGTCCTCGATATTCTTGAATGTGATATTTTCCATGTCAATATTTAGTAGTATCATTTTGTGACAAGTTTTACAATGTTTTCTGACTCCACTACTACTGATCGCCCTGTATAGCTGAAAAAGGGAAGGATTCAAAACAATTTTTCTAGCTAAAAGATTTGTGCAAACATAGCTTAGCAGCGTACTTAATGGGAGGGCACAGTTAGATTATTTCCAAGCTCTTTTTTCTTCATAATGGCCCTTCGTATGCACCACAACGTGAATAAAAACCTGGAAATGGCAAATACAAATAGTGGGTGTGTCTCATATTTTAATAACCTAAAGGCCTCAGTGTGGTGCCTAATCCCCACATTTCTGCAAAGCTGGAGCTCCTACTTGGACCTTGACCTTCTATAGGCGGGATGAAAAAAGAAGGACATGGAGTTCTGTCTCTTTGGTCAAATTACACCCTGGACAATCTAGTTTAATAGCTCCCTTCCATTTGTTTGTAAATGCTCGGAGCGGGAGCGCCCCATGTTTAAGTTGAAGGAACAATTTATTTGCCAAAAGGGTTGAATACTATCCAGGGGCAACTCTATCTTATATTGCTGTTTGACATCCAGAAACCTGGAGGTCAGACTGTTTGAGTTGGTGCTCTCCGATAGTTGGGCAAATTTGTTTTTTATATAGGCAAGGACTAGTGACCTTTTCGGAATGGAGAGACAGGTCTCTTCTGGTGTTAACCACATATTCGCACTCCCCAATGCTTGCCATGTGTTCCTAATATAGGACAGCCATGGTATGTTCCCTTCTCCCAAGATGGTCATAACATCCTTCAATTTCTCTCTATAGTTTACTAACTCAGGGTTGCTCCAGAGACGGCGCCAGAATAGAAGTGGTCGAGAAGCAATTGTGTCAGCAATGGGGCCAATACCCAGATCCATCCTTAGTGGTGTTAAGGGGGTGCTCTTGGGGAGGCCCAACAGTTGCCTAAGAAAGGTGTTATCTGTTATAGATAATGTATTAGATGGGCAGTGACCCCAATGTTCTGCTGCATATAGTGATTGATCCCTTGCCTATGTTTTATATATTTCTGCAGGTGGACCTACCACTTTCTGAGTGCAGTTTTTATGTACTTTTAGGATACCCCCTATGGACTGTGTCAGTTTTAAATTAGCTTTCTTTACTGGGGTCCCCCAATCCATCTTATCAGTTCAGTTTAATTATGTCTTTATTTCAATTAACAAAAATCATAAAAGACAACATGCTTCAATAAAACAAATAGCCTAGCACAGTACCACAATGATCACTGTAACCAAAAACAGTAAAACCGTTAAAATTAAGCAATAGATAAAATAGATAAAAAATACATACAGTGTAATATTGCCTCAAATTGCCTGTAAGAGCAGGTCGTACGTCATATAAATAGCTAAAATCGCAAACATATTTACAACCGGCATAAAATACACTGAACAGGTTTGTACATAATACATGTGGATTACTGTTGACTATAGCAAATTGGTAGAAGTAGCTGCTACAGAAGGGACAGAGACTATATATTAAGAATGAGGTTGTGTTAACAAACCCTCAACTTTTTCGCTCGAATGACCCACAACCAACTTCAAAATGTAGCCACTGCTATAACAATAGGGTCTGTGTATTGACAAAAGGAGTGAATGGGACTTGCACCGCTCGGTTTGTTCTGTTGTATTCTGTGGTGAACAAGACTATTTAGTCTCCAAAGCAGTGCACAGAGGAGCCTTCCCCTGGCTGGGGCAGCTTTGTAATAGTCCATAACAATAGGGTCATCTGTATTAGTTTTCAAAATCCTAAGAGCCTCCATAGCTTCTCTGGTGCCCATGCTCTTGCAAATAGGTTTCAGCCATTTGTGCCTAGGTGACTTATACACAGGGCATACATAGAAATGTTGAGTTGTCACTCAATCTCGGCTGGACAAAAGGGACATATATCATCCGTAGGGGGGTACCAGCTTTTGGTAAACACTTTAATAGGAAGAGAACTCACCCTGAACTGGTGATACAACTTTCTGTCAGTTGGTCTTGCAATGAGGTCCCAGTATGACTCTAGTTTTGGCTCGTGTTTGTGGTCGATAAAAACCCAAGTCAAGGAGCTGCAATGGTGTTGTGTAAATTGCTGCAATCTGACCATACTCCAATAGGCTGCTTTCAAATAATTTTTAGCGGGGAAAGCAGCAACTTCTGCATCCTCTCACAGTTTGCTCATCCCCATACTCATCAGTGTATGCTTTAAATTCCTTATCCAGGGTATTTTAGTCGTGGAACCCAACACCCTGACTTCGGAAAAAGCTTGGGCATACGGGGTGAGCTCCGGAGTGGTCCAGAGTCTTCTCCAGAAAGCTACCGGTCTTAACCGTGCCTGGTCCATGATTTTGTTACATCCCAAATCCAAATATAAAGGCCGCAGGGGAGTAGACTGTGGAAGGCCAATCAAACCTCTTAAAAATGTTTTGGGGCCAGAGCCAATGAGGATCAGTCGTTAAAACCCCATAGTTCTGCCCCGTACAACACTGATGAACCTACTTTATGGTTATATATTTTAAGTGCTGGGGCTATGGGCTTAGTCTTGGAAAGCCTTTGCTCTTTAACAATGCTCCTGCAAGTTGGGAATGTTTGAGTGTCAGCAGGTCAATTTGGGATTTCCAACTCAATTTCTTTCCCAGTGTTAGCCCTAAATAAGTGAAGGTGTCAATCTGTTCCAAGGGGACATTATTCATATGTACCCTCCCCCTCACAGCCTTTGACCTATGGAACACCATGAACTTCGTTTTGTCGTTTTTACCTCAAGCTCATGCTCGCAGCAGAAAACCCCGAAATGCCCCAGAGCAAACTGCAAACCTTTTTGGGTCCTGGAGAGCAACAGGGTATCATCCGCGAACATGAGCAGTTGTATTTTCATTCCAGAGAGCATAGGAGCATCAGTGGGCTGGGATGTAAAATAGAGGACCACCCTGTTTATGAAAAGTGAAAACAGGGTTGGGGCCAGAACGCACCCTTGACGGACACCCTTAGTTACTGCAAACCTTTTGGTAACAGTCCCCTGCTTCCCCCATCGGACCTGCGCATACTTTGATTCATGTAGTTTGACCAGGATACTCAATAGTTCATTTGGCATACCCAGAGCCTGAAGGGCACTCCACAATTTTGTGCGTGGGACTAAATCAAACGCGGTCTTTAGATCTACAAAGACTGCGTCGATCGTACAACCTCCAATGGCGACTACCTTCCAATACACAAGAACAAACCTAAACACCTGGGAAATGGTGATTATATGGGGACGAAACCCTGCCTGTAATTGGGTCAAAATATCCATCTCATCTATCCAAGCCTGTGTTCTTACTAAGGCAAGCCTTGCCACTATTTTTTGGATAAAGTCGATTAGGCTTATTGGCCTATAGTTGCCTGGTAGCAAACGGGCACCCTTCTTGTATATAGGAAGAATTTCAGCACCGGACCACGTTTCTAGAATAAGGTGCGCCAGTAGTTACTGCATTTGCAAGGTATTTTATGTAGGGGACAGGTTCTCTTGATCTGATACAAACAGGTCAGTCGGGATACAGTCTGGACCTGGTACCCGGCCTAGCGGGATTGACTTTAACACATTTTCCACCTCGAGGCGGGAAAAAGATGCACTGGTATCCGAGAAGGGTTGGTAGATGGTAGGGACATTACAACTAGTGGCTAAAAACTGAGCCTCAAAATGGGACACCCACACCTCAGGGGCGACATGGTTTGCAGGTACTTTGATGAGATGTCAGAAGTGGGTCATATTAAGCTTGTTGCTCGCTACAAGCAGGGCATGCCATTGAGACTCATCCCAGTCCTTCTTCGCCTGCTGCTGGGATGCCTTGTACCTAAGTCTGGCTTTTCTTATGTCCCTCGTTACTTGTGATCTAATGGCCTTAGCCAAAACCTTATATGCTTCCCTACAGGTTTTGTTATACAAGGCGGCTGACTTGGTAGATAGGGCCCTTGTGTTTTTTATTGGGTTTGATAAAAAACTTTCTAAGCTTCCCAAACAGCTTGTTATTAACCTCTGGGATGATACAGTTAACCTCCTGGGAGTCGCAATCAAGTAACATGGAGAGTGAGTGACCAACCAGGGATTTCATCTCAGCCACATCGCCCTCGTTGTTCACCATCCTAGCCCATCTAACTCATATGGTTGGAGAGTGTGGCCTTCACTAGCCTCTCCTCAGCAACCCTAGAGCCACTACTAGATTAGCCAGGAACCTTAAGGGTTAAGATTAGCGGATTGTGGTCACTTTCGTTCCGCTCCTGGATCTCCATGTCTAGCATAAGAGACCAGATTTCAATATTAAGAAATATATAGTCAAAACGACTACTTTTAGTTCCATTGCTGAAAGTGTGGGTGCCCTTGCTATCCAAATGCGTCCCCCCATTGACTGCTCTGAGGCTCCTTTCCAAACATAACCCTTTGATCTGTAATGCAGCCTCAGTCCACTTTTTAATGGGGCTCAGGTTCAATTGCGGGATGTTCCATTGGGTGTCCTCTTCTAGACCGAGGTTTCCATCATCAGGGTTGAGGGGCTCAAAGGTGCAATTAAAATCGCCCGCTATTATCAGGTTGCAGCTGCCCCCCCAAACTACCTAAAAACTTGTCAAGGTCTGCAACTACTGTTGAAGCTCTACCCCCAGGCATCCCTCTGGCATAGACGTTAAATACCAGAGTGTCTAGCACATCAGCCTTCATAATCCGCAAGCCCAATATGTCGGGGCTGTCAATGTAAACTTCCTGCACCACCCATCCATCTAACTGCCTGACCCAACAAGTGAGTCCACCAGACAGCCTGCCTTTCTTGCCCCCTAGAGCTGGTTTATAAAAATTAAGATAACCTTTGGAAAAGATGGGAGTCAGTGACCAGGTTTATTGAAAGGAAAAGATATCATAATTATCAATAAACACTTCCTAGTCAGTAGAGGCAGATTTCAATGACAATCCCGCTACATTCCAGGAGGAGAAGGACAACGAGAGCTGTACGTGTTTTATTACGGTGATGTTAGGTGGGTCAAATGAACCCATAGTGTTAGTCACAACCACTGCCTCGTCAAAAGAGATAATATGTTTTTTGGAGACACCGTAGGTACAATGATATTTGGCTATGGGAATAGTGACAATATCCCTTAGTACTGACTCAGTTGTTTTCATTGTCTCAGTACCACAAGCAGATCTTAAGTCTGCAGGGCTACGATCGGCAGAGTCAGAGTCATAGACATCCCAAATACGAGAGGGCCCTGCATGAACTTGATCGAGGGGGCTCAAAGCTAGCCAGAGTGATCCCCTGGCTCCTGAGGATCCTGCTGAAGTCAAGCCACCAGGGGCTTTTAGTCAGTCTAACTCTTCCAAGGATGTTAAAGCATCAAAGCGATTACTGGTGGGAATCAGGAAAGCGGTTATCTGGCGGATAGAATGGCCACACAAGTAACGTTCACCCCTCTTCTCACTACGTCCAGCGATCCCTTCTATTTTATAAAAGAATCCCAAAGGGACACAATTAATGTCATTCTCCTTGATGAGACAGTTGCCCCCCACTCCAATATGTGCTGTTCCAATCTTGGAGATCTAAAACTAAGGACCACCCATGGGACTCGGCGGACCATCTTAAACTCATGAAATAGAGGTTCCCTAATACCTGTCCTAACACTCAGCAAATGTGTTGCCTTGTTTCTTAACATAGACCAGTGCTCCCGCACACCAGGGGCGAGCACTGGAACGTTTGTCAGAATAACTGTGTAAGGAGTGACTTCCGGAGGAAGGTGAAGAAGAGGCTCGGTGCTCACAGGGCTGGGAAATGGGCCGGATGGGTCTGGTGGCTACTCGGTCTCTCAACCTGCTTCATAGAGGGGAATGTGGAATTTGTGATTTGAGGCGGATTGTCAGGATGTGCAACCTGTGCAACCGGACCGAACATAGGTATGGAGCAACTTGATTTGCTAGCCGGTCCCCTGACAACTTCCACTGGCATTTCACTCAAATGAGTGGTGATCCCTCCCACTGTTGTCCCATTAGAGCTGCTAGGGGGGAGTTTAGAAATACCCGACTCTATTTTATCTAGTCTTTCTTCGATCAGGGATAAATTCTTTAATATGGGGTTAATCAGTGCCGATAATTTGAATTCAATCCTGGTGCAAAGGTCTGCCTCAGTATTCAAATGGGAGGAAACACAAGTGACCGCTGAGCAAGGCTGGCTAGTTGCAGCATTACTAGCCATCGTGGAACCAATACTAGCAGCAGACTCCCCTTTGCGTTTCCCAGATCTTAGGGGCATGTGATTGGTTTTTGGCGGTACTCGGGTTTTCCTCTTTTTGGACAATGGTTCAACAATGGTAGCATGGCTAGACTTCTGACCAATGGGGATAGCCAGGGTGGTATTAGGGGAATTTACCAAATGTCCTGTGTTGGGGGAGGAGGAGATCGTAGGACTGGTGTGGGATGGAGAGAGCGGACCACTAAGCTGGACTGAGGCTTCGATGGTGACTGGCTCACTGTGGGGGTGGATCAAAGAGAGCTGCTGGGAGCTACAGGTGCTAACGATAGGTTGCGTTCAGTGAGCTCAATTTCGTGCAATAACACTGATTCTGCCCTAATAAGGAACAAATTGAGAGTCCCCACAACCCCCGCTCCTGCTGTTGTTTTATGTTTGATCATGATGTCCATGCACCACAACTAAGCTTACCCCAGTCCCTACTCCAACCCACACAATCCAACAGTTAAAGCGACAAAGGGCTGGCCCAGCCTGGTCTCTTCCGGCCCCTGATGGGCACAGACAGGCCGGCCCTTGGTCCAGGCTTCATCCGTGTGTTTGGTGGGAGATGCTGCGCTATAAGCGTGTTGGCCACGCCTCCTCTTCTCTCGCTGCAGCTGCGGTATGGAGCGGTGCAGGTATAGCTGGTGGGTCCCTCGTCCCAGCAGGGGTTCTTTAAAGAGCAGTTGCGGCATAACAGGCGGCAAGCTGTTGTGTGGAGCGGTGCACTCTGGGGGTTGCAGTCCTCCCCTGAGTGTGCAGGTATAGCGGGAAGAAGCAGCGTAGCCCCTGGAACCCTCATCCCACGAGGGGTTCTTCAAGGATGAGGTCGGTGGCGTTTTGCAAGTGGTGGGCATGAGCAAACAGCTGAGAACTCCCCTTAGAGCTTTTTTTCTGATATGAATCCCCCACAGGGACAGGATGTAGGTAGAGAACTTGGCGACCTTTAGGGAACTTTAACTGACCTTACAGTGTGGAAGCAATGACTTATTACAGCTTCGGCCAATTTCGAAAGCTGCCTCGCGGCTCCTGCCGCATCAAACACTGGTTGCGGCTGTTTAGGGCTTCAGCCGCGCTGGTAGGGTAAATCGTTGCTCCTACCGGGCTGAAGTAGTGTCAGTGGCCTCCGCCACGCTGGAGAGATGACTCACGGCTCGCTCCACACTGAGAACATTGTTTTGCGGCTCCAGCCATGTTGGAGGGGTGAATTGAGGCTCCCGCCGCATTGAAGCAAAGATTCCCGCGCTGAGGGGGCGCTAGAGGGCGCACTAGCTGAATGGCCGCACCTTCGTGAGGCTCCAGCAGCCTGGCATGAATATCCTTCCTTGATCCTCTTTCCCCTGCGCTCACCCGCCCGAAAATCCCCACGGAGGGGCAGCTGGCACCGCTACACCCTCGGTGCAACTTTGAAGGCTCTGCCACATTTGACGCCGAAGTTATAACTGGCGGAACCCCCTGGCCGACATATGCCTGGAAGCTGCGGTGCCTGATCTCGGCTCCGAGTACTGCACAAGCCCCCCGGCTTACCTCGAGGTGGACGGGCCCACAGAGCTTGGCGGACGGTGCACCCTGTACTTGCGAAGTGACCGGCAGCGGTGTTTGGAGGCGGAAGACAGCACGGTAAGCGCTGTGTGAGGCGCGGGGGCAGAGGAGGAGCGGTGCTCCCGCCGGCTGTGCACTGCTGCGGCACCTCTGCTGCTGAAGCGGCGAAGTGTTCTGGCGCCATTTTACTTTGCCGATTTATCCCTACGGGATGCCCGTGACCTTCACCGGCTCGCACACAATCTGGCTGCGCACAGGCTAATTATCCGCTATCTGCTGTTTTCACACAGACTGGCAGCTCCTGTGGCTCTGAGCTCCTAGCTGTACCCTCGAGGAGCTTCATCCTTGGCTGACATTTCTTGCACCTTGGCATTATTTACCAGTGCCCATCCACACTGCACACCATCCTTTGGAGACCAGCCTGAAGGCGCCCCTGCTGCCTAGCCTCGCAGTTGAAGCGGAGAAGTTTCTACACTGCGCTGTGTGGCGCGAGTTCGCTACCCCTGTCCCTGACTCCTCTCCTGCTGTAGAGCGGAAAGCGCCTAGACACAGAGACATTTTATTTTACTTTGTAGACATGGGGAAGCCGGACAGCCGTCAGCCCAGGCTGCAGTTCGAACCTACATCGCAGAAGAAGTCAACGCGACACACGGGAGACGCAGCACAGCCCCGGAGCCCGGTTACGGAGGCCTCGACATCGGCCCCTCTGGCCCCAGATATAGCCACCATACTACAGGAAATGCGCCAGGGCTTTGCGACAGTAGTTGAAAAGGTGGACAGGCTCTCCTCGAGGATGGATGGGATAGTCCAAAAAATGGATATACATGAAGAGCGCATAACTGAGGTGGAGCGCCGAATCTCAGACAATGATGACACCACTGCGGCGCATGACTCCCGACTTGCCAGGATGGACAATGTGCTACGAGTGATCGCCGCCAAGAACGAGGAGTTGGAAGCTAGGAGTCGGCGGAATAACGTTCGCGTCACGGGCATTCCAGAGTCGACCAACACGGGGAAGATGGAGTTATACATAGAGAGACTACTTACGGCGGCGGTGGGGGCAGAAGCTCTTTCGAGTCAGTTATAGTGGAACGCGCACATCGCTCCCTTGGACCTCAACCCCAACCTGGAGCCCCGCCGCGTCCTATTATTGCGCGCCTGCTCAACTATCGTGATCGAGATGCGGCGCTCCGAGCAGCCCGTGCAAACCAGAACCTAACGTATGATGGTGTGCCCTTTTCTATTTACCCAGACTTTACCCATGTGGTTCAAGAGCAACGGCGAAAATTCCTTGCAGTCAAGAGGAACCTGCGGGACCTGAACATTGACTATGCCCTCTTGTACCCAGCCAAACTGCGGGTCACACATCAAGGCACGCAGCATTTCTTTCTCAACCCGCAACAGGTCGAGGACTACATTAAAACTTTGCCTAAACGACCGAGACGACCCGCAGAAGCTGAGGACTTGAATGCGTCAGGTCCTGAATAATCGACGGATGGCGTTATATTGTTCTTGTTCCCGTATCCACCTGGATCGTCCTCAATCCCCCTTTCTGCACAGGGGGTCCCATCCTTCTTTGCAGTGGCTGCAGCTGCCCCGGGGGTGCCATGGACGGGTGTTGACTTGCAGGTGGTAATGTATGCCAGGCCCCCACCCCCTTACTCCCTCTCTACTCCAGATGGAGACTCTGGGGTTGGACTTACACGGAGTGGGAGGAATGGGGGTGGTAGCACGTGCACCTCGGATGACCCCTACTGGGTGTTCCCCAATAGCAATGACTTTGACTCTTATTTGTTGGTTGTTTTCTTGCTTTGTTTTGGTGTTTGGGAGGGGGGTGGGTACGGAATGCTGGCAAGTTGGGGTGGCTTCAGTGGGTGGGGGGTGGTGGGTTGATCGCCTTGCGGTCCGAAACTGTGCTGAGCAATGGGTGACTGCCTTTGGTAGTGCTGTGAAGTGTTGCCCTTTAAAGTTCATAACAGAGAAATGTGTTTCTACTTCAGACCTGGTCCTGTTCTTCGGACTGTTGGGAGGGTGGCGGATGGGGGGGTGGGTTGGGAGTACTGTTGGGGTTCAGTTAATAGCATGTGCATTTTGTGTCTTGGAATTATTTGAAAGCCCTGGGGGGAAAGCCTTGGTTTTAGCCGGGGAATGGGGGGACGGGCTGGGTTGGGGGTGCGTGGTCTGTGACTGGACCGTTGCGCATGTGGTGTGGATGCTCCCGAGTTGGTTGGGCTCCCTGTTCCTGGTGGGGGTCACAGTGCTAGCTCGCCTAGAAGATGTCCTATTCTTTGGCGTTTACTGGGCCATCCCGCACACCTTACTCCTGCACACATTTTCACAACCTTCTCCATGGGCAATACGCACTTAAATGTGATTACTTGGAATGTGAGAGGGCTGGGGGATTTTAGAAAGAGGAGGCAGATACTCAGCTACCTCGATCGCCACAACGTTCACATCGCCTTCCTGCAAGAAACACACTTTGCGCCCCGCAAGGTGCACACTTTTGGCAGTAGATGGGCTTCGTACATGGTCTTTGCTAATTACTCCTCATATGCGCGGGGTACGGCCATCCTGGTGAAAAAACACACTCCTTTTCAGCGGGCTGGTTCCAGTGCAGACCCCCAGGGGAGATATTGCTTGCTATGGGGTAGACTGGGACATGTGGCAGTGACACTAGCGTGTTGTTATGGACCCAACGTAGACGACCCGCACTACTTCACGGCTTTGTGGGCTGCGATAGTGGAGACGGGTCCGCAACATCTCATATGGGGGGGCGATTTCAATACCACCTTGCACCCCCCCCCTGGATAGGTCACACCCTGCCCCCCACCACTACACTAACAGTAGGGACGTCCTTAAAACGACTATTGCCGGTAACAACCTTATAGATGCCTGGCGTGCATACAGCGGACCTAGGGAGGAAGGTACACATTTTACAGCGCAGGCTGCATCGTGGGCGCGGCTCGACTATTTCCTCCTGACCTCACATCTATACACCTCACTGGTTCACGCGTCACACCTCCCCAGGACATTTTCCGACCACTCCCCTGTCCTTATTACATTGTCCGGCTCTGAACTGGGGCCCCCAGTGACTGCGTGGCGTATGCAACCCTCTATGTTGCTGGACTCGGTCTTCCAGGAGGAACTCCGGGATGAATGCCTGGATTTCTTTAAATGTAATAAGGATTCTGTCCAGGATGTTGAGACGATATGGGACGCCTTTAAGGCCACCCTCCGAGGTCTCTGTATTTCGAAAGGCTCGGGAATACTTAAGAGCATACTAGATAGGTTACGCACTCTAGACTCTGACTTGCGGAGCGCGGAGAACTGCCTCAGGGTAAACCCGGACACTGCGACCCTCGCTGTCATATGAGACAAACTGTCTGAATACTCTGAGGAAGCTACTAGAGAGGTAAAGTTTAGGAACAAATACTGGGTGGCCAGGCGATATGGAGAGGGTGAGAGACCTGGGAAGGCCCTGGCGGTGACGGTCAAGTTGATGCGCTCACCGACCGTCATACTGGAACTTGAGACTGCTGAGGGGATTATACTCAGGGACACCACACAGATCCTGAACGAATTTGTGCGACACTATGGAGCAGGAGCACTATATTCCTCTAACAGAACTGTTGAACTCACGCTGGACGATTATCTGGCGGATGTGTCTTTGGGGTGGTTGAGCGATGCACAGCAAGCATTTTTAAGTGCCCCGTTTGAGTTGGATGAGGTCAGGGATGCAATCATGCATATGAAATCGGGTAAAGCCACCGGGCTCGATGGCATCCCTATTGAATTCTATAAAATATTTATTGATTTCATGGCGCCAGTACTGCGGGAGGTTTATGAAGATGCGCTGGAAGTGGGCCATCTCCCTGCATCCATGAGAATTGCTCTTATTACCTCCCTACTCAAGCCGGGTAAATCCGCTACTAGCTGTGACTCCTATAGACCTCTGTCTTTATTGAATTGTGACGTGAAAATCCTTGCCAAACTGATTGCAACGCGCATTAGCCTCCTTCTTCCTAATCTGATTCTTCCAGACCAGGCCGGGTTTGTTCCTGGCAGAGCAACATCGCACAATCTACGTACCTTTTTCTCAGTCCAAGGTTCCGTCCACGAAGACCTCCCTATGGCGGCCATTTTTTTAGACGCCACCAAGGCGTTTGACTCGCTCGAGTGGGACTATGTGTTTAAAGTTCTGGAACGAATGGGGTTCCCGCTTATCTTCATTTCCTGGATCCGATTATTGTACACTCGTCCGGTAGCCAGAGTCCTCATAAATGGGAAACTATCTCCGGAATTCCAAATCTCCAGAGGGACGAGGCAGGGATGCCCCCTGTCTCCGCTCCTATTTGCTATAGCCACTGAACCCCTGGCTGCTAAACTCCGGCAGCATCACCGGGATAGTGCATTGCGATGCTTTCAGAGACAAATACTTATCTCTATGTATGCCGATGACATCACCCTTTATGTTCGGCACCCCGGCGAAAATTTGCACTCCATCCTTAGGGAATTTATACGGTTTGGTGCCCTTTCGGGTGTCCAGATTAACTGGAATAAGTCTTGTATTTTCCCTCTTACTGCCGCGACGTGTTAGTTCCCACTTGAGTTTCCGCTTGCCTGGTGTGAAGGAGATTTTAAATATTTGGGTATACATGTAGAGAAAAGCAGAGAAGAGCTGATGCGTGCTAATTATGGCACTGTGATGAATAAGATAAGTGACAATGTTTCCAGGTGGATCACGCTCCCCCTCTCCATGGCCGGGCGGGCCTCACTGGTAAAAATGGTTATCCTCCCTCAACTTTTGTACCTTTTTTTGAACATTCCTTTCCATCCCGGACCCTATTTCTTTAAGCTGCTACGCTCGGAATTACTCCGGCTGGTGTGGGGCGGAAAAACGCCCCGGCTCAAATGGGAGATCCTGGTTAGGCCGTTCTCACAGGGAGGCTTCGGTATACCGGATTTTGACTCTATTACCGTGCGGCTCAGGCCCACTATGCTTACTTCTGGGTGCACCAGCAGAGGTATATGCCTCAACTGGCAGCCGAACACTGGTTGGCCCACCCTACCCCCATTGAGGGCGCATTCTACTCCCAGATTGAGGGCAGAGACAAGACTCCTGACACGGTGTCTAGCACTGTGACGGCGTGGAATTCCATTACCCTGAAGATGGACTTACACTTCTTATACGCCCCACTAATGCCACTGACCTACCACCCGCAACTCCCGCTCCTACAAGAGGCTGGCTTCCAAAAATTGTTGAAGAAGATTCATGTCACTACATGGGGGGACCTGTATTGTAATGGCACCTTTCGTACCAAGGATCAGTTATATGAGAGCATCCAACCAACACCTCTAGACCTGTTCTACTATATTCGGCTTAGGCACGGGCTGCAGGCCATCACACCAGACTTCCCCTGCGAGCCCCCAGTGCTTCTTCCACTACAGAATCTGTTACTTAACGACAATCCCAGCAAGCTAGTCTCCACACTCTATAAATCTGTTTGGGCGAATATGAGTTATACTGCATTGCCCGCTAGACACAAGTGGGAACAAGATCTAGCCTTAACCCTTACAGATGAACAATGGGAGTTCTGCCTGCAACAGACCGAGCATATTTCCTCCAACAGCCGTTATAGGATAATTCATTATAAATTCCTACACAGACTATACCACACTCCAGTGCGCCTACACAGGTTTCAGCTGAGACCAACAGATGCGTGCGACAGATGTGGGGCTCCTGGGGCTGACTTCCTTCATCTTGCATGGGGATGTGCTGAGGTGGGCCGCTACTGGTCCCAGGTGTTTCATGCATTGTCCAAGATGTTACACACGACGGTGGACCCGTCCCCATTGGTAGCTCTGCTGGGGTATGTTGCACCTCTCCAGGCGGCGCACCGCAAGTATGTGGCACTGGCCATGCTTTTGGCTAAACGCAGGGTGGCCTGTAGGTGGGGGAGGGGAAGGGCGCCCAAGTTTAAGGATTGGATGAGTGATATGGTATATTGCCAGGAACAACTGCATACTTATTCCGAGCTGCTGCCGCCTAGTTCTAGGCCTACTGACATTTGGGCCCCATTGCAATGTTATTTGATAACTGACCCACTGGAGGATGAGGGAACCTGAGATTGGGAAGGTAGAACGATGTTGAATTGCTTGCTGACCAGACCTGAGGGCCCTGGTCTAACCTGCTGAGTTCTGGTATGATGTATTCGCTGCCCCCCCCCTTGTTCTTTCCCCCCCACTTTCCCAGTTCTGTAACATCTGTGGATTGCTCATACACCCTTGTCAAAGCAGGGGGGCTCCCCGGCCTCATGACTTCTGTAATGTGAACGCCGATACTAGGTTGTTGGACTCATGGCTCTGTTGCTTGCGCCTCTCCCCCCCCCCTTTTTTTTTCCTGGGCTCACCTAGACACTGCACATGCTCATGTTGACAAACAGTTTAACAAACACAAAAAACTTGAAAAATGCAAGACTCATTACTTCAGCTATGTGGATACTGCATTTGTCGCTTGGATTTTATTGGTGGCGCGATTGTATTCGCACTACTACACCTTCGTTGTTTCTTGTACTATTAATTTGCACTGATAGCGGCCGGCCTCCGGGTTGTTGGCGAGACGCTGTGTAATCCTGACAATGCTCAATAAATGTTTTGCACCAAAAAAAAAAAAGATTCCCGCGCTGGGGCAGCAATTGCGGCTTCAGCCGCGTTAGAGGGATGACTCGCAACTCCTGCAGTGCCTGCAGCTTCAGCCGAAGGGAGGCCCAGCAGCACCTGCTGTGCCGAAAGTAGTAATTACGCCTCGACTGCGCCGATGAAATAACTCCTCAAGGGACCGCCAGGCACAGAAAAGAGAGAACTCGGCTCTCTGGTGACAGGGCTCCTGACCCCCGCCGCCTGCGCCAGAACACACTGACGGGCTTCGGTATCGAGGTAAGATGAGGTCCTCTCTCCTCTGCGTCTTTTGTCTCCTCGGCGTCTTTTCCATCTTATCATTAAGTGTGAGGCCCAAGTAATCAAAGATGGACACCCTGCCTTCCATTTAAGGGGGTGGGCAATTGACAGTATTAGCATGGAAGACCATGTATTCTGTTTTTTGGAGGTTTATCTCCAAGTTCTTCTTCCTGCAAAATTAACAGAATTCCTCCAATACCCGCTGCATGCCCATGGGAGATTTGGACAGTAGAAGCGTATTGTCTGCAAACACTAAAGCTGGTATTTAGCAGTTTGCTAACCTCGGTGAATCTATGTCTTTTACTACCAGTAGAGTTTCAATTAAACCATTTAAAAAGAGGGAGAACAGAGTCTGGGCTAAAACACATCCCTGTCTCACCCCTTTCTCTACAGGGAAGGGAGCTGTCAATTCCCCTTTTTTTAACGTATCTTATTCTCGCATACGTATCCTGATGCAAACGCTTCAGCTGGTGGCATAGGTAGGCTGGTACTCCCATATCACGAAGTAAGTCCCATAGCTGATCACGCTGCACCATGTCGGATGCGGATTTGAGATCCACGAAGGTTAGGTAAAGACTACCACCCTCCAAGATTACGGTTTTCCAATGGATCAATTGCAATATGAATATCTGGTCAATAGCTCACGTTTTAGTCCTAAAGCCAGCTTGTAAGGGTATTAATACATTGTTTTCTTCCATCCATGATTGCAATCGACCAAGGAGAACACGGGCAAATATCTTTTGTGTGACGTCTATGAGAGTTATTGGACGGTAGTTTGCCGGATTGAGCCGGGTTCCTTTTTTATAAATGGGAATGATTTCTTCCCCTGCCCAGGTCAGAGGCAGCACCATGCCTTGTAGGATAGCGTTAAATAATGTCCATAGGTAGGATCTCCACACAAATTACCCAGTGCCACAGTGACCTCTTCCAATGTGCAAGGGGGCACTAATATTTAGGGAGGTTTTATCTACTACTACTTCCCTGGCAACTACAGCTCCATCTAAAGCCCTTGAGTATAACATTTTAAAATGAGATCTCCAAACTTCTTCCCCCAAGTTTGGTTCAATTGCTGATTTGCCTTCGGATTCCCAGTTTTAACTAGGTTCCAGAAGCCTCTCATATCTCGGTTGTCTAATGCTTTTTTAATTGCTTCCCATTTGTCTATCTCCCAGGTTGTTTTTGCTTCCACCAGGGTTTTTTTATATTGTGCCCTGGTTCCTTTAATACGTAGATTGTCGTTCTCTTTAATCCCCATTAATAGAGCATGTGCTTTTCTACACATTTTGTTATACCAGGGATGTTTGGGTTTAGGATCAGGGCTAGTATTGTCGCTATTGTAAAAAAACTCTGCCAATTTTAAAAACATATACTAGTGGTTCTTTCCTAGTAACAACAAGGATACAGAAACATTACTGTTTTCAAACAGTCGGAATGCAGTTTCTAAAAAAGGAATAATTTGTTTATACAAAGTGGCCACTTTTTCCGTCGACTGTGCAAATGTTCCCCAACGTACTCTTCTACCTCCTTCAATTGCAACAAAATTTGGAACAGGTTGTGTGGGTGTACTCTGATGATCCTTCTGCAAAGGGAGAGCTATTTGTAACACCAATAGATTATGGTAACTTTCGTGTTGGGGTTTAATCAAGAAATGTTTAGTTTTGTGCCATAGTTCAACTTCTACCAAAATATAATCAATTATAGATGCCTATCCCAACTTATTAAAGGTAAAGTTACCTGGGCTGTCAGAGGGGAATCGACCATTACATGCCCTTAGTGAGTGGGTAAATGTAACTGAGTTCATCTGCAGAACTAAAGGGGTCCAACCCCTGATTGGGTGATTGTTACATTCAGGGATTGATCAAGCCGAATCTTCCTCACTTGTAATGGTATTGGTAATACAATTTAAGGGCTCAAAATGACAATTAAAGTCCCCACCAATAATTACATGGGTAAACTCTGATAGAGTGTAGAGAAAGGTTGCAAGACAATCTAAGGTCTGTGAGGTTTGCCCTTGCCTCACTGGACGAGAATAGATGTTGATAATAGCAATCTTCATGGTGTTATAAAAAGAGAGAAGGATGCACAAAATATCAGGGGAAAGGGTGTCTATCATTTTAATATTGCATCCCAGATGTGTGCCGACCCAGGTGCATAGGCCCCCTGATGGTCTCCCCCTGGCCCCCTTTGCGGCTGGAATACAAAAAGTAACATATCCCACTCTAAGTAGGTCTGACCTTGACCATGTTTCCTGGAAGAGGCATAGCTCATGATTGTCTATATAGTCTTCCCAATCTGGAAGGTCCATTTTTGAGCTAAGACCTGCTATATTTCAGGAAAGAATCTTAATGTTCTGTTTTTCGTCTAGGATGGCAATGTGCGTGAGTGTGCAGGGAACGCCTATCCTATTGTATTGCTTGGTACATGGTCTTGGCTTGGTCAGGAGTCCCTGCCTCAATCTGTGGGTTGCAGTCAGGATCCCGAAGCGTCTTTGAAGAAGCACTGGGAGTACTAAGTGCTGTAGTGGCCTCGTAGGTTCTCTCAGGGGGTTGGTCACCATTCTCGGGTCTTCCACAATTTTGGGGCTCAACTGGCTGTATGTTAATGTCGGTCAAACTTTTACAGGTAGGATTTAGTCAATCAACCAAATCCAGGGGACTAAATCTATTGCTCATGGGGATGTTAAATGCCATGGTGGTTTCGCATCTCCGGCCCATATTTAACATGCTACCACTCTGGGCTCTCAATTACCACTTTTTGTACACAGTTCCCACTCTGTCTAACAGGGTACTAGGGGGATAGAAATAACCCAAGGGCAGTGTCTGAATGCCCCCTGACTTCATAGAGTATCCCTATTCAAGAATATATTGAACCATCCTACTATCTCTGAAATGAACCAGAACACAGTCCCCCGTAATTTCCATACGCCTCTGCCCCAGCCAGCTAACCATGCATGTAAATAGAATTTTGCTTTGTGCTAAGTGAGGAAGTGGTCTGTATTTATTTAACCAAAAAGTGATTTTGTTTTTCAGTTCAAGGTATGACTCCCCTCGGCCTATTTCCAACTCCGGTACTCCAGCTAGTATAACAACATAGGGGGTGGAGGCTGGAGGCAGATCTATACAGGGAAGTGTAGAGTTTATTATTCCCTTGGTTTGGGATGAGGTGTGTTCCTGGTGTCCGCAGCGCAAGATCTTTGTGCCTGTTTTTTTGTTAGCGGAACTGAGGTAGTTGCTATAGACCTAGAATCAGGAGCGTTATCAGGACAATGGGGAGGCCTGTGTTGGAGAGTGCCTGGGGCCTGATTTTGTGGAGCTGGAGATTTGGTCCCAGTAAGCACATTCATTTGCAAAATTAGTTTATGCCCTTCAAGGGGGGTGGTGGTATACAGACAGGTGGAGTTACCTGGTTTCGTTGGGGGGTCATTTCCAAATTTGGGGATTTAATAAATTCGATTGTATTCAAGATGGCATCAACTTTACTCCCCCATGAGTCCATCAGTGTAGTTAGGTTATCAATACGTCTCATTGCAACTTCGAGTTCGGATTTTATAAACTGTTTGAAATATGCTTTAAGCTCCGTTTCCAGATGAGATACCCATGCTGGGGGCTCCGAAGTTTTGTAGCTACTCTCGTCAGCAACATATCTCCCTGGTGGTTGATTTTATGCCATCCCTGGAGTATGTTTCGCATGCTTTCCTTCTTTATGATCATTTTGCTTACGAGGTCTTCCTTTCTTTTTTGCCCCCCCCACTCGTGCCGGTCTTGATAGTATTTTCCGAAGCTATGATTTCTTGGGCATACAGCAGTTCTAAAATAGCGGGAACGGTTTATGTTTGGGGTGAATAAAGTAGCTCTGACTCCATAGTTGGTGAGATGCTTGGGATCATCGGTGTTAGGGAGAGGCGTCTCTCAGTGCGTTCTATTTAGCTGGAGACAGCTCCTATGGCCTGCTGCAGCATTTCATCAATAGCATTCGGTTGGGCAATGGGGGTTAGCATGGGAACTTTCTGCTTGGTGGTTGGCCTTGTGAGCGGAGGAGAACGTTTTCCCATGGTTATTTACTATCTAGGCCTCCCCAACCCGCAACAATTTTTAATGTTATTAGTCAGTAGGTTAGGGGAAGCACTATCCCACTGGACTCCAGAGGTTTTAATATCTACAAATTTTTTCTGTGCGACCCCCAAATGCTGTCCCCAAATCAAATCGCTCTTATGGGAGCCAGTAAACCAACATTAGGGCTAACAGGGAACAGACCTAAAGGGGGTGGCCCAGCCCAGCCTCGACCAGTCTCGGACGGGCTCAGATGGGCCTGCCCTTGGCCCGGGCTTCGCCGGGGCGCGATCAGCATGCGTCTAACTACAAATATTTTTTTAGTTTACTTGAGTATTAATTCTAAAATTATTATTTTTATGTATAACTATTTTAAATTTCATTATACATTTACAATTTTTTTAATGTAAGTAATATTTTTTTTTAATTCACTTAAAAAGCAATTTTAAATTATTTTATCTTGAACAAAAAATTCAATATTATTTCATTTTTAATATAATGTAATTGATTATAATTAATTTGATGTAATAATTCAAATAAATAAAATTATTTTTTATAATTTCAATATTTTTCAAAATGTATTATAAATAATTAAATAATTCTCGTTATTTAAAAATAAATATTAAATTTAAATTCAGAGATATTACAAGAAAAATGTAAATAAATATTAATGCTTGAGTATTTATTACATTTTATGTAATATTACTTAATAATAAAACAATTTTTTACTTGAGTAATATTACATAAATATGATTTTTAATTATTTCTATTAATAATTTCATTATTGATTATTCAAACATATCTGTAAGTAAAAAGGAAATTCTTTGAAAAATAAAACAAAAATGAATTGAAATATCAATTAATATATACATATTAATATTACAATATAACATATTATATATAAAATTAAAAATAATATAAAAATATAAAAAAAATAATACTTACGTTGTAATAACATGCGTTGTAATAGCCTCTGCTTTGTAATAGCATGCGCTGTAATAGCATGCGTTGTAAAGGCACCTGCGTTGTAAAGGATTTGTTGTAAAGGTACTGCATTGTAATAGTTGCGTTGTAAAGGATGTTCCCTGTGCCGGCAGACCAGCTTCTCCCAGACCCTCTTCTTGACTTGGGTGCTGATGAAAGAAATTAAGAAGATAAAAAAATAGATTAGTGATTCAGTTATTAATCACCATACATGTTTTATGAAAAGCAAACACAGTCACATACTTCTCTAAAACAGATCACCTATAGTACTACTAGTTTCGACTCAAGTCTATTGACTGTTGTGAATTGCCCATCATTCTCTATCCCAAATTTCTTTAATAAAAACTACATTTGGAAGTAATGCATTGCAGTGAATGATGTATGATTCAATTCCTATTTCTCAAAACCCTTGATGGACCAACTCAGTCTCCCTTTTTGCAATGCATAGATGCATACTACACATTGCTGTGAAATAATTGGAACTGTACGAGCTACATAAACTAAGTCACAGAGAGAATGTGGTACTTACTATAGTGACAGGAGAACTGTCTGCAATAGCTTCTTAATTAACCAGCCAAAGCGAGCCCCAATGAAGAGTTCGATTAGGTGGTAATGAGCACCTGCCTAGCAGAAACTAGAAACTGGATCACACAACAATATACCAGCGTAAACTAAAAGTAACTTATCTCTGAGTGTGAACACTATGCTATTCAAAAAAAAATGTTTGCATTGTAGAACTTAAACACAACTACTAATTAATATACTCACTGAGCCCCGGTATCTTGACACCTAGCAGGTAGAACAGTTCCTGTTGGTGGTCCAAATTGTTTTCCCAGCAATGCGTCAGCTGCTGGTCAGTGCACCAAACCTGGCTGGTGCGCCACACGCACTAGCTCACCATCCCCCAGTGCTGTTGATGCTGCCGCAGGGGGTATCCGCTACCTGGTCTGTCACCTGCTCTCAGCAATAGAGCGGAGGTTATGCTGCACAAAAGAAAGTAGTGCTCCCCCCTTCTCTTCTCCAAAGATCACCACAGGGCTGCGCATATGGAAGGCGGCGCTGCCCACAAAGAAGTCCTCCCTCTGTCATGGTGGTGGATGGGATAGAAAAAAAAGAAAAGGAAGGGAAAGTAAATAAGAATGAAATAAGGAGGTAGGGGGAAATAAGTCAAAAAGTCACAAAAATCACAAAAACATTTTCCCCAAAACGTAGGATATACAAAAACAACCACACAAACTATTGTAAAAAAATTAAAATATGGGGTAGATAAGTAAAAAAGGAGGAGGATCAGAGAGATTAAAGGGAGATAAGATTTAGGCCCAGCTCCATATCAGGGATGCAGAAAAATAAGATGGCTGCTCCCATGAGGACTGCTTGGTGCCGTTCGTGCGCGATTTAGAATGTGAGAACACACTTGAGAACTGCATAATGCCATTCACACGTGATTTGGAGCTTTAGGACGCACTCTGCATTCCCAAAGCAACACAGATGGGTGAGGTAGCAAACTCCGCTCACAAGCGGAACTCTTCGTAGCTTGGCAGAGTTTTTTTCGACTCTGGGGAATTCTGCATAGCAGAACTCCGCGTACCCCACCCACCCCTACTATAAAACACCTTCTTTACTGTACCTCTGACTCTCGATAATTCTTTAGGTAATACATACCATTTCCTCTTTTCTGCCATTTCCCAATCAATGTATGTATTGCATAGTACCATCTATATTGCGATTACTATTTTAATGTGAGGTACTGATGAGCTTGCCTACATGGGTAGCAGCATGCTACACCGTGGAGGGTGTATGGTTGGAAGTGTGTTATTTCTGTTTTATCCTTCCTAGGAAATGTTTCCATGTCAAGCATGACAATCGAGGTATGGGTATTCTGTTGCGAAAAGCTATGGTTAGCAGTTTGTTGGAAGAAAAAGTATTAGGGGTCTGTTAGGATGACGGGCGGACTTTGTCCGCCCGTCATCCTAGCGGGGAATGGAACTGCCCGCCATAAGTGCGGGGGTCCCGTGGGGGGTATTAGGATGTGCCCGTCACAGTGGCGGGCACATCCTGCATTTTAGCATTGTGGCAGGCGGTGCTCTCAGCACCGCCCGCCACAATGCTAAAAATGCATTACAGCATTTAGAGTAAACTAAAAAAAATATTTGTAGTTATATTATATTAATTAAAAAAAAAAAAAAGTATTAATACTCTTTTAAAATATTACCTGTAATATCTATGTTATTATATTTATTAAATATTTTTTTAAATATGAGAAGTATCAAAATTAATTTAAATACATTTAGAATATTAGAAAAATAAGATTTAAAAAAAATAATTAATGAATTAATACTAATTCGTTGTAGAATAATAGTGAAATACATTTTTTTATATGTAATTGAATTATTAGTTGTAGTTATTTTATATTTGTAGTTGTATATTAATTTAACTTAAATGTAAAAAACATCATATATTAATACTCAAGTATTAATAATCAAGAATAATATTTATTTTATTATATATGTCTAATTTAAATGTTATTATTAATTGTATTGATATTTTAGTAAATATTAAAAAATATGTTTTAAATACAAAAAATTTAAGTAAACAAAAAATATATTTAAAAAAAAATTAAGTTAAAAATATGTAAAGTATTTTTTACCCCAACACTATCCAATGCTTACCCTACTGCAACACCTCCCTGGAGTTAGAATAGTAATTTTTACCCCTACACTATCCAACACTAACCCTACTGCTATACCTCCCTGGAGTTAGAATAGTAAGTTTTACCCCTACACTATCCAACACTTACTCTACTGCTACACCTTCCTGGAGTTAGAATAGACATTTTTACCCCTACACTATCCAACACTTACCCTACTGCTACACCTTCCTGGATTTAGAATAGTAATTTGTACCCCTACACTATCCAACACTTACCCAAGTCAAGTCAAAAGATTTTATTTTGTTACGGTACTCTTTTGAGGACCACAAATTTGATAAAAAAATATACATTTAGTTTTCCATACAGATTAATACATTTTAATGAAATTTTCAAAAACTGAAAAATTCTGTAGCAAACAAATTCGTTAGGTGGGTTTTTACATAATGATAAAAAATCTTTTGCATTCACAATCCTACAGGACCGGTAGATGGGCTCGAGACATGTTAACCTTGCATTTACAACTTTGTTGTTTGGACATATAAAAAGAAGGTGTTCCAGATTCTGTTTGCCCCCCTGACAAAGGGTACATAGCGAATAACTATCTGATCTCCAGGAAGAACTAAAGGTTAATACAGGAAGTATACCCAAACGCAACATCATGATTGCTCGCCTTGCGCCGTGTGTAAGAGTATATTCTAAATACGGCTGTTTTTGCTTATATTCCTGGGAGTCTGCATAGGTCTTATACACAGATAATTTATTACAATGTAAGTGGTCAAGCTCGTAACTTAATTTGGGGGTGAAGTTTTTTAGGAAAAGTTTGAGTTGTGCAGGTGACCATGTTGACAAAATTTCTAACTGACTTTTGCAAGCTGAAAAGCCTCTCTCATATTTTTGGAAAAGATAAGATGGGTGGAATCTTTATTGAATGTCTCGATTTTTAACAGACTTCGTAAAGTGCCTTCCTTTGAATGGAGTAGGTTGTAAGCCCACCTGATGATACTTGCTACAGCTGTGGCATATGCGCTCGTGATAGTACATTCCAGTCTCAACGCCAGTCTCAACGCCTGTACTGGTGTAGATGTAGAAACTTTCAATAATTTTTTTAATATTTTGCCTTCGTTTAAGTCCATATAGGTCCATATAGGTCCATTGTTTTAAAGGGATATATTCCGAGGCATATGACAGAACCTGTGGAATCTTGGCTCTGTAAACTTGTATTAATGCAGAAAAATGCCTATTTACAGTGGCCGTGTATAGGCGTGACAGGGCCCCAGCATGTAAGTCACCTTTCCTTTTTAGATGATTGATTTGTTTAGTGTTACTCATGTTATATGAAAAAATTCTGCCAAGATAAGTATATTCCTTTACCTGCTCTAGTTTCTCTCCGCCCAGCTTCCATTGGTACCTCACACTTTTTTTCTTTTTCGAGAATGCAACCACTTTAGTTTTGTTTATATTCGGGATTAGAACATTTTTCCTAGAATAGTGGTATAAAATATCTAAAAGACTTTGAAGTCCAAAAGGAGTTAGGTCAAACATGACTATATCGTCCGCATACAGCAGGGAATGAATGCACTGAGTGGCGATCTTCGGAGGTGTGCATACCCCTTGTTGTAATTGGGATGGTAAGTCACTTAAATACAGAGAAAATAAGATTGGAGCCAAGAGACACCCTTGTTTTAAGCCGTTAGATGTCCGTATTATCTTCGACAAACCCTTGTCTCTCCCCATTTGAACACAGCATCAGGTGTTAGTATGTAGATTCACTATTAGTTGTAGTAGTGGTTCCGGGATACCCATCCTTCTTAGTTTTGTCCACAGGGTCGGTCTATCCACTCGGTCAAAGGCCGTGGAGTAGTCGATGAACGCTGCGTATATGGATTGTGATTTCCCTGTTACATATTTATCCAGGATTGTCTGAAAGATTGCTACATTGTCTGTGACTGAATGGTTCGGTCGGAATCCAGCCTGAAACATAGGAATTAGACCCAACGTAAATGCCCAAGATTTCAACCTGTCCAGAATTTCTGCTGCAAAAATCTTCCCGGCAGCGTCCATGAGAGCTATTTGTCTGTAGTTTCCTGGTATGTTTCTTTTTCCTTTTTTATAAATCGGGATTATTATGCTTCCCTTCCAGGAGTTTGGTATGTTGCCGGAGTCAAATATATAATTGAATAGTGGCGAAAGCAACAAGCCCCACTCTTTATGGTCGGCTTGGTAGACCTTAATAGGAATCTGATCAGGGCCGGATGCACCCGTGCTTCTTGCCTTTCTAATATTCATGGCGATAGACACTGCCGAAGTCTTGTTAATTTTAGTATCATTGGTTTCCATAACTCGTTCATCAGCCTCTCTTACCTTAGTGTTCTGATTAAGTTTGTATAACTCGCTGAGGTAGATGTCCCAATCTTCCTCTGAAACGGGAGTTGCTTCCAACTTTTTTTTGGTTCCAGTCATTTTCGCAATCAAGGACCAATATTTGCGCTGGTTATATTGCTTGACTGCAAGTTGGATATCGATCCAGTTAGAGTCCTGCTTCAGTTTTTTCTGTTTAGTTTTTTCTCGTCGTATTTGGTTCTTTAATCTGTTAATTTCCGTTTTATTTACTGACGAGAAACTCAGATACTGGGCTCGAATCAACCTATTAAGTTTTTTTACGATTGGTTGATTCCAGTTTTTATTCTTATTGATGCATTTACTTTTTATTGATCTGTCATGTTGTAACTTACTTTGTAAAGCGTGCTTGAGCTTGTAAATTATAAGTTCAAAGTTCATTATAGGATCCTCTGAATATATGGTAGTCAACAAGTGAGTTTGAGAGATTAGAATTTTCAAATAGTCCAAATTTTCTGTGCCCCAATAAATACGGCGCCTCATTGTATTTACTTCCATTTTAGGGTTATGGAATATTGGCTGGTTCTGAAAAGAAGACTGTGCTGTCCAGAGAGTTGTTAGATAGAAAAGTGCATGATCACTTTCCTCGTTAAATTTGATCGAGAGTTGAGTGATTTGTTCTTTTTCTTCGATCCCACATATCAAATAATCAAGAATAGAGGGAGATCCATTTCCCTGCCTCGTATATGATGCCGGTTTGTCTCCATTGGTATTACCATTTAGTATTGTCCCATTTATACTAGGAAGAAGTGATAGTAATGAGCGTCCTCTTTTATCTGATTTAACTCCTTTTGGTAGTTGTGGGAGTGATGTTTCCAGAGATTCCTCTTTAAATAGTAGAGCCCATTTCTTAATTTCGCTGATTGAAATTTTGGCATTTAAATCACCCATTATAATATATGGAATATAAAGTCGATCATCAAGGATGTGAGTAATGATCTCCATTAAGTGGTCAAACAACAAGTCGTTTTTATTACTGGGGGGAGCATAGATGTTGAAGAGTAGTATTTTTTCATGAGTAGGTGATGTTTGAGTTTTGAATGACACCTTCATACATTGCAGGTTATCTGTGTTTGTATCAATTATTTCTTGTGACCAAGAATATTCTTCTTTCAATAAGATTGCCAAACCTCCCTTAGCATGTCCCCTTTTAGATTTTTTTGCCGGAATTTCGTACACATAGTATCCTTTTTGTGTAAAGGGAGCAATTGACCATGTTTCCTGGAGAGCAATAATATCTGGGAGATCTTTAGTTGCATTTTTCATTTTTATGGCAGTTTTCCCAGCCAGATTCCAAGTCAATAGCGTCAAACCTTTGCTAAACCTGGTGTTGTTGAGGTTTATCCATTTTTTTGCTGTTTAGAGTCTCTGATAGCCATGCCCAAGATGTTATAGAATTCTCTGTATTACTTAATCCTGCATCCCGAGACCATACTGACCTTTCACCATGCGTTACTTGTATTTTTAGTGTGTCTTTTCTCATAGTATTTGATACAGATTCTCCCCATTTTGAACTGAAATTATCATTTCTTCTATGAAATTGTCCAAGTGAACCATTATTTTGTATATTGGTTTTGAGTTCTGATACTGAAATTACATCGTAGCCATTCTTGTGTAGAATTTCCTTCTCTCTAATTATTATTCCAGGAAGAACTGGGGAAAAAAATGATACCTGTACTAATTTATCATTTTCTTTTTTTGGAAAGAGTACTAGGTCAATTTCTTTACTTGTAAGAGAGTTCAAGGATGGTATTTCTTGTAAGAGATTAATTATTCTACCACGGTTGAACGGCATCTTATCTGTGGGAAAGAGTTCTTCAATTATTATGTGTTTTGATGGAATTCCTTTCCACTGTTGAAATTTCTTATCTTGTAGTTCATTTGTATCCATGGACTTTCGCCCTATTGTTCTGTTTTCTATGACTGGACAGTATTCTTCTGCTTTTGGGTTCAAGGGTTTCGCCAGCGGTGTTTTTTGAATTGCTGGAGAAGTCACGGAGTTTAAGGAAGTAGATTTCTGAAATTTAAGTTTGTTCCCTTTTTTCTTCTGGATTCTTCTCAAAGGCTTTCTTCTCTTTTTCTTCCCCCTTGCTTTTTCCCGGTCATTATTATTTTCGGTCCTTTCTGTCTCTTCTGTCTGACTTGGTTCCTGTTCGGCAATAACTCCTGATGACTCTACTTTATAATCCCGAGCTATCGGATCTGGATTGATGTTGATTAATTTATTAGAAAAAATGGGATAGTGCTTCATATTGTTTTCGGTGGTATTTTCCGGTTCTTCTCTGAACAGTTTCTTGAGTGAATAAGTGATTGGAGATTTTTTCTTATTTCTTAATTCCTTAGTTTTAGTCTCAATTATTACCACGTCAGTCGTTTGTGAACTTGCATCTTGTTGTTTTGGAGCCCTTAATCCATTTTGTTGGCAATCTTCGGGTTGAGACATTTTGACTGTTTCATGTTTTTTTGGTGTAACTTTAGTTAGGTCTTTTTTCTTTTTTTCTTCCACCAGGAATTTAAGTATTCCTATTTGCACATCAAGAGTATCGTCGGAGTTAGCTAGGATTTGACCAAGGTGGGTAAGTACTGATTCCAGAATTTCCTGCAAGGAAAAAAGTGCTTTTGACAAGGGAGAAACAGTGTTTGCGGAAGTTAGATTTGTAAAATAGGGGTCTGTGAGGTTAGCGTGATTAGAATAGAGGTTAGTTAGGTGATTTTTCTGGAGAACTGGTTAATCGCTGTTTTTGACTTAACAGAATTTCTGATTTTTCTTGTTCTGTCTTCATGGCGTTGCTTACAGACACCTCCATACATAATTCGCTGTCCCGATGTTTTATAGGTGTTATAGATTTTATTTGAGACGTATCTAGGATCGATTTTTGACGCTCTTCAGAAAAGGAAATCTTTGCCGAATTGCTCTCTATAATTGTTGATCCTTGTTTATGAAAGCTCTGTTCGGAGGAAAGTAACAATTCATGTTCAACCTTACTTATTGAAAGATCTAATTTATTTTTTCTTCTGGTGTGTCAAGGGATGAATATTTTTTCGTAGAAAGGGTAGAAAAATATTTGTTTATAGCTGGAGTACATGATAATTGTCCAGGTTTCATCGATTTGTCTGTGGATTTTCTGACGGCTGCTTCGGTACCCATGCGCCTCATATAGATTGTTCGTGAACGTAGTTTTTTTAATGCCCTCATGTAGGGGCCAGAGGTCAACTGTTGATTTTAGTAGTTACTGCTGGATTTATAGTAATTTAATGAATTTGTTTCAGTATCTAATGTAAGAGGTGTTTAGTATGGTTTGAGTTTTTCTCAGGTGAGATATCAGAATATGGCTAGGTGGGTTCCTCAGCTTAAATCAACTCCTAAGGTAAACATGTATTGGTGTTCAGACTCACCAAGAAAGTGTTACATCGGATTCCTTTTTTTTCGTGTATTTCAGTACTCTTAGACTAGATGAAAATGGGGTGGCCCGTCCCGTCCTCGGCCGTCCCCGGACGGCCACAGACGGCCCGCCCTTTGCCCGGGCTTGGCTCCGCGCTTGGTACCGCGCGCGTCCTGCGTCGCGGTGGACTAGGTGTGATTTTTATACGTATCGCCGGTGGGCGTGTCCGTGGGCGTGTCGCCTGGGGAAAGAGGAACCAGCGGAACCAAGCAGGGGTTGCTGGTCCTCGCAGTCCCCCGGGCTGGAAGTGTTGTTCTGCCCAAGCCTCGACCCTTTGGACTCAAGCTGGGAGCGTGGACAGAGCGTGCGGACTGCAGCTCTCGCTCACACCAGCGAGTCCTCGGGGAGGCGGCACCACGGAACGCTGAAAGTTTGGTCGTTTGCACAAGGCTGGTAGCGTTGAAGGCAAGCAGCAGTGGGTGATTTTCTCGCACAGTAGAGCCAAGGATAAACAAGTCCTGGTGAGTGGCGCCCGCGGAGCGGGTGTCACAAAATTTAAATGCCTGAATCGCCGGTGGGCGTGTCCGTGGGCGTGTCGCCTGGGGGAAGAGGAACCAGCGGAACCAAGCAGGGGTTGCTGGTCCTCGCAGTCCTCCGGGCTGGAAGTGTTGTTGTGCCCAAGCCTCGACCCTTTGGACTCAAGCTGGGAGCATGGACAGAGCGTGCGGACTGCAGCTCTCGCTCACACCAGCGAGTCCTCGGGGAGGCGGCACCACGGAACGCTGAAAGTTTGGTCGTTTGCACAAGGCTGGTAGCGTTGAAGGCAAGCAGCAGTGGGTGATTTTCTCGCACAGTAGAGCCAAGGATAAACAAGTCCTGGTGAGTGGCGCCCGCGGAGCGGGTGTCACGAAATTTAAATGCCTGAATCGCCGGTGGGCGTGTCCGTGGGCGTGTCGCCTGGGGGAAGAGGAACCAGCGGAACCAAGCAGGGGTTGCTGGTCCTCGCAGTCCCCCGGGCTGGAAGTGTTGTTCTGCCCAAGCCTCGACCCTTTGGACTCAAGCTGGGAGCGTGGACAGAGCATGCGGACTGCAGCTCTCGCTCACACCAGCGAGTCCTCGGGAAGGCGGCACCACGGAACGCTGAAAGTTTGGTCGTTTGCACAAGGCTGGTAGCGTTGAAGGCAAGCAGCAGTGGGTGATTTTCTCGCACAGTAGAGCCAAGGATAAACAAGTCCTGGTGAGTGGCGCCTGTGAAGCGGGTGGCACGAAATTTAAATGCCTGAATCGCCGGTGGGCGTGTCCGTGGGCGTGTCGCCTGGGGGAAGAGGAACCAGCGGAACCAAGCAGGGGTTGCTGGTCCTCGCAGTCCCCCGGGCTGGAAGTGTTGTTCTGCCCAAGCCTCGACCCTTTGGACTCAAGCTGGGAGCGTGGACAGAGCGTGCGGACTGCAGCTCTCGCTCACACCAGCGAGTCCTCGGGGAGGCGGCACCACGGAACGCTGAAAGTTTGGTCGCTTGCACAAGGCTGGTAGCGTTGAAGGCAAGCAGCAGTGGGTGATTTTCTCGCACAGTAGAGCCAAGGATAAACAAGTCCTGGTGAGTGCTACACTTCCCTGGATTTAAAATAGTAATGTATACCCCTACACTATCCAACACTTTCCCTACTGCAACACCTCCCTGGAGTAAGAATAATAATTTTAAACCTGAACACTATCCAAACTTACCCTACTGCTACACACTTCTGGATTTAGAATAGTTTTTTTCCCTACACTATCCAATACATACCCTACTGCTGCACCTTGCTGGAGTTAGAATAGTAATTTTTACCCCTACACTATCCAACACTTACCCTACTGCTACACCTCCCTGGAGTTACAATAGTAATTTTAACTCCTTCACTATCCAACACTTATCCTACTGCAACACCTCCCTGAAGTTATTATAGTAACTGTTTTCCCTACACTATACAGCACTTACCCTACTGCTACACCTCCCTGGAGTTAGAATAGTAATGTTTACCCCTACACTATACAATACTTACCCTACTGCCACACCTCCCTGTAGTTAGAATAGTAATTTTTACCCCTACACTATCCAACACTTACTCTACTGCAACACTTCCCTGGAGTTAGAATAGTAATGTTTACCCCTACACTATCCAATACTTACCCTACTGCTACACCTTCCTGGAGTTAGAATAGTAATTTTTACCCCTACACTATTCAATGCTTACCCTAGTGCAACACCTCCCTGGAGTTAGAATAGTATTTTTACCCCTACACTATCCAACACTTACTCTACTGCAACACCTCCCTGGAGTTAGAATAGTACCCCTACACTATCCAACACTTACCCTACTGCTACATCTCTCCGGAGTTAGAATAGTAATTTTAAATCCCCACACTATCCAACACTTACTCTACTGCTACACCTCCCTTGAGTTAGAATTGTATTTTTTACCCCTACCCTATCCAACACTTACCAAACTGCAACACCTCTCTGGAGTTAGAATACTTATTTTTAACCATACACTATCCAACACTTATACTGCAACACTTTCTTGGAGTTAGATTATTAATTTGTATCACTACACTATCCAACACTTACCCTACTGCTACATTTCTTTGGAGTTTGAATAGTAAATTATATCCCTCCAGTATCCTACACTTTACCTACTTGTACATCTGCTTGGTTTTATAGTATAGTGTGCTTTTTATAGGTGAGGTCCCTGTTTGTGGCTTAAAAAAAGTTAATCAATAACTGGTATCTGGTGCTTTAAGTAATGTATTTACCTTAATTGAAACAGTCCTTTGGTAGTTGGTTTGTTGAGTCTTTGTAGGGTCGATCAAAGATGGTCTTTCTTTCTTTCTTCTATGTTTATAAAACTGTCGTTTTATCTGTTGAGGTTTTAAAAGAAAATATATGTGTTTTTTCTTATTCCATAAAACCCTAATTTTTATTTGAAAAATGTCTTAGCTAATAAAAACATTTACTAATATGTTATAACAGTGTATTACATTTTTTAAAACATTTTTATTTTACACATGGGTTTACAGTTTTTGAAAATAAGCAACATCACCCTTGAAAAAAAACAATAAATTATTAATACTTGAAATTGGTTGCCTTAGTTTATTATTGGATGTGATATTTGGTCCGTAAAAATTATTCAGTAAGCTGAAAAAATGCAAATGCAATAATGTTTAGCTTACTAAATATTTTTTTAATGGTTTAGTGACAACACGATTTAAAAAAAAAGAGATATATACAATTCACATTTATTTTTTATGGAAGAATTACCTGAACATTGTTACATCTCACACTTTACAAAATTCATTTTAAATACATTATTTTATTACAAACGTACTTACATCTTTTGCCAGTTTTTTCAAATGTCGAGAAGATTTTTGAACGAGATGGCAAAGTATGCAGAAATCTGAAACATAATAAAGTTTTAAATTAAATATTAAGTTAAGAGTTTTATTTTTTTTTAAAGCTATGCTTTCATGTGTTCAAATGTATACTTACTTGTTTGTACAAAGGACTTGTATCTGTTTGGCTAGAGTTCTTCCTTGTGGAAATAGGTCAGAGGGTCAGCAAGTAGCGTCTGCTCTTGCTGGTAGTTGAATAACTACTGAATTCAAAATGGTGTCTGACTTATATTTATAGGTTTTTCTCAGTGTCATCTTATTTTATGTGAAAATCATCGTAAAAACGTGTATTTTTTCTTATTTTTCTTATGTGAAAACGTATAATTTAAATTACCTATTTAATAGTGTGTGTTTTATGCTTCGAATTGCGTTTTGTCCTCCATTTTGTTTTGATTGGCTTGGTGTTTGGTTCATGAAAAGAGTTGTAGGACTCATTTTTGGCTTTCTTTCTCAAATGGCGGCTATGTGTTTGTTTTGCTGTTTATATTAATAATACTAACGTTTATGCTTTTCAAAAATATTGTTATGTTAATAATTTTTTTTATCGTTTTATGTACATTCATATAATTTTTTACAAAATGTGTTTAATTGTTTAATACACGAGTATTAATTTTAATACTCGAGTATTAATTTTAATACTCAAGTATTCTTTTTTTTAATGACATGCTATTTTTAATAATTTGCATTCAGCTATTTACTACATTTTAATACACTTCCCTGCCCCAAACCCCTATTTTCCCTGCATCCCGTCCCAGGAGGTATTTTACACAAAAAAATATTTATTATTAATTTCATATGCGTTGTAATGGTATGCGTTATATTTGTTTGCGTTGTAATGGTACTTTTCTATTATATATATTACTTTGCGTTGTAATGGTATGCGTTGTAAAATCTTTCATTGTAATTGCACTTGCGTTGTAATAAATGCTTTGTAATGGTATGCGTTATAAAAGCATGCGTTGTAGTGTCATACATCTGTAGGCATCAACCACCATTGCCGCCGCCGAGGGCTCTGCTCATCCCAGTAAGTCCTTTTATGATTGTTCTGGACTTCTTAGGGTAGAATCTTGGGGTATTGGAATGTTGGTGCTGTCTAACGTGAAGGTTCAGACAGCAGGCCCAAGTAAGCTAGTATTATAAACAAAATTCACCATGTGTGTTTGTTGAGAAGGCTTTCCTTTTCCTGCTTATGCCTAGCTCTAACATAGTTGAGTTCATGAGAGAGTGGCCATGGTCATTATGGACCACACCCAACCCCCAATATAGTGTGCTGCTGTCTCGTTCATTTATAGTTACTGTATACCATTAGTTTCCTATTAGATTAATTTTCCTCATCGTCTACTTATGGCAGACAGGATAATATAGTAATATCCACATTTCATACGTAAGTTGTGTGATGTAGTACTTATTTATTGTTCATCTGCCACTTTGAAGACAGGGTAGAAGTAAAAATGCATTTGGGGAAGAGCAGGGCCATTGGAATGAATAGATAGTTATCACCTTCTGCTGCTGACAGTAGCAAACTAGCCAATGCACTGGCTAGCAATGAGCATGGGTTCATTATTTTAGCCCAACTCACAACTTGTACTCCATATAGTGTATAATGCTGTACTCATTAATGAGTGGTCATTTATTTTTCAACTCAAAGGAGGTCATTAGGATGGCAGGCAGACTTTGCCCGCCCGCCATCCTCACGAGGATTGGGACCACCCGCCATAAGGGAGGGGGTCCCGTGGTGGGTATTATGATGCGCCCGCCACAGTGGCGGGCACATCCTGTATTTTTAGCATTGTGGCGGGCGGTGCTCTCAGCACCGCCCGCCACAATGCTAAAAATGCACTTTTACATTTGCATAAACAAAGCGGCACGCACCGCACGGTGCCTGCCGCTTTGTTTATGCAAATGCAGGGGGGTACCACAGGTAACCCCCGTGTGCACCCCAACCTCTCCTTCACACTGGGGGCCCGCAGGGGGCCACCACATTGAAGACCGCATGCCTTTCCGCTGCCACGGAAAGGGATCTCCCTAAGCCCATTGTAATATGGCTGGCGGTGTCTAATAGACACCGCCACCATATTAATCCTTTTCTGCCCCGGCCGCAAGGCGACCAGGGCGGAAAAGAGGCAGACGGTCTTTCCGTCCGCCGAGGTCCCCCCGCCATACTAATATTGCGGGGGGAATTCGAATGCGGATGTCGGGCGGATTGCTCCCGCCAGGCTGGCGGTAGCCACCGCCAGCCTGGCGGGGGCAATCCGCTCAACATCCTAATGGGCCCCAAAGTGTCTGACTCTGACTTTGTGGCAGAAAGGTATTGAAAGTCAGAATAACATCATTGGATTAAACAAAATGTGATTTGATTATTTATTTCTTCTAAAGGACTTTCAGGGAATTATAAACAGACTGTGTTTTTTTATGTTTGACATGTGTGGGTAAAACATAAGATTGTGACTCTCATAATCATACCCACATCAAATAAATTTGAATGATCCTAGGGGACGAGCAATGTGCTGCTACTGTGCCACCCAGTAAAAGAATTGTTTGCACGAGCATTATTTACAATTTGTCTTGTTTTTTTTAATATAGCTGTTCCTGCTGGTCTAGTCAGACAACCCACCAGGCAGGGGATAGAGGCCCATTTGCAGCGGCAGAGACTGCAGCGTACCAAGCTGGAATACCGGCAGCTAGTTTTCCTGAAAGAGGATGAGGAGTAAATGAACGCACAAAACCAGGTCCCCAGTACAGCAGGTCCCACTTAGCCTCCAGCCTCCTGGCCATCCCATTGCCAGCACCACCACCAGCCAACTGCTGCCACCACCTATTATACTGACAACAGTCCATTACTGCTCCACATCCTGCAGTGACTGAACACCATCAAGGGCTGGTTCACCACGATGGAGCTGAGGCTGGGCCAGCTCTGGACCGATATCCATAAAGCCCTCTTCTAAAATTTAGTTTTGGTGGGAGGTACTTGTGGTTTGTCGGGCTGGGTGGAGAGGATGGTAAGGGAGTTGGTACTGGAGAGACCTTTCCCTTGGACATTTTATGTTTTGGGCCTTGGGTCAGTTTTGTTTGGGGAGAGGAGTAGGAATGTTGTTTGGGTGGAGAGGGTGGGTTTCTTTAACCCCTTGCATGCTTGCGACGGAACCGTTCCGTCACAAGCCTCCGGTGAGCTGTGCTTGTGACGGAACAGTTCCATCACGGCCTGCTCGGCGCTCCTGCGCGGCGTGTTCCATTGAGCGGGCGCGTTCGTGACGGAACCGTTCCGTCACAAGCACAACTCACCCGCGAGCCATGACGGAGCGGTTCCGTCACAAGCACGTGACCGCCGCGCGGCCGCCCTACCCCCTTAGCGCTGCGGCGGAATAGCCGCCGCAGCGAAGGGGTTAAGAATAAATAAAAGGGAAAACTATTTAATTCAATCTAAATTTATGCCTGAAGTAGTATTTTTAAACTTTTACTTTGCACTGCTACCTTCAAGCAGTTTTACGCAGATGGTTTATGTGCTTGTAACTTAAGAGAGAGTGTAGCACTTAGTTATAGAGTTATAATTCTCTACCTATCTTGAGCATTAGGGGGAATGCTGCCATGATGATCTATATTGTGTACAACAATCTAGATAAACAACAGTAGCAGTTAGTTACTTACTTACTAAGTACAATTTCCTCCATACTAGTTGTTGTACCTGATTATAGATGCAGTAATAACAGGGGAGACTTCACAACTAGGTATGGGCGAATTTTGCGAATCTCGCGTTCGCGAATTTTGCGGATTTGCGAACTCGCAATCCGCAAAATCCGCGAATTCCCGCGAATTTTGTTTTTTTATGTTCGCACGGGTTTCTGCAAGTTGGCGAGGGTTTTGTACAATTTTGCAAATTGCGAAATTGTACAAAACGCGTGCGAACTTGCAGAAACCCGTGCGAACACAATGTGCCCAGTAGGGTATGTGCCTCGTCTTGTGTGAATAAAAGGTCAGAGAAAGATCAGTTCAGCAGATGAAGAGAAAGAAGCTCCTGGTCACAGGAACAGCACGGGTATTACGCTCGTGAAAGTCAAGGATGCAAAGCCTATCCAGCATCACAGCTGATTTTCCACGGTAGATTTGGGTAGAAGGCACACCTGTCCAGCCTCGACGACGATCACAATTGTTTTTAGGCTAATGAATGAGTCACTGAATTTGAGCATCAACTAGTTTGAGCGTCCATGTGTGTGTTACTATGCAATCGTCCCGAAGGGCGCAGGGGTCCCTTGAGTGAGCTGTGAGCTGTAACTATTTTACAATGGCGCCAGCAAGCTGCCAGCGCCGTTGTAAAATAGTTACAAAGTTAGCTTGCACAGGAAGCACTTAGATAAAATAAAGCAGCACCTGCTTCGTTTTATCTAGTGGTTCCTGTGCAAGCTAACTTTGTAACTATTTTACAACGGCGCTGGCAGCTTGCTGGCACCATTGTAAAATAGTTGCATGAGTGGGGGTTCAACTTTTGAACCCGTTACGCTCGCAGATTTTTTTTTGCGGATTTTGCGGGAAATCCGCAAAATTCACGGATTGCGGATTTCCCAAAAATCTGCAAAATCCGCGAGCGTAACGGATTTCCCGCTCACACTTATTCACAACTATACAAGCAAGCACTTCCACCCAGGTGAGCTCCAACTGTAGGATTAATCTGAATGATTGATTGATTATCCATCGTAGGAAACTAAATGGAAGTAGAAAGAGTTAATGGCTTATATATTTTTCAAAGATTTACGAAGAATTGACAGTACATGAGTAATAAATGATGACACAATGAGAATCACTGATTGGGCTAAAATAGAAAAATTAGGAATGTGGAGCTAGTAGTATTATTTGTGAAATCCTCAAGTTGTAAAAAATAGACTCAAAGTATGGAGTGAACAAGCTTAGGCGTTTACGGTTACGCAACACAAGGCCTAAATGATGATGCTGGTGACTGATGTTCTTCATTCTATAACTTAAATATGGATAATTTTTAAAGAGCACAGATTGGTAATGAACTGGTGTGGGCTATTTATATTGCTGCAATTGTTACCTCACTCCAAGCACAGTGGTAGGCACACTATCTCTCCTTTAATGCAAGCAACAGATTGGAATCTTGTAAATCAAATGATTGCCTGGGGCAGCCATCACGGATGATGAAAAAAAGAAGCATCCTAGGAGTAGACTTTACAAGTTAAATCATTTTTGCTAAGTAAGTTTGTGAAGGCCAATAACCTCCAGGGAAAAAATTATCGCCCATCACTCAGGTCCCAAAAATTGCAAATCAGTCAGCTCCATTAAGTTCCCACATTAAAGTTAAACACCATCCCTCACTATCTGTCACCAAATTAATCCTCAGTCATCATCATCACTCACGCAATCAGTCACTCACTGTTGCAATAGTTTAAGTTACCTCTTCCAATACAAACACGGGTAGTTTAGGTATTAAGTATTCAATCCTCTTTGATGCAGGCAACACAATCGAATTTGGTATTGGCAGGCAGTCTTGTAGATAATAATTTATTTTATGGGGCAGACCTTCCACTGATAAGTGATGCAAAAAGGGATAGGCATTGGGCAATCGGCATGTGAGGGGGGGATGGCATTGTCCCTAATCTCATGAAGGAATTGTGGAGGCTTCTTCAATGTATACTGGTCCAACTGCAATCTAGCAATATATGTGACTGATAAATACATTTGGGCAGCATAAATCTGACACAAAATTAATAATGTTCCTCTAGATACTTTTTTTATCTGTTTTTTGCAAAGAAAGACCTACGTTCAGTGAGAAAAAAATGTGAAGGTTCTATGGGGCCAATGGCATACTTAGTCCGGGAAGTAGAGTTCAAACTCAGGTGGTTGACCCAGAAGTTGGTCTGCTAACACATTTGATTCAATTTCAGACCAATCACCCTCCTCCTCCTCCTGTGTTGCTGTTTCAGGAATGGTATAATTGTGTGGTATAAAATGTTGGTTCATTTTGATCATAGTAAATCTCTGCACATTTTGAGGTGAGAGACTGGTCCTTCTCACTGTAACACCAGCTGCACTGAACACACTTTCAGCAGACACACAGGTGACAGAACAAGCTAGATGCTTTATTGCCAGCCTGCTGAGCCATTAGCGCAATTGGGGCATCTTTCCATACCAATACTTCAATGGGGTTTGGTCCACATAGACCTCTTTTGGATCATTCAAATACTCCTGGAATATCCTGTGGATGGTCATTGGTGCTGCCACTTGCTCCCACATATTTTTCCATCGCCTCTGCACTGAACTTCAGCCTTACCAATTGGAGCAAATACAATGCAAAGGTTGGGTCCGGTCCTTCTGTTGTTGCCGGTGTTCTGGTTGATGGTGTTTTTGGCTGCTGCAAGACAAGACTACCCTCTCAGGAAGTTGCACCTGGCACCTTAGAACTGAGGGGTGGATTCGAAGTTCCGGCCATTCTTCTTCCTAGTCTCTGCATGCTCTACAATCCGCCTGTTGTATTTTAAAACAACTTTTTCAGGAGAAGGCGGAAGATGCACTCGTTGCAAAGTCAGACATGTAAGCAGTAGTTCTAAAAGGTACTTATGTTATTAAATCAATCCTTAACAACCGGCACACAGCCAACACATTTCGTTTCCAGTAGTGCCAAAAGGGAACTTCATCAGGCCTCTTAAATTTCCAACCAATGAGCAATTTATAGGCCATATGCTTTAAGAAGTGGAGTCCTAAAGGGCACAATTCGCCTGGGATCATCAGGGCTGCAACAATCATAGACAAAACGAAACATTAACCGAACTACACCAACATAAAAAAGCACACACACAATATTTAACAAAATGACCAACAAACTTATACAAAGGAGAAATTCCATTCCACATAAATATATACAAACATGTATACAAATCAATAAAACTAGAAACCCCATAGTTAACACATAACTATGTGTGTGTTACATTTGACATATTAAATATACGTATATAAATTGACAAAATGACATTTATCACTACATACAGGAAGAAGAACAGAGAGAAAAACAACACTGAGAAAAATAACATGACTTTCAAGAATTACAAATGTGTATATTAAGAAAATGAGAACATGAAAGCCAAATAATAAACCCAAAAACAAAAAGGTATACATATAACACATCTAATACATTATATATAAGTGTAAAATGACCTATTTATCAATGAATAAAGGCTATACAATATACCATAAATGGGAGCATAGCACCAGCATAAGCTGCTGCTACTGTTGCTTTAAACTTAAAAGCAAAGTCCCAAAAAAATAGAGGCAAAGATATTTAATGTATCTCACCTCTTAAATATCCAACCAATCGGCAATGATAGGCTATATGCTTGAAGAAGTGGAGTCCTAAAGGGCACAAGTCGCCTGGGACAAAGCAGATAAAAATCTAAAACAAGAAAAAGCATACCTTTGAAATGTTAGGAAGTAAAATAACTACAAAGCTGAGAGAATTAGTAAAACAGCCATCAGACCGCTTAAAGTGAGAGCGAAAATGAGTAAGGAAAATATATACATGGTACACGAAAAACATCTACACCCACCATACGAATGACATTCCTGGAAATGAAAACAGAAAATGACCAAATAACACGCAAAGAATCCGCCTCACTTTATAATGCATCTAGGAACCAACACTGAATATGGAAGAATAATAAAACCTATTTGGGACTCACCTTATGCCATAAGGTTTGAAGAAAGTCTCTAGAATGGCCTTAAGGGTAGAGTGTTCAAGTCGCCACTTATTTGTCAATGAATCCTAACTTGTACTCTAATTAAACAAAAAAAGAGTACAGCTATTATAGATAGCACAGCGTGTATCACTATGTACAGGTTTAATCAAAAATAGTAAGTTTGAATTACCTAGCTATTCAATGCGTGTGCGTTCTATATCACATGGAGAAAGGACCTAGATATTATGACTGATACTATATCACAAACTATGTATGGCAAACCCAAAACCGACAAGCATTGGCATAGCCAATAGGTCTCGCCTTTGGTACCTTATAAGTGCTTAGCCAGACCCCTCCTCCCCCCCTTGGGTCTGATCGTGGAGTGTGCACACAGTTGTGTTAAATGTGTCTGGCTGCTGGTGGTTGTGGGTAAAGCTGTAATTTCACAGCTGCCGCCACTTCACCTTTAGCTGGTGAAAAGTGCTCCTTCAAGTACTCCTGGTGTGGAGGGGGGGGGAGGGCGGAGGTGGAGTGACAGTACACGTTCTAGCAAAGGCAACAGGGCAACTCACCTGGAACCCCCAAAGGGAGATTTCACACAGAGAGGAGGCAGACAGTGAAGTGGGAGCAGGCGCGCAACGCCCATTGGGCTGAAAGTGAGGAGAGCCCAGGATGGCAGACCATGGCTCCATGGTCTTACATCCGGTTGCAATAAACTATGAACACATCTGCATACAAATGTTTAATTGTGAGATACTCACCCCATTATAGGTGCAGTGTCTAATAGCATTCACACGGAAAACGGCATGCGCGTGATTCAGCAAAAAGAACTATGAGCAAACATTTATGTGCGAAGCTAAAGTTGTATGCACTCATTATGTACAGACACATTTGCAGAAATACCGTCTGTAGACCGTGTGATCAGTTAGCACGAATGTGTTCTGCTCGGACACAGACACGTACACGGGCTATCTGTGCGCAGACGTTTAGGGCACAGAGGTCTGATGTGCACAACACATCATGTAATTACGTTACAGAGGCTATTGAAAGGGATTACTGTGTGCACGTATTTTGCGCACTGGATGCACATGGGCACAGGGAAAGTGTAGTCACTCACAGTCACAGTATGACCAAGTATAGTGACTAGCCCTCCTTTGAAGTCTAAAACAAGGCAAAAACATATTTGGCAAAAAATAATCACGACTTCTCTTTGTATGAATTCTACATAGAGTTGACGACAAAAAATATAGACATCCCCACCCACCCGTCTCACATGTGAGAGTCATCAATGTTGGGGATGGAGACGTGCAGAACAGCAGAAGAAGCAACCTTGCTATTACAATGTATGACACAAGCACTGATTGTATTCACATAATCATTCTCTGGACTCAGCTCGCACTCTGAGAGCTTTTCGACATTTGTGCTATCAATACTCGTGGGCTAAAGTCAAAGTTTGAGAATGAATATGTCATTGATCATTTATATTCCTTTAACATGCTGTAATTCATGACGTTATGCCAGTCTGTGCTATTTTTCTGTGTGGCTCAATCACGCATTGTATATATAAAGGATTTTTTTTATACCAACAACACAACTCCCACCACAATACCACAAACCCACTAAGTACACACACCACCAATAACATGACTCCCAACAATTCACCAACGAACAGTTCACCACCAATATAAATAATCCCACCATAAATAATACCCCATCAATACCACATATATCACCACCACGAGTGCCACCACCAACAACATCACCTCAACCAATATCACCAATACCACAGCAGCAACGCCAACTCCACCAAGCACTGCCAAATACAGTATGCCACCCTTTATAGTGATTGTATGACTACATATTTTCTACATGACTTTGTTTGCATGTGCTGTCTTTTTAAACCCAGAACTACTGCGTCGTCATTGCTCATTTTTTCGGTGACACACACAGCAGGTGGCACCATAGACAACTTCCTTTACACTGTGACCACAGCAGGTGGCGCCATAGACAACTTCTTTTGCACTGTAACCGCAGCAGGTGGCACCATAGACAACTGCCTTTACACTGTAACTGCAGCAGGTGGCACCATAGATAACTTCCTTTACACTGCATTCCCTGCAGGTGGCACCATAGACCAATTCCTTTACACTGCATCCCTCTGCAGATGGCGCCATAGACAACTTAATTTAATCTGCATCCCCTGCAGGTGGCACCATAGACAACTTCCATTACACTGCATCACCTGCAGGTGGTGCCATAGACAACTTCTTTTACACTGCATCCCCAGCAGGTGGTTCCATAGGCAACTTCTTTACACTCTAACTCCAGCAGGTGAAGCCTTAGACAACTTCTTTTACACTGCATCCCCAACAGGTGGCGCCATAGACAACTCCTGTTACATTGCATCGCCTGCAGGTGGCGCCATGGACTACTTCTTTTACACTGCATCCCCAACAGGTGGCGCCATAGACAACTTCTTTTACACTGCAGCCCCAACAGGTGGCGCCATAAACAACTTCCTTTACACTCCAACCCCAGCAGGGTGTGCCTTAAACAGCTTCTTTTACAATTTTATACCACCAACACAACTCCCACCACAATACCACAAACCCACTAAGTACACACACCACCAATAACATGACTCCCAACAATTCACCAACGAACAATTCACCACCAATATAAATAATCCCACCACAAATAATACCCCATCAATACCACATATATCACCACCACGAGTGCCACCACCGACATCACCTCAACCAATATCACCAATACCACAGCAGCAACGCCAACTCCACCAAGCACTGCCAAATACAGTATGCCACCCTTTATAGTGATTGTATGACTACATATTTTCTACATGACTTTGTTTGCATGTGCTGTCTTTTTAAACCCAAAACTACTGCGTCGTCATTGCTCATTTTTTCGTTCGATGACACACACAGCAGGTGGCACCATAGACAACTTCCTTTGCACTGTGACCGCAGCAGGTGGCGCCATAGACAACTTCCTTTACACTGCATCACCTGCAGGTGGCGCCATAGACAACTTCTTTTGCACTGTAACCGCAGCAGGTGGCGCCATAGACAACTTCCTTTACACTGTAACTGCAGCAGGTGGCACCATAGATAACTTCCTTTACACTGCATTCTCTCCAGGTGGCTCCATAGGCCAATTCCTTTTCACTGCATCCCTCTGCAGATGGCACCATAGACAACTTCCATTACACTGCATCACCTGCAGGTAGTGCCATAGACAACTTCTTTTACACTGCATCCCCAGCAGGTGGTTCCATAGGCAACTTCTTTACACTCTAACTCCAGCAAGTGAAGCCTTAGACAACTTCTTTTACACTGCATCCCCAACAGGTGGCGCCATAGACAACTCCTGTTACATTGCATCGCCTGCAGGTGGCGCCATAGACTACTTCTTTTACACTGCATCCCCAACAGGTGGCGCCATAGACAACTTCATTTACATTGCATTGCCTGCAGGTGGCGCCATAGACAACTTCTTTTACACTGCATCCCCAACAGGTGGCGCCATAGACAACTTCCTTTACACTCTAACCCCAGCAGGGTGTGCCTTACACAACTTCTTTTACACTGCATTCCCAATAGGTGGTGCAATAGACAACTTCCTTTACACTGTAACCTCAGCAGGTGGCGTCATAGACAACTTATTTTACACTGCATTCCCAGCAGGTGGCACCATAGACAACTTCCTTTACACTGCATCGCCTGCAGGTGGCGTCATAAACAACTTTTTTTTTTACTCTGCCTCCACAGCAGGTGGCGCCATAGACAACTTCCTTTACACTGTAACCCCAGCAGGTGACGTCATAGACAACTTCCTTTACACTGTATCCCCAGCAGGTAGCACCACAGACAACTTCTTTTACACTGCATCCCCTGCAGGTGGCGCCATACACAACTTATTTTACACTGCATCCTCTGCAGGTGGCGCCATAGACAACGTCCTTTGTACTGCATCCCCTGCAGGTGGCACCATAGACAACTTCATTTGCACTGCATCCCCTGCAGGTGGCGCCATAGACAACCTATTTTACACTGCATTCCCTTCGGGTGGCGCCATAGACAACCTATTTTACACCGCATCCCCCAGCAGGTGCCAAAATAGAAAACTTCCTTTACACACAGACTCCTATGCCTGGAAACTACTCTGCCTTTTCCAATGCACAGGTCGTTCGGAAAACTCCAGAATTTCTAATATGCAGCATGGCACAGCTTGTACCCAGGGACGTCTGAGTGAGAAGACCACAGAGATGAATATGTTGTAGCTCACAGATTCCCTAGTAAATAGGATACGGTATAGTGCCCTTTTTCAAATTTTACAATGCCCCTGGGATACTCCATCCTTTGTAACATCTATTGAACAGAATTCAGGGCTTGTATACCTCTGTTGAACAGGTGATTTCATCAGGTTACGTCAAGCACTAGATATAGCCTTTTATCCTTCCGAGGTCGGCAAAGTGTGCCCATTTATACTGATACTGAGTAATAGCAGCATCTGTTATTTGCAGCATTTAGAATGGATAGACGTGTAGTATGAAGTGCTAAATAAAAGTTATTATTATATTACAAGCACAAATGCATAACGTGTGTATAACATCTCCAAGATCCTTGCACAGAACAACAAATTTCCCACATGCACATAACTTTAGCTATTGCTATTCCCCAGCTTGCCTAACTTGATATACCAGTCATTCGAGGAATTCATACAATAAATTGGAATTTCCCACAAATGAAAACTTGGTACTCAGCGCTAAGATTTATTTACACATTGACTGTGCAGTCGAAGTGCGTGGCACCGCCTTAAAACAAAATAGATCAAAATGCCAGTACTGCACTACTCTTTGGTCCTTAATTTGATAAGCAGTGAATCAAACTACTGCCTTCAACAAACCACTTTTTCTGTTTCAATGTAATCAAAAAGCTTTATTTGTGTCAACACAATTCAAAATGTAACAACAGAATGAATCAAATCTGATTGGCCTAAGCAAAACTATGGTCTACGTGTTTCGAATATCCCGTAATATGGGGATTCTCCTCAGGACCAATGATTTCTGAAAGACAAAAACAAATAGTCTTGTCTTACTAGATACATTCTATAATGCGCCTCCGGCGTCAACAACACTCATGCAGCATACTGCATCTTACCTTCTTGTAAAGTCTGGAAGAAATCTTGTGAATGTCTCATGTATTCTGTAAACAGGAAACTTTATTGGTCTCTGCTCTCACCATTTAAATTTAATTGTATAATACAGAGGAGGTTGAAAATCTCTTACATTGGTCCTGAGGAGAATCCCCATATTGCGGGAGATTCTAAACACGTAGACCATAGTTTTGCTTAGGCCAATCAGATTTGATTCATTCTGTTGTTACGTTTTGAATAATGTAGAATTGGGTTGATGGCCTTATATTCTAAAGTATTGTTTTTGTATTTAGGAAATATTTAATTAAGAGTGCCATTCCAGAAAAAGGGTATCGTGAAGCTACCCCCGGGTGGGCATGTGTATGGATGATGCGTGAATGGACGGATGGATGTGACGACTAGTCTAACAGATATATGATTTCGACACAGTGTGTATGCTGTGTACATAGTATGTATTTTAAAGAGTGAATGTGAAGTTAAATTCCAAAAGGGGCTCATAAAAAAGAGAATTTACAGTGACCCTAATAGTTAGTGTTCCTAATTTAGAGCAGTTTCAAGAAAATTCCTGTGAAGATATTAAAAAGTGTTATAAAATAGACAGAAATAAAGCTTTGTGATTAAATTGAAACGGAAAAAGTGGTTTTGTTGAAGGCAGTAGTTTGATTCACTGCTTATCAAATTAAGGACCAAAGAATAGTGCAGTACTGGCATTTTGTTCTGTTTATTGATATTGAGGCGTGGCCTTGCTGCTCATAAGCCAAACCCTGTGTTGTTTTTTTCTCTTAAAACAAAATAGGACTTGCCCTCTAAGAGGAGGTGATTTGTCTTCAAAGGTGGAAAAATAACTGGCCAGCCCAAATAAGAAGTATGCAGTGTACCCATAATGCCCTTCAGATGGTTATGCACAGAAATTGTGGCATTTATAAAGCTCAGTGTTTACCCAATAAAAGATTTTGGTGCTAGGCGAGTACCTATCTCGGGACAACGGCACCCAATCGGGAATAATTCACTTGACAAAACAGATGATCATTTCCAATAAAGGTGCGTGATTTAAACATGGAATTTCCAAGAGGCGTGCATGAAACATACAGGGAAATCCCAGAAGGCGCAGCAGCACTAAAGGGAATTGCCACTTGTGCGAAGACTGAATATACAGCGTGTCAGGGTGTGCTCAGACTGAGGACAGAGTGGAACGCTGCTGCACTTAAATTAAACACCCTTTTTTTTCCACAGTCCACAATGGTTGGAACCGTGCCTCCCCAAGGGCGCCCTCTCTGTCAGTGGGTCAGGATGGCGGAGTTACCACAGGAATGCTCGGAGTAGGTATGCCGTGAGATGTGGCAAGAGACTCATTCCTGGTGTGGGAGTATACCATGACTCACGAGCGGCCCAGTGGGCGGAAGGCACCCATTGGGCCTGCAGCTTTCACTGGGTGAGCCCCATCCAACGTATGCCTGCTGGGAGGCCCCACACTAAGCAGGTGCTCCCACACAGGATGGACACCAAGGCAGATTGTGGCCGCAGGGTATGGGCAGGGGCTAGGAGGCATGGCCGGGTGAGTACAATTGTACACTTTAGTCTCTGTGTGCTGGACTGGTTCTAAGGCAGCTGCCTGGGCGCCGGAGCATTATCAAGTCAAAGGCGTGTGGCACACAACGCGGGACGCGACAGATAATATCCCCCGCCGGCATCAATGGCTTTGCTTGGGCAGGGTGGGAGGGGCTGACTTGCTCTTCCTCCTGTGTGGGGGCATGCATCTTCTTGTTGGCCATGCTCAGGTGTGTGTAAATAAAGCAGGGCCATGGCATTTATTGTCTTCCTCAGCAGAGACCTTAGGTCTGGGATTTCAAGAGTTTAAGGCATGGCTTCTCAGCGGACACCCTGTGTGATCTCAGACCACAGTCTCCGACTATCATTCCTCGCAAAGATACCAATAGTTATATCATATCCAAGCAGGGCACAATTCCTAAAACAAGCTGTCACCAGGTTGTGTGTGCGTTCGTTCCAGAATGCGAAAGTGAAAGTCCGACAACCACAGCCTGCGCGAGGGTGTAGAGACACTGTGTGAGAGACAAGCGCAGGCACGCTAATTAAAAACATATGGCCCGGCGCGCAGCTACGGGCTCCAGAGAGCAAACATTTTAGAAGAAGCTGGCACCTCCACATGCCTTTGGCCAACTGCGTACTAAAGCCAGACGCAAAAACCATTCGCGTGTGAGGACCACAGGCACGAGCTTCTACTGAAGCTGAAGTGATTTCAAGAGGTCGATTTCCTATAGCACAAAATAATGCTTAGCCACATGAGGTTATCTTCTAGTCATAGCACGTCCTATACATTAAATATAAACAAGAAAGGGGGGTAACGTAGTAAACCCTTCTCCCAGGATGATATTTATAAAACCTCAAAAGTGATGGAAGAGAGTATAGTGGCATGTCAGTGAAGGATATAGTCTATCTAAGATATCACTGGGTAAACATAGGTAAGCAATAAGTGCGGGAAATGTACTCTCTTAGAAATCCTATTGCCAGCATGTAAGAGCATGTAAAAAAAAAAGAGACATGTATTCAAAAGAAAAAACTCATGGCTAAGTTGCGCAACCTGAAAAATGTTTTTAACGACATGGGATCGCATCAGATAGCTATCAATAACCCAATGTCAATGACCATGCGCAGTATCACTGAAGATCTACATCACTAAAAGCCCGAGAGGAGTTGCCGAGGACACAGAAAAATCTACTCCAGGAATACAAATAGCCAGAAAAAGAGTGCCCCCGTCGTTCACTTACCTCCCAGCAGGATTTCATTAAACGGCATGATAACCGGCAGCGCTAGTCAATGCACGGTGGCGCCATGATTTAAAGCCAGGAGGTTGAGCTACGTCATAACAATGATTGTGGTCACATGTGTGTGCACACCAACGTGACCACAAAAACCCAGGAAATAAAAGCAGGACATATTACACACCAACTTCTCTTGCGTAAAAGTGTGGCGGCCATCTTATAATGGCAACAAGAGAAACTGTGCTCTAATTAAGGAAGCAGAAAAAGTCAGATTCGGATAGATTACTGGTTGGGGTCAGTGAAGTTTCTATTATATTTTAAACAAACAACATTCAAGTTTAATAATGTTGAATGGTTACAACAAACTCAAAAATCTGCTCGAAGTATAATTCAATATGAGGCACCCCACATGGTAACAAATTTACAAATGAGACTAGTAAATGTAAGTATAACAGTTATTACAATATTTCAACCGAAATTCAAAATTGCATAGATAATAAAACAAGAGGTCAAATGATAAAAAATACTAGAATTGCTATTGATTAAAATTATCACATTTATTGTAATTATTATAACAAACGGTTTATACATTAATTAACATTTCATAAAAGCAAATTATCACATTCAATTAATTAAAAGCATGAAAAAACGATACATTTGTTAAAAAAGGAAGAAAAAGCACAATAACTGTGACAGTTATTGTGCTTTTTCTTCCATTTACTAGTCTCATTTGTAAATTTGTTACCATGTGGGGTGCCTCATATTAATTTATACTTCGAGCAGATTTTTGAATTATCTGATAGTAGGACTGCCCCTAACAGTCTGATCTATCTCTCATAACCAGGAAAAGGGAAACCATCTTCTTTTATATTCACTTCATACCCATTCCCTTTTTGGCAGTAAGGGTGTCTCCCTAATCTTTATATCATATGGTTATAACAAACACCATTCCACTTTAATAATCATTAAAGTAAAGATGGCAAGGTGCACCTGACATGAGATGATTGTATTTGAGACGTGACTCGGCTGCCATCTTGAAACAGCAATGAAATACAGAGAATATGTTCAAAAAATGGATAAATAACGAAATGAATACACAGCCGACTATATTACAATTTATTTAAAGAAATGTGCCTCAGTAAATAAAGTCGATCAAATTCTCAAAAATGCAAGGAGATAAGCAAAAAACAAGAAAGAAAATATGAAAAGTTACTTTGTATTAAATTATATTAAAAAGACTCAAAGGGACCATGGTAAGTCCAAAAGCCTCAAAAGTCCTATGATGCTGTACAGGGGCAGATGGCAGAAACGTCTAAGTTACAAGTAAAAAAGATAAACACATACGGGCAACACGAAGATTATAGTCAGTACCAGTCCTTCAATACAAGACTCATGCTGTCCAAATCAAAGGAAAAATACCGACAATCACAGGAAAAAGTCCTGTCCCAAATGAGTAGGAAGAAGGTACAGATAGAAATACAGATAAATACCTAAGACCTAGTATATAGATAAGGGAAAAATGAAAGCACAAAGGTGCACCCTATGTCATTTCTTCCAGTAAATAATGTAGTACCCTATCTGTATTGTGTCCCATCAGAGTTACTTGAAGGCGGCAAATCCATTTAGCCTCCCATTGTCTCACAAGCAGTTCGCGGTTCCCACCCCTTTTTCCACAGGGGACATGGTCATTACCATGAAACCAAAATGTGTTGTTATTTGGATGTGTATCCCTGTAATGGTCACTAAGGGAATAGCGGCTGCCTTGGTTGAGTATCGCCCTGCGGTGTTCTTGTATCCCTATTTTAAGTGGGCGCACAGTACTGCCCACATAGATAATGCTACAGTCCCATCCTAGGACATTAATAACATAGGCGACGTTGCAATTTATAAAATGACCAATTCCATAGGACCTGGAGTTGTTATATGCAAAACTTCTGATTTTATTTTGGTCAAAAGGGCAAACATTGCAAGAGGCACAGGTGTAAAAGCCTATTGGTTTGAGAGGTAGCGAGGTGTTATGGCCTTGTTTGTTGAAGACATAGCTGGGGCATAGGGTCTCACGTAGTGTTCTACCCTTGCGGTACATCAAGGTAGGTGTGTCAGAGTTACTTTTTTTCAGTCCAGGTACATCTAATAACAATACCCAGTTATTTTTCAAAATGTTCCGGACCTTGCCACTATTCAGGTTATATTGTGTAACTAGACTGACAGGCTTATTTGGTACTGTGTCCTTCATATTTTTAGGGTTGTCACGAAGAGTATTGTCTCCTGTTAAGCGTTTTACTTAAAGAGTGCTTTGGATAAGGTCTCCTTTGTATATCCCCTTTTGAGAAATCTTTGTTCACATTCATGCAAATTCTTCAAATAGGACTCTTCTGTGCTACAGTTCCTGCGGATTCTAGTCATCTCCTCAAAGGGGATGTTGTTGATGACAGAGTGAGCACTCCCTGCATGGAGAACCCCGTTGTAAGCCGTCTCCTTCCTATAAAGGGTACTCTCAACAACCTGATCTTTAACATAAAACTGTATGTCAAGGAAGTTATTTCTCTCCTTGTCACACTGCATAGTGAATCTGAACATTGAAGTCATTAGAGTTGAGTTACAAGAAATACTGCTGCAGCTGTTCTCTGGATCCTGACCATAGACAGATAATATCGTCTATGTATCACCCCCAGTACACAATGTATTCTGTCCAGGGGGAAGGACGTCGACTCCAGGCAAACTCCCTCTCAAACCAGCCCATGTAAAGGCAGGCATACGAGGGAGCGCAGCTGGAGCTCATAGCAATCGCAAGTATCTGCTGGTACCAACTTTTGCTGTGTAGAAAAAAGTTGTTGTCCAATAAAAGAGTGATCATTTCAATGATCATCTCATTAAATTGATACAGGTTAGCACTTTCTCTGTCTAGAAAAGTCCTCACTGCGCGTAATCCATAATCCTTGACAATGCAGGTGTATAGACCAAGTCCAAGGTCACAAACATGAGACCTTCGGACCATTGAAAGTCTTTACGTTTGACTAGAATATCTTTACTGTCTTTAATAAAAGAAGGGTGATTTATGACATATTTTTGGAGCCTGATATCCCCAAATTCTGAAATTCTTTCAGTGGGTGATCCCACCCCCGAAATGATGGGGCGCCTGGGGGGAAAAAGACCACCCTTGTGGACTTTGGGCAAGACGTAGATACATGGGTGCGTGGGGCAGTGTACTCTAAGGTATTCAAATTCTTCCTCCGTCAGGAGGCCAATCTCTTCCCATTCGCTCAATTTGAAATTGATAAGATTCTGTAAATCAGGAATAGGGTTTGTCAAATGTTTCTTATAACACTGTACATCATTAAGTCGAAGTTTGATTTCTGACATATAGTCACAAAAGTTCATTACCACAGCATTACCATTCTTGTCTGCCTCACTGATTACAATGCTGTCATCTGCTTTTAATCCATTCAAGGCTTTTCTTTATTTGGCAGTAATGTTGTGGTTAGTGGGAGTCAAGGTCTTTTTCGACATCTCCATCTTGTGTAAATCCCTTGTTACTCTATCATAGAAAATGTCGATGTTCTTATGATAATTTGCAGTGGGTACCAATTTTGACCTGGATTTTAAACCACTGTCAGTGTTTGATTCGTGCTCAATTTCCAAATCATTCAACACTATGGGCATCTCTGAAGCAGCATCCCCATCTAGACTTAGCAGCATTTGAACATTGCAAATCTCCCCAATTGTCTGTAATGTAGCACATTCTGTCCCATTATGCACACAATCCTTATTATTATGTTGTGAAAAATAATCTTGCAGTTTCAGAGCTCTAACAAATGTATAGATATCAATGTGCACATTCTTCGAATCACCACTCTGTGATGGACAAAAGTTCAATCCTTTACCCAGAATAGACATCTCATCATTGTCCAGTACTTTATTAGACAGATTAACAATGTTCAGGTCATTTTCAAAGGTTATGCTGTTACATGTTGTCATGTCACATACGATATTATGACTCATCACTTGTTTCCTTTGTTCATGGATCCCAGTCGTTTGCCTGTACCTGCCTTTGGCCCTCCTGCCTCCCCTACGGGTTTTGGCTGATCTCTTTTCTGTTGGAGCCTGCTGCTTATTCTCAATTTGACGAGCTCCTTCTGGAATGAAGAAGCTCCTTCTGCTAAAGGGAAGTCTTGTATCACATTTGATTCTACGCTATTCAGTGATGAGGAAGAGGCACTACTGATGGAACATGCCTCATCATTCGTCTCCCTTTCCTCCCTAGGTCTTTTTCTCTCCTCACCACTTTGGACATTATCAAATTTTTGGGTGAATGTGTACACACGCCCGTCACGATAGTCCCTGTCATCTCTCCTTACTTTCTTGAGTTTCTTGTACTTTAAGTATAACAGGTACTCATCCAGTACTTTAAGTATAACAGGTACTCATTCAGCTGGAAGATACAAGGGAGACTCAGGAATCAGTGAGGAACTTGCTCAGATTCACGGTCAATTGGATGACAAACAACCTCTTGAAGGTGAATGCTGAGAAAACGGAGGTACTGGTGCTCACCAACCAGGCAAATCCTTGGGGTGATCTGTACTGGCCCCCAGAATTAGGAAAAACTCCTACTCCCGGTACGGTGGTAAAAAGTCTAGGTCTAAAGATCGATGCAGATCTTACCATGGCCCCTCAAGTTTCGGCTGTGGTAGGCTCTTGCACGGGTGTGTTGAGGCAATTACGCAAGCTGACCCCTATTCTTTCAGCCTCCACCCTACAAACAATCCTCTCTGCTACAGTCATCTTGAGGCTAGACTATGGCAACGCTCTGTATCTTGGTTTGCCACAGAAGTTGCTGAGGAAGCTGCAGGTCGTGCAGAACGACGCAGCTAGACTGATTTTTTCACTACCGAGAAATTCACATGCAACCCCACTCCTTTGGAAGCTGCACTGGCTGCCTGTGAAGCTCAGGGTTCAGTTCAAATGTCTCTGTGTGGCCCATAAGGCACTCTTTGGTAAAGCCCCAGAGTACATTAAGCAGCGCCTGAGGAGGTATGTTCCCGGCAGAACTTTGCGCTCAGGTCAGGCCTCCAATCTGACTCAACCCAGATTTAAACTTAAAACTAAAGGAGGCAGAGCCTTCTCGGTGATTCTTCCGCAACTTTGGAATGAGCTACCGGCCAGTCTGAAGGAAGATTCACAGCTACTTTCCTTCAGGAAGAAACTGAAGACGTACTTATTTAAAAAGGCAATACTTCCGGCCTAATCAGAGATGGCAGAGGGTTTCGGGGTGACATTATGTTATGTTCTTTCTGTTTAAGCGCTTAGAGTCCAGCGGTGATAGGCGCTATACAAAAACTTTATAACATAACTTGTTTAAGTATTGCACATTTTTTTGTAATGAGGTCCTTCTGATCCATTGAATTAATTTCCTTTTCTATACTCTCTACTTCTTCCTGTAATTTTTCTCCCTTGTCTCTTGCATGACATATTAAAATCTGCATCATTATTTGAGAAGCATTTTTGAGGAGATCATCCTGTAGGTCCCCAAAAGTGGGGAAAATCAAGATTCATAACCCACGTGGGATTTTTTTATTACTTAAATATTGCTGCAGGGTTACCCTGTCCCACCAGCGGGATAATTCTTGTTTCTTTAACCTCTCTAGTCTAAGGAACAATGTTCTCAAACTAGTTGTAGTGGGAGGAGCTTGAGCTACAAAAGTGTGAATTGAACTGATGTTAAACAAGTTGAGGGCCATTTCTTCTCTACCATTCTGAAATGTAGACATTTCTATATAGTAAATGAATAACTGTTTGGGAAGGGTGCTGGACAGTCAAATAAATGAATTAGCACAAAAGAACAAATGACAGACCAAAGTCCAGCTCAACCAGTCCACAAGTACAATCAATAATGAGGGGGTGCAACACACTTCCTGCACCCGTCTTCCAAATCACAGTTACAGTTTTTCAGGAGAAGGCAGAAGGTGCACTCGTTGCAAAGTCAGACACCTAAGCAGTAGTTCCAAAAGGTACTTCTTTTATTCAATCAATTCTCAAAAACCGGCACACAGCCATTTCGTTCCCAGTAGTGCCAAAAGGGAACTTCATCGGGGCTCTTAAATATCCAACCAATCAGCAATGATAGGCTATATGCTTGAAGAAGTGGGGTCCTAAAGGGCCCAATTCGCCTGGGATCATCAGGGCTGCAACTATCATAGACAAAACAAAACATTAACCGAACTATACTTACTAAAAAAGTACACACTCAATGTTTAACAAAATGGACCACAAACTTATACAAAGGAAAAATGTCATTCCACATATATATATACAAACATGTATACAAATCAATAAAACTAGAAACCACATAGTTAACACATACCTATTTGTGTGTTACATTTGACATATTAAATATACGTATATAAATTTACAAAATAACATTTATCAGTACATACAGGGAGAAAAACAGAGAGGAAAAACAACACTGAGAAAAATAACATGACATTCAAGAATTACAAACGTGTATATTAAGAAAACAAGAAAATGAAAGCCAAATAATAAGCCCAAAAACAAAAAAGGTATACATATAACACATCTAATAGATCATATATAAGCGTATAAGTGTAAAAGGGCCTATTTATCAATGCATAAAGGCTGTACAATATACCATAATTGGGAGCATAGCATCAGCATAAGAGCTGCTGTTACCGTTGCTTTAAACTTAAAAGCAAAATCCAGAAAAGATAGAGGCAAAGATATTTAATGTATCTCACCTCTATGCTTGAAGAAGTGGAGGGCTAAAGGGCACAATACGCCTGGAACAAAGTAGATAAAAATCTAAAACAAGAAAAAGCATACCTTTGAAATGCTAGGAAGTAAAATAATTTCAAAGCTGATAGAATTAGTAAAACAGCCATCAGACCACTCAAAGTGAGAGTGAACATTATTATGCTTGGTTGGCAATGAAGACCGTAAAACCAATTGACCGATAAATCAAGACCAAAAGGATTTTTTATGTGTAGGAGTAAGGAAAATATATACATGGTACACAAAAAATATCTACATCCACCATATGAATGGCATTGCTGGAAATAAAAAATAGAAAATGACCAAATAACACGCAAAAAATCTGCCTCACTTTATAATGCATCCAGGAACCAACACTGATTATGGAAGAATAATAACTCCTAGTTGGGACTCACCTTATGTCATAAGGTTTGAAGAAAGTCTCTGGAATGGTCATATGGGTAGTGTGTTCAAGTTGCCACCTTTTTGTCAATAAATCCTAACTTGTACTCTAATTAAACAAAAAAAGAGTACAGCTATTATAGATAGCACAGCGTGTATCCCTATGTACAGGTTTAATAAAAAATAAATACGTTTGAATTACCTAGCTAGTCAATGTGTGCGCGTTCTATATCACATGGAGAAAGGACCTAGATGTTATGACTAATACTATATCACAACCTATGTATGGCAAACCCAAAACCAAAAAGGGTTACACATATAGAGAGGCAAATAATGCTTAGCCACATGAGGCTAACTTCTAGTCATAGTATACTGGTATATGTTTCAAACAGTATTGAAAATAGAAAATTGTGACAGGCAGAGTGTTTATCCCGTGTATTATCCATTCTGTTTCAGGTTTTTCTGAAACAGTTAATGGTAATCTTTCCAGTTTTTCAATGCTCAGCACCGTATAGTCTGCTCCTCTTTGTGCCAGAGTGATTTGTTTATCTGTAAGGTTAAATAAAAAAAACAATGACGTGGTGTTGATTAGACGCCATGGAACATATCCAGAATGAAGATTTTGCAAGGCCCAGCCTAAAAGCATTATAGAACGTAACTGTGACTGTCCATGCTGTAGCATGAGCAAGTCCTGTTCTATTATGTCTATGGCAGAGGATACTATGCTGTTCAAAGAATACATTCTGGATAACAGGGTGGGTCACCCATTGTCAACTACAGAGAGTGCTTTCTCTAAATTAATACGTTCGATTTCTCATATTCTTTCTGCAGTCTCTGCTTGTGTCGCTTTCCAAGCTTCATTATAAATGGCATATATACCTGCGTATATGAAACATTTATGACATAGTTTCGCAGGACCTAGTAAGAAGTCCCATAAATCAACTCCATCTTTAAGTAAAGATAAGTGTTGTTTAACCTCGGTAAGTGTGGATTTTTGTAGCCACTCAAGGCACAGTTTTCCTACACTGTATGTTGTTACTATCCCTGGATGTTGTCTCTGGACATATCTTGGATCTGGCCTAGTTGCTATAAACCCTTGTGTCTTGTTCAGGAACTTATCTTGACAGTTATTGTGTTCCCATTGATTGAAAGTATAAACATTTCTAGGGTTTGCAGATTTGAGCAAGTAATGATGACCATAGTGATTATAACAATACATTTGTGCAAAATCTGATGAACCTTCTAATTATTCATATTTTGTGAATGTAGCAGACATCTATAAATCTGACAACATATTATTAACAGTCTCAAAGTCCCAATCATCAGAAAACGTGCTGGGTGAAACAAAGTCACTCAAGGAAACCTTAAATTGATGTGGAATCTTCAACAGCTCTGAAGGACCATAGATATCATAATCAGTTCTATCCCATGCTATACCACCAGGTATAGGAACAGCGGTGATGTTCACTGATGTCAAGTCTGTTTGTTCACGATGAGATGATTTGTGTGGCTTGAGGAGCAAGTTGATGTTCTTACTTGCTGGGTACATTTTACTATATCTTCCATTTATCAGCATTCCTAAAGTTAATACCATGATTAGCCAAAGTAGGAGGAGAAGTACGCCAAGCACAATCCAAAGTTCAACCCATGTTGAAACCAGATAAGTTTTTTCAAGGTGCTGAAAAAGTTCTGTTACTTGATCTTTAAAAGTTTTGTTTGCTGGCGTTGTTTCAGGCTCCCTGGAATCCTCAGAAAATGTATCAAAGTTGATGAAATAACCAGAGGCAGTTCTGTCAATTGTTGGAATTGCATCAGGATTTTTTGAAATCACTGGAGCTACTGGATACTTTGTCATGTTAGTGTAGTCAGATGCTACATCATTGTATACAGGAGTGTCTTGACAAACCGTTATTTGGGTCTCAAGAGGCACAAGTTCCATTGCTTTATTGCTTTGTCATTTGTTTTGTGCTGCAGAGTCTTCAAATGTTATTAGTCTCTCAGTCTGAACCTCTTGGATAGTAGCAAGATTTGGTCTTCTGCTACATCTTTGTAATCTACTGGGCCTACTACTTATTATCAGCCACATGATGTGGTTTGACCAGGTTTATGGATACGAACCTGTTCTCTTTTCTTCCTGCAAGGGGTGGCAGTAATACTGTTCTTGATCCGTGGATTGCTAGCACAGGTACTGGTTTTCTGTAAGAAGGCTCAATTCCTTCTTATCCGCGATCTTTTCTCTGACTAGATCCCCAATCTTTGGAATCCATACAGGCCTTGCTGGGATGGGTGGTTCTCCTTCAGTGGTCGTTGGCTTCTGTATTGTGGTGCTTTGACTTCTCCTTTTCTCGTTTAAGTCCTTCAAAACAGCCAAACGGTCTTTGATATCAAAGGGTTTTTGTTCCACCACTGAAGTGTGACAATCAGGATCCTGGACAAGCATTCTAGTACCAAAAATGATTTCATATGGAGTGATTCCACCCAGAGAATTTCTTTGCAGATTATTTAAACTACTTTGGACACTTATTAGATGTTTGACCCACCCATCACCCGAGCCTAATACCCTAGCGGTTATAGATTGCTTTATGTCCCGTTTTTTTCTTTCCACTACAGAATTTCTCTCAGGATGGAATGGACTCGAATACGCAATGCAACGCCCAGATTGGCCATGGCCTCTTTGTAAGCTTTGGAGCTAAACGCAGGACACTTGTCAGAATGTAGCATGCCGACTGCGTATGTGCCGATAAAGAGTCGCAAATCTTTTATAACAGTTTGGACGTCAGCCGAGCGATGAGGCCACATACAAATCAATCTTGAGCATGAATCCACTGTGACCATGATATATTTGTAGTTACCATCCCTCTGTAAGGGACCACAGTGGTCCAGATAAACGCATGCTAATGGTTTATCTGAAATTAAAAGGGACGTCTGCGCCGGGCGTTTCACTGTTGAAACCTTCATTTGTTGGCAGATTTCACATTCCAAAATATAGTTTCTGGTCTGTTTCCTCATGCGCAGTCACCAGTATCTTTGTTTTAATAATGACACTGTAGCAGAAACACCTGCGTGTGCAGAGGCAAGCCCTTCATGTGCTGCTAAGATTAGTCCTAATCGATGTTCCATGTTTGGAATTTCTATCCCCCACTCCAGGGATTTTAGCAAAAGGAACATTATTTACATCAGTTATATATGAGTGCTTGAGTGGAAAGCCTTTTGGGAATGTTTTACCGCTGTCTTTATTAGAAGCGGCGACAGCCTGCATTATTTCGCTGTCTATTTTTGTTTTAGAACGAGTGATTGCAGCTACGGAAGCCGTTTGCGCAGCTGCTTTCGCAGATTCACAGCCAATGAATTCCATGCAACGTGAACGCCATCACGCTGATGACTCAGTATATGGATCACGTGAGTCTTTTGTAGTTCTTTCTGTAATTGAACTACTTGTTCCCAAAGCAACTTATGCTTGTAAGTAAGTAAGTAGTAAGTAAGCAACTTATGCTTGTTTGTGCCACCTTTTGTATCTTTGAAACCGTTTTGAACCCAGTTCTGCAAGTATTCATTGTAAGATTGGACGCAGTAATACGAATCGCACACTATGAATGTGAGGAATTCGCGATCGGTATTTTCAAGTGCCATCTTGAAAGCCTGTAGTTCAGCTCGCTGAGCTGTACAGTCTCCGAGAGATTGTGTTTTTGTGACCATAGGTCAGAATTTACCATTGCGCCAGCGACCTTTTACAATCGCGCACGCAGCACTATAAGCTTGTTTGCCCCAAACTGCGGGTAGTGCTGATCCGTCTGTATAAATTAGACATTCGTACTGTTCTAGAGGCAGAATCTCAGTGGGCAGAGGACATTCTTGTTCGTATTGTAGAAATTCTTGTGTTTTCAAGTGGAGGTCAAAAACGTATTCAAAGTCTGTTGTAAGCATGGGCGGAAAATCCGTTACGCTCGCGGATTTTGCGGATTTTTGGGAAATTCGCAATCCGCGAGATTTGCGAATTTCCCGCAAAATCCGCAAATTCGCACGCAGCGGATTTTTTTGGCGGCGCGTGGCGTTGGTGATACAATTTTTGCGGCGCGCGGCGTTTATCATCGTTTGCCGAGTTGTTTTTTTCGATAGTTTGCGAGTGCTGCGCCATTTTGGATCTTGCTGTGTGATCCCGCGGGAATTGGCGAGCGCGATTACGTCATCGCGGCTTGCCAGCGATAGTTTGTCAACGCGAGTACGGCGAGATCACGTCTCGCGGTACTTCGCAATTGCGAGATTTGAGATGCGGCGAGCGAAAATATAAATTTGCAATTCTGCACAAGAAATCCACCAGCAAGCAGCATAAACCTTCTAGAAATGATGATTTTTATCTGAATAATTCCTTAGTTTGACATTTGCCTGCACTTTTTTAGCGAGGAGTCCATTTTGGGGAGGGGGGCAGGGGGGTGGGAGGAAGGAAGTGCCCCACAGTCTTCAACTTCCTGTTCCTGTTCAGCAGGCTCCTCCCAGTGCTTTGTCCATCTCCTGGTCACTTTTCATTTGGGTCTGGAGCTGGAAGGATTACTTTTTGTGGATGCTGCTGGATATTTGGATTTGAGGCCTTTTTGACTTTCTTTGGATCACTGTTGGATTAGAAATTTTACAAGTAAGTTTGTTTGGGGCATTACAGTTGCTGCAATTAAAATTTTGGAATTTTCGATTTTTGGGCTGTTTTGGGGCCTTTTGCCAAGGGGTACTCAGTGGTGGGTGGACTGAGTCTTTCTGTGGGTTGTCTTGAACTTAAACATCATGGAGGCCATGGATGAATTGGGATTGTGCTGATTTTTCAGTGATTTTCGTTTTTTGGGGCTGTACTTGTGGCCTTTTCACCAGGGGTATTTGAGTCTAGCATGGGCCTAGTCTTTCTGTAGGTTGTCTTGAATTTAAACATCATGGAGGGCACGGATGGAATGGGATTGTGCTGATTTTCAGTGATTTTCGTTTTTTGGGCCTGTACTTGTGGCCTTTTCACCAGGGGTATTTGAGTCTAGCATGGGCCTAGTCTTTCTGTGGGCTGTCTTGAACTTAAACATCATAGAGGGCATGGATGGAATGGGATTGTGCTGATTTTTCTGTGTTTTTCGATTTTTGACCTGTTGTTGGGGCCTTTTGACCAGGGGTAGTGAGTGGTGCATGGGCCTAGTCTTTCTGTGGGGTGTCTTGAATTTAAACATCATGGAGGGCATGGATGGCATGGGGATTGTGCTGATTTTTCTGTGTTTTTCGATTTTTTGGATTGCTCATGGGGACAGGCCATGTGGGTGGGGGCCATTTTGAGTGCTGGGACAGGCAGGCCCTGGCCATGTGCTAGGAGGCAAGTGGCCATTTTGAATGCAGGCTTTGTTGTTAGGCCTCCAACCATTTTGCCTACTTTTCAACCTTTATTTATGCCCAGGGGTAGTGAGTCTTGCATGGGCCTAGTCTTTCTGTGGGTTGTCTTGAATTTAAACATCATGGAGGCCATGGATGGAATGGGATTGTGCTGATTTTGCAGTGTTTTTCGATTTTTGGGGGTGTTCATGGGGAGGGACAGGCCATGTGGCTGGTGGCCATTTTGAGTGCAGCTACAGGCACTGGCCATGTGCTGGCAGGCAAGTGGCCATTTTGAATGCAGGCTTTGTTGTTAGGCCTCCAACCATTTTGCCTACTTTTCAACCTTTATTTATGCCCAGGGGTAGTGAGTCTTGCATGGGCCTAGTCTTTCTGTGGGTTGTCTTGAATTTAAACATCATGGAGGCCATGGATGGAATGGGATTGTGCAGATTTTTCAGTGATTTTCGTTTTTTGGGCCTGTACTTGTGGCCTTTTCACCAGGGGTATTTGAGTCTAGCATGGGCCTAGTCTTTCTGTGGGCTGTCTTGAACTTAAACATCATGGAGGGCATGGATGGAATGGGATTGTGCTGATTTTTCTGTGTTTTTCGATTTTTGACCTGTTGTTGGGGCCTTTTGACCAGGGGTAGTGAGTGGTGCATGGGCCTAGTCTTTCTGTGGGGTGTCTTGAATTTAAACATCATGGAGGGCATGGATGGCATGGGGATTGTGCTTATTTTTCTGTGTTTTTCGATTTTTTGGATTGTTCATGGGGACAGGCCATGTGGGTGGGGGCCATTTTGAGTGCTGGTACAGGCAGGCCCTGGCCATGTGCTAGGAGGCAAGTGGCCATTTTGAATGCAGGCTTTGTTGTTAGGCCTCCAACCATTTTGCCTACTTTTCAACCTTTATTTATGCCCAGGGGTAGTGAGTCTTGCATGGGCCTAGTCTTTCTGTGGGTTGTCTTGAATTTAAACATCATGGAGGCCATGGATGGAATGGGATTGTGCTGATTTTGCAGTGTTTTTCGATTTTTGGGGGTGTTCATGGGGAGGGACAGGCCATGTGGCTGGTGGCCATTTTGAGTGCAGCTACAGGCACTGGCCATGTGCTGGCAGGCAAGTGGCCATTTTGAATGCAGGCTTTGTTGTTAGGCCTCCAACCATTTTGCCTACTTTTCAACCTTTATTTATGCCCAGGGGTAGTGAGTCTTGCATGGGCCTAGTCTTTCTGTGGGTTGTCTTGAATTTAAACATCATGGAGGCCATGGATGGAATGGGATTGTGCAGATTTTTCAGTGATTTTCGTTTTTTGGGCCTGTACTTGTGGCCTTTTCACCAGGGGTATTTGAGTCTAGCATGGGCCTAGTCTTTCTGTGGGCTGTCTTGAACTTAAACATCATGGAGGGCATGGATGGAATGGGATTGTGCTGATTTTTCTGTGTTTTTCGATTTTTGACCTGTTGTTGGGGCCTTTTGACCAGGGGTAGTGAGTGGTGCATGGGCCTAGTCTTTCTGTGGGGTGTCTTGAATTTAAAAATCATGGAGGGCATGGATGGCATGGGGATTGTGCTGATTTTTCTGTGTTTTTCGATTTTTTGGATTGTTCATGGGGACAGGCCATGTGGGTGGGGGCCATTTTGAGTGCTTGTACAGGCAGGCCCTGGCCATGTGCTAGGAGGCAAGTGGCCATTTTGAATGCAGGCTTTGTTGTTAGGCCTCCAACCATTTTGCCTACTTTTCAACCTTTATTTATGCCCAGGGGTAGTGAGTCTTGCATGGGCCTAGTCTTTCTGTGGGTTGTGTTGAATTTAAACATCATGGAGGCCATGGATGGAATGGGATTGTGCTGATTTTGCAGTGTTTTTCGATTTTTGGGGGTGTTCATGGGGAGGGACAGGCCATGTGGCTGGTGGCCATTTTGAGTGCAGCTACAGGCACTGGCCATGTGCTGGCAGGCAAGTGGCCATTTTGAATGCAGGCTTTGTTGTTAGGCCTCCAACCAGTTTGCCTACTTTTCAACCTTTATTTATGCCCAGGGGTAGTGAGTCTTGCATGGGCCTAGTCTTTCTGTGGGTTGTGTTGAATTTAAACATCATGGAGGCCATGGATGGAATGGAATTGTGCTGATCTTGCAGTGTTTTTCGATTTTTGGGGGTGTTCATGGGGAGGGACAGGCCATGTGGCTGGTGGCCATTTTGAGTGCAGCTACAGGCACTGGCCATGTGCTGGCAGGCAAGTGGCCATTTTGAATGCAGGCTTTGTTGTTAGGCCTCCAACCATTTTGCCTACTTTTCAACCTTTATTTATGCCCAGGGGTAGTGAGTCTTGCATAGGCCTAGCCTTTCTGTGGGTTGTCTTGAATTTAAACATCATGGAGGCCATGGATGGAATGGGATTTTGCAGATTTTTCAGTGATTTTCGTTTTTTGGGCCTGTACTTGTGGCCTTTTCACCAGGGGTATTTGAGTCTAGCATGGGCCTAGTCTTTCTGTGGGCTGTCTTGTACTTAAACATCATGGAGGGCATGGATGGAATGGGATTGTGCTGATTTTTCTGTGTTTTTCGATTTTTGACCTGTTGTTGGGGCCTTTTGACCAGGGGTAGTGAGTGGTGCATGGGCCTAGTCTTTCTGTGGGGTGTCTTGAATTTAAACATCATGGAGGGCATGGATGGCATGGGGATTGTGCTGATTTTTCTGTGTTTTTCGATTTTTTGGATTGTTCATGGGGACAGGCCATGTGGGTGGGGGCCATTTTGAGTGCTGGTACAGGCAGGCCCTGGCCATGTGCTAGGAGGCAAGTGGCCATTTTGAATGCAGGCTTTGTTGTTAGGCCTCCAACCATTTTGCCTACTTTTCAACCTTTATTTATGCCCAGGGGTAGTGAGTCTTGCATGGGCCTAGTCTTTCTGTGGGTTGTCTTGAATTTAAACATTATGGAGGGCATGGATGGATTGGGATTGTGCTGATTTTGCAGTGTTTTTCGATTTTTTTGTGCTCTATAACTGAACTGATGTTCCTCTGTCTTCCATTTTTTTTAGGTGCACAAGACTCAAGAGAACCACCAGTGCCAGGAAGAAGTCCTGCAGCGGTGTGTGTGTGCAGCATAACGTCACGCGACGTCACGTCTGGCCTCAGACAACTCTACAATTCGTGCAACTGCGGCCTGCTGTCTGACCTGCTCTGAAGAAGATGGCCCCAAAGAAAGGTCTCCGTAGCTCCTCTAGCAAGAAAGTTGCTAGTAAGGAGCAGAAGAAGCAAGTTACCAAGGAGGCTGGTGTGCCACCCGCCACGTTTTTTGGGAGAAGAAAAAAAGTACGCCTGCAGCAGCAGGATCTGCTGGGGACCAAGCTGGGAGCAGCACCCCTGCTCCATTGGGTTCAGTGCCTCCACCACCACGCCAACTTAAGTCAAAGCCCTTGAGTGCTTCAGAGGCAGTCAGTGTACTTCTCCAATCACCATCGACCAGTGATGTTGGCTCATCGCAAGAAAGTAGCAGCAATGTCCCTGAATCAACACAGGTTGTTGTAACTCATCTGACAAGTGTTGAACAACCACAGCCGCAACAACAACACCATGTGCAAGTACACGCCCAAGTACATGTGGAAGGAGAGGCAGCAAAAGGAGATGCGCAAGCAAAGGTGCATGGAGGTTCACAAGTGCCCACAATAGTTGTTCCTCCCGAAGTAGGGGCACATCAGGAAATCGACAATGAAGCCGAGGTATCATTGGAAGCCACTCCTCCTGATGATCATTCATTGTCTTCCACATCCCTAGCAAGGAAAAGATCAAGGGGGGTGTCTACATCTTCTTCAAGCCCACCTCGTTCTGATGCAAGTGATCTGTCTTGGGAACCACAACTGCGGTCTGACAGTGAGGCACACCATGATCTGACACCGATACCTAAGCGTAAAAGGAAGGTCGTCCAAAAACTCAAACCTATGGAGTGTGATGAGGCTCAACAAGAAGTGACAGATACTGCTGGTGATGAAGCCTCTCACGATGACGACGAGCCAGTCATCACAAAGGTCACTGCAGCCCCACCGGCATGCAGCAAAGAGACATTTTGACCCTATCCCGAGAAGCTGCTGAGCGTGATGATGATGTCGGCGAGGAGGCAATGGAAATGGAATCATTAGATTTGGAGTTAAGTAGTACACCAAAACCTACCGCTTCCATATTTCTTCCTCGCAAGAAGGTACCCACCTCGTCCTCGACCTCAATTCGTGGTGGTGAAAGTGCAAAACGTACTGAAGTTCGGCAATCCACATCCTCCACTTCATCTGGCATTAGCAGCAGGACCACCACCACCAGAATCGCCGCCTCCTCCGGCCCCAAAAGACATTTCAAGTCTCCAGTTTGGGACTTCTTTAGTGTTTGCCCAAAAAAGGAAAACGTAGCCATTTGTAGCATTTGTAAGCTTCGAGTTAGTCGTGGAAAGTTGGGTACCAACTATGGTACCGGAGGCCAGAGAGGTCATTTTAGGAGAACGCACGATGTCCAATGGTTTGCGCACCTACACGCGATCAAGGAAGCCCGAATTGCACGCAATGAAAACGTTGATTTTTCATCTGATGATGACGAGGAGGAAGAAGACGATTCAAACACTTCACTTACACCCAGTTCCCCTGTCAGCAGCACACCCCATGGGAGCCACACTAAGAGTGTGGGAGAGAGTGAGACATCAATGCGGAAAAGTTCATCAGCGAGCGTAACTGGGTCGAAGATATCATCATCATCCCGTAAATCCTTGGTCCAGGGCAACATTAAAAAGATGTTGTTTACAGAAGCGCAATATGAACGCAACCACCCAATGACGCGTCTGTATAACACTAAGCTGGCTAAAATGCTAGCTCTGGACCTTCTCCCTTTTTCTTTTGTAGAAGGGGTTGGTTTTCTAGAATTAGTGGCAGCGCTCTGCCCTAAATGGAAGGTTCCTAGCCGGTTCTATTTTGCCCGAGTTGCGGTTCCAGCACTACATGAAGATGTTCTGAAGGTGATTGGGGCAGCTTTGCAGAAGAGTGCTGTTCACACTATACATCTGACAACAGACATGTGGACCAGTGGCGCAGGCGCTGATTACATGTGCATCACTGCACACTGGGTCTCTTTTTCAGGGGCTAAAGCAAAGCTAAACACAGGTGTTGACACGAACATTGTTTTTAAAGCTGCTCGGAAACATGCAACACTAGCCATGTTTGGTTTGGAGAAACGTCACACAGCACAAAACATTTTGGATGTCTTTAACCAAAGGTCCTTAACTGGCTGTCCCCACTAAAACGCAAGGTTGGTTATGTTTCCACGGACAATGGCGCCAATATAGTTAAGGCCATGAGGGACGGTTACTATTTCAGAGTGCCGTGTTTGGCGCACTGTATAAACCTGGTTGTCCAAAAATTCTTGGGTAATAAAGGCAGTGCAGCGTACAGTGTATTGGAGACCTGCCGGAAAATGTGCAAGCATTTCAGCCATTCTTTTAAGGCCCGGAAGCAGCTGAGGAGCCTGCTATATCAACGTCAAATGCCAGTGAAAGCACTCATCCAGGAGGTGGTAACACGTTGGAACTCAACCTTCTACATGCTTGAGCGTCTGTATGAGCAGTATACGGAACTCGATCAATATTTCCTTAAAGAGGGTATAGAGGAGCTGAGGATGGGTGGGCCGCAATGGAACATAGTTGAAAGCCTGACACGCATGCTTCGTCCTTTTGAGTTCTTCACGCGTGCAGTCAGCAAGGAGGACTCTAATTTGGGAAAAGCTATCCCATTGTTGTACATGCTGGAGGACCAACTGAAGGAGGTGTGTTCTGTGTTTGGAAAAGATAACAAAAACCAAGACTCTTTGCTTCTGGCTGAGCAATTATTAGAGCTCCTACAAGGTGATGAACGTCTTAAAAAGATCCACTCAGAACAGCATTACATTTGTGCTACTATTCTGGATCCACACTACAAAAAGGCGCTGGCAGGCCAAGCATTCTTTCCTTTTGATGATGAACATGTTCCAAAGTACAAACGTTGGCTAGCCTTGTCAGCCAAGAGGTTTGAAACAGAACGGCTGGAAATTGAAGGAAATGGCAGTACATCAGCAGGCCATCCCCAGTCAAAACAATCCACTTCTGCACCTGTGGCTGTGGCACAAGTGACCTCTCAGCCGTTAAAGACACCGGCAACCGGATCATCTGCACGAAACACAACAGAAACATTGGAGGCTGAAGAGGATTGGCTAGCTCTGCGTGGGTTTGGTTCTCAAAAGGTCAGAGGCACAGCAAGAGCTAAGCAAAGTGGAGGAACCTTGGATGAGGACCTTGAGTCGATGGTGAAGGACTATCTGAATGACTCAACAGAGGTCTATGTTAATTCTGACCCATTGGCGTATTGGCATGGGAAAAAAGAATTGTGGCCACAGCTCACCAACCTGGCTTTAAACTACTTGTCTTGCCCACTCGCAAGCGTGTCTTCTGAACGGGTTTTCAGTGCGGCTGGTGGGATTGTAACTCCCAAACGGAGCCGCCTCTCGCCCAAAAATGTGGAGAGGTTAACAATGATCAAGATGAATCAGCACCTCATACCACCAGATTTCAGAGTACGAGAGAGCGTGCCGGATGAAGAGGAGGTGGCCAGCCACATAGATGAGGGAATTTCTACTCTGTCAGGTGACACTGAGCTCACCCTGCCTGAATTCGCAGAGTATGATGACGAAGCCTTATTCTTATTCCTGGACCGTGATCCCGAGCCCTGAAAATGAGACAACGAATCAATAACTTTCTTTTTCGTCCCTATTCACTTTTATTCCTGTGTGTCTGTCTTTCTTTGTTGTGCACAGTTAATATATTTCAAACTTTAATCAGATAATCACCAAATCAAGCCCATCAGCAGAACTGTCTTCGCTGGTTTGCTAATTGATTTGAAGTTGCCGCAGTCTGCATTCCTCAGGTTCACAAGTTCAGAAGAACATGCTCCTCTATCCTCCTCCTCCAGACTCCTATTTCCATCAAACCAGAGGGCTGGTTTACGCCCAATGAAGAAAGACTCAGCACTTGTGGGGGTGTTGTTGTACCTCTTTGCAGGTGAGTTGACGGCTCTGGGACCATTGTTGGGAAGCTCTAATACCGGATAAAAGTGTTTTGGACCAAATCCCAGGCGGAATTTTTTTTGTGTTTTTGATGACTTGCTTGCCTTTGAGGTGCTCTTAGGGGGGGTTCCGTCTGTTTGTGGGTGAGTTTCGTGGTCTGGGAGCACTGCTGGGACACTCTAATCTTGATTGCATTTGCTTTTCAGGAAATCCGTCGTGGCAACCCCGACTTATGGCCTAGCTACGCAATGCGTTTGGACCGAAGGCCGAGAAATATTGCAAGTATGAGATTTTGCTTTTGGCCTGTTTGGGGGTGTTATGCTTCTTGGCGGGTGGGTTGGCGGGTCTTGGGGCATTCCTGGGAAGGTCTAATACCGGGTAGAAGTGGTTGGGACAAAATCCAGGCCGATTTTTTTTTGGCTATTTCTGACATTTTGCTCTAAGTAGCGTTTTCGGGGGCCTGTTTGGGGGGCTTCCTGGTGTTTGTGGGTGAGTTTCGTGGTCTGGGAGAACTGCTGGCTATATATACTTTACTTTGCAAGAGGTTTGAAGCAAATCCATGGTGGCAGAGGGGAGTTAGGGCCTAGCTGCAGAGCGCGCGCGGAGTGATTTGGGAAATTTGTGAAAAATTGACTAAGTCCCCATTTTTGTACTTTTGCTCTTTGGCTGTTTGGGGGTCTTCTACTCGTTTTCTCCTGGGTTGACGGCTCTGGGGCCATTGCTGGGAAGCTCTAATACCGGATAAAAGTGTTTTGGACCAAATCCCAGGCGGAAAATGTTTTGTGTTTTTGATGACTTGCTTGCCTTTGAGGTGCTCTTAGGGGGGGTTCCGTCTGTTTGTGGGTGAGTTTCGTGGTCTGGGAGCACTGCTGGGACACTCTAATCTTGATTGCATTTGCTTTTCAGGAAATCCGTCGTGGCAACCCCGACTTATGGCCTAGCTACGCAGTGCGTTTGGACCGAAGGCCGAGAAATATTGCAAGTATGAGATTTTGCTTTTGGCCTGTTTGGGGGTGTTATGCTTCTTGGCGGGTGGGTTGGCGGGTCTTGGGGCATTCCTGGGAAGGTCTAATACCGGGTAGAAGTGGTTGGGACAAAATCCAGGCCGATTTTTTTTTGGGCTATTTCTGACATTTTGCTCTATGTAGCGTTTTAGGGGGCCTGTTTGGGGGGCTTCCTGGTGTTTGTGGGTGAGTTTCGTGGTCTGGGAGCACTGCTGGCTATATATACTTTACTTTGCAAGAGGTTTGAAGCAAATCCATGGTGGCAGAGGGGAGTTAGGGCCTAGCTGCAGAGCGCGCGCGGAGTGATTTGGGAAATTTGTGAAAAATTGACTAAGTCCCCATTTTTGTACTTTTGCTCTTTGGCTGTTTGGGGGTCTTCTACTCGTTTTCTCCTGGGTTGACGGCTCTGGGGCCATTGCTGGGAAGCTCTAATACCGGATAAAAGTGTTTTGGACCAAATCCCAGGCGGAATTTTTTTTGTGTTTTTGATGACTTGCTTGCCTTTGAGGTGCTCTTAGGGGGGGTTCCGTCTGTTTGTGGGTGAGTTTCGTGGTCTGGGAGCACTGCTGGGACACTCTAATCTTGATTGCATTTGCTTTTCAGGAAATCCGTCGTGGCAACCCCGACTTATGGCCTAGCTACGCAGTGCGTTTGGACCGAAGGCCGAGAAATATTGCAAGTATGAGATTTTGCTTTTGGCCTGTTTGGGGGTGTTATGCTTCTTGGCGGGTGGGTTGGCGGGTCTTGGGGCATTCCTGGGAAGGTCTAATACTGGGTAGAAGTGGTTGGGACAAAATCCAGGCCGATTTTTTTTGGGGCTATTTCTGACATTTTGCTCTATGTAGCGTTTTCGGGGGCCTGTTTGGGGGGCTTCCTGGTGTTTGTGGGTGAGTTTCGTGGTCTGGGAGCACTGCTGGCTATATATACTTTACTTTGCAAGAGGTTTGAAGCAAATCCATGGTGGCAGAGGGGAGTTAGGGCCTAGCTACAGAGCGCGCGCGGAGTGATTTGGGAAATTTTTGAAAAATTGACTAAGACCCCATTTTTGTACTTTTGCTCTTTGGCTGTTTGGGGGTCTTCTACTCGTTTTCTCCTGGGTTGACGGCTCTGGGGCCATTGCTGGGAAGCTCTAATACCGGATAAAAGTGTTTTGGACCAAATCCCAGGCGGAATTTTTTTTGTGTTTTTGATGACTTGCTTGCCTTTGAGGTGCTCTTAGGGGGGGTTCCGTCTGTTTGTGGGTGAGTTTCGTGGTCTGGGAGCACTGCTGGGACACTCTAATCTTGATTGCATTTGCTTTTCAGGAAATCCGTCGTGGCAACCCCGACTTATGGCCTAGCTACGCAGTGCGTTTGGACTGAAGGCCGAGAAATATTGCAAGTATGAGATTTTGCTTTTGGCCTGTTTGGGGGTGTTATGCTTCTTGGCGGGTGGGTTGGCGGGTCTTGGGGCATTCCTGGGAAGGTCTAATACCGGGTAGAAGTGGTTGGGACAAAATCCAGGCCGATTTTTTTTTGGGCTATTTCTGACATTTTGCTCTATGTAGCGTTTTCGGGGGCCTGTTTGGGGGGCTTCCTGGTGTTTGTGGGTGAGTTTCGTGGTCTGGGAGCACTGCTGGCTATATATACTTTACTTTGCAAGAGGTTTGAAGCAAATCCATGGTGGCAGAGGGGAGTTAGGGCCTAGCTGCAGAGCGCACGCGGAGTTATTTGGGAAATTTGTGAAAAATTGACTAAGTCCCCATTTTTGTACTTTTGCTCTTTGGCTGTTTGGGGGTCTTCTACTCGTTTTCTCCTGGGTTGACGGCTCTGGGGCCATTGCTGGGAAGCTCTAATACCGGATAAAAGTGTTTTGGACCAAATCCCAGGCGGAATTTTTTTTGTGTTTTTGATGACTTGCTTGCCTTTGAGGGGCTCTTAGGGGGGGGTCCGTCTGTTTGTGGGTGAGTTTCGTGGTCTGGGAGCACTGCTGGGACACTCTAATCTAGATTGCATTTGCTTTTCAGGAAATCCGTCGTGGCAACCCCGACTTATGGCCTAGCTACGCAGTGCGTTTGGACCGAAGGCCCAGAAATATTGCAAGTATGAGATTATGCTTTTGGCCTGTTTGGGGGTGTTATGCTTCTTGGCGGGTGGGTTGGCGTGTCTTGGGGCATTCCTGGGAAGGTCTAATACCGGGTAGAAGTGGTTGGGACAAAATCCTCGCGGAAAAGCCTTTTGGCACTTTTTGTAACTTAGGGTTCGTTAGGGTTAGCCCTAGCAGCAGGATTGCATGTGTTTCGGGGTGTTCTAGATTTTTCCAACTGAGTTCTGGGGTCTTAGAGCACTCGTGAGAATGTGTAATTTTGGTTGCAAGTCATTTGAAGAAAATCCATGGTGGGAAAGGGGGGATTTGGCATAGTTAAAGAAAGCCTTTGCCACTATTCTTAACTTAGGGTTCGTTAGGGTTAGCAGTATTTCTATTGCATGTCTTTGAGTGGGGGGGATTTCGAGTCTTGGAGCGATGCTGGCTATGGCTACTTTTGCTAGGTTGCTTGCAAGTGGTTTGAATGCAATCCACAGTGGGTAAGGGGTAATTAGGAAGGGGGTACTTCGGCCTACTTTTACTTTCAAAGTAAGTTTTGTCACCAGTTTTCTGCTAGGCCTCGTTTTTTGAGATTTGATTGGGGGTCTTCTACATTTTTGCGACTGGCTTTAGTAAGGGTCTGGGTGGGAGCACTGCTAGGAAGATCTAATTTTGTTCTAAAACACAGTTTACAGTACACCTAGCTTGAGGGGCAAGATCCGCTACATTAATTTGCCCATACTTATTTATCCTTCAAAAGGGGACTCAGAGTACGCACTTTCAAAAATATTGTACTGTCTACTAGGGAAATCAAATTGTGACTTTTTGCACTCCACAGCCTACATACCTTATATTTGTTTATCAGTGGTGTTGTAATATTATATCACTTCCTGTTTTTCGTTGAATAATTACAGGCCGGGTTTCAGTCTCTGCAATGGGGAAAAAAGGATGGAGTCAGGCTTCACAGTAGCGAGCCACAATTCAGCATCAGGCAGGCAGTGGACAGGGTGTCTTCTGGTGACCAACATCGATGGACGAAGCGTCGGCTGCAATGGAGGAGTGCCGCTGATAGGAGGATTTTTTTTCTGCAGGCAACTTACTTACCACTTCCAACAGGACCACTACAACCACATAGATACAGTATCCCTTGCCTTTTTCTCTGACTGTGACTGCATTTCTTGGATCTCTCTCTGCTTCTAAATTGATCCCTTAACACATCACTTAGTCCACTCCACTATCACATCTGCACCACACATAGTCATTTGTAAGTGCTCCTACGTAATTCGCAAGTCGCAGCACGCCCCAGGCCGTAGAGGACTGGGATGGCCCCAATGATGAAGCATGTCACCAAGGGGCAACCCTGGTGAGTGAGGGGACACCTAGAAAACAAGCAATTTCTCCTTTTCTATCTACTATACCTTCCAGACCAACCCCACTGAGTGTTGTTGTGAATGGATTTATAGTGACCAGCAAGGCTCTCGGGTATCTGGCTAAGTACAGAGACCTTATGTTGAATATCATTATCAATAATTCCACACAGGCCCTGTACTGTCGCATTCTTTCTTCCACAGTTGTCGAATGTACTACTTACTTTTCACTGACATGCATGCAGTAGTGCATGCACTTTCAAAGATTGATGGATAGGTTTGTACCCAAAGAATTGTTTATGTTCCATTGTTTGTCTATGCTGTGCTTTTTTTTACAGGGTGTCTTCTGGTGACCAACATCGATGGACGAAGCGTCGGCTGCAATGGAGGAGTGCCGCTAAAAGGAGGATGTTTTTTCTGCAGGCAACTTACTTACCACTTCCAACAGGACCACTACAACCACATAGATACAGTATCCCTTGCCTTTTTCTCTGACTGTGACTGCATTTCTTGGATCTCTCTCTGCTTCTAAATTGATCCCTTAACACATCACTTAGTCCACTCCACTATCACATCTGCACCACACATAGTCATTTGTAAGTGCTCCTACGTAATTCGCAAGTCGCAGCACGCCCCAGGCCGTAGAGGACTGGGATGGCCCCAATGATGAAGCATGTCACCAAGGGGCAACCCTGGTGAGTGAGGGGACACCTAGAAAACAAGCAATTTCTCCTTTTCTATCTACTATACCTTCCAGACCAACCCCACTGAGTGTTGTTGTGAATGGATTTATAGTGACCAGCAAGGCTCTCGGGTATCTGGCTAAGTACAGAGACCTTATGTTGAATATCGTTATCAATAATTCCACACAGGCCCTGTACTGTCGCATTCTTTCTTCCACAGTTGTCGAATGTGTTACGACCCACGGAGGTGGGACACTATGAACACTGCCCAGAGCCATGTTTCCGGAAAAGACTACACTTCCCATGATTCCCGGGGGAGAGCGACGCGTCTGGCTATGACGTAGTTTCCAGGAAGTGTCAAGACGGAGTGAATCCCGCATCGCCTCGCCGTTTATTCTGGTTCCGGATTGCTGACACGGTAGGATACCGATTTCCAGCAGAGTGGCTGCGTATCCTTTTTCAGTTCCTATTTGTTTTCTTCCTTCGAGTTCTTCGTTGAGTCAAGCAGTATCGTGTTCCGCTTGGGGGGACTCTTCCTCTCAGCTGTTAACGGAGCCTTGATCCTTCGGCTTCGTGTGTGTGTTTCCGTTGTGTTGATGCCTGAGCTCCCTTGACTTTCAACTCCTGTGTGATATAAAGTGTTGCAGGGAGTTTTTCAGACTGCCGCATTTACAGTGACATTTACAGAGTTACCACGGGCAGTGGCAAGTTCTGGGGTATTGTTTAGGTTGTCATCCTCGGCAGAGAGAGTTATCTGCTGGGGTGAATGAGACATTGTTCGCTGGTTCAGGACATAATCAGCAGCGTATATCATTTTGCTCAGTAACGCTTCGCGTGACGTAACCCATAAGTCTTTTATCTACGTATTTTCGAGGATACCCTATTCATTTATTGCTGTTTACGTTTTCTCTACATAACAGGGGTATGATGAGCTTCGCCTGGCTGGCTGATTACCATTCTGCCCTCTGTTGAAGCCCCAACATTTAGCAACAATGGTATGCGAATAATACCATAGGAATAAGGCTGTATTATTGTATACATTTAATAACGCATTGTCTTGTGTTGTAGGATTGTGCTGATGTATTCTACTCTTTTGATGGCCAGGCAAAGCCTACCTTTTCCTACCCTCCAGGTAACTAGTGTTTAGCTCAGGACTGTATAGTCTAGAGTATTTATTTAGGTCAGGGTAGATAGGTATGCATGCACGTTGTGATTATTGATTCTTGTTATCATTACAGCTCCTCCGCCCTCCCGTTCCTGCCCTGCAGTTCCTGTTATCCCTCGCTTGATCCCCACTGTGAGTCTGTTTATAGTCAGACCCAGAGGTTATCGAGAGGTGGAACCCTTTGTTGGCATCGTACCATCCTGAGGACATTGGGACCTGACAGAATAAACGGCCCAAGAATTTAGTCCTCCCGGTAGTACGATATCATGTCCACCCTCGAAGACATAATGGCAGCTTTGGCCCTGGTACAGGCTGAGTTACAGGCTTCTAGGACTGAAACTGCAACATTGCAAGCGCAGGTGGATAGACTGAGTAGAAACCCTTTCAATGCAGGCACCCAGCCCTCTTCCTCAGTGGTAGTGGAGGTCCCCGCCCCGATACCATTGGCCCCTCCAGAACGATTCCATGGGGATAGTGATAAAGTGCAGGTTTTCCTCACTCAAGTTCTTCTACACTTCTCATGCAAACCTAAGGTCTTTAACACTAACCATGCCAGGGTGGCATTTCTCATATCTTATTTGGGTGGGGATGCGGCTCAATGGGCGGTACCACTAGTAAAGAGAGACGATCCTTTGTTAAGGGATTGGGAGGCTTTTAAGTCAGATTTCGAGAAAACCTTTAACCGTAGGTCAGCCACCTTGTCTGCAGATAGGGACCTGCTGGGCTTAAGACAAGGAAATAGGGATTTGATAACATACCTTAATGACTTTAGGAGGTTAATCACTGAAACTGAATGGCCTGAAAATAAGCGCTTAGCCATCTTTTACAACGGATTGACTGGTGAGATGAAAGATGTCCTGGCCCAAATAGACCCTCAGCCCAGTAATTGTGAGGATATGATTAGCTTAGTGTTGAGGTTGGATCATCGCCTTAGCGATCGAAGGGGAGATACTCGGCGAAAGGACAAGACCGTGCCCAGTTATGAGCACTCCAGAACAACAGAAGCCACGTCCGCAGCTAAAACCGAGCCCATGGAAATAGGAGCAGTTAGATCCCCTTTGACGACGGAAGAAAGAGTATACCGAAGAAAGAGGGGATTGTGTTTATATTGTGGCAGGAAGGGGCACTTCATACGGGAATGCCCAACCCGGACAAAAACTCGGTATGACAATCGGAAGGTGTCTGTTCTGGCTTCCGATCAGAAGGCGGGAAACGAGAAGGCTTGAAGAGGAGTGAAGGGTGCCCTTCAATTGAGTTGTATATCCCTTCTTTGGATAGAAACAGCATAAAAGAAGCTATACATTTCTATGTGGATATAGGTGTGGACATACGGGAAGAAAGGATATGGATCAGAGCAATGTTAGACTCGGGGGCGACTGGTTGTTTCATGGATCAGGCCACAGCCAGTAGTCTAGGTTTGGAGCTGCAAGAGAAGGAAACCCCTGAAGCAGTGTTTGCGGTAGATGGGCGGAAGCTGAATTCCGGACCTATTCGGTTACAAACCAAGGAACTCTGTATGTCCATGGGTGAAGAACATCAGGAGAGGTTGTTCTTCAACAATATTCACGCACCGCAGTATGGGGTGATTCTTGGACTCCCTTGGCTGAGGAAACACAATCCCGCAATAGATTGGGAAAATCAGGTTCTACATTTTTCATCGGAGTTCTGCCAGAGGAATTGCTATCCGATAACACTAAGTCCTGCTATAGGTTTGGCTAGCATCCATCATATAGCCACGGCAGTTGAACAGGATGTGGAACTCCCGGCTGAATATCAAGATTTGGCAGAGGTATTTAGTGAGACAAAAGCGGAAACATTACCACCCCACAGACCGTATGATTGCCAAATAGACTTAATTCCTGGGGCTAAAATACCAGCAGGACGAGTGTATGCTCTGACGGAACCAGAGACTCTGCATCTCCGGTCATATTTGGATAAACTGCTAGAGCTCGGATTCATCAGAGAATCTAAGTCCCCGGCCGCCTCTCCGTTATTCTTCATCCCAAAGGCCAATGGTGAGCTTCGAGCCTGTGCGGACTACAGAGCATTGAACGCCATTACGGTGAAGAATAAATATCCACTTCCTTTAATCAATGTATTATTGGAGCAGGTGAAGGATGCAGTGATATTCACACGGCTAGACCTAAAGGGAGCTTACCACTTAGTCCGAATGAGGACCGGGGATGAGTGGAAGACAGCCATAAAGACACGTTTTGGGCTATACGAATATTTAGTGATGCCCTTTGGGCTGTGTAACGCTCCGGCAGCCTTCCAGTTCTTTTTGGATGACGTTCTGAAGGAGTACTTGGACCGCTTCGTCATTGTATATATAGATGACATCTTGATTTACTCCTCCACCATAAAACAACATACGGGTCATGTGAAGGCAGTACTACGTACTTTATTGGAGCATCGATTATACTGTAAGCTCAGTAAGTGTGAGTTTAACGCTACCTCAGTGGAATTTCTAGGGGTCATGCTCACACCACAGGGCCAGGAGATGTCCGAAAGGAAGATTTTGGCAGTTAAAGAGTGGCCTACACCCAAAACCGTAAGAGACATCCAGTGCTTCATTGGGTTTGCGAATTTCTATCGCAGGTTCATCGAAAACTTCTCTGCTATGGCCTGCCCTATGACGAGACTATTAAAGAAGAAGGTGGCCTTTGTTTGGACAGAAGAAGCCCAACGAAGTTTCGATGAGCTAAAGAAGGCCTTTGTTTCGGCACCGGTACTGATGCATGCAGACCCTAGCAAGCCTTTTATCGTGGAAGCCGACGCTTCGGATGTAGCGGTAGGAGCGGTGTTATCGCAACGTCATTCTGACACGGGCCAGTTGCATCCAGTGGCGTATCTATCTCGTACGCTAAATCAGGCTGAACGAAACTATGTAATAGCAGAGAAGGAACTACTCGCGATAAGAACAGCCTTTTTGGAATGGAGGCATCATCTCATGGGTGCTAGACATGCTGTAACCATTTATACGGACCATCGCAACTTACAGTACATGGCTGCAGCACGCCACTTAACGCCTAGACAGATGCGATGGATGATGCATTTCGCAGAATACGATTTCATCGTGACCTACAGGCCGGGAAAGGATAATCGAAAGGCAGATGCATTATCGCGACAGTACACTAAAATGGACTCTGCAGACAGAAAGGAAGAGGCCATCATCAACCCTGAGAAGGTTATAGGTGTCACTTGTACCCAGATGTTTCTACGCAGCGTTCTTCGAAATGTACAGAGAGAAGAATGGAAGAAATGGTTACAATCACATAAAGAGTGGACAATGGTGCAGGGTCTCCCCATGCGAAAGAAACAGTTGCTATTACCCATCCAGGCCTTACGGAAGCAAGTGTTTCAGTGGTGTCACAATGCCCCTTGTGCAGGACATAACGGCAACAGCAAAACGCTTGAGCGGATACAAAGACAATTCTGGTGGCCAAACATCAAAAAAGATGTGACGAATTGGGTGGCGGAGTGTCCGGTTTGCAGCCAGATGAAAACGTTGCATACAAAACAGTCAGGTTTATTACAGCCGCTCCCCACGCCTGATGTTCCATGGGAATGCATCTCTATGGACTTTGTGGTAGGCATGCCAGTAGATCAGGGGTGTACCATCATCCTAGTGGTAGTGGATTATCTGACCAAAATGGCGCATTTTATTGCTTGCAAGAAAGTACCGTCTGCTAGTGAGTTGGCGCATCTGATCCTCCAAAACATAGTGAGGTTACATGGGTTGCCCAGAGTGATTGTATCTGACAGGGGCAGTCAGTTTACAGCCAAATTCTGGAAAACGTGGTGTAAGGCTTTAGGTATAACATCCAGTACATCCACGAGTTTCCATCCTCAAACAGATGGGCAGACAGAAAGGGCTAATCAAACCTTGAAACAATACTTGAGATGCTATGTGGATGTCACTAATGAGGATTGGGTGGGACGGTTATGGTTGGCTGAAATAGCTTATAACAGCGCTGTTCATGGGTCCACAAAACATGCCCCTTTCTACTGCACATATGGCTTTCATCCTAATTTCACTCCGTTCCATCACCCAGCTTCCGCGTCCCCTGTCCCCGAGGTTCAGGAAAGGGTGCAGAATCTCCAGGAGATCTGGATGAAGGTGAAGGGGCACCTAGCACAAGCCAAGGCAATATACAAAACCTATGTAGACAAGCACAGGCAGATCGGTCCAGTGTACAAAAAAGGTGACTATGTATGGTTATCCACAAAGAACATAAGATTCAGGAGGTACAGTATATTCAATCCTAAATACATAGGTCCTTACAAGGTTCTTAAACTGGTGAATCCTGTGGTGGTGAAATTGGCTTTGCCTTCATCCTTGCGTATTCATCCAGCATTTCATGTATCACTAGTCAAACCCGCGAGGGTGGGTAAAAAGATCAGGCCTTCTCCAGTTGAGGTCAATGGTGAGGAAGAGCATGAAGTGAGGGGTATTGTGGATTCCAAAATCTATCGCACCAGATTGTGGTATTTAGTGGCTTGGAAGGGGTACGGAAATGAAGAGAATTCGTGGGAGCCTGCATCAGGTGTTCATGCTCCCAAGTATGTTCGGCTGTTCCACAAACGTTTCCCCCACAAGCCATGTCTCTGTCAGTGTTCTTCTGGGGAGGGATGTACTGTTACGACCCACGGAGGTGGGACACTATGAACACTGCCCAGAGCCATGTTTCCGGAAAAGACTACACTTCCCATGATTCCCGGGGGAGAGCGACGCGTCTGGCTATGACGTAGTTTCCAGGAAGTGTCAAGATGGAGTGAATCCCGCATCGCCTCGCCGTTTATTCTGGTTCCGGATTGCTGACACGGTAGGATACCAATTTCCAGCAGAGTGGCTGCGTATCCTTTTTCAGTTCCTATTTGTTTTCTTCCTTCGAGTTCTTCGTTGAGTCAAGCAGTATCGTGTTCCGCTTGGGGGGACTCTTCCTCTCAGCTGTTAACGGAGCCTTGATCCTTCGGCTTCGTGTGTGTGTTTCCGTTGTGTTGATGCCTGAGCTCCCTTGACTTTCAACTCCTGTGTGATATAAAGTGTTGCAGGGAGTTTTTCAGACTGCCGCATTTACAGTGACATTTACAGAGTTACCACGGGCAGTGGCAAGTTCTGGGGTATTGTTTAGGTTGTCATCCTCGGCAGAGAGAGTTATCTGCTGGGGTGAATGAGACATTGTTCGCTGGTTCAGGACATAATCAGCAGCGTATATCATTTTGCTCAGTAAGGCTTCGGGTGACGTAACCCATAAGTCTTTTATCTACGTATTCTCGAGGATACCCTATTCATTTATTGCTGTTTACGTTTTCTCTACACAACAGGGGTATGATGAGCTTCGCCTGGCTGGCTGATTACCATTCTGCCCTCTGTTGAAGCCCCAACATTTAGCAACAATGGTATGCGAATAATACCATAGGAATAAGGCTGTATTATTGTATACATTTAATAACGCATTGTCTTGTGTTGTAGGATTGTGCTGATGTATTCTACTCTTTTGATGGCCAGGCAAAGCCTACCTTTTCCTACCCTCCAGGTAACTAGTGTTTAGCTCAGGACTGTATAGTCTAGAGTATTTATTTAGGTCAGGGTAGATAGGTATGCATGCACGTTGTGATTATTGATTCTTGTTATCATTACAGCTCCTCCGCCCTCCCGTTCCTGCCCTGCAGTTCCTGTTATCCCTCGCTTGATCCCCACTGTGAGTCTGTTTATAGTCAGACCCAGAGGTTATCGAGAGGTGGAACCCTTTTTTGGCATCGTACCATCCTGAGGACATTGGCACCTGACAGAATGTACTACTTACTTTTCACTGACATGCATGCAGTAGTGCATGCACTTTCAAAGATTGATGGATAGGTTTGTACCCAAAGAATTGTTTATGTTCCATTGTTTGTCTATGCTGTGCTTTTTTTTACAGGGTGTCTTCTGGTGACCAACATCGATGGACGAAGCGTCGGCTGCAATGGAGGAGTGCCGCTAAAAGGAGGATGTTTTTTCTGCAGGCAACTTACTTACCACTTCCAACAGGACCACTACAACCACATAGATACAGTATCCCTTGCCTTTTTCTCTGACTGTGACTGCATTTCTTGGATCTCTCTCTGCTTCTAAATTGATCCCTTAACACATCACTTAGTCCACTCCACTATCATATCTGCACCACACATAGTCATTTGTAAGTGCTCCTACGTAATTCGCAAGTCGCAGCACGCCCCAGCCGTAGAGGACTGGGATGGCCCCAATGATGAAGCATGTCACCAAGGGGCAACCCTGGTGAGTGAGGGGACACCTAGAAAAAAAGCAATTTCTCCTTTTCTATCTACTATACCTTCCAGACCAACCCCATTGAGTGTTGTTGTGAATGGATTTATAGTGACCAGCAAGGCTCTCAGGTATCTGGCTACAGAGACCTTATGTTGAATATAGTTATCAATATTTCCACCCACGCCCTGTACTGTCGCATTCTTTCTTCCACAGTTGTCGAAAGTACTACTTACTTTTAACTGACATGCATGCAGTAGTGTATGCACTTTCAAAGATTGATGGATAGGTTTGTACCCAAAGATTTGTTTATGTTCACAATTGTTTGTCCATGCTGTGCTACTTTTTCTTGTCTCCCAAAACCTTTCCCAAAAACCCCCGTACCCATCCATTTTTCAAACCCTAACCCTCTTCCCCCGGGCTGTGTGGTTTTGATTGATGTGTGACTAAATTACAGCAATAAATCCACACACTTGCTGGGGAGGATAAGGTGATAGCAACAGGCTGGTGAAGAAATCCGAGGATATATTCTTACTCTGCTTGACAAAGAACCATTGCTAATGTGAAAGAACTTCAGCCGAATTAGTAGTTATACATTACCATTTGTTAGGCTACAATGTGGCACTGTTCTACTATACTTCTGTCACCTGCTATATTCTCAGTTGTACCGTTGAATTGCTCAGGAGGACAAACCAGATTTCATTTTCTTTTTTTTCATAGGCATGCAACTGCCACTGTGTCACACCACTAGTACCACCGCTATGAGGAAATTTTATCCGACCAAGATTGCCAACCTTATTCGCTGTTTCCCGTGGAGCCAGCCCTGGGTCTAGCCCTACTTTCAAACACAAATTACAGGTAAGATAAGCGTTTGGTGGTTTGGGGGTATAATGGAGTATTAGTACGAGAGACGAGAGACTGAAGGTAGTACTATTAAAGTCCTAGGACTCTTGGATTCACTTCACTTAGTCTGTGAGAGGCACTTAGTGTTGAAAACATTTGGGCATTTACACTTAAAGGAAGAAAATGGAACTAAACTTTCAGGAAAACAAAGTCACTGTTAAACCCCCACCCGCCAGGCAAGCAGTAAGAAACGGGTATGCTCAGATAAAGTTTGAAAAAGTATATTTATATCCCTAACAAAATAATCTCCCGCAAGACCCTCCCTAACCCCAACGATTGTCCTTCAAAAGTCCCCAAAAACCCAACTCCCAATTCCCACCCCCCAAAAGTCTCTAAAAAAGGGGCAAGGGACACTATGGGTGGATGCTGTCAACTTTTTGGGCCAGGGCATCATGCTCCTGGCGGAGCAAGGCGTGCTCTACGCGGAGCCCCTCCAACTGGTTGGAAAAGTGGTGGAGCTCCTGCTGGAGGCGTGACACCATCAGGGTACTGCGGCGCAGGCGTGCCTTCAATGCCTTGTAGGTGCAACGGCTGTGAGAGGAAGCTGTAGCTGTTGTCCTTGCTACTCGGCGGTGGCGTTTGGCTTTAGCAGCCCGGCTCAGTCTGGGTGGACCACTGTGCTGGGTGGCACTGGCAGCCCGTGGGGGAACGGAGGCCGATGCAGACGACGTAGTTGTTGTGGTCGACTGCACACTTTCTTCGTCCTCCAGGGCCACCAGCCGCCGATATTCGGCCACAGTGGCATCGATCCGCCGTTGCCGGGCCGCTCTAGCCAGCTCCTTCCTCCTTGTTCGTTTGGAAGGAGAACCTATATGAAGAAAGAAAGACATAGTCTGTAACCAATGCTCTTTAAGATTAACTCAATCATTCAGCAGAAATTTGTGTTGCACTACAACTAGCAACTTGCAAACGCATTACATAACTATTGAGGCCAGTATCTATCTAACCTCACACTTCTTCATCCTTGCTCTAACATTAGTGGGAGTTTAAGGAACAAATTCTACGAGCACTATGGACTTCCATTGGAGTCGACTATGAAAGTACACCAGTCTTATTCTTCTTCTTGTCTCTTGTTTTGGAAAATTGGTACGTTATCTTCTGCAAGCCGGCATAATGGCAGCGCAGTAAACTTGCACCCGAGAAAAAGAGACGCACGCCATGAGGAGTGACCTAGACTTGCGTTGCGTTACTGTACCCGTCCAGTACATGCAGGTGGTGAAGCTCTTACTTTTCTATTACGGGTGGCACTGAGAATACTCTGTTACAACTCAAGGGCTACTGCTTAATTAATTTAACTTTCACCCTACAGTGGAAATGAGTACTAGAAATGGAAAATTGAAGAAGATAAATAATCTGATTATCTATCACTTCACATGGGATGTTTTTGCTTATATATGGGATGACTTTAGGTGCTTTGCTTTTTATTGAGTGACCAGTGATACATCCACACATGAATGACTGAGTACTACTAAACTTATTAAGAGAGGTAGGGAGTGGCCACCGTAATAACCGGATCTATGCAGTGCTTGCAATACAAACTACTGCTACTATTGATGGTAGTATTTGGACAAAATTAAAAGTTCTTTTCCTTGCCTTTCCTACACTGGAACGGACGTGCGGGTGCAGTGTTACATGCTCTTCAAAGTTACACTTAGTTCATTCACTGACCGTCTACTCTCTCTAGATCATGGGTACTCACAAACTTTCTCTCAGGGGCTACATTTACAGTGTAGTTTGGGGCCGAGGGCCGCACTGGTGGGGGCGGAGTCAGAGGGGGCGGGGCTAAAGCAAAACGATAACTTGTGACCATGAGGTTGCACACAGGTCCCTGCAGCAGATGCCCTCATCCACTGAGCCATCAGACCCAGCATTTACATACATCTCTCTCCCTCCTGCTCTCCCTCCTGCCCTCCCTCTCCATCTCTCTCTCCCTCCTGCCCTCCCTCTCCCTCCCCCTCTGTCATGTCACTGTGTGTGTGTCTATCTGTGTCAGCCTTCAGCCCGGGTTGAGACCGCTTCCTCAACGCGCACACACAGACAACAACACCAAAGTACTTAACAGGTCTTTAAAAGACCATTAACATATTATTGAGGCTTTGTTTGTTGTAGCGCCCCTGCTTCTCCACCCTGACAATCACTGCTTGCCCGGCCCCACAGAGCAGAGGCTTTGTTCTATTTCACCTCTTTGTGGCCTTGCATCTCCACTCTGCTCTGTGGGGGCCGGGGGAGCAGTGATTGTCAGAGTGGAGATGCAGGGGCGCTAACAGGTGAAATACAAAAAAGCCTCTGCTCTGTGGGGGCCGGGGGAGCAGTGATTGTCTGCAAGGTCTGCGCACCGCCAAGGAAGGCTTGCCGGGCCACCACCGGCCCGCGGGCCGTACTATGAGTACCCCTGCTCTAGATACACATATGCTATCTAAGAGTCAGATAGTAGCATGATCCAGGTATATGGACACATACAGTTTCTGTGTCACCCACCCAGGCTGTTGTCCTTCCACCCATCATTGCTTCATCATTCACCCAGCCATGCATCTCATATTCTTGCCTTCCCAGCTAGTCTTCAATCTCAATAAGTAAGGAATATATAAGAGCTTACCTCTGGCCGCCACCACCACCGTCTCAACTCTCACAGCCGCCGCCTCCTCCCCTGAAGAATCGCCCTCCGCCTCCGTGTCGAGCACCACCACCTCCACACTGGCCCCGCCACCAGATGTTCCACCTACAAAGTACATTTAAGAATGTTAGAATAAAGCACTCACTAGTCTTTGGTCTGGGAATGAAGACATGTGAAAACAATGTAATTTGTGACTGTCTACGTTAAAGTTAAAAAAAATGTCCCTTTTTCCAGGGAAGGTTGTGTTGCTGCACTTTTTGGCACAACTGATGAAGGCTGTTTTTTTAACACACACCATTTTTCTCCACACAGACAGAAGATGGACTTCTAACAACAAGAGCAAGTTGAAACGAGGTGAGAGCTCGGCTCGACCACAAGAAATGTCTTCAATTAATCGTCAGCACTAACCACTTTTCCATTATCAGTTAAACGTTTAGTTTTATTATGACTTCATTTTAATAAATGTGTTTACTTTTAATAAAGCTTTTAAACTTAAATACAATCTGTGTTTTTTGGTCCAGACTAGAGTGACTGAGCGAAAGGTTTTGCAATTTTTGCAAGCATGAGTCCAGATAGAACACTTCAAAAGACATTATGGACAATCCCAGAGGACTGCACTAAGTTGATAGAGCTATTGCTGACTAGAATCATGGGAGTTTCGCCAACCGTGCAATCTTAGTTAGCTACACAGACAGACTAATAAGAATAATCTAGTAATACCACAGGGAGTCATAGTAGAGGCAGGATAAGAATTTAGATACAGTCTACAAGAAGAGCAAAGACAATTTTGAAAAAAGTCAAATGAGGAACGCTAGGAAAAATAGGTACTAGTCTAAAATGAAAACTTACTGGGGCCAGCAGAGGAGCCCTCGCCTGCCCGATCCTGGCCCTGTTGAACAGCATCCGCCGCCTGCTGCTCCTGTGTCCTCCTCTCGCCCCTGGGGGGAGCTGACGTACAACATGAAAGAAAGAACAGAAAACATGGATGATTGTTGCTTGTCAATGTCAACCAAATCAAACATTTCAAAAGAACAATAACAAAATATTTCCGCGAAATTATATTGATTAGGGTTAGTTTTCATTTATTTGCGGACCTGTGACTTCGAAAGTCACGTAACTCACTAAACAAAGTACTGAAACGTTCACCTAGGACTGGCAGGCAGCAGTCCGCAGGCAAGACGCAAAGTGACAGACAAACTCCATTGTGATTTCAGTCAGATCAGTGACAACACTAACAGTTGCCTGCTACATTACCAGTCATTTAAATAGTCAAACTATCAATCCACCGCCACTATTTTTCTTATTGTCAGGGGTACAAAGGAAGGGGCAGATTTAAGCCCCTTGCGGCTCTTTTGCGCCGTTCTTGCGTGACTTTTATGACGCAGCAGCTAAACAAAAAAGGGCGCCATGGTGCGGCGTATAATATTATAACAACGTGACGCATTTGGGAGATGCATCCCGTTATAAAGCCCTGCGCCATCAGGGGGCGTTCCGGCGCAAGGGAGGGCATTCCTGCGCTGGAACACATCCTAATAGTGGCTGAGGGAAATCTACAAAATTTCAATCAGTCACCTTTAGGACAATGATGCGTCACACAAACCCTGCACCTGCTTGAAGCAGACGTACGGCTTGACCCAGCATTGGGGAGATAGGGTACCCCAGAGCATTGCTGGAGCTGCGCCATCGTTGTGACGCAACTCCAGCAGTAAAGCTTCGGTGACGTTTTGGGCCCATGGTGCGCCGCATTGCAAATACGGCGCACCATGTTTGGTGGTGGTAGCGGGCCGCACAATTAATGGCGCATCCCTGCTACTTTGCAGGGATGCGACGGTAATTGCAATTCTGCACCTTAGGGGCATACTTACTTATGCGTTCTGGCACATCTCCAGAGATGCGCCAGATCAAATGCGTCACGCAAAACTACCCTTGCGACACGGCAGATGCGCCTCATTTACAATGCGGCGCGCCCTGGCGCAAGGGTAGGCACTTGCGTGACGCATCTCGTCACGTAAGAGCGGCGCATCGCTGGAGTCACGTCGCCAACGCAATGCAACTCCAGTAATGCTCAGGGCCACCCAATACTTAACATGCTGTGTCAGTCCTTTAGCCTGCTTCGAGCAGACATAAGGAATTGAATTGACGTAGCAGCGTCGCAGAAGTGCCTGCGTTAAATCTTGTAGATTTCACGCAGGCAATTTTGCGAGGCGCACAGCCGCTGGACCGCCCACCCTGCGTACTAGGAACGCACCCATTGTGGTGCAGGCCCATGGCTTTATAACGTGACGCATCTCCCTAGATGCGTCATGCTGTAAATGACTCGCAGGGATGCGGCACGTTTACGCCGCTGTTGCGTCACGCAAGGCAACGTAAACGTTGTCAGGATCTGCCAAGGCGCCTACCTAAAGACATGAGACTACAACTCCCATAATGCCTAAACAGGGGGCGGGGTCCTATATAAGTCAGGTGGACCCATTGCTTCCTGTTCGTAATTTTGTGACCGACAGTGCTTTTTGGTTCTAGTAATACTTGGTTTCCTGTCTTCTCTTGGGAGCGTTATTCAGAGAAGTTTTGTCTGTTTATTTCCTGGCTCCAGCGCGAGTGATTGAGGGACGCGCAAGGGGTTTGGTAGTTTGCCTGTGGAAACGGGAACGGAGTTTCCCTTACATTTGATTGTCTCCGGCCAGTCAGACGGGCCATTAATCATCGGGACTGAATTCTGGAGGAAGAGCCACGGATGAAAGGCGAACCGAAAGGAAGCAGCTTTGGGTACTGTGAGTTTACACGCAACGTGTGAAATTAACACGCTGTAGTGAAAGTAAAAACTGTGATGCATAGACATTGAACTGCTGACTGTCTAAGACTTGTATTGGAATACATTTGTTTTTGTCGACGGAGAGCGGAGTGTAGTGGGGTCAGACTCTGCGCACTGCCGCTACGAAGTAGGCACTAGTGTCCATTGTGTTAAGTGCCAAAGCGGAAGATAGTGGGAAGTCCTACATCTTGCCGTGTTTGGAGCCTTGGATTTTTGAGAGACATTTGGAGTTTGCTGAAAAGGAGCGGAGGACTGTAGTTGGTTGCTACGTCTTGCCGTATTCCTGAAGGAGAATATTGTATGTACTGGCATCACATATATGCTCTTTTGAAGAACATAACTTTGTTTGAGTTGATAACACGTACTTGGTGGATTTATTGCACGTTTATTTAAGGCACACTCTTTTCAAAGGAGGGGAATTTGGTGCAGCCCTATTCACAACCATTGCACAGGGAGGAGGTTAAACACACCCATGATACTGGGAGGAGGAGGAGAGCGTTGATTCCAGAAAGGTGAACCCTCTAACAACAAGTAGCACAGAGGTATAGAGACAGGGGTTTGAAGTGACCGGATATAACCAGTGCATTGTTTTTCTTGTCTTTCAGCCATCCCTTCCCAGCAGCCCCCTTCCTTTCCCTTCCTTGGTATCCTGTTATTTCCCTCGCCCTATCGCTCGAACCCACTGTGTTTTTTACCAGTGTGTTGGTGAGATCGGGAGGTGGAGTTTATGTGCATCATCCAGACCCTGCAGTGTGGTGTCTGACAGAATTACGAACCCACGAATTACATACTGCCTGGTCCGGTTGGGGTACATATGGCCACCTTGGATGATGTGTTGAGGGCTTTGGTTTTGGTTCAGCAAGAACTAGTGGCGTCCAAGGCTGAAGCGGTAGCTCTGAAGGATAGGGTTGAGCAATTGTCCAAGAACCCTTTTTCTTCGGGTGCATCGCAGATTCAAGTTACTGTTCCTCCCCCTATTCCTCTAGCTACTCCGGAACGATATGAGGGGGATCCACGCAAAACACAGGCTTTCATGACGCAGATTCTGCTGCATTTTTCTTGTAAGCCGGCGTCTTTTCCTACGAATCACTCTAGGGTGGCGTTTGCCCTGTCATACCTGGTGGGGGATGCAGCCAATTGGGCTGTGCCCTTAGTCAAAAATGATGATGCAATGCTGTCCAACTGGAATATGTTCAGGGAGGAGTTTGAGAAAGTTTTTGACAGAAGGGCCACCAATTTCAGTGCGGATAAGGAGTTGTTGTCATTGCGTCAGGGGAGAAGCGATCTGATAACGTATTTGACTACTTTCAATCGCTTAGTAGCTGAAACAGAATGGCCAGAGGGTAAAAGAATGTCCCTGTTCTATCAGGGTTTAAGAGATGAACTGAAGGACGCAGTGGCGCACATAGACCCGCAGCCAACCACTTGTATTGACATGGTGAATCTGGTGTTGCGGTTGGATGGTCGTTTGACTGAGAGGAGTGGGGATAGACGGAAGTGGGACAGGGGCTATGCCCGTAATGTAGGGTTTCCTTCTAGAGCTACGGGTTCTGCAGAGGCAGGGGTGGAGCCAATGGAAATCGGAGCTATTAGGCCCCCTTTATCGAAAACTGAGAGAGAAAGTAGAAGAGTCCAGGGTCTCTGTATGTACTGTGGAAAGAAGGGACACTATGTAAGAGAATGCCCTTCAAAACCCAAGACCTCTAATACTTGGAATAAGAATCAGAGGGTGGCGGCTTCTAGCACGGCAAGGGAGAAGGAAGAAGTACAATCATCATTGCCTAAGGCGGAAGAAGTCCCCGATTGGAAACTTACCTCCTTGGCTTCCTCTGGTATAGGGGAAACTGAGTCCCATTTGGTGTTAGAGATGTCCTTGGAGTGCGAACAAAAAACCCATTCTGTAATGGTGATGTTGGACTCCGGGGCGACCGGGAATTTTATTGACAACGGGTTAGTGAACCGTCTGTTGTTACCTAGGGTACCCCGAGGCAAACCCGAGGAGGTTTTAGCGGTCGATGGGCAGCCCATTAAATCGGGTCTCATAACCGAGAAAACAGCTGAGGTGGAGTTGTCTATAGAGGTATCAGAAGGGAGACACGTGGAGAAAGTGGAATTGAACATCATAGATGCTCCCCAATATGAAATAATACTGGGAATGCCATGGTTCACATATCATAATCCCTCCATTGACTGGAAATCCCGTACAGTGCTTTTCTCTTCGGGGATGTGCAAGGAACATTTGGTGCCTTATGTATCTTCTCCAGGGACAGCGTTAGCCTTGCAATTTATGGTGGCTACAGCAGCCGAGAAGGAGGTAGCACTTCCGAAAACATACGAAACCTATCAGGATGTTTTTAGCGAAAGCAGAGCTGAGAAGCTACCGCCGCATAGGGCCTATGACTGTAGGATTGATTTGATTGATGGGGCAGTGATTCCTACATGTCGTGTATATGCGTTGTCTGTACCTGAAACTGCTCATTTAAGGGAGTACATCACTCACTATGAGAGCATTGGCTTTATAAGACCTTCTCGTTCCCCCGCAGCCTCTCCCCTTTTCTTCATAGCAAAAGCCAATGGGGATTTGAGGGCATGTGTGGACTACCGCGTCTTGAACAAAAATACCATCAGAAACCGTTATCCTCTCCCCCTCATTACCGTGTTGATCGACCAGGTGAGGGAAGCAGTGATTTATACTCGCGTGGATTTGCGAGGGGCTTATCACTTGGTCAGGGTAAGAGAGGGGGACGAGTGGAAGACGGCTTTCAAGACGCGGTATGGGCTATACGAATATCTAGTCATGCCGTTTGGGCTCTGCAATGCCCCTGCGGCGTTTCAGTTCCTGATTAACGATGTGTTGAAAGAGTACATTGACCTGTTTGTAGTCGTGTACATCGATGACATCCTGGTGTACTCGATGGACGAGAACTGTCATGTGGAACATGTGTGCAAGGTGCTGGACAGGTTGCGAGAACATAGCCTCTTTGTGAAACTCAGCAAATGTGAGTTTGGGGTGTATAGTGTGGAGTTCTTGGGAGTAATGATCAGTCCATTGGGGTTGCAAATGTCTGAACGTAAGGTGGAAGCAGTGCGTGATTGGCCTGTTCCGAGAAACGTGAGAGAGGTCCAGAGTTTTCTGGGCTTCGCGAATTACTATCGCCGCTTTATTTTACATTTCTCATTGACTGCGGTGCCGATTACTAGACTTTTGAGGAAGGGTAAGCCTTTCGAGTGGACCAGAGAAGCAGGGGAGGCTTTTGAAACGCTGAAAACCTCATTCATTACAGCCCCGGTGTTGTCACATCCCAATTTAGACCATCCCTTTATTGTTGAGGCTGACGCTTCTGATGAAGCTATCGGGGCGGTGTTGTCACAGAGAGATGGGAGTACAGGGCAGTTGCACCCGGTGGCCTTTCTGTCAAAAAAGTTGAGTTCGGCTGAACTCAACTATACTATAGCTGAGAAAGAATTGTTGTCGATAAAAAGGGCTTTTCAGGAGTGGAGGCAATACTTATGGGGGGCCCTTCATACCATCACTGTGTATACCGACCACAGGAATTTGCAATTTATGTCATCTGCTAGACACTTAACCCAAAGGCAAATGAGATGGATGCTTTTTTTTGCCGAATATAATTTTGTGGTCACTTTTCGTCCTGGGTCTGAAAATAGAAAGGCAGATGCTCTATCACGGCAGTCCCTGCCCTCAGATAGTGTGGAAGAAAGACAGGCCATCATTCCGGAAGGGAAAGTTCTGTGCATAGTCAGAGCTGAGACCTTTTTGGATGATGTACGAATTTATCAGTATCCTGGAGGTTGGATGTCATGGGCTCATGGCATAGCAGAGAGGAAGGTGAGAGATGGGTTGCCTTTTTATCAGAACAAATTATTTCTGCCCTCAATACCGTTGCAGAAAAAGGCGTTTGTTTGGGGGCATGAGGGAGAGCTGGCGGGACATCCTGGTGTTCGTAAAACCCTCGAAATTGTTCAAAGACATTTCTGGTGGCCTAATCTGGGTAAGGATGTCAAGGCATGGGTAGCTAGGTGTGATATCTGTGCTAGAGCAAAGGGACTAACCTCTAAAAAAGCGGGGAAGCTTATTACCATGCCTACTCCCAATCAACCCTGGCAGCACATAAGCTTGGATTTTGTGTCTGGCCTTCCGTTGGACAAGGGATTTTCCGCTGTGTTAGTGGTAGTAGACAGCCTCACCAAAATGGGACACTTCATCCCCTGTAAAAGTCTTCCGAATGCCAGTCAAACGGCACAACTTCTAGCTAGCAACGTTGTCCGGTTGCATGGTATTCCCCGGGTGATAGTGTCCGACAGGGGACCCCAGTTCATTGCCAGGTTCTGGCGCATGTGGTGTCGCGCCCTGAATATTGAGTCCAATCTGTCTACCAGCTTCCACCCACAAACAGACGGGCAAACAGAGCGACTGAACCAGACCTTAAAGAAATATTTGAGATGTTTCTCTAAAGAAGCTCACGAATCCTGGGTAGATCTTTTGTGGATGGCGGAGCTTGCCTACAATAACACCTGGCACAGTTCAACGGGGATGTCGCCTTTCAAGGCTACTTTCGGATTTGATGCGAAAACATTGCCGATCGACATACCCCTCGATCTCCAAGACCAACCCTCTGTCAAGGAAAGGGTATTGATGTTGAGGAAGGTACATAAGAGAGTTCAGGTACATTTGAACAAAGCTAAGGAAGTGTACAAGAGGTGGGAGGATCGCCGCAGGATAGAGAGTCGTCAGTATGTGGTGGGCGATAAGGTCTGGCTGTCTACCAGGAACATTAGGTTCAAGTTGCGCAGCGTGTTCCACCCCAGGTTTATTGGCCCTTATTCCATCGTGAAACAAGTGAACCCTGTCACATACAAGCTGAAATTGCCTGGTTCCTTACGCATACACCCGGTGTTCCACGTACAGTTGTTGAAACCTGCTCTTTCCTCCCGCAGGGCGGCCCCTCCGCCAGTGTTGTGTGATGGGGGTATGGAATACGAGGTGAGGAGCATAAAGGACTCAAAGTGGAGCAGGGGTGTTCTTAAATACCTGGTTTCATGGAAAGGGTATACCGCAGAGGATGATTCCTGGGAGCCATGTTCGGATGTGCATGCTCCGGCGGCGGTGCGCTCTTTCCACCGGAGATTCCCTGCTAAGCCTGGCCCTAGGAGGCGCTAGGGGCGGGGACATACTGTCAGGATCTGCCAAGGCGCCTACCTAAAGACATGAGACTACAACTCCCATAATGCCTAAACAGGGGGCGGGGTCCTATATAAGTCAGGTGGACCCATTGCTTCCTGTTCGTAATTTTGTGACCGACAGTGCTTTTTGGTTCTAGTAATACTTGGTTTCCTGTCTTCTCTTGGGAGCGTTATTCAGAGAAGTTTTGTCTGTTTATTTCCTGGCTCCAGCGCGAGTGATTGAGGGACGCGCAAGGGGTTTGTTAGTTTGCCTGTGGAAACGGGAACGGAGTTTCCCTTACATTTGATTGTCTCCGGCCAGTCAGACGGGCCATTAATCATCGGGACTGAATTCTGGAGGAAGAGCCACGGATGAAAGGCGAACCGAAAGGAAGCAGCTTTGGGTACTGTGAGTTTACACGCAACGTGTGAAATTAACACGCTGTAGTGAAAGTAAAAACTGTGATGCATAGACATTGAACTGCTGACTGTCTAAGACTTGTATTGGAATACATTTGTTTTTGTCGACGGAGAGCGGAGTGTAGTGGGGTCAGACTCTGCGCACTGCCGCTACGAAGTAGGCACTAGTGTCCATTGTGTTAAGTGCCAAAGCGGAAGATAGTGGGAAGTCCTACATCTTGCCGTGTTTGGAGCCTTGGATTTTTGAGAGACATTTGGAGTTTGCTGAAAAGGAGCGGAGGACTGTAGTTGGTTGCTACGTCTTGCCGTATTCCTGAAGGAGAATATTGTATGTACTGGCATCACATATATGCTCTTTTGAAGAACATAACTTTGTTTGAGTTGATAACACGTACTTGGTGGATTTATTGCACGTTTATTTAAGGCACACTCTTTTCAAAGGAGGGGAATTTGGTGCAGCCCTATTCACAACCATTGCACAGGGAGGAGGTTAAACACACCCATGATACTGGGAGGAGGAGGAGAGCGTTGATTCCAGAAAGGTGAACCCTCTAACAACAAGTAGCACAGAGGTATAGAGACAGGGGTTTGAAGTGACCGGATATAACCAGTGCATTGTTTTTCTTGTCTTTCAGCCATCCCTTCCCAGCAGCCCCCTTCCTTTCCTTTCCTTGGTATCCTGTTATTTCCCTCGCCCTATCGCTCGAACCCACTGTGTTTTTTACCAGTGTGTTGGTGAGATCGGGAGGTGGAGTTTATGTGCATCATCCGGACCCTGCAGTGTGGTGTCTGACAAACGTGGCGCAAGGGGCTTGTAAATGTAATCTGCCCCCTAGTGTCTAGCATTACGCAGTTCTGTAAAGTACACTCATACATAATAGTTACTCAGGCCAATGAGACCACGAAATAGAAAACAAATAAGCATAGTAGCAACGCCACTGAGAAGGAGAGCAGTGCACCTGAAATGCACAGAAGATTTTGAAATATAATTTAACTACAATGTAATCGTCATCAGCGGCATTATTGGCTTGCTCCATGTAAAAAACAAATATTTGCAATACAACAACACAGAGCAGGAGAAAACATCATAGTAGTGAGTGATTAAATGGCTACTACTACTCACCAAGCCCGGGGATCTCCAAGCCGAGCTGGTCCAGCAGGTCGCGCTCGCGGTCCAGGAGGTCCGTCCAGCGATGGGTGACCTGGCTGTAGGTGCGCTGGACCCCGTAGAGGTGGGATATGGCCCAGCACACCTTCTTCCGGCGCTCCCGCATGTTGTAGCCGCCGGCCGCGATCCTGCCGCCTCCCGCGATGGTCCTGGGCAGGCGGCGCTGGACGAAGTAGACCAGCGCGCCCACTTCCTCCGGGCTGAATATCTCCCGTCGCGTCACCTGCTCCCCCCTCAATCTCCCGCATGCTGTCCTGGCACTGGGTCCAGCACTACTCCCCACCGCCGCTGCGGCCCTCAAGTGCCTGGGCAGCTTCACGGCGCCTGGCTTGACCATGGTCTGGGCAGGTAAGGTAGGAAGAAGTAGAAAATTAAGAAAGAATAGGATAGGGAAGAAGAAAAGTAGTTTAAAAGTAAAGAAAAATAGCAGAAAAGACAAAAAATATACAGCTAGGAAAAGAGAGGGATAGATAAGAAGCAAAATCGTAAAAAAAAAACTGAAAACAAGCAAAGGATGGCAAAGATACCAAGAGGATTAAACACCATGCCCAGACACAGGAAATGAATGAAAAACAAGATGGCCGGCGCCCGTTCACGAGCGCGAAAGTAAGTTCGCGCGAGATTTTCCTCGCGATCTCGTGCGAACCTCTAGATTTCCTGCGCGATCTCGTGCGAACCTCTACTCGCAATGCGCTTACTGCGCAAGATTATACATAGCGGGCGGAAACGGAAATACGTCACGCAAACAAAATGGCCGTGCCCGTACTCGACCTTGGGGTAAATTCGCGTGTTGCGCTGCAAGCGGCTCACGAATACTGCAAAAAAACTCGCGAAACAACAAGCCGCAAACAAATAAAAATGCTCATTCGCACAAATTGGCGGCTTCCGCGGTCGGTTTCGCACGACGCCGCGCCCCGCGAATAGCGCGAAAAAAACGAAAAACGATTTCAGCAAAAGCAAAAGCAATGAGCAGGTGCAAAAGGTCAACCTCATGATTTGTAACGATTCTTTGTAGTGCTTCCTGAGGGGGCCCTCCAGAATTCGGTTGCCTGCTTGCAACTATTGTGTGACCCTGCTCTGACCTTAACTGTATGCCACAAAGGTCCTGATTTACAGCTAAAGGAGCAGACAAGCAGGTGCCAGGCTGGAACTTGAAATTCTTTCAGTGACACATTAATTAGCCCCTAATTCATTATTGTCAGTTGGGGCAGGGCAGGTGTTGTTAATAAACTAACCCCAAATTAATTCATGTCAGTTCAAGCAGGGCAGGTGGGCTTGCTTTTCCCCCCCATCTTCTACAGTGATGATGAACCAGAGGGTGGCATTGATGTAACAGAGGGTGGCATGGGTCAAAGAGAGGGTGCCAGTGGTGAAACAGAGGGTGCTGGGAGGCTGTGATGATGAACCAGACGTAGAAACAACATAGTCGCGACCGTTGCGAGCCGACAAGTAAGTTCGCAATTGCGAACTAGTACCAAATCCTCGCGAACTGGCAGAAACAATTGCGAACACACAAAAAAAAAAAAATCCGCAAATTCGCGGGAATTCGCGGATTTTGCGGATTGCGAGTTCGCAAATCCGCAAAATTCGCGAACGCGAGATCCGCAAAATTCGCCCATGCTTAGTCTGTTGCAGCAAGAGAGTTAACCCATTGTATCCATCTTGGATGTAAAGCCTTTGCATTTGGAATGCTTGCTTTTGTCACTGCTTCTAAGGCAGGGCAGGAGTAACGACCATTATGCGTTTACCCTGTGCTAGAGCTCTCTCTTTTGCCACTGCAGTTTGAATCGATGTCAGAATTTTTCCTGTTGAAGTAAATTTCATTTCAGCTTGTGTGTACAAGTGTGATTTATAAGCAATTGGTACTTTTTCACCTTCATTAAAGGTTAAGTACGTGAATCTAGATCTTCCTGAGATTATTCTGATTACAAGGTTGCGTACGTTTACGCGTGTCTGTAAATGTTTCCTTGCTAACATGTTTGTTTGCACTGAACGCAACATTTCTGTGTGTTTTTGAGTCCAATTAGTAGTTTTGAAATCCGGTTTGATTAATTCGAAGAGAGTTTTAACCCTTTCTGCGTAATTTAGAACGTATGTTTTTCCGAAATTCAGGAAACCTAGAATTGACTGTAAGTTTTTCAGCATTTTTGGAGGTTGGAGCAGTGCACACGTTTCTAAAAAGTTGGCTGCCAGGCTTTTGCCTTCACTTGATAACTTGTATCCTAGAAAAAGGACATTGAGGTGGGCAATTCTTGATTTCTTAAAGTTGAATTTATACCCTTCAGAGGCGAATTCACTCTGTTCAAGTGCTTGTCCAAATCATCGTCTGTTAGATAGATATCATCGATATAAGATAATGCCTCAACATCATACGTTTGTAGTAACTCTGTTACTCTGGCTGAAAATAACCATGGACTATTCTTGAATCCCGGGGGGAGACGACAGAGTGACGTTGTGTCCTCATAATTGAGAAAGCGGTCAAGTGCCCGCTATCAGGTGCAATGTTTTGACAGAAGAAACCCTTAGAAATATCTAATGTGGTTTTATATTTTTTTACGCACAATGTTATTCATTAGTGCTGCACTGTGTGCATTTTGTACTGCAAAAGTTTTGCAACAAGAGTTTAAATGTCTGTAGCCCAAAACTAGACAATATGTATTGTCTGGTTTGGAGACAGGAAACAAAGGATTGTTCATTGATGAGGTGCATATTTCAATTACCCCTTGGTATTCAAAATGATCTAAGATCTCCTTGACCTGTTTTTTTAGCTTCTTGCTTAACTGGGTACTGCCTTTGTGCAGTTGCTTGTGATTTTAATTGGATTTTGTGGTGAGGAGAATCCTCATCCCATCCTTCATGATTTGTATATAATGCTGGAGCATGGGCTTAAGCCCATTTTCTGGCATGGGTATATTTTTAGTGAATTGGAATGTAATTAGAGAAGGCTGGGATAATGATGTATTTGCCATGTCGGCACTCCCTGACAAATTTTGGTGGCCATTCTTTTTCAGCTAGAAGAATGTCATAACCTTTAGAGAGCTTTTCCCAAAAGAGTGCTCTTATCAGCTGTTTCAACTTGAATGTACTCATTCAAGTCCACTGTCTCCAGATGATCCTTCAAGATCTTGCAAGCTATGGTGACTTCTGCTGCGCTGTCCAGTATTGTCTGGGCCCACTCCCCGTTCTTGAGTTGTGTCCTCAAGATCCTCGGCATGTCTGATTTTTAGACCTGCTACCTTCTTTTTGGTGAATTGGGTTTTCTTATTTTTTGGAACGTGTTGATCGTCTTTTTACTTCACACATTCTTCCTTGTGTTTTGACCATCCTCTTCTTTCCGATTTCTGTGAGGAACTCTGAAAGGAACAAGAGGAACGTGTATCAGTATCTTGATATCTATCAGGTTTTCTCAACTTATCCCTGATCCTGAGGTTATACCTCTTTTCAGAGGGCTCCTTTTGAAGAGACCTTCCTCGGTACTGAGAACGCTTCTCATTAGAAGTTTGTTTAGTATTTTCCCACTTCTTTTCAGGAGTAGTGAGAGTGTTTTAATCAAGACCTTTTCAGGACTTTCTGTTAGTTGGGGCTTGACTGGTTTCCCACCCAAACTATCTCTTCCTAGTTCTTCATAGGATTTTCCAATTATTCTGGCAAGTTCATATGGTTGCTCAGTTATATCAATTTCCCATATTTTTTGGGCGGATCACCACAAATGCTTCTTCACCTTTAATATTAGCTAATATTATAGGTGAGACCTTTTTGAATTGTATCAGTAATTTCATACTCAGATTTAAAGCAGGTTCTGCCCCGTATTTATTTTGAATCTGTTTCAGGACATCTGGTTTCACCGCCATAGATAGAACACCATGTGTTTCTGTGTAGATTGCAGCAAAGACTGTACCCCAAGTGTCGCAGTCCTCCAGGTGTGGTGCGATCCCCATTGGTAAATAGATTGTTAAAATTCTGTGTTTCTCATGAGGTGTACTGTCAGGAAATACTGCTTCAATTTGAGCTACTTTTTGAGCTATCCAGAATGGAATTTGTTCCCTTTTTGCGGGCAATATACCAATGACTGATTGTATAGTCTGTGGTGTGATTTTATTTGTGTTCCCCTGGTGGGGGGTTTGTTGTGGAATCCTTATAGGAGGCTGGACTGTTAGAGTCCGCATAACATATTGAACCAATTGTCAATGGATTTTTATTAGTTGTTTTAGTTGAACTAATAGTTCCGCACCTGACATTTCTTCAATGTCAGGGTGTGGTGTATAGCTGGCTAGTACCGGCCATGTTGCTCCTGGTCTACCTAGTGGACCAAGCCTGGTAATGTGATTTTGATATTGTAGGGCGCCGCCTTTAAACCAGAGCTGATCCTCTTGGTAAGTTAGTGGAATTTCAATGTCCACGAAAGGAACATATTCTGTTGGATTATCCTCTACTTTGTAGAAGTGAAACAAATGCGATACTACATTTGTTTTAGAGAAGATTATCCATGAATAGAATACCTCTGTTTGCCAATATATTTATGTGCCTCTATGCCAAGAAATACCCTACCAACTACCACCTCTTGGTGAGAGGCCATTTGTTATAAGCTTTAAAGCAATGGTTTTCCTTAGGTTTTCCAGGATGATTATAGCATCATGGTCGGTTTCTTAGAAACCTGTAATGTTTAAACTCGGTTGGGCTGCAGTTCTTTCAGCTCTACCATTCTCTTCGTCACTCATTTGTTGACTGAAAGTTTGCAGAGCTTGTTTTCAAGGAAACAAAGATAAGGTGCACAATATTTTGGAACACTGTATCCTTCAACGTTGAATCAAACCAAAAACTAATACATAGGATTTTCGTCCTACTCAGTAATTGCGGATATTTTATCCTTTTACCCACTCCAGAAGTCTATTGGAGTATTTTACGGGAAAAAGGGGTCTCTGTGAAAAGCACGACTGAGTTACTCTAGTATCTAGCGTTAAAATAGTGCCTTACCAAACGTTGGGCTCCATGTAGTGTAGTTCCTATTTTCCCAATAGGCTCTGCGCATTGGAATAATATATCCTATAGATTTGACATAGGACGTATGTCGACTAGGTCTCTATCGAATATGTTAGACTTAATTGTGAGTGCCAGCTAGCTCAGAGGTCACTAGAAACTTTCTCAAATAAACAAGAAGGGATTCGTTTCTGACAACCACATAACCATGACACCTTTGTTTCCCCAAGAAAAAACTGATCTTCAGGGGTGTGGAAACAATAGAAAGATATTTTTCTCAGTCAATTGTGCACGCTTCATTTCATCAGAGGTGCAGAGAAATAGAGAGACAGGCATTTTCAATAAAAGGGTTTATTGAACAGTCTTCGTTCTTAAGCAAGTAAAGTGTACTGCTACAATCATAATACTGGTTCCAAAGTATAATGCATACACAAGAGTATTATGAAGACCATAGATAAATACATACATAAATACCAAAGCCTAAAAGTACTCAAACTGGTGCTTCTAAAATACCCCTACCCCAATGTACCTAACCTAAGTCTAGTGCGAGGGAGGTAGTAAGTGAGGTGTAGCATAGGTTTAGTTTTTCTTTGCCAAGAATCTATCCAAAATTTCTCTTAGGGTCTAATAAGCTCTGTGCCTTGGTTTTAGAATGAAGGAGGTCTGGTATCTCTGTCTCGGACTAAATTTCCCAACACCCCGTGAGGGGAGCTTGGAAACACTGAAGCTGGATTCTCAGCAAGAGAAAGGCAGCCTCTCTGTCAGTTCGTCAGCTGGAGGGTCGAGTTCCTTCGACACTTGCTGTAGCGAACTGCGTTGGGCAAGTAGATAGTCGAGCTGTTCTGAAACACTGTGTGTTTGCTTTGGGCAAGTGTAGGCATATTTATACCTTGAAGGGACCTAGTTTGACATAACGTCGGACATAATAACGTCATCAAAGAACCCCAAGGGAATGGTAGTTCTTTGAAAACTCCATGATTTCTAGGACAAATTAATATTCAAGTAAGGGGATGTCCCTGACTGCTGAAGCTGAGTTTTCCAAGAAATCATTGTGGCTTTTTGAAACTAGTCGAAGTAGCCATGCCTGTATTTGGACTAGATGTGTTATGTCTAAATATGGGTATGATTTCTATGCTTATATAAGGGCAATGTGAATTATAGCTATATAAGGGCATGAATTGGTAAATTATGCTTGGATTCTAAAATGCTACACACCATATTCAGTGTTGGTTCCTAGATGCATTATAAAGTGAGGCAGATTTTTTGTGTGTTATTTGGTCATTTTCTGTTTTTCATTTCCAGCAATGCCATTCATATGGTGGGTGTAGATGTTTTCATGTACCATTAATATATTTCCTTACTCCTACACATAAAAAATCATTTTGGTCTTGATTTATCGGTCAATTGGTTTTATGGTCTTCATTGCCAACCAAGCATGATATTTTTCGCTCTCACTTTCAGCGATCTGATGGCTGTTTTACTAATTTTCTCAGCTTTGAAGTTATTTTACTTCTTAGCATTTCAAAGGTATGCTTTTTCTTGTTTTAGATTTGTATCTACTTTGTTCCAGGCATATTGTGCCCTTTAGGACTCCACTTCTTCAAGCATATAGCCTGTCATTGTCGATTGGTTGGATATTTTAGAGGTGAGATACATTAAATATCTTTGCCTCTATCTTTTTTGGACTTTGCTTTTAAGTTTAAAGCAACGGTAACAGCAGCTTTTATGCTGGGGCTAAGCTCCCAATTATGGTATATTGCATAGCCTTTATACATTGATAAATAGGTCATTTTACACTTATACACTAATATATAATGTATTAGATGTGTTATATGTATACCTTTTTGTTTTTGGGTTTATTATTTGGCTTTCATTTTTTCGTTTTCCTAATATACATGTTTGTAATTCTTGAATGTCATGGTTTTTTTTCTCAGTGTTATTTTTCTCTCTGTTTTTCTCCCTGTATGTACTGATAAATATGTCATTTTGTCAATTTATATACGTATATTTAATATGTCAAATGTAACACACACATAGTTATGTGTTAACTATGTGGTTTCTAGTTTTAATGATTCGTATACATGTTTGGATATATTTATGTGGAATGGAATTTTTCATTTGTATAAGTTTGTTGGTCATTCGTTAAATATTGTGTGTGTACTTTTTTATGTTGGTATAGTTCGGTTAATGTTTCGTTTTGTCTATGGTTGTTGCGGCCCTGATGATCCCAGGCGAATTGTGCCCTTTAGGAGTCCACTTCTTCAAGCATATAGCCTATCATTGCCGATTGGGTGGATATTTAAGAACCCTGATGAAGTTCCCTTTTGGCACTACTGGGAATGAAACACGTGGGCTGTGTGCCGGTTTTTAAGAATTGATTTAGTAAAATAAGTACCTTTTAGAACTACTGCTTATGTGTCTGACTTTGCTACAAGTGCACCTTCTGCCTTCTCCTGAAAAACTCTCACTGTGATTTGTACCTTTGGAAGTGTGTTGCACCACCTCATTATTGATTGTACTTGTGGACCTTTTTGAGCTGGAAATTGGTCTGTTGTTTTTTTTGCTAATGTATTTTAAAACATTCCCCTCAGAAAAAGAAATTAAAGTTGTCAGCATTTTTTTGTACCATGGATCAAGTAGTGTGGCATTGATGTGCTCTTTGGACTCCATGATGTCATGTTGCATCCGTGTATTACAATCCAAGCAAAGGACTATGGTCTCAACCAAGCCATGTGCTTCTGTGTTTTTATTCGCACATGTGGGGGCGAAACTTTCATACACCTTCTTCACCTGGTCTTGTAGGAGATGCAACAACGGGGCAGCTTGGACCATTGCACTGTGCTCCTTGTTAACATTAAGTGTGAAAACCTCAAAAGGGAGTAGCATCTGTGTCAGGCATTTGACATGGCCCATATGACCGCTTCCAAGGTCATAGGCTTCCCAACTGCATCCACTCCTCTTTGAATGACATAGTATTTGATCTGTTTGTAATGCTCAAACAAACGCTGCAACGTGTAAAAGGTTGAGTTCCAACATCTTGGTGCCTCCTGCAGCAGGGCTTTAATTGGTGTCCAATTATTTTGCTGAATAGTCCGCAGCTGCTTCTGGGCTTTAAAAGAATGGCTGAAATGAGTACTGATTCTTATGCAAGGTGTCAGTATGTTGCTGACTGTGTCTTCCTTTTTGTGGAAGTCTTGCACCACCAGGTTGATGCAATGGGCTAAAAACAGGGCCCTGAAAACACTTCCACCTGACATGGCCTTGACTATTTTACTACCATTGTCTGTGGTAACATATCCAATGCTGAGACCTCTGGGTTGCAGTTATTCATACACCTTGCTGTTAAACTCTTCCAAGATGTTTACAGCTGTATGTGGTTTCTCCATGGCAAACATGGCCACTGTTGAATGCCACTGAAAGCTCCTAAAACATTCTTCAGGGCTAATTACTGAAGACATATTTTGCTTTAGCCCCGCAAAGAGATCCAGTGTGCAGTGATGCATATGTAATCGGTCACCTGACAACTGGTCCACATGTCATTTAATCAGGTGGATGGTGTGAACAACACTTTGCTTTAAAGCTTGTCCAAACAACTGCAGCACATTGTGATGCAGTGCTGGAACAGCAACACTGGCAATATAGGTCTTACTTGGTACCTTCAATTTTGGGTAGATGGCTGCCACAAATTCTAAGTATTTCACAAAAGAGAAAGGAAGGAGGTCCAGATCTAACATTTGTGCCTGCTTCCCATTGTACAAACGTGTGGTTGGGTGGTTTTTACTTGTAGGGCCCCTCCTACCTAAACATGCCCGTAATAGTAGCCTAATTTTCTTCTTTTCTTGGGTCACTGGCGCAGGCATTTTTTGAGAAGTATATGGTAGTGATAGACTCAATGTGCGTTGTGGTGGGGGCCAGTCACTGCATGATGTGGTGTCTCCATCTCACTGATTCTTCTTGTGCAGATCGTGAACTTGCTCAGGTGGGTGAATCTACTGGTGCACTACTGGGACAGGGCTGCTTTGTGTGAAGATGTCACCTTCTTCTTCCTCATCATCATCACCTCCACAGTGAGAGGACTTGTAGCTCATGTTCCCCGGCTCTCATCACCACCACAACCACATTCTGCAATTTTGATATGGTGCTCCTCCCACTTGATTGTGTGGTGTTTTTTCATATGGGTCGTCTGGCCTCCAGTACCATAATGTGTATCAGGCTTACCTCAACAAATATTCGTGTGGCAAATAGTGCATACTGCTAACTGTAAAATAAGGTCCCAAACTGGGGAGGAGTACTTTTTTACTGTGCCCCTGCCAATGTCTGAAGAAGACCTGGAGGTAGTTGGGATTGTCATCAATTGGCTCTCTGCTTCTCCAGAGAGAGGGGTGGGTGCAGGTCTCAGCTGGGGCTTTGCAAATATGGGAGCTGGTGGCAGTGTTACCTGTTCCACATCCTGAGGATCAGGTTGAATAGCAATGCTAGACTCTTCTGTGTCACCTTCCACCATGACTACCTTGTTATCGTCATCCTCATCAACCCCTTCCATAAGTCTTTCTGGAACTTTATTTTCCCTTAGCCTCTCCTGTTGTCTCCTGGTTTCTGCTGTGGTCTACTCCATGTCCATAGCATCACCATCAGAAGTGGTGCTTGGGGAAGATGGTGCAGTAGCACCCTTCTTTTTCTTTGCTGGAGAGTTGGGAGCCAATGATTCTAAAAGAGGAGATTCAACGTCTTGCTGCGAAGGAAGCTCAACCTCCTGTTCTGCCCCAAAATCTGGCAAATGTACTATTTCTGGCTGCTGTCCACTTTGCCCTGTCTCCTGAAATGATTGTGTACTACTTTACGAAGGGACATGTCCAATTCAACATCACTACTCGTCTGTGTCGACAGGATTGCACTGGCTGCCTCACTGACAAACATCGTCCTGGGCTTAGGTTGGGGGTGGTGCTGTTGATGCAGGAGTGGCGGTGCAGCTGGTACAACTTTGCCAAAAATGCTTGTGGTCGGCATGCCAGTGGTGGAAATCTGCTTCTTCTCCTTCCCACTAGCCACTTTCTAGTCAGCACCTTTCTTTGGGGCCATCTTGAAGCTGTCAGTTGTCAGTGGCACTTAGCTTCACAAGCTGAAAAGATGCTCATGTTGCATAGTCAGTCAAACGTCACGTCATGCACAGGCCTTCTTTCAGGCAGTTCTGTCTGGCAGTACAATGGTTGATGTCTCTTCTCTTGTGCACCTAAAAGCAAGCTAGCAAGATGAACATCAGAGAAACATGGCATTGTTGCAGTTCAAGTATTTGTACAAACAAACAATATTCAGATTCAGGTTAGCTTTATTCGATTTTTGTTACATAAAATCATAAAAGCAACATTTCATATATATACATACAATTCATATACAATAAAAACCTTTTGTTAAAACAGTATTAAATAAATTTAAGGTACTTCGCTAATCACTAAATTCCGTTTTCTTAAAAAAAAAAATTAAACCAGTCAAAACCATGGTACAGGTAGCGTTTCCCAGTTGCTGCAGACTAAGAAACGCAGGGCGGCATTGCCGACAAGCACCTTGTTTCAGATACTGTTTAATCCACCTTTTACGCTCACTCTCGCACAATTTACAAAACAATAGTACGTGAAAGGTGGACTGTACCGATGTACAATCACATGGGCAAGGAGCTAAGGTTCTCGGCCAGTCATTTTTACTTGGGAATGTAACTAACCGGTGGAATAAGTTAAACCTAAATCTTGCTAAAATAAATCGGTCAAAGCCCAAGTTACATAAGGTCAAATATGGCTGAATTGTGTAGGTGGTCAGCGATAGTTGATGCTCACTAACTGTTTTCTTCGTCATCTCTCCTACACACCTAAGAAGTTCAAAGTGAGCCATACATAACCTCTTCAATTCAGATTTCGAAATGTTCATGATTGAGACTGAATTACTAAAATACTCAGGCCGTTGTATGTCAGTAAATATTTTCCTGATATACTCAAGCCAGGCTATGCGCTTTGCGTTTTCAAGGCCCATAACATCCTTTATTATATACTGATTTAGGACAAGGGCCTCTGAGACCCATACTCTACGCCAGAGTAGAACTGGTTGCAGTTTAATCAGATCGGATATATAGTCCATCCCCACTTCCTGATGGCAATTAAAGACTGAGGTACCTTTCGGGAGAGCTAATATGTATCTAAGGAAGTTATTTTCTTCAACTTGGATCGCTGATGTATCCTGATATCCCCAGATCCCTGCCCCATACAATGCCAACTTGGCGGCAACGTTTTTTAGTGCTCCTATAGTGCGTTTAAAAGATAGGGTCCTATTCTTGACCTCGGGCCCCCAGGAGCCAGAGCCCTCAATTATGACCCCTAGGTATGGGAAAGTTTTAGTGTGCTCAATTACAAGTCCTGACGCCTTGAAAATTTTACAACTTGCACGTCCCTTCCCACACTGCATCACGTATGATTTTTTTGCATTTATCATAAGACCCCTTTCTTCCATGAATTCAAGATATTTTGTTAGGGCTTTCTGCGCTCAGTCTAAATATCCATTTGTAAAATCACACCAACATAAACTTTCATGTGTGTAGTGCACTCAGGAATGATCAGCAAGAGCAACAACAACAACATACAGATGTGAGATAAACAAACAAATGCAGCTGACCACGGTTCAGCACCTCAATTCCTAAATGGAGAAAAAATAAGATAGCCTGTGCATCAACTTCCGGAGTTTGCCGCACTTTCACTCCACTGGAAACCAGATAAATAGTTCATAGGAAAAAGGAAGGTTCACCAGAGACAAAGTCAGAAGAGCTTCAAATGTATCCCAAAAATTGTTTTCCTTTATTGTAGTTGTTAAAATCGGACATCAGCCAATGTGTTTCGTTCCAAATGGAACTTCGTCAGGGCTTGGATATAGTGATTGCAATCCGAATGTTTAAATATGTGGGTCAATGGCTCCCAAGGTCAACTACAGGTAAAACAGGGTCTGCTGGTTAAAGAAGTGTTCAAAGTGTCGATAGTGTAATACTGGCATTAATCTGCAGTATAATTTTTTTCTTAGCAATAGCAATTTGTAGAACTGTGTGGGTCCACCCTATTGTGCATCTTTCATCCCTAGGTCACCTAACAATTAGATAACTTGGGACTCTGGGGCTGAAGGACTGTTTGCATTTGATAACTGAGCCAGTTACCAAATCCATAACAGATGTGATGATGATGTGCTGCTTATTGACTTGGTGATATGTTGTATTTGTCCTTGTCTCATCTTTCCCCAACTCCTCCTTCTGATCTATTCATGAAACCCCTAACCCTCTTTGCACAGGTTGTGTAATCTATCGAGGTGTAACTTAACAATTTATATCATAAATGGATCACACACTTGCTAGGGCAGATGTGTGAAAGTGACTAAAAGTGTTACAGGATGTTCTTAACTAACCAACAGCCCACACCAGCCCTATTAGCTACCAGGCATGAACTGGACATTATCATTATAGTTCAGAGTCCTAGAACAATGTCTGAACAAGGATAGGTAGTACTAGTTTGCACTATAGCCTGATTCACTAAGGTAAAGTTACACTTTTGGTGTAAGTATACTCTTGCAGTGTAACTGTACTATCAGTAGATTTACGACTAGTAACTTTACAAGTTATGTTATATTTTGTTATGTTAGTATTTTGTGTGAGCGCGACAGCTGACCCAGCAAAGAGGCATCCCGGCGCTGGTAGATCAAGAGGTGCAGTACAGTTAGAAGCAAGCCAAGTTAGGACGTGCATCCCTAAGAAGGGGGGAACAAGAAAGTTTTAATAGCTTTCCGGAAGGCGGACATGTTCTCCATTCCATGGATGCCCACCGGCAAGGAGTTCCAGAGCTTGGCTCCCAGCACCCGGAAGGAACGACCACCAATGCGACATAGTTTAGTCCGAGGTACGATCACTTGGTGTTGTCCCAGTGAGCGTAGACTACGCTGGGGCACATACGGGGTCAGAAGCAGGCACAGGAGATCAGGGATCCCGGATTTAAGAATCTTAAATGCCAGACAGAGAGCTTTGAACTGGATTCGGGAATTAATCGGAAGCCAGTGCAGCTTTCTGATCGTGGCTCTGGCTGAGCATCTACGGGGAAGACCTACCAAGGTCCTCGCAGTAGATGGTTCTGAACTCTCTGCAAACGCGCTATCTCGGCTTTGTTTGCACCCAAAAACAGCACACTGGCATAGTCCAGGCGTGATAGGATGGTGGCTTGGAGAATAAGCTGACGCACTTTGGAGTCAAAAAACTTCAATATCGGGTTAAGGCCTCTCAGCAGACCCACACAAGTAGCTGCTACTCTCTTGGTGTGGGTCTGAAAGCTGAGCGAGGACTCCATCCAAACTCCCAGGTTTTTAACTAGTGACTTGGACGCTGGCATGATGCCTAGCGAGGATGGCCACCAGTGTTCATTCCAGAGAGTGGTGTTCTTCCCTACAAGCAGCACCTCAGTTTTGCCTGCATTAAGCTGCAGGCAATTGTCAGTCATCCATTGGGCTACTGCAGCCATCCTGTCTCTAAATCTCGTGGCCGATGTTGATGGCCCTTCAGTAAGTGTGATGACCAGCTGAGTATCATCTGCATATGATACCAGCTTAAGGTCCCACTCTTTAGCTACTGCCGCAAGTGGCTACACATAGAGATCAAAAAGAGACGGGCTGAGTGCAGAGCCCTGAGGGACACCCTGACCGATGTAGTGGGACTGAGAAAGATACGGAGGTGCCGACACCCAGAAGGATCTGTCCTTTAAAAATGAACGAAACCATTCCAGAGCGAGACCAGTAATCCCAGCTGACTTCAGACGGTATAACAGGATGTCATGCGACACCGTGTCAAAGGCAGCGCTGAGGTCTAGCAAAATCAGCGCTGCACTCTGACCGGCGTTGAGAATCGTCCAGAGATGTTCAGTCGTAGCCAGTAGGGCAGACTCTGTGCTATGACCCGGCCTGAACCCATTTTGAGATGGGTCCAGAATGCTATTCTGGTGCATGAATTGGGATAACACATTATTTACGTAGGCCCCAGCAAGCTTGGCCACCCATAGGAGAAGGGAGATAGGCCTAAAGTTTTCTGGTTTTTATGGATCTAGGGTGGGCTTCTTGATAATGGGAGATACCCATGCCTGTTTCCAGGCAGTAGGAACATTGGCCATGGAAAAGGACAAGTTCAGTATAAAACTCAGAGGCTGCTGGAAGAACTTCAGAGACTCAATAAATTGTACCGGCCTCATAGGGTCTGCCGGAGATCCGGATTTAAGTTTCCTACATAGTTTAACTAGCTCATCATTTGTGATCTCTGGTATGAAAGTCAGGGTGGCACCATCAACTTTGGTATTGGTGGAGGAGTGCATATCTAAAGAATGCTGAGGAAAGAACCTATACATTTTTTGCACATTTTCTACAAAGAAAATGGCAAGGTCTTCGCACTGCTGTGCGAAGGTTATGCTAGAAGCAGAGGTTCTGTTACTCTGAAGTTCCTGAACCAGTTTAAAAATACATTTGGTGGGGTTAGAACTGGCTTTGATTTCTTCTGCATAAAATGTAGCACGCGTAGAGCAAATAGCTTTATGATAAAGTTTTAACTTAGCCAGGTACATCACTTTGTCCCCATCTTTATAGTCCCTTCTCATGTTCGCTCTGCCCTTTTTTATTCTTTCCTCATGGATCTCAGGGCGTTATTATACCAAGGGTTGGAGGAGGATCTGCGCCCCTTAGTCCATTTAGCCGGAATGAGGGCATCGAGTCCCCTCACAATCCAGTCGTGGAAGGTGGTATATGCTATATCGGGGTCCGCCATGTCCTCACAGGGAAACATCCCTAAGGAGGTATGGAGGTCATTTAATTTGAGTTACAAGTAGTAACAACTAGTAGTAACTCCTTCTAAAAATATTATAAGTTACTTACGACTCGTAAACTTATTACTTATAAAGTTACTGATGGAAAAAATACAAGTTGTGTAAACAACACTGCGTGAGTAAAATAAAATCAAAAGTGTAACTTACTTTGCCTTTGTGAATCATGCCTTGTGTTGGTTACAAAGTCTAAGCAAGATGGAGTAACCACCTCCTTTGTCTTGACTCGAGGTTTTTTAAAGCTTAATTTTACCTTTCTTTATAAATTAAATACTAACTCCCCAGATTGCTTACATCTGTCAACTGTTGTTGGTATGAGTATTTTGTCATGGTGGTCTCAGTTTTAGATTATCTACCAACTGTGTTTTCTTAAATTCTAGTTGCCCGTGATGGATAATGCTTCTGAACCATCCTACAGTTGGAGTTTACCTCACAAGCATCATTCGGAATACGTGGGACCTCATTTTGTGATGTCTTCCCACTAATACAACCAGCATTAAATGCCCTTTGGGGAACCCTGCAATAAGGTTTATGAAGATTGAGAGAGGTGCCAGACATCACCTAATTTATTCAGATAAGAACTAGTTAGGAACTTGGTCCTGAAGTTGTTCTTGGGAGAGATAAGATTGGGATTTTTGTATATGTTGTTGGCAGACCCCCATTAGTGATGAATAGATATAGAGGGTAGGACAAGGACAGTAACTAACTAGTACGCAGTATGATGTATAGGTGAATTGGTGCTGTAAAACCTCATTAAGCAATAAAGTCAAACATAAGTTTCTTTCCTCTTCCCTCTTTGTTAGCGGGGTATAATGGATGGCAGAAAGAGGTAAGTAACATCCTGAAGAATAAAAGCATGGCAAGGGACTTCAGGTAGGGAAAGTCTAGGGGGAAAAGTGGATGTACAGTATAACGTGTGACAATTTCAGAGGACATCTTATCATCTCGCTCTCATTGCTAGACCAAAATTCTATGCTAACTAGCAATGCAAAGTCAGATACTAAAGACAAAGAAAGGCTAATTTTTTTTTAACATACCAAACTCACCCTCTCCACCCACAACAGGCCCACACATCTCCCCATAAAAAAATGTCTGCTGGGGTCTGGTGTTGCAATTTAAAATGGAAGGTTTCCTGTTGCCGCTGCAAATTGACAATGTTGCATTCATGAATTTTACATGGTTAGCTGCTCTCAGCTACTTTTACATTTTTAGGCATTTTAAACATCTTGTACGTTTGAGTGTGTGTGACTTTTATGGTTTATCAAAAAGACAAATAAAGTTTATTATGAACCAAATGTCCCTTTCACCCTATCCCCAACTCCCCTTCCCACACTCTCCACCCACAACAGGCCCTCCCACCAAAATAATTGTTAAACAAAAAAGGGCTTAGAGGGCACAAATGTCCTTTTTTATATCTGCCATATCCCAGGACAGCAGTATAATGAAACATTGGTCACAGTAGCAACATTTTTTCAGAACGAAGAACATAAGAAAAAGCATTCATAATACCAATGTAACTTTGACTGCAAAGAATGCAATTTATTTTCAAGACAAATTTTCACTTCTATTTTGGTAACACAGTTGCTCGTTCATCTAACAGAAATTTACATGTTTCAAGGTGCTCTAGTGATGGGAAAGGAAGGGGTGCCTGAGGTAACAGTGAGTAAGTGAGGGTGGTGGACAAGGGGAAAGTGATGTGACATATACACATCTGATTCACATCGTAGGACCAATCCAGCCTCATGCAGGTCATTTGTTCCAATTATACCACATAGCATTATATAAACACTGATAATGAATTTCAGTTGTCATAGCTTGTGCAGTAGTAGTAGTCAGCATTTTGACCTCTCAAAAGTCCTAGGTGAATCTTCCCTTAGCATGGGGTCTTTATGAGGACTGTGTGAACTAAGGGCACCTCATCTTTTTCACCAGCACACGAATGTCAGATGGGCATTCCGATATTATGGGCTCAGTTGAGCTTTGATATAAATGTAACAATACGGCCAAGCGTGCACATATAGGACTTAGTTATGCACTGTGGGTCAGGAGATCCCATCCAGTGTCAAGATAAATCTTATTGCTGCGATCTCGCTTCTCAGACTCTCGGGAGACATCTCAGAGCAGGTTCTGTTGACCACATCTGAGGAACACCAACTTACGTAGGATACGGTGGAGGAGGCGGTTGGATGATGACAATGAGATGGGGGATGGTGTTGTTCCCTGCGGCAGTGGACCGCGGTTGCAGGTGGCACCGGCATGGCTGGGTTGGAAGCTGGCCTGGCAGAAGGGCCAAGAAACTGGAATCTCTTGCCTCTCCGGCCTTATTCTGTAGCCATGGCCTCCAAACTTTGGTGCCGCAGCCAGGTGGCTATCTCCCACCAGGATGGTAGCTGACCTGCTCCAGGAGCAGGAGCAGCTATATCACGAAATTAAAAAAATGAATTGCGATGCCCAATACAAACACGTGTTTATATTGTCTATAGTAGCACAGTAGCAGAACATTGCTGGTCCCCTAGGGCCAATGGAATTTCAAGTTTGATGTGATTAGTCACAGTGCCTTTTTTTCCAACACATGGATCACATAATGCAATAGAACAGCTGAAAGGATTGAAGCCAGACCACCAAAATAATCAAAAGTGATTTTAGTTTAAAGGATTTCATAGTGAAACTGAATACTTTATGTGTTTTAATAAATGAATTAGCTGCAGCTATTTATTTATTTGTTTAATTTTTTGAAAACATAGTTTTACAGCATCCATATCCGCTAAACACATCCCCCAATTTAACATTAATTCCCCCCTAAACCCCCTTATGCTCGGTGGTGTGGGCATATCCAGAAGTCTGTATCGTAACATAGTACCAGTTGCACATAAAGCGTCACATATCAGTTTCACAGTTTGATGATCACATGTACGATTAACATTCAGTCGTCTTCCTCCACTATCTGGGCATCCCGCAAGGCCTGAGTCAGGGCCTCCCAAGCTCTCGCCATCTCCAAAGCATTATCATTATCAACGCGTCTAGCCTGCCGAAGCCGGACCACACTCTCACACTTTGCCCATTTGCAGAACTCCATACACCAGCGCTTGCTCGAGGGTCCCGCCCTTGACTTGCAGTGCCAGGTTATCTCTCGTTTGGCCAATAATAAGCCTAAATCAATAAATTTGCTGGTTATTTTCGTTTTGGCCTTGTGCGGAAACCATTGTAACAAGCAGGTAGCGATGTCGTAGTCTAGGTGTCGATCAGTTATGGCGTCTAGAAGGTCCCCCACATCTGCCCAATAATCCCCAATAGACGGACAAAGCCACAGCATATGTTCTATTTCCACCTCTTGTTACAAACATCTGGGGCATGCCGCATCGTGGACCTGGAAGTATTTCCTAATCTTGCCCGGGGTCAGGTAAGCGCGATGTAGAATGAAAAACTGTATCTGCTTGAACCAGGCATTTCTGCTCCCCTTCCATGCCCTCTTTAGAATGTGTCCCCATGCTGTGTCCGGGATCTGGCGCCCTATGCTCTCTTCCCATTTTGCCTTCATCTGCAAACCGTCCTGCAACATCTGAGATTGGAGGCACTTGACCGCCTTTACAGTCCCTGCTGCCATTACTACATATTGACACGCCAATGCGGTGAGGGGTTCCGTCTGTCCACCTTTCCAGTGACCCCGAATCACCGCATGCGTGGTGGGATCCAGATCAGCAACGTACGAAAATAGTAAAGCAATCTGGGGAGCGCTACCATCTTGAGCAGAGCTATCCGTCCTACCACCGGCAGAGGGAGCGTCAACCAGAATGCCATACATCCCTTCAGAGCTTTAATACAGCGTCCCACATTCCCTTCCAGCAAATCCATTGCGTCATGATAGACCTGAACCCCCAAATAGGTGAGGCACAACAGTTTCCAGGCAATCGCACCAATTGACATCGGTGGCGGCCAACCCTGTCGGACCGGAAAAAGACTTGTTTTGCTCCAGTTTGCCTGAAGTCCCGATACTGCCCCATACTGCCATAGCAATGAAGTTGCTCCCCGCAGCGCTTCTCCAGCATCCCTAAAAAAGAGGAGCAAGTCATCTGCATACAGGGAGACATAATGCGACACCCCATGAAGCTGCAGTCCCTGGTATGCCCGTCCCGAGCGAGCCTGGATCGCAAGGGGTTCCATTGCCAGCGCAAATAACAGGGGCGACAGCGAGCACCCCTGTCTTGTCCCTCTCATCACCGGATATTGGTCGGAGATCACCTCCCCCAGGCACACCCTGGCAGTAGCCGAGGAATACAGCACTCTTGTCAAAGTACCAAATTGTTCCCCCAGTCCGAACCGTCCCAACACCTTGTGGAGGAAACCCCATTACAGGCTGTCAAACGGCTTCTCTATATCGACAGAGAGGACTGCCGGTGAGTCCAAGTCATCATAGTCTCCCGCAGGAACCCGTAAAAACCGTCGTATATTCAAGGCAGTATTTCTAGTTGGGATGAAGCCCGACTGGGCGGCGTCCACCAGCACAGTCATGTGAGGCAAAAGTCGGGTCACCAGTATGCGGCTTAGGATCTTATAATCCACCGTCAGCATGGAGAGGGGTCTATAAGAGGCCACATCTGCATCCGGCCGTCCAGGCTTCAATAGTGGGATAATCAGTGCCTCCCGCAACGATCGCGGTAGGTGGCCGACCTCCCCTGCTTCCTTGTATACCTCCAATAAATGAGGCGCCGGTATGTCACTATAGTGTGAATAGAATTCAATGGGTAGACCATCTAGCCCCGGCGTCTTGTTCCTAGCCATATGTTTAATAGCCCCCTTAATCTCAGCAAGGGTGATGTCCTGGTCTAATATTTTCACCTGGTCTGCGTTCAATTGTGGAAGTGGGATCTCCGCTAGGTATCTCTCTATGTCTGTTCCCTCGGCCTCCAGCTTGCTCTGATATAGAGTCTCATAATAAGTTCGAAACCGCGAGAGCACTTGTGCCTGTGAGTGGACCAGTAGTCCTGCCTCAGACTCTATTCGCATAATCGGACCACTTCTCTGTACCGGATTTGCCAGTCTTGCCAACAGGGTACCAACCTTGTCCCCTTCTGTGTGTACTTTCGTCAGGTAAGCCTTATAGTCAAAGCTACGCAGCCGTTCAATCTCCTCCGCTAGTGTTTCCTTCGCCTCCAGGAGCTGCGCTTGTAGCGATGGCTGTCCCGGTCGCCGCCGCTCTAAGTCCCTCAGGTTCTCCTCAGCTTTTGCCACATCCTCTAGCACTGTCTTCCTGGCGCCTGAATACTTACTAATTCATAGCCCCCGGACAACGACCTTGAAGGCGTCCCACTCAACTGCTCTGGTGGAAGCCGTACCTTGGTTCTCCTGGAAATAATGTTCAATGCCCTTTGTTATTTCCGTCCTAAAGACCTGATCTTCCAGCGTCTCTGGGCGCAGACGCCATGTCGGGATGGCGGACAGTGCCCGCTGCCACCTAATGGAAATCAGGAGCGGGTTGTGGTCGGATATAGTACGCGCAAGGTATTCCGAATGCACCGCTGTATGGGCGATCGAACTAGAGCAGAGGATGGCATCTATTCTAACATGAAGTTCGTGTATGGAGGAAAAGAAAGAGTAATCTCTGTCTTGAAGATGCTGCACGCGCTAGATGTCTAGCAACTCCCACCTTTCTTGCCAATCAGATCTGTCCTTGGCCAGTTTCCGAACCAGCACCGCTGCCAAGGGGGGATGGGACCTGTATAGTTCTATGTCTGTGATGGCGTTAAAGTCCCCACCAATTATCGCAGGACCCGCTAGGTAGAGCGCCAGCGCGCCTAATAGGCTATTCAAGAAGCGGGCTTGGTCCACATTCGGAGCATACACACTACACAGCACATCGTCCTTGCCATAGAGTCTCCCCTCCACTGCTGCATATCTGCCCTCCGGAACTAACACCTGTCTCGTGGCCTGGAAAGGGACACCTGCCCTTACCCTAATAAGCACCCCCTAGCAAAAGCCGAATATGCTGTGCTGTATACCTGCCCCCTCCACCTACACTGCAGCGCATGTCCCTCCGCTTTGGTAAGATGTGTCTCCTGTAGCAGGGCTATGTGGATTCCCCTTCTCACCAGATACGCATGAACCTTGTGGCTCCTAGTCATCAAGTTCAGACCTCTTACGTTCCATGTGATACACCTAAGATCAGGTAACTCCCCCATTGCATACGTTGTGCAACTTCAATTCGCTCACAGTGCGTCCGCCCACACCACCAGTATGTCCCCAAACAACAACATCCCGCTTAACATTCCTAACCCTCCCCCCTAGAACAGGACCCAATAACAAGCTATCAGCTCCCATCCAAACATCACAACAAGACACAAAAGACTATCCTGCAGCAGCCGCTACAGGTGCCTTAAGGGCCTTGGAAGGGTGACTCGGCCCCAACAGGCAGCAGCCGTCACCTAGGCTCCACTGCCCTGGATCCCAAATACAAGAAGTCTCAATTATGAAGTTCACTGGCGCCTCCAGGCGCGTCAACAGTTTGTTTTATCCCTCATCAATTATCTAACCGCCACGGGCCACATATGTTCGTTATTGATCCATCATTCGATCCGCAGTTCCAGGTGTAACCACAGGACGCCTGGTGCTATCCGTTTCCGAGAGTTCAGTGTCCGACTTCCTCTTGCCTTCCTCCGATTCCGTACCCACTGCTGATTCAGCCCTCTGCGACCCCGTAATCTCCGCCGTCGCTGCCAACGCTTTTTGCTTATCCTCCGCCATTCGGGATAACTGTTGTTTCTGCAGGTTTTTATTTTGTTTCCGGAGTCGCTGGGATTTGCGCATCTCAGAAGATTTGGGTGGGTCAGAGCTTTCCCGGTCTTTATGACCTGTGCCCGCTCTATATGTCTCAAGCCATGTCCATGCGTCATCAGGCGTCATGAAGAACTGAGTCGTGCCATCCACTACCACTCTCAATTTTGCCGGGAAAATCAGTGAGTAGTGAATCCCTTCTTCCCTGAGCTCTTTTTTAACAGCAAGATAGGAGGCCCTGCGCCTTTGTGTCTCCTGGGTGTAATCCGGGAATATGGTCACCGTGCCATTGCCGACCTTGAAGGGTCCCGCCGCGTGGTCTTTTTGGATCAGTGTATCCCTGTCTTTGTAGTGGAGCAATTTGGCCACTATTGGTCACGGAGGCCGGCCAGGCAGCGGGCGTCGAGCCGGGACCCTATGTGCCCTCTCAAGTGTGAAGAAGGGGGAAAGACCCTGTGGCGCACCCATGGTTTTGAGCCAGCCCTCCAGGTAGGCAATCATGTCCGTCCCTTCCGTATTTTCGGGCAGGCCTACTAACCGTATGTTGTTGCGCCTGTTCCTACTTTCGGAATCTTCGGCCCTCTTTTCTAACATCTCTAAGCGACTCAGCGCGTCTCCCATCTTAACTTCCATAGCTTTCTGTGCCGGCGTCAGTTCTTGGATGGCTAGTTCGTGTTCTTTCACCCTATCGGCTAGCTTCGAGTGGTCTGCGCGCAGGAGCCCTAACCCAGTCCTGACCTGCACAATATCTTGCTGTAGAGCGTCCTTTGTTGAGGCTATGGCTTCCAGTATTTTATCCAGATGTTGTCGCAGCCCCATTTCTGACATCGCCCCCTCAGCATCTCCACTTGCACCATGTGTGTCATCTTGTCCCACGGTCTCCTCTTTCCTATTTTTGGGTTTCATCCTGAGCAGCTGGTCGCGCTCCTGCGCTTCTCAATGTACCCGCCTGTGTAGAGGCACCAGGTGTTCCTCCTTACAGTGTAGTACCTTGAGAGTGATAAAGCTGATTAGTCGGAATCACAGCAGGCTCGCAGCTTTCAGGACCCACTCCCCTCCAGGTCCAACATTCACTGTGACATGTATCGGTCAGCACCCCACCTCAGCAACACAGTCTTGGTGCCTGTACCCCTAGGCCTTGATTCTCGGTGCAAAGCGCTTATCTGGGTCCCACTGCTCCGTCTGCTCTTTGCGCATAGCATTCAGTCCCAGTGCGATGTCAAGGTCCTCTCTAGTAGCCTTGCAGCCCCTGGATTTACATGCACTGCGCTGACCTCATCCCAGCATGCTCCCCGTAGAGTGACTCTCTGGGCCCTGTCGGCCGCCTCCAATATGCTGCCTTTGTCCAGCTGCTGGCTACTCCTTGCCTCTTGAGCACGAGCCTTGGACGCCCTCTCCACGTCGCCTGTAGTGTAGCCCAGGTTCGCGCTGTGGGTCTTTAGCGCTCTGCGTTTCTTCTGCCCCGTGTCTGCAGTCCCTGCCCAAGGCCTCCTTGCTTGCGCCCCTGCCCCTGCTCATGCGGCGCTGTGAACCTGCTCCCGACCCCACCTCCGCAGTGCCGAATGCAGGTCCCCACCACCACACTTACCGGGCACAGTAGCTGGGCGCAGTCGACCTCCGATGAAGGTGGGTTGTCGGCCAGTGCTTGTCCTTCCGTCCGGCGTCGCCCAGGGTGTCAGGAGCTCCTAATCGCCTCTCTGTTAGGCCCAATAGTGTCAGGCCATCCGCACATGCCCCCCGGGGCCATTCCGCTCCACAGCACCACCGCCCTCAGCGAGCGGTCACGAAATCCACACCCCAGCATGACCTCCGCCGCACCAGCAGCCGGGTGCAGTCCCGTCCAGTCACCATGATCAGCTCCGGTCACACAGGCAGTGCGGGCCCGCGGCCGCCATCTTGAGGCCTCGATATGTCTCGCCTATCTCGCACTCCTCTGGGCATTCCGCATCTCTCCCCACAAGCAGTGTGCGTGATTGCCCAGGGGTACCGGGTTGCTCTCCTCGTTGACTCTGCGGGGTCAAGGTGTGTGCTCCGCGTTATAGAGGTCGGGTCCGCCAGCCCAGCTCTCCTTTACTCGCCGCCGGCCGCCGCCATGTTGTTCCTGCTCCCCAAGCCAGCCTGGCAGTAAAGTTCGCACCTGGAGTGCGGAGCAAGCACCGGAGGTTGCCGTGTCAGTCAGGAGCCCTTGCTCAACTGTTCCGACAAAGGATTCTTTAACGATGCCAGCAATTAGGAGGTTTTAGAAGGATGTTTAGTGGGGTCGGGCGCGGAGCTCTCAGCTCAGGCCGCCTCTCTCATCGGGGCTCAAGCCACGCCCCTTAGCTGCAGTTAATGGGTAAGGGTCATACATGCTGCACAATTACTTGACTATATGTGCATCAATAATGGAGCCATGCTAGCGGACCTGCTACTCAGTAGCACGTTTATGGGGATGCTGTGATGGCATGTTATTATTAACTTATTATCATTAGTTTTTATGGCCCTACTCTTCTCCTACTCCCGCTTCAATTCTACCCTGAGTCAAAACTTAGGAGCTGATAGAATCTGACAGATGGAATACTCCGTCACACATGTGGTGGATAATGGATATCTTGTCTGCCATATTACAGTAGACAGTGCATAGAAAATAAATGATGCACTGCAATATAACAAACTGAATGTTTTTTATGTATCACATTTGTCACAGAGTATCCCATCTGCCAAATTCTAAATCAGGCCCTTGCTCCTACATTACACCCTGGCTTCCACCACAAATAAGCTTCAACCAATACCTTGACTTGGCAGTGTGGAAAGTTAGTCTACAGGAAAGTAAGTTATATGGAGTGTGCTAGGTAGAGGCTTAGCTATAGAATGGTTGGGTGTCACTGATCATGTACTATTCTTTTGCTTAGTCACATTGGTTGAGGGAAGAAAAAACTTAGAACTGTACAACCGTAATGGAAGCAATGAAATATAAGTCACTTGGATACAAAAATGTGGCACATGCTGAGATAGAATTAATATTTTTGGATAGGCTGGGATAGAAAAAAGTATGATTAAGTGAAGTACTCGTAGCAGTGGCGTAACATAGTCCCCCGCAGCCCCAGTAGTATGGGGGGCTCCTGAGCTGCAGGGGGGCCCCTCAGCATCGTACCTGGCCTAAGAGCTCCTGATTGAGTCAGGAATGGGACCTCCATGTTCCTTGCAGGGTGTCTACCTCAAGTTTCATTACACCACTGACTAGTAGGTGATGGAGTGGACACTGGGAAACACACCTTGACTTTGTTTTGTATGCATTGCAGACTTTGTGGCATGTTGTTAACTGAAGGAGATGCGCAGTTCACAGCCTACACTGTAGCACCAAGTCAAACCGTGATGCAGTTTTAGGCGGAAAAATATCATGGGCAGGGAGGTTACGGGCTGGATATCTGCCTCGCTTAACAAATACTGTATTTTCAATAAGAAAGGAAGATACCTTACTACTTATCCCAGCCACCACTGGGAATATTCCCTCTCCTTTGACTGTCTGGGCCTACCTCCACCCTCCCTGACAATCTGGCAGCACTGTTGGTCTATGTACCTAGACAAAAACATATTGCACCCATTTTAGATACCCAATTAGCCACCCACGTAATTATTTAGGGATAAGGCCACGAAAGCATAAGAATGAAACAGAATGAAGGAGTGGAAGAGAATGCAAAGGACACATGGTATTGGTTTGCATAATGGTATCTCTCATTTCTGCCATGCTGCAGTATCATGGAAACTGATGGTATAAGACAACATTGAGGGCCCATGACCCCACTATCTCTGTCCCTGTACTTGATGAAGAAAGCCTTATCAACCAACATGCTTGTTAAATACTCGGACCTGTGATCCACTTTACATTTCCAAACATCTGTTCTCTTAACAGTATTACAAAAGACATGTAAAAGAGGGGCAAGGGAACACTTACTAAATAAGGGAGAAGAAGAAAGTTACAGACAGGAGAATATATTCACTGAAAAAACCATAGGTTTCACACCAGTTATAGTTAGGAATTAGCATTTAAAAAACCTATCAAATTCACTGAAAAAACCATAGGTTTCACACCAGTTATAGTTAGCTGGAAATTTTACTGACATAAAACCATTGAAATTCCCACGTTATAGTTAGTTGGACTCACTATAACTTGCACGTGTAATGCACTGATGACACCATCCAGTGAATGTGTGTCTTTCAGATAAATAAATATGTTTTATATATGTATGTTAAGGTCGATGGAAGAATATTTGTTTAAATTATTGTCTTAATGGATGTGTTTAAAAAAAATGATTGGATATCTGCCTTATTAAGTGTATCTTAGTAAATACATATATTAGCGAGTGAAAGTAGGTCAGTCTCTCTGTCATCAGTGATGTCATGAGTGATGTCACTGACCATGTCATGAGTGATGTAATATGTGATGTCATCAGCAGTGCATTACACGTGCAAGTTATAGTGAGTCCAACTAACTATAACGTGGGAATTTCAATGGTTTTATGTCAGTAAAATTTCCAGCTAACTATAACTGGTGTGAAACCTATGGTTTTTTCAGTGAATTTGATAGGTTTTTTAAATGCTAATTCCTAACTATAACTGGTGTGAAACCTATGGTTTTTTCAGTGAATTTCATAGGTTTTTTAAATGCTAATTCCTTTCTATATCGAGTTTCTAACCTTTTTTTTTTTACAATTTGCTGTTTTTTTGTAAGTATTCATTTTTTTTATATAATTTTTTTCTTTTGCGCTCTGGGTGCGTGCTCCGGGAAGCTTTCAGCTGAGCGCTTCGGTAAGCTTTCCGGTGAGCTCACCTGAAAGCGCACCCAGAGCGCTACTGTCGTTCGTGAAAAAAAATATGAATGAAAAGTTAATAATAATGCAAAACATTTCGTACCATACAAATAAAATCAGTTTTTTTTATAAGGAAAATGATTATGCATTTCTGTAAAAGTTTGATGACGTCACTTCGGCGCGCAACGTAAGTGCCCTCGGAAGCGCCTACGTTCGCGCCGCGTAAACGCACGCAGAAGCGCCTACGATCGCGCCACGTTTGCGCCCCGGAAGCGCCTACGATCGCGCCGCGTAAACGCACCCGGAAGTGCTCCGGAGCGCGCAGCGTAAGCGCGTCGGGTCATGTGACCCTAAAATAACACTTTTCATTGGTTGCTAACAGTTTTTTTTACAAAGAATGAAATCCCCACCCATTTCCTTCACTATTGCTTTGTACTTGGAGAGAGCAAGAGCTGTTCTGTGTACTATCTTCATCTCCTACTTTCCTGATCTACAGCAATGGCTGCAAGAGAGTCATCCAGCAGTGATTCAGATGCATTTTTAGATGAGGACCCTCCTAGGCAGAAGAAAAAAATCCATTTCATCTGGAAATTTTATAACATCCCTGAAGGAGAAAAAAAAGTCAACGCTCCAAAAGTAACCTGCAAAATATGTGGTAGTACTTTATCCAGAGGCAATCCTCTGAAAAAATATAGTTTTGGAAATGCCAATTTAATCAGGCATGTCAAAAGAAGACACCCAAACAACTTTGCGAGGGAGAGTGTCAGAGACCTGGCACGGAAATTACCCGCAGATGGCGGCAGCACCTCCACTGGTGGAGCAACACCTTCGGGACCATCCCGTAGAAGAATGGTCCCTAACATACAGCCAGAGTTTGCAGGCATCAAATTTCTGTGCACGGAGTGTGACGAACTGCTCTGCTATGGGGAGCAGAGTGTTAAACTCATTGCCCTAAAGAAACAGCAACACCGCTGCCCTGACAGTCCCTAAATTTTCACATTTTTTTGCTCCTGTTGAGCCGTTTTTGAATCCCTGTTTTTTGTTTTTCCCTTGACAAAAATCCAAAAAAATTATAAAATTGTTTTAAAAAGTAAAAAAAAAAAAAATATGAAACAACAAAATCAAAAAAAAAAGGTCTTTTCAGAACTACCTCTAATTTATAAAAAAATGCATTTTTTTTGTTATAAAAAATCTGTCATTTTTATCTCCATGGTACGCTCCCCAGTAAGCTCTCCGGTACGCGTACCGGGTGCGCCCCCGCGGAAATCGATTTTTTTTAAAAAAAATTTCTTACCCGCGGGACCCTTTTATGGCCCCCACATCAAAACTAGGAGGTCAGAGGGGGTCTACTCTTCCCCCTTATGGTCATTTGCCCCTTTTTTTTTAAACCCCTTGTGTCTCGATTTTACCGAGACACAAGATGGCGGCCGCTCCAGACTGTTTAGAATGTTTACAGACACCCAAGAGCCAATCAGCTTTCTGCGCGCAAGTCGCGTGTCGCGCCTGGAGCGCTCTTCGGTGCGCGCACCGGAGAGCGCCTATAGATATATATATTTTTTTGAACCTAAATTACTCAAAATCCACTGAAGCACATATCTTGAGACATAGCAAAGGCACATCGGGCTACCAGTCCCTACAATTTTGCCAAGTTTGCTGTATATCCATTCAGCCGTTCGAGCTAAAAGTGAAATCGACCGCCCTATGGAAATTAACATGGGGAAAACGCGTTTTGGGACCCCCCTTTTATCTCGGCCCCCGCTTGACGTATTCCCTCCAAACTTTCAAGGAAGAACCGGAGCTCAACGAGGCCATTTTCAGGAAATTTTCAGGCAGATTCGTCAACCGGTGCCAAAGTTATTCCAAATAGAATTTTGAGATTTAACATTGAAAAAAATCCTAACTATAACTACCTACTGGCGGCCGCCAGTAGGTAATATATATATATATATATATATATATATATATATATATATATATATATATATATATATATATATATATACTAGGATGTTATAGTTAGGAAGTAGAATAACAAAGAACCATAGACATTCACTGAAATAACCAAAGGTTACAGGCACGTTATAGCTAAGAAATAGATTTTTTTTAAACATAGAAATTCACTGGAAAAAAACAACAGATACATTGACATTATAGTTAGGCTCAGATTTCACTTGTACTAAACCACTGAATGTCAGCATTTATAGTTACCTGAGCTAACAATAACTTACACCCCACAATGCAGTGCTTATGCCCTCACATATTACATCACTCATGACATGTTCTATGATATCATTTATGACATCTTGAATTACTTCATTTATAACATCAATGATAACATTATCCAATGAGTGTGCTAGTTTGTTTTACAGTTTACATAGTGGTGGGTAACAACCATATTACTTTTCTACGTAATTTTTTATAGCTTAGGTCCAGCTAATGGGAGTACATTTTTACAAAACGCATGTGTTCCTAATGCACCATAGCTGTGGAGAGGTATTGACCATGTTACAAATGTTTGCATTTAGGATTAACTCTGTGTGCAAGTGACAGTTGACTTGTATTCATTATGCTCCTCACAACTTTAAAAAAATCATCCTCTTCATCCGAATCCTGTCCTTGGCTCGGCCCCACTTTGTCACCTTCATCTGCTTTCTTTTTGTCTGCTATTTCCTTAACTATTATAGGGAATCGTTCACTTCTTCTATTATATCATCTCTCCTGATTGTCTAATGTTATAGGTACACTCTACAGGAAACAGCAAATCCTTGTCACCAGAAATATATTCATGCATATTGTGAATAGCGGTACACATACAAAGACTAACATTTGTCAACATTTCCTAACCAAGCAAACCCTTAACGGGAATCTTCTATCCAGGTAATTGCAGGTACACTAGGGGCTTTATGCTTTTTCAACACAGCATCCATTATTGTCACCCAAAATGAATCCAAAGGGCACACAAAACTAACAAGTGAACAACAACCAATCCCAGCATGGCTATGCCAAAGATCAACCAATCACAGTGAAACCTTTACCGCAACCAATGGATGATAGTGCAACTCTATGTAGATGTGTAACCAATCCTAGCATGACTCCTCCGCTCACTAAGCAATCGCAGTGAGCCTTTTTTGGTGAATGGAAAAACAATGCGCATTCTTTTTCTCACTAAATGCAAACAAATAAACAAAACACATCTTCCCTGCTTAACCTGAATAGGAGCAAGTTAAATAAAAAGAAATCTCAAAATCAATAGAAACAAGACCAGCTCCTACAACGCACTTGTCAAACACAATTCACGATAAAGCAAACTCCTGTTCAGTAGCATTGATCCTCTGTCTAGTGTATTCACTCCTATGCATCGAACAATAAATAACACCAACCTAAATTAGGAAGGCAAACCCTGGAAAGAGAACTCGTTAATTCATAAAAATCCCTATGTGTGTGAATGCGGCCTCTTACAGAATGCATTACCTTTTTGCACACAAGTTCAACAATAATATCTTGAGAACTTGGATTATGATGAATCCGGTTACCAACTCAACCAATAAAAAAACAAAACTCCTGAATACAAATCAAAATCACAAGATGACAGCGATCAAGCCGTCAACTCAACCAAGAATCAACATCACATAACAAAAAAACTCTTATGCAACTTAACCTCTTTGATGCTCATGATGAGCCCAGCTCGTCATGAGTCACAGTGGTGCTGTGCTCATGACGACATGGGCTCGTCATTAGGGCTGCGCGCCGCCCCAGCGTGATTCATTCCCCGCCTGTGCGGGAAAATTAATCAGTGGGCGGGGGTGTTACGAGCCCAGCTCGTCATGAGCACAGCTCCATTGTGACTCATGATGAGCTGGGTTCATCACCAGCACCGCAGCGCATGCTCCCTCCCACCTCCCCACACTGTGGGGGAATTACTCCTGCAGCGAAGGGGCTAACATTCCATCAGCAAACACAAACCACAACACTTAAAAACATATCAAGACACTCTCAATTATTTGCCCTATTTATACTTACAATCCTGATTGCTTAGGAACAGCACTGCAAGTTAGGAACTCAGAAAATAATCCAGTTTATTTTTATTTTATATTCTTCTATAGCGCATGAATAGACCCCCGGAGGGGTATCTCCGCGCTTTGCCAGTGAGAATATCCTCGGATGATAATGAAGAGATGAATGGTACATATTGACAGAGGGGGATCAGTTACTGGGGAATAGATGTGTTTTTAAGACCTTACGGAAGGTCAGATGGTTGGTCAGTGTTCTCATCTCAAGAGGTAGGGAATTCCAAAGCTTTGGTTGCAAAATCCACAGTGGAAAATCTACTGTGACAAAAACTAGGGACAGTGCAAAAGGAAAAACAGATAGGAAGTTCTCTTATCTTGCAACCATCCTCTGATACCATACTACTTGCTGTTCTCGATGAAAACCTTTCAACATGGACACAGTATTGTTGCAGTTACCCAAGGCCCCCCCTCTAGCTCACCATAATGCATTAATTCACAATAACTCTCTGAATCCTAATGAATCTGAAGTTTTCGTTTTCATTCTGTTCTATGAGAAGATTGCCTACATAAACACTCAAATTTGAGGGTGAGCCAGCACTTTTTTCAGACATTTCTAATGCTACTAGGGATGTTGTCCAATTTCTTATTGATACTGTTTCTCATACAAGACTTTAAATGTTTTTGATTTAGCTCTTTTTTCTGTATTGGCCTATCACCAAGAACCTTTAAGGCAATGTCTTTATGCATTTGCATTCCCAATGTCTGCACATTGTAATTAATCTTCCTAAATTTTCTAATTCTGCTCTAGAACTGAATTATGGAGTTTGTCCGTATTTACTTAACTGTAGTTTTGATATGCAGTGTGGTGCCTTATTTTGGGGACACATTGCCTTATGAAATTAATGTTTAACACCGTCCCAGACCCTTCCACATATGGGTGTGTTATTGAGGTGTCATTTTGATGTGTAAACATTTAGAGTTCCCTGGACCCACAGTTTCATTGTGCCCATTGGCATTTCTGACTGATTTCGAGGGGTGGGAGGTGTCACAGAAGACAGGGCATCTGAGAAAGGTAGCTGATGTGACAACCATGAGGAAAGCATGGGCACAGCTTGAAATAGCACGCATAGTACAAATACGTCCCAAGAGATGAGGAGAGACAGTAAATTGGTGGGAAATTCAGGGGAAGAGGAGGTAGGACCACTGATGAGACACTACTAAAGGCTTGGGAGGGGGTAATACTTCACTGTCCACCAGATTATGCTAACTGTATCAAGTGCATCCCCTAAGAGGATGCCCCCCTTCACCACACCAGACCTCCTATACAAAATCAAACATGACTGAGGAATTCCAGCAGAGTTGCTGGTAAAGATGTAGGTATTAGACCACAAGGTCCCAGCTTATAGTCTATTCCAGGTGCAGAAAATAAGGTTAAGGCACTCTGTGAAGGAGATAGGGGGCCAGTTCAGCATATGTACCGATGAGGTGACAAAAGGCCCTTCCACAGTGGTTACCCACTGTGGTACTCAGGGGCTTATAGAGCAATAGTAGCTTATCCCTTTGGTGCAAGGGAAAAAAAGATCTTAGCTACCCGTATACCCTCACCCCACGACCCCAATAAGGTATCCTCTGTGCTACTACTGAGCCAGGAATTAGGGGCGTTTGGGGGTATCCAGAGTATTTCCAAGTCTATTTTAATTGCTAAGTGTGGAATGGAGGCCTAACCAGAGGGTGTGCTGTTTGCATTAATCCTGTGCCCAAGACAGTGATGCTAATCATCTGTAACAGTCAGCCTCCAGCAGCTATATTAGTTGTTTGGGGCCTGCAGCCAAAGAACATAAAACAACTACTCTGTATTTACTTACTGGCCGCACCTGTGTAATCTCACTGGAGCAACTCAGCCAAGTCTAAAGCCTCTCTATCTTCGATGTAGCTGTCATGTTTTAATCCTTCTTCCAGATCTGAGGTTCATAACTCCAGGTTATCAGTTCTCCTAGTTGCGGCTGCTTGAGCATAACAGCCCTTCTGCATATCCATAGATCCACTCACTTGTGCTGTTGGTACGAAGGAGAGGCCACGGTCTCACTTACCATCCATCTGCACCCTGGGCTCTGCCATAGAGAGGCACCACACGACATTTACATAACCCTGTAACCCACAGCAAGGCAATCTGGGTAGTCTGTGGTGCCACTGGAAGAAGGAGTAGGGATCACAGATCATCCAGCCACCTATCAGTGCTGCACCTATGGGGTCAAAGTAGGACTGTTCCACTGTCAAACCCTCTTCTCCACACTTTCTGACCCGTCAGGATCAACCCACTGTCCCTCAGAATAGTGACAGGGCCCAAGATTCTCCTCAGTGAGTGAAGGAAATCATTGTGTGGCCATCTTCTCCTGCAACTGGCTTTGCTCCTCTGGAAAGAGAACTACAAAAAATGACCTCTGTGTCCTCTCTCTCGGGTTTGCCTGACATTCAGAATCGGCTGTTTACCCCTTTTCCTCTCAATTGACTGCTATCCCAATGACAGGCTCCTATGCACTACAAATTCCTATAGCTCCATACTTAATGAATGAAAGTTGCAATTACAACAATGAATGGTGATATTTGGACCGATCAAAAATGAGAATGACATTTGGCCAAGCTGCTTAGATGGGCTGACCCATTGCCCCTCTGAGTATTATCATCAATGTGTATGGATTTCAAAACTCCTGATAGATAGCTGAAGCTGTCACTGGCACACCTAAAATAAATAAAAAGCTGACAATGTTGTGGCCTTATTAATCCAGAACCCCCAGGTAGCATCGTAAAACCACAATTCATAGTTAAATGGTATGGATCAAAATTAGAATGGCCCAGCAAGAACGAACACATAGTGCAAATTTCCTGTCACTCTTTCAAATGGTAAAGAAAAAGGGCTGGTAATCGAGTAACCAGACATTTTTTCTTCTCTGCAAAGTGCTGAACATTTCCAGAACTTTCTGTGGAAGATGCAGTAATACCAACAGAAACCCAGCATGCCTTCCAAAAAACACTACTGGATCTCGGACATTCTCTTACTGCCTTGGGAGACTTGCAGAAATGCAAGGTGGAAAATAGGATTGTTCTGGGTTTTCATAAAACTATACGGAAACTTTAGAATAGTGTTGAAATGGCCGCAGTTAATGCTGTTCAAAGGCCTGACATTTCCAAAATATTTTATTGGAAGTTTCTACTTCAGGGCCTTTTTGGAATTTTGAGATGACTTTAGTCCTCCTTTTATGAACAAAGTCAGTACATGTAGTAGAAAGGGTTTCTCTGAAAATTTCGTGACTGGCAGCCCTTTCTGGTGTACGTAAAGTAGTACTCCTTCGGGGGCAAGATGGCGGATGCACCCGCATCCGAGTGAGCAGCTGAATCGCACCTCGCTGGCGTTTCGCTTCCCATCACCTGGAGGGTAGTTCTTACCTTGCTCGCCTGCAGAGAAGGATGCCTGTTATTTGAATTTTGATTGACAGTGTTGGTTTCTTATCAGGAATGCTCCTGGACTTACAGCGCTACTATCGTCGGTTGCTGTATGCTGTTTGGCGTTCAACAGCCGTTACTCTGGACCGGCTTGTGGGCTGGGTCAGTGGGCAGCGCAGTGCTGCTCTCAACCTCCGGGCGGAGGCTGTGCCGGGGGATTGCAGGCTGACCTTGAGGAAGAGACGGACGGGTAGGAGACGTAGGTCAGAGATGGCGCCGAAAAACCTAAATGCAAGTACTTTGGTGAAGGGACCGAAGCCAAAGACACGAGCGGCAACTGCGGCAATGGAAGGAAATGCAGAGACCGCGGGGACACAAAGTATCGGTATGACTGCGATGCCGAATATTGAGGCTGATCCTGCGCTGATTAACACTGGCAGTATTTTAACAGCACCGACTGCAACACCAACACCAACAGTGAATGCTGGGACTTGTAGGACCGGAGCTATTCCGAAAATACCAGGCATGTGTAAAAAAAAGAATTTAAATGCAGCGAAGGATGGACAAAGATCTCTCAATGGTAGTCATTCCCCACAGGGCTCTAACATTGATATTAGTATTGGAACTGGAAATTTAATGGATAAGGTGCATAGAGCAGCCCAACCGGGTGGTGAAGTGATATTACCTGGGACTGAATCTGGGCAGGATTTGATAGAACACGCACCTAGTAATGTTAATATCACTAATGCACAGGAAGCTGCAACCAATCTACCTAGCTCTGTATCAACTATAAATCTGGAGTTACTTGAAGTAATTAGAGATACAGAGTCGATTGACTCAGCAGGAAATTTCTATTCAATGTCTGATTTATCCAATGCTTAGGAGTCGGAGAGTCTGAAATAAAATGGAGAGATGATATAAGCGTAACGAGCCTAACAGGCTCGACGCAGCTAGAGGATGGAGAGAATGGAGATGATGGAGAGAATGGAGAGAATGAAGCATCACCTTCTAGGAGAATAGAGTGGGATGCCGAAGAGAACACAGTTCGTAAAACTGTAGCGGCCAATGGCAGACCCACTCTTTTACAGCCGGGTGGAGGAAACAGTCAAGGATCTTCAGTTTTAACTCATCCTGCTGAACCTGATGTAGGCCTGGGAGACAAACATCAGGTCTCGGAAATTACTTTAAGCACTATCTATCAAGTTATGCTCCAACATCGCGAAGAAACAAAGGCCTGAGAACTTGCGCACGCAAGGAGCAGTATGAAGGCTTTAAAATAATGTACGGCGAGTAGTTAAAACTTGCAATGAAATGGTAATCAGAGTAGTAGAGGCAGAAGGAAGGATTTCTGCAATTGAAGATGAAATGACTCAACAGAAAACCCATATCTCTTCCTTAGAGACATTACGAGTAGATGTAAACTAAAAGCTAGTTGATTTAGAGAATAGATCCAGGCGGAACAATCTACGAATCCTGGGCATACCAGAAGGGAGTGAGGGCTCTAACATCAGGCAATATGTTATTCAGCTCTTACAGAAGCTTTCCCTGAACAAACCCAGTGGCAGTGCAGTGGGACACAGAGCTACAAAGAGCTCATCGATTCCCCTTTCAACCGAAAAATGCTTGGGAGGGCCTCAAATATCAAGCCAAGGGCCATATTAATTTGTTTAAATAATTTTCTAGCTCGTGAAGTGTTGTATGATTTGGCCAGGCCTGATCGAAAGCGAAAGGGGTGGAATTCTTTGTCTGTCCTAACTATTGTCATGCTACAGTTCAACAACGCTGGCAATTTCGCCAACTTATACCATCTTTTCAAGCCAAAGGAGCTCAGGCATTCTTTTCAACCCTTCAAAGCTTAAGATAATCCATAAAGAGAAAACATACTATCTGACTTTGGAGAGTGCAGCGAAAGAGTTATAAGCGGCTATTTAATAAGATAGTTATGCACTATAATGCATTGTTTGAGTAGATATCTCTGATTAAGATATAATTGTGTAAGACAATGTTGCTAGTGTTCATCTTCTCTTTCTTTTCTCTTTTTTCTTTCGTTTATGATAACTTGCTTAGGGTGACATGTTAAGGAGATGGGAAGCGAACGGCGAGACGCATCATGCTTCTCTTTCCATCATTTACAGGGGCTTTTCAGTCCCTTTGCCTTTTTTGGGTGGGGTTCTGGGTGGTTGTGGGTGGGGAGTGGGGGGTATCAGTGGGGGGTGGGGTTGGAATGGTGGTGGGGCAAGTAAGGACAGAACTGTTTGTTCTAATACAAGAAAATGTTGTAAGATGTTTAGTAAATATTTTTCTGTTATGAGGACGGTAGTTGTCAATAGAGTGAAAGTTGTATTTCTTGGTCTACTAATAATTAAGCAGTCAAGACATCAATATAGGTAAATTAAGGATATGTTCATGGAACATCTGTGGGCTGAATGACAGAAAGAAAAGAGAGATAACCTCACAGATAATTCAGAGTATGAGGATAGATATACTATGCTTACAGGAAACTCATTTAACATGGAATAATAGACGATGGCTTAATGACTAAGATATGCAAGTATTGGGTTGTACTTGTCAAGGTACTACTACAAGGGGAGTGGCAATCTTGACGAAAAGAGGGGTGGGGTGCTGTAAACGTATTAAAACTGATCAATATGGCAGATGGGTAATAACTGAACTTTGTATCGTGGGTAAATCCTGGACTATTTGCTCCATCTATGGTCCTAACTTGGATGATCCAGAAATGTTAAATTTTCTTAGTATAGAGCTCGCAGGCTGGCCTACTCCCTTAATACTATGCAGAGATTTTAATTTTCATCTTGAGGGACACTTTGATATAATGAGCGATCTGATATATTTAGGGACAAAAAAGAGGATTTATAAAGCTATAAGAGACCTAGTAATGGAATTTGGGTTATTGGATGTTGGGTTTGCTAAACGCACTGTTGTTCCAGGCTATACCTTTTTCTCAGCCCCTCACCAGAAATGTGTTCTTCTGTACAATTTTTTTGTTACCTCCTGGCTTATTAGGGATATTAGTTATGGGATACTCCCTAAAATAATATCTGACCACACCCCATAGCGATAGAGATTAATTTAGATTAGAACGTCTCGTCTAAAGGGAGCTCATGGACATTTGAGCGTAAATTGTTGGCTGACTCATTATATATTGAACATATGGGAAAGTGGATAACTGAAGGTTTTGAATTTAATCGAGGATCTGCTTCAACCCAAGTAATATGAGATGCTTTTAAAGCAACGATACGTGGGGAGACTTTATCCTATTCAATAAATAAGCAAAGAGAATCTCGGGATACATTGGCATCTTATTATAGGAAAGTACAGGAATGTGAAGCCAAACTAGTAACAGCTATTAGGTTTACGCAAGATACTGAACAAATAAAATAAAATCTTGCTATACATAAATCTAGGCTTTACGAGATCTTTGCTAAGAAAATAGCTGAACAGGTTGCAGTTTTCCGGTCACAAGTGTATGAGGTAGGCAAGAACGCAGGTTGTATTTTAGCTAAAAAGATCAGGCAAAAAGAAGCTTTTAATTGTATTAACAGCGTACAGGATGAGACAGGACAAATTCATGACAAACCAGACAAAGTGTTAGAGGTTTTTCGACAATACTACAGTAAACTGTATAATGATGAAGTAACAACCTATTCATCGGAATGTACTTTACATTTTTGTGGAAGTGGAAATATTTCTAAATTAACCTTTTAACAGGGGGAAGCTTTAGATACAGACATTACATGGGGTGAAATAGAAGCTGCTATTCTTTCTCTTGCGGTTGGAAAGGCCATGGGGCCGGATGACATTCCATTGGAATTCTTTAGGATGTTTTGTCATCTGTTAAAAAAAGATATGCTCTTAACTTTCCAAGAAGCACAGAAAGGGAATGCACCACAATCTTGGCGGCAATCGATTATCATGGCCTTTTTGAAAAAAGACAAGTTGCCCCTTATGCTAGCCTCTTATAGGCCTATATCTTTAATCAACGCAAATAGTAAGATATACTCAAAGATTTTAGCTTCCCGAGTTTCAGGTATAATTTTGTCAATTGTTTCATACTGGCAACATGTTTTTATCCCTAATCGGGATACTACGGAGCATATACGACGCGTGATTGCCTCAATGGACTGGGCTCAGGCGACTAAGACGGCACTTGGAATTACCCTGTTGGATGCTGAGAAGGCATTCAACAGGGTAGCTTGGCCGTATTTATGGGATTTGCTTTATCTGAAGGGCTTTGGTCCTCAGATGATATCAGCTTTAAAAGCTCTTTATGTTTCCCCAACATCATGTATTAAACTTGCTGGTCAGAAATCTGCATCCCTATCTATTTTACGTGGTACTCGTCAGGGATGCCCGTGCTCACCGCTGTTGTTTGCCCTTTATATTGATTTTTTTTTTAAACAAATTAAATCAAGCAGAGGATATTAAGCCAGTGCAAGTCTCAGGCATGAATTTTAGAGCTCTCGCTTCCGCGGATGATATTGTTGTGGCTACAACAGACATTCAGAAGGGACTGCCAATAATTGAGGATTTAGCGACCCAGTTTGGATCCTTTTCAGGATATAAATTGAATATTTTAAAAACTCAAATATTATTTGTTGGACAGAATCCGCCGGCTCAAATTAAAACTGTGGCAGAAGCTATGTACTTGGGTATTAAAATTACATCGCCAGTCTCGGTTATCCCGGAATTAAACTTAAATACGTTTTTTTTAAAAGCAAAGTCATCGCTTGAGCGTATAGATCATCTCCATCTATCCATATATGGGCGGGCTAATGTCCTAAAAATGTTGATACTCCCTAAGTATTTATATGTGTTTCGTGCTATCCCTCTTGAATTTCCTCTTAGTTGTTTTAAACAATTGGACAGGATGTCAGCTAGATTTTTGTGGGGCTATAAACGCCAGAGAAGGGCATATAAAAAGATGATATTGCCGAAGGATAGGGGAGGCTGGGGTATTCCGCACTTTCTGTATTATTACCTGGCATCTGTTATACAGTTTATTAGACCACTTATAATTGGGGAAAAGGCACGGATCCCATTGAGTCATTCACCGTCAATATATGAATTTGCATTAGGAGAAGAGTGTCGCGGATGCTTGATTAAAATTATAGAGCCTAGTTATTTAAAAAAAACTAAGTTTAAGACCTTGAAAGCAGCTTACCTCAACTAGGTATTCTAAAAATTTCGCTTTATGCACCTCTTACAGCATCAGGTACCCTCCCCCAATGTTTCAAGATTATGTTATGAATAGATGGCGTAAATATGGAATCCACTATGTGGGTGATCTGTGGCAAAATGATCATTTAGTTTCTTTTGCAGAACTTCAAGACAAATATAATTTATCAGGCAATGATTTTTTCAAGTATTTACAGATTCACAGCTTTTTTAACTCTTTAGGTGAACAGACGCAATCTGGTTTGCGGAGAATTCCTCCTATTGATAGCATGTTCAGTAAAAAATCGATAGGACATTATTATAAATTGATTATCTCTTCGTGCCCAGATGATATAGGGGTATATCAAAATAAATGGGCTGTAAAGTTGGTTAGGGATGTTATTCATATAGAGGAATCAATTGCTATAGCGAACACCATATTGATAACTGGTAGATCACGCTCACAGCATTATATGGCTCTATTCGACCTTTATTACACGCCTTCTAAAATGTCAAAATGGGGAACGACCGCGGGTACATCGTGTAGTAGATGTGGGGAATTTGCAGCCGATGCACTACATATGTTTTGTCTTTGTCCTCAATTAACAATTTTTTTTTCTTCAATTCAGAAATTTCTGGCAGTATTGTTTGGTTCGACAGTTATATTGACAGAGGCATTAGTTCTGATAGGGGTAACATCGGATACCTTACTAGAGGAGAGGAAAATATTACTATTTATTTGTATGGCACTGATACGGGCTTGTATCACGCAAGATTGGATTAATCCAGTTTCCCCATCCTTTGAGACATGGAGAGCCCGCCTATTAGCCACATACAATATCGAAACTACCATATATAGAACGAAGGGCCGGAAAAAAAGAGCCTTAGGTATGAAGATATGGGCACCGGTAATGCATTGGATTCAAGGGGAGCTGGATTAACTATCTGGTCTTTCTGTTTTGCTTTATCCAGTATGCTTTTTATTATTCCTTGGATGTATAATAAGTTCTGAGTCTTAGAAACGTTATTCTATGATGTCACTTTTTGATTGGATGTAACCTCTGTCTATTTTGATGGTATGCTCTTTTTATGTATGTTCTGTTCTTCTTGCATAAAATGGGAAAAACCTTCAATAAAGATATTAAAAAAAAAGTAGTACTCCTTCAGTAACCTGAGTATATTAATATACACTTAGTACAAATAGAAAGAACGGTGTCCTCCTTGAACTTTTACCAATTGGGAGTTTTCAGGGCAGATTCAATAATTCATATAAGCATACATAAAAGAGTGTTTGTGTGTAATACTATTTCCAGTACTTATACATACTTTTGGAAATCATGTCTATTTTCCTGCCACCATTACCACATCCCTTATTCAACAGTAAATTGCTGCCAGAGACATCCACAGGATTACCAGAAGGTAAAACGGTAAACACAACCCACCAAACAGTATTACCATTTCAGCTCTTAGTCATAGCACCAACATTTAAATGACCCCTTATTTGTTAATTGGCCGTCATCTTTATTGCTCCCTGTGCGCATAACACGTGGAAGCAATCATTCGGGGATGATGGATGGAATGAGTCACGTGCGGCTCCTGCGGAGTGATTCCGCAGTGCCGAGGTCAAGGATTTATTTGGCTGCTGCGTTTCTTCTTATCTGTTGGGGGGATGGGGGTGATTGACGCGGTGTTTGTGATGTGGACTGTCTTTTGTCTGTGGCTCGAAAGACTGTGTGTTAAAAAAAGAAAAAAACGAAATTTTTCTTGCTAATCACATACACGCCCTTTGAATGAAAAGAATACTCGTCTGGCTCGATTCTTTTGACAGGGCGGAAATTCGGTTGCACGCTATGCGTTTTCAGAAAGGACGCGTTGAGAAAGAATTTAGAATGATAAATGAATGGAAGAGTAAACTGCAATAAATTCACATACTTTTTGCAGAAGAAAAACGTGTGTTTTTTTTACATAAAGTGGGCAGGGAAAGGCGAGGGCAACGGATGTGGGGAGACAGTAAACCATCTAAAAGTTACATTTCATACAGCAGGCTGCATCATTCACGCTTCACAATCTTCTCCTACATAGGGGGCAGCCGTGCATGGGGAAAGGTCACGCGGTCTATTTTCAGAGCTAATTGCCTTCTGCGCAACAGCCCACAACCAGGGAGAAGCCGTGACTGGATGTGATTCCGTAACCTGCCTTCTGCTTCCAATTCCCTCCTCCCCGGACTTCTTATCAGGGCCGGACTTGGTACAAAAAGCAGCCCTTGCAAAACTTTTAAAGCAGCCTCATTCTCCACGGATGTTTGGGGGTAGATTTCCCACATGGAAAATGAGGCCAAGCCATCAATCTTACAATATAATGGTTCTGATAGATTGGCGAAAAATACATAGGTTTGACCTGCAATCTGAATGGAAGGTATCTGTTCACAAACGTAATTTACAGTTGTGAGTAACGTTCATGTTTCATTTACTCTTATTCTTAATTTACTCTCACAATTTTGAGAAACTTTACAAATTTAGGCTAGTCCCAAAATGTGAGTGTAAAGTTACACTAAAGAGTAGACGTACATGTCCACACCCCTTAGTTTGGTTGGGTGGAGTTAGAATAATAGTAATTTACAACCGTAAAACTATGACTTATAACTTACAACCATATTTTACATTCAATGGGCAGGGCCGGACTGGGAACAGAAACCGGACCTGGCAAACTGCTCAGCTGACCCCCTCCAACTGGGATGAGGGTGAGTGCAGCTGAGCAGTTTGCGAGTGCCGCTTTCGGTCGATTTTGTTACAGGGGGCTGATATTGCCGACCCCCGGTAACAAAAACGGTCCCCCAGGGGCCGAAATCCCCCCCCCCCCCCCCCCTAGCGGCCTACGGGGGAAACGCCCGGTGCCCGCTATGGCCAGTCCGGCCCTGTCAATGGGACTTCAGTGTTATGTTTGTACCTGGATCTTTCCACAGGAGTGAGAGGATGCCACGTAATTATTTCCAAACTTCCCTATCAATTGAGACGACCCACCAATGCTCAAAGTCAATCCCTACCAAAGCGGAAGAGGGCAAGGTAGGAGAAAAAAAGTATGTCCACTCCTCAAGGCTTTTTACGAGTTGCCTCAATCGGGGCCCATGTACTCTCTCCCTGCATGTAGGAATCAAAAGGGTATGTCACATGAAATGAACAACAGTGAGTCTCTAATATTGCCTTTACAGAGTCAAGTTTTAAAATCATACCAGAATGTATCCCTTGTCCCTTCGAATGTAAGTATCACGCCACTAAAAATAGAAAAGAGAAATAAATACCAATGTCCACAATTAAAGACATAGAAAAATACTTTTTACAAACCAGTAAAACAACCATACTCCAATTATAAAACACCATGTGCAAATATCAGTAAAAAGAACATAATGACTTCACCAATCTTACAAAAGAATCATTCTTTCCCTCTTAATAGCAACAGGTATATTTCTATACATAATCATTATCCATAAAACATATATATATATATATATATATATATATATATATATATATATATATATATATATATATATATATATATATATATATATATATATATATATATATATATATATATATATATATATATGTGTATAATCTTAGAAAGGAAGACAACAGTTCTTAGATGGAGTTTGTGATTCTAAGATTCGAAGTAGCTCATTCATACATCTTATAATTTCTACCAAAGGGGTATTACGGGCATGTGCCCTAATCCTAAACCCAATATATCAGATCTTCTAAATACATTCCTACATGTCGCACCTAATTCATTGAGCAAACTACAAATTTGAAATGTCACCAAATAAAAGACAATGCTAAAATCGGGCAACATTCCAGATGTAAATAATCAAGGTGCTCTCAATTAACCATGCAAACTGGGAACCCCGAGTATTCCTGTAATTAGTGGGATATTTCTCTATTTCCTTAAAAATCCTAAAAAGCCACATATAACAAACCCTTAACAGGTATGAATGAAAGACTGTAATTGGACTTAATTTATCCTTCATGAACTTCCAGCTCCTCGTCCTTTTTTAACCCTGCTGATGTCTTAGTGTGTAAATGCTGGATGTACCTGGATTCCAAACGTCTTAATTATTTCACCCTATTGCCTCCGCCTAAATTGGCTGGAATTGGCAAATAATGTGAATTTGGACATGTCACTCTCACGCTGGTCAAAGAAGTAACATGCCAAGGGGTATGTAAAATCTGCTTTCATTATGGCTCTCAGATGTTCCAAAATACACTTAGGTAGTAGGAAGACGGTACTTCCTGCATACATGAAAGAGCACGGGCCCTGTACAAGCTAGACACAGTAATCTGTGTTACAATTAAAGAAATGGAAGATCTTCCTTCTTTTCCAATCCAAAGTGGAATATATTTAGAGATATTAGAGATAAATCTACAAGCTTTGCAGTGGCCGACCTTAAAAATCGTTACTCAACCAAGTATCCTTCCTGGGAGCTTTTGTATAATAGCTATGAGTCAAAACATCACCTAATGTTCTACCTTTACTATTTGTGATTGAGGGTCTCTCTGATAAATCTCTGTTCACGATCAGGTCTTTTTAGGTCTCGCCTGGCGTAAGCAGCGCATGCTTTGCTCTCGCCATAGAGAGGACCTTTTGCAATCGATTCTCCCAAAGCCTTACATGCACGCGTAAGGATGGACAAAAATGGCTGCTCTCGCCATTTTTCAAACCTAACAGCATGCGCGTGCATGTAAGGACAGTGGACAGTCTGCCGCCATCTTGTTGAAAACGCGTGCATTCACTTTAAACACGGCGTGCTTTCATATTAAACGCAGTTAAAAGTGAAAGCACGCCGCCATGCGCGCATGTGCATGCACTGCGCACCAGCCCGGCCGACCTCCCTTGTTCCTTTAGTTTCTCTTACAGAGAGGAGACAGCTTTGCCACACTGGGCTTGGCATGGAGGGGCCTGTGGCGGCTGCCATGCACCTCGACCTTGTCCAGGGACACCCACGAGTGTGTCTGCAGTGAAGGAGCGTTCGGAGGAAGAGGGGTACGCTGGATCCCCCGGTGACCTTGCGATGTGGGGACATGGCTGAGGTCAGCGGGTCCAGTGTTCAGCGGGTCCCAGTGGGCTTAGAGGCTGAGGACCCCATTGCAGTGGCCATGGGGGAGCTCAAGAGGTCAGGTGAATATTGTCCAGGGTCGGGGGTGTGAGTGGGAGACAGCACTGAACCTCTTCCGCCCACGTGTGAACTCACAATGGGCATTAGTGCAAGCTCAGTCCGATCATTACAATGTATATAACAAATATACGTCCCAGTGCAGCACCGAATCCCTCGGCCGACTATTCCCAGCTGTAGTGTTTTCCTAAATACATTTCAGAAAAGCTTATTTAAAGGCTGCGGTCGAGGGCTTTACAATTGAGTTGAAAACGTGCCCACGTCAATCTTTGTTTTAACTTTAATGGCGCTCGTTCTCAGTAAGTAAAGTATATGTTGTGTGTGCAACCCCAGACTTGTTTTCATTTGTTCTTACCATTTTTGGGGGGATTTTGTTGCAAAGAGTAAATTGCCTTTCCATTTGAGATGCCCTTTCCATCGGTTTAGCTCCGAACTGCATTAGATAACAATGAAGATATGATAACAATAATAGTTATTAATCGTGCTCATCACGCGTGTTTGTGGTTTGAAATAATTCTCTATTTGATTGTGTATGAGGCTCAGGCTCTCAATGCCCCAGGACATGTTGTAATTGAGAAACACTCTGTTGTATTTATTGTCTACCGAAGTCACCCCCTTTCCTGGGGACAGACTAATATAAAATCCGATACTAAGGCAGAGAGTCTAGCCAGAGAAGGGGCAAAGTCTGGCAAAAGAAATGTAGAGGTCAAACTATCGAAGGGAAAGGAAAGTATGAAGTGTCACCTCGCGCTCACAGACTAGCGTTGGCTTTCCAAGAAGAGCAAACCAGACCATTCACGAATGAATACACTACGACAGGATGTTGACCTCGGAGCCGCTGACATCTCTTGTTTATGCTCTGACTGACAAGGTCACATGCGGGGCTCTGCACAGGTGCAGCGTAGACACTAGCTTTCTATGGTTCCCAGCGATGTGTATCACCATGCACGCAGGTAAAACACCATTATAGTGATCAGGAACACAACGAGCTTTAGCAAACCCAACAGGTATGACTTTCTGTCATTGATGGGTGCAATTACATGTGTATTTAAAGAGGTTAAATGGATGGGCAAGACGGTGAATGAGGATGCTGAGCAGGTGAGTGGGTAAATTGGTGGGTGAATATTAGTAGCAATACCTACTAATGTCTGTGGGTGAATGTGAGTGGATGGGGGTTGGTGCTGGTCGGGAGGTGCGTGATGGAAATTGCATGAATGTGTAAATGTAAAGAAGATGAGGTTTTGAGTTTCCGGTGATTGGGGGAGAAGACAGCTCTGTTTACATACCACTATTGCATTGTTTTCTGGGGAGCTGCTAAGGGCGTCGTTGACTGCCGGCGCGAGAGTCCCAGGGAGCTAGATAGCTACTGTAGAGGGAAGAATCGGTGTATGAAAGACAAAAAGGTAGACAACTGAAAATGATACTGAAGAAGGAAGGAAAACAAAGAGTCGGTGGAACTGACTGGAGAAAAGCTGGTAGAGACGGCTAAAGGAAAAGGATATCAGAAGATAATAGGGCAATCAAGAACAACTGAGGTGTAAGGAAAGATAACAGATTACAAGTGAGAAGCATTTATTAATAAATGAATGGATATATAGATGTTTGGAGAGGACAAGGTAAAGAAAGGATCAGGAAAAAGCATTAAAATGTAATAGTTCTTGCCTGTTATTAAGTTAAAACCATTTGCTTTGCTATACAATACCATAAGCAAAGCAAATGGCTTTAACTTAATCAAAGGCGAGACCTATTGCATTTTCAGTGCTTGTTTCACTATGTTCCAATGTTTACATATCAAGTTTCTTACTTTGTAGGATAAGGAGTTGTAGGTCATAATAAATCTTGGGGTATTCTTTGCATTCTTGATGTTATCTTTAGAATACAATAACTTGTTCTCTTTTTAGGGGTTCAGCTTTTTTTGCAGCTACATTCAAAATGTTTGGCGTATAACCTCTAGCTTTGAATATTTTTCTCATAAGAGTAGTCTGCCTATCCAAGCCCTGTGGATTACTATAAATCTTCTTCAGTCGCAATGTTTTGCCATATGGTATACTCTCTACCAGGTTCCTAGGGTGTTGGCTAGTAAAGTGCAAAGTACTATTACCTGCAGGGATTTTACATACCTTGCCTTTTATACCTTAAGATGTATATCCAAAAATGTGATTTCTTGGGAACTCATTGTAACTGTGAACTTCAAATTGTATGGATTCTGTTTAATATATATTTATATATATATATATATATATATATATATATATATATATATATATATATATATATATATATATATATATATATATATATATACACATATATATATATATATTGGAGTCTGGAGGCGGCACTTGACATTTTTAAAAAAAGAGCACCGGGTACAATCACCTCGCCAGATGCCGGTGGAGGGGTGAAGGCATTATCGAGCTCCTTAGCAAACTTATTTACAAAATTGGAGAGAAGCAGTGAGAGGGAAGTAAGAAAATGGTGGGAGGCCACTTCCCTACTAAACTACATCGATGTTGACAGGGTCCCAAGGGGGCTGAGGATTTACACCGTCCCGGCCTATGAAAGTCCAGACCCTAGGCTGTTAGAACAATGGGCCGAACTCATAGCTGCATCATGTAAAGCGATGCTTGATTTGTTGGTAAAGTTTGCCTGGAGTGATCGGACGAAGGCATTGGAAGAAATCACTTTGATTGAAAAAGAAATAGCCAAAGATACCCATCTGACAAAACAGGAACAACTGAGAAGGGAAATGAAAAACCGATTAATGAAATATGAACTCAAAATAAGACTGAGAAAGCAAGAAAAATTCGAACGCGACGAGCGGGATTATGCTCTTGGTAGGATTTTGACCTTTGCTAAAAAATTTGACGCCCCCAGGGCAGCAATGAAGAAAAAGAAGAACATGCCACCACCTGTAGAACCAGTCACATCCGAGTCAAGTGTGACCGATGAAGATCAATCGGGCGATGATAGAGCTGATGTAACCAATGATAATAGGAAGAATCCTTTTCATCAGGAATTCGACTTGATCCGGAAGACATGGCTCAGAGGGGGCAAGTTCAAGCCTCCAGAGGACGACGAAGAACCCGGAGAGGGGGCTGGAAGGGGAAGAGGAAAGGCAAAGACAAGCAACTACAATACTCGCAAGAAGCAGGGCAGCAGGTGGTAGATGCTAGAGAAAATCTAACTATCATCAATTTAACGAAAGACACCCTGACAAAGGCAGAAGAGGAAACGTTGCAACTTGGATTAACCTTCTGTCCGAACAATAAAATCGAGTATTCTCAAACTCGAATTGACCTCTTCAAACTAACAAGGAAGATAAAATTGCATAAATTCCATAAACTCAAACCAACTATCGGAGAACTAAAGAAAACAAATAAAAAGACAGGATCACATTCTACAGATGTACTCACTGTCGGAGATTTGAACACAGCTAACATACTGGATGAACTTGGAGATGAAATGACACAGATATCATCCACTGTGGGTGAATAGAGAGGAATTGAGCAACAATCTCCTATAACCAACTTCCGTGCTCCCTCCCAATTTAATCCACAAATGCCTTACGACGCTATCGACACCTTCTCAGAGGCAGTTATCCAAGAGTGATATGCGTCATATAATTCAAGCATTAACTGCTCGAAGCCCCACACCAGAAGAGCCCCAATTGCCTTCCGCCGCTCTGATTCATTCAGGCGCAGCAAGTCCCGCCCGCTGATCTGATACAATCAACGATCAGCTTTCGACCATTGAGCGACCGCTTGGACTTCAGCTACCCACGCCGTGCTGCCTGGGTATCACTCACTGATTCCATCGACAACCCTGTCCTGATGACGATCCCGACTAAAGGGGATCGAAACGCCGTCGACTTTACAGCTTGAATCATATGACGTATATCACGTTCTGTGCTCCTGTTCAAATTTTCACAATCTTGTTTTAAGTGATTACAACTTGTTTTTGTGGAGCCATTATTTGATGTAAATACTTTAGTTCATGCGTCGATCATGCTATTCACTTTAGCACTTGCACCTTCTCTATCACCAATTGTATATAGCACCTTGCACCAAGTGCTACTGGGTTGTCACATGATCTGCTCCGTACAGTGCTGTTTTAACTGTATTGTCATGTGAAAGACCATTCCCTTTTGCTTCTTGGTGAATAATACTGCCTTTTTTCAAAAAATTCAAGTGACTCCTTGTTTCTTCCTTTTTGTAATGTACATTGCATACATTATTGAAACTGTCTTTATATGATACCTGTTGGGAATTGTTTCTGCTTACACGACACACCCATCCCAACGAGGTTTATGGGTCTTCTCCTGTTGTTCTTACACATCTTGTTTTTGTGGCAGAAGGTAGCTGTAACCAGAAGGCTAGTACTTGAAAAGGGGGCAGGGGAGAGATTCCTGACCCCCTAGGTTTTGTCATGGGGTCTCTAAAGGACCCCTAAGATCGAAAAAAAAAAAGAAAAATCGCGGGGTCCGCGCACCGTGCGCGGACGGTGATCTAAAAAGAAAAAAAAATACATTTAAATAACAAGTTTGAGCGTTTAGATGTTGGTTAAGTGTAATATTGAGTGGTGACTTTTTCACCTTCGGGTTTAGATAGGTGTGTGTTTACCGAGGCACAAGATGGCTGCCAACACTTCTATTTTGGAGTGTTGACAGACAGTGGCAGCCAATCAGCATGCCTTTCGCAGGAAAGCAGCATGCTCATTGGCTGTCAAAACTTCTAACCAGGAAGTGTTGGCATTCAACTTGTGGTAGGTATACCGAGGCACAAAAGAAGCAGAAAAACAAATGTGTAGAATGCAAAAAGGGGGCAGGGTAGAAACAACCTGACCCCCTAGGGCTGCTCAGGTGGTCCCACAAGGATATTAACATATTTAAACGTTATCCGCTAATAGAATTAGTATTTAAAAAACCTTGCGAATTCACTGAAAAACCATAGGTTTCAGGCATTATATAGTTAGGAATTAGCATTAAAAAAGCCTTGCAAATTCACAGAAAAAACCATAGGTTTCAAGCCTTATATAGTTAGGAATTAGCATATAGAAAACCTTTGAAATTCACTTAAAAAAACATAGGTTTCAGGCCTTATATAGTTAGGAATTAGCATTTAAAAAACCTTTGAAATTCACCCAAAAAACTATAAGTTTTAGGGGTGTTATAGTTAGCTGGACATTTCACTCATACAAAACCATTGAAATTGCTCCTATATAGTTAGTTGTACTAACTATATTTCGCGCACCCGCAATCCACTGCAGATGATGTCACATATTACATCATTCATGACATGGTCAGTGACATCACTGATGACATCTCAAACAACATCACTGATGACATCATCCACGTGACAATCACATACACCTTTTCATACACTAGTAAAATCTCTTATCACTCTTTGTAAAATACAGAGTATCATATTTGAATCCATTGACACAGCACTACAAGTATCTAAAAACCCACTCAGTGATTCCTAGATGTATACACACATCTAATCACTTACCTGTAGATTCACTCATACATGCTGTCAATGAACAATAGAACACTATTAAAAATACTTATACACCTATATCGACATTACACACCAGCACACAACCTATTCACATATGAAGTTATCTTACTCACTTATGCAAACAATGGATAATACTTACATACTTACTTAGCTGCACACTTATACAAACACCACTTTATCTCTTCATTTAGATAGTATTTCATACTTAGTGTATTATAAAATCATTATTACAAATATACAGTTATCCATGCAGTCATTCACACAATCATTGAGTCTTATGTATACTTATTTATATACAACAACTGACACATACACTGCCTTTTATTTTTCTAGTTTGTTGGACATGTACCATTGAGAAATATATTTGCTCATCACCACACCCATAAAGATATTCACTCACCCAAACAACTGTTAAAACATGTAGTTTTAACTTCATATATGTACTGAATCAACTATTCACTCATCTTTGGGCAGTCATACATCCCCCACCGAACCACACACACATTCACTCTCCCATACAAATACTCAGTTAACTAATCAATAACTAATATAGACTTTCACATAGCTAGTAACTGACAAAGTGATACAGATATTCACACAGTTTAGTCCCTATCCACTATATTTAGTGAGACACTTTAAAACGTTAAAGTAAACAGTCAATTACACTGCTACTAAATCCTCCATCCAAATATTTATTTTTATATATCCACTCATTCTTCAATGCAAATTTATATATATATATATATATTCACTGAAAAAACCATAGGTTATAGACCATATATAGTTAGGAATTAGCATTTACAAAACCTTGAAAATTCACTGAAAAAACCATAGGTTATAGACCATATATAGTTAGGGATTCGCATTTTCAAAAACGTATTTTACTCGCACAAAACCATTGAAATTCGCATATATAGTTAGATGCACTAACTATATATCGCGCACCCGCAATCCACTGCTGATGATGTCACATATTACATCATTCATGACATGCTCAGTGACATCACTGATGACATCAGTGATGTCATCTCAAATGACATCTCAAATGACATCACTTATGACATCACTGATGACATCACTGATGACATCACTGAAGACATCTCAAATGACATCACTGATGACATCTGATTTGACATTACTGAGCAGATCACTGATGACATCATTCATGTGATAATACGATGAACCTCTTCAGACTCTAATATAACCTTAGATACATTCAGTGTAAACAGACACTCACAGACTGTCACTCATCCATGGAGTTACTCACACACCTAGTCAGTCATGAAAAGAATCAATCACACCTCCATTTCCTCAACTATACAGTTATACGCACCTTACTTATTCAAACATATACTAACACATATTTACTCTCTTATACAATCCCTGATACAAGTTCACAATGATCCAAACAGCCACTCACACATTCACTGGCTCTTATGCACAGTTATTTATATATGTCAACTCTCACATGTACTGTGTTTTACATATGTACTTACTTTGACATGAAGCACTCAGATATCACTTCACTCACCAATACACTCATGCACACAGTCAACCGCCCATACAGCTGTTTCCACATGCACTTTTGAACCCATACATCTAGTGAATCAACTGCTCACACATCTATGCACAGAGGCATACACCTCCCAGCCACCCACACACACTCAGTCTCCCATACAAATACTTGGGCAACCAATCAATAACCCATATAGTTACTCATATAGCTACTGATCAACACATGCAGCAGTTTACAGAACAAAAGACATAATGATGCACAAATTAAGACAGTTTAGTCACTAACCCATTCACTCAGTGAGACACATTTAATCACTCACTCATACAGTCAGTCATGCACCTACTAAATCCTTCATCCAGACACTTATACATCCACTCATTCTTCAATATGTAAGACATATTTTAACTTTACAGAAACATACAGTCACTGGATGTTGGCATCAGTGATGTCATCAGTGATGTCATTTGAGATGTCATCAGTGATGTCATTTGAGATGTCATCAGTGATGTCATCAGTGATGTCACTGAGCATGTCATGAATGATGTAATATGTGACATCATCAGCAGTGGATTGCGGGTGCGCGATATATAGTTAGTGCATCTAACTATATATGCGAATTTCAATGGTTTTGTGAGAGTAAAATAAGGTTTTGAAAATGCTAATCCCTAACTATATATGGTCTATAACCTATGGTTTTTTCAGTGAATTTCAATGGTTTTTTAATAGCAAATATCAAAAGCTGTCAAATGTCATTGTCAAGTACGTGATAGGTAAAAACATTTTCGTGTTTATGCACGCTGATGTGCTTTGAATGCTGCCCCCCCTCCCACCCCCCTCTTTTCTCTTAGGAGTACTCTCTCTTTGCAGATAGTGAAGGGTAGTTAACGCAGGCCTTTGCCCCCGTTGTAATCCGCCGTGCCTGCTTCTCTCTCTATTTGATTGATTGTTATCCAAGCATTTACTGTTTTAGAATTGGTTCTCTTTGGTTCATTCTCTATTTACAAACAAGCACAGAGTCGCAATACTCTGTTTAGTCTTTGCAGATAGTGAAAAATCGTTTAAAAAAACAAAAGGAATCGAGCAAAATCAGTAGGCCACTAATGGGATCTCTTTTTGACCTCGCTAAAATAGAAACATTAAGAACAACCCCTCATGAGAAATAGGAAACTAGTGAGATGAACTGAGCTCCACACCATGATGGCTGCAAGACAGCTCGGCTCCGCCACCCAACCCACCCAAAATAACGACAAACCCTATGCAAATATTATAAATATATACAACACACCAGCAAAGTAACAGGGTAAAACATTTTATTAAATAACTATTTACATATCTATTTTATACTTTTTGTTGCCCGATCCGGCTAGCTCAATCGATCGAGCATGAGACTCATGGACTCTGATCTCCTTGGCCTCAGTCAAGCATTAATAGTAAGATTTTCATACATGAGTGTACTTTTTGCCTTTTGGTGACTCTTCCATTCTGAACATTTTTCCACAATCCGTTTGACCTGAAACGATTACACAAATAAAACATTTGTGAGTTTTAAATTTCCGGAGAAGTATAATTCACCAATAGCTTTCTCTGTAGATCTTTTTCCATTACCAATCCCAGTTCCATCACCCGCCCAGGATATCACTACTGTTAGTTGTCATTGTTGCTTCTGTTTTAATAAAAAATGTTTTAAGGTGTTTACTGTTTTTGTTGCGATGTATATATTTATAAGTTATTAAAGTGTTAGAATCCTACTAATTTTTTATCGATTATTTCTCTTTGAGATATTCCCTGTCTACAAACAGAGAATAGAAATATTCTGTCTCCCTTTGCAGATAGTGAAGGATAGGTAATGCGGACTTTTGTCCCCCGTTGTAATCCGTCATGCCTGTTTTTCTCCCCACTGATTGATTGATTGGCTGGACATTTATTGTTCAAGGAATAGTTCTTTCGAGGTATTCTCTGTTTGCAAATAACGTGGAATAGAAATATTCTGTCTAGTCTTTGCAAGTAGTGAAGGGTGGGTAATGCGGACCTTTGTCCCCCGTTGTAATCTGTCATGCCCATCTACTACCCACTGATTGAGAAACTAGTTCCACCCGGACCATTTATTAGAGGTACATCATCTGGCTCAACCGGAGAGTACCCCTAATAAAGAAGACATATGTAAAATACGAAGTAATCACTGTATCCTGTTAAACAGAAACTTTAGCATGAAACACACTTGAAAAGGAAGGGAAAGAAATCGAACAAAATCAGTAGGCCACTGATGAGTTTTTGACTTCGCTAGAAATAAGAAACATGGAAGTGGTGAAAGAAGCCAAGCTTGACGTTACGGCAGCCACGAGGTAGCTAGGCTCCGCCCCCCCCACTGCTCCAAGCATGTCTGTCCCACCGCCCGCCACGCCCATTAACGGTAACATGAAATAGATACAAATCAGCAGATACCTACCCCCATTCCGGAAACTCCCGAAGTGCAACAGGGCCACGGTTACGCCCATCCGGAAGATGAGGCCTCGACACGTGCAGGGCGGGGCCCAGCTAACCGCCATCAGCCGTGGGGTGGATGGCCCGAAATGTACTGGTCTCCCGATTCCCTTCTTCTGCCGCCTTGCAGGCAACGGGGGGGATGTCTTGCCTCTGCCTCCGACCCCCCCCCCTCTTATCACCTGGTCCGGACATCACGGATATCAACGCCAGGTGTCGGCGTGGGGTGCGCTGGGAGGGAGAGGGGGCGCGAATGAGCCTCTCCCACAGCCATAGGTGGGGGCCCCTCGGCTGCACCCCCAACGCTCCACTCACCCAACAAAAGGGTCGTCGCGTAAGGAGCACCAGGAGAGGAGCCGAGGCCGACGGTATCTTCTTCTTTCTTCAATAATGGCTGCGACAACACTGGGGGGGATGTCTTGCACATGCCACCGACCCCCCCCTCCCCTCGTATCTCCTGGTCTGGCCCCGGCTTGGTATCAGCTCCCCGTTCGGTCCTGAAGCGGCGCCCTGCAGGCCACGGGGGGGGATGTCTTGCCTCTGCCTCCGACCCGCCCCCTCTTATCGCCTGGTCCGGACATCACGGATATCAACGCCAGGTGTCGGCGTGGGGTGCGCTGGGAGGGAGAGGCTGCAAAAACAACAGGTGATGGACCGAATGAGGATCAATGTCACACATTCAACCCAGTCAAAAGATCTGGGTCCTAATCCATCGTTTTTTTGCACTCCACACCACCCTGGGTTAGACAATGGCGATATGCAAATCAGCTCTGACCCTGTGCCCCATGGGAACAGTCCAGTCCGAACTACAAAAGCCATGTCCTTCCCAGAACGGAATCAAGCATCCGAGGACCGGACCGGTTTCGAGGTAACACCTCTCATCAGCCCGGCTAGCTTGACTCCAGTGGTGTGGAGTGCCTGGGACCCACGTCTGGGCATCCCCAGTACACTTAGAGCGAGTTTGCAAAAACAACAGGTGATGGACCGAATGAGGATCAATGTCACACATTCAACCCAGTCAAAAGATCTGGGTCCTAATCCATCGTTTTTTTGCACTCCACACCACCCTGGGTTAGACAATGGCGATATGCAAATCAGCTCTGACCCTGTGCCCCATGGGAACAGTCCAGTCCGAACTACAAAAGCCATGTCCTTCCCAGAACGGAATCAAGCATCCGAGGACCGGACCGGTTTCGAGGTAACACCTCTCATCAGCCCGGCTAGCTTGACTCCAGTGGTGTGGAGTGCCTGGGACCCACGTCTGGGCATCCCCAGTACACTTAGAGCGAGTTTGCAAAAACAACAGGTGATGGACCGAATGAGGATCAATGTCACACATTCAACCCAGTCAAAAGATCTGGGTCCTAATCCATCGTTTTTTTGCACTCCACACCACCCTGGGTTAGACAATGGCGATATGCAAATCAGCTCTGACCCTGTGCCCCATGGGAACAGTCCAGTCCGAACTACAAAAGCCATGTCCTTCCCAGAACGGAATCAAGCATCCGAGGACCGGACCGGTTTCGAGGTAACACCTCTCATCAGCCCGGCTAGCTTGACTCCAGTGGTGTGGAGTGCCTGGGACCCACGTCTGGGCATCCCCAGTACACTTAGAGCGAGTTTGCAAAAACAACAGGTGATGGACCGAATGAGGATCAATGTCACACATTCAACCCAGTCAAAAGATCTGGGTCCTAATCCATCGTTTTTTTGCACTCCACACCACCCTGGGTTAGACAATGGCGATATGCAAATCAGCTCTGACCCTGTGCCCCATGGGAACAGTCCAGTCCGAACTACAAAAGCCATGTCCTTCCCAGAACGGAATCAAGCATCCGAGGACCGGACCGGTTTCGAGGTAACACCTCTCATCAGCCCGGCTAGCTTGACTCCAGTGGTGTGGAGTGCCTGGGACCCACGTCTGGGCATCCCCAGTACACTTAGAGCGAGTTTGCAAAAACAACAGGTGATGGACCGAATGAGGATCAATGTCACACATTCAACCCAGTCAAAAGATCTGGGTCCTAATCCATCGTTTTTTTGCACTCCACACCACCCTGGGTTAGACAATGGCGATATGCAAATCAGCTCTGACCCTGTGCCCCATGGGAACAGTCCAGTCCGAACTACAAAAGCCATGTCCTTCCCAGAACGGAATCAAGCATCCGAGGACCGGACCGGTTTCGAGGTAACACCTCTCATCAGCCCGGCTAGCTTGACTCCAGTGGTGTGGAGTGCCTGGGACCCACGTCTGGGCATCCCCAGTACACTTAGAGCGAGTTTGCAAAAACAACAGGTGATGGACCGAATGAGGATCAATGTCACACATTCAACCCAGTCAAAAGATCTGGGTCCTAATCCATCGTTTTTTTGCACTCCACACCACCCTGGGTTAGACAATGGCGATATGCAAATCAGCTCTGACCCTGTGCCCCATGGGAACAGTCCAGTCCGAACTACAAAAGCCATGTCCTTCCCAGAACGGAATCAAGCATCCGAGGACCGGACCGGTTTCGAGGTAACACCTCTCATCAGCCCGGCTAGCTTGACTCCAGTGGTGTGGAGTGCCTGGGACCCACGTCTGGGCATCCCCAGTACACTTAGAGCGAGTTTGCAAAAACAACAGGTGATGGACCGAATGAGGATCAATGTCACACATTCAACCCAGTCAAAAGATCTGGGTCCTAATCCATCGTTTTTTTGCACTCCACACCACCCTGGGTTAGACAATGGCGATATGCAAATCAGCTCTGACCCTGTGCCCCATGGGAACAGTCCAGTCCGAACTACAAAAGCCATGTCCTTCCCAGAACGGAATCAAGCATCCGAGGACCGGACCGGTTTCGAGGTAACACCTCTCATCAGCCCGGCTAGCTTGACTCCAGTGGTGTGGAGTGCCTGGGACCCACGTCTGGGCATCCCCAGTACACTTAGAGCGAGTTTGCAAAAACAACAGGTGATGGACCGAATGAGGATCAATGTCACACATTCAACCCAGTCAAAAGATCTGGGTCCTAATCCATCGTTTTTTTGCACTCCACACCACCCTGGGTTAGACAATGGCGATATGCAAATCAGCTCTGACCCTGTGCCCCATGGGAACAGTCCAGTCCGAACTACAAAAGCCATGTCCTTCCCAGAACGGAATCAAGCATCCGAGGACCGGACCGGTTTCGAGGTAACACCTCTCATCAGCCCGGCTAGCTTGACTCCAGTGGTGTGGAGTGCCTGGGACCCACGTCTGGGCATCCCCAGTACACTTAGAGCGAGTTTGCAAAAACAACAGGTGATGGACCGAATGAGGATCAATGTCACACATTCAACCCAGTCAAAAGATCTGGGTCCTAATCCATCGTTTTTTTGCACTCCACACCACCCTGGGTTAGACAATGGCGATATGCAAATCAGCTCTGACCCTGTGCCCCATGGGAACAGTCCAGTCCGAACTACAAAAGCCATGTCCTTCCCAGAACGGAATCAAGCATCCGAGGACCGGACCGGTTTCGAGGTAACACCTCTCATCAGCCCGGCTAGCTTGACTCCAGTGGTGTGGAGTGCCTGGGACCCACGTCTGGGCATCCCCAGTACACTTAGAGCGAGTTTGCAAAAACAACAGGTGATGGACCGAATGAGGATCAATGTCACACATTCAACCCAGTCAAAAGATCTGGGTCCTAATCCATCGTTTTTTTGCACTCCACACCACCCTGGGTTAGACAATGGCGATATGCAAATCAGCTCTGACCCTGTGCCCCATGGGAACAGTCCAGTCCGAACTACAAAAGCCATGTCCTTCCCAGAACGGAATCAAGCATCCGAGGACCGGACCGGTTTCGAGGTAACACCTCTCATCAGCCCGGCTAGCTTGACTCCAGTGGTGTGGAGTGCCTGGGACCCACGTCTGGGCATCCCCAGTACACTTAGAGCGAGTTTGCAAAAACAACAGGTGATGGACCGAATGAGGATCAATGTCACACATTCAACCCAGTCAAAAGATCTGGGTCCTAATCCATCGTTTTTTTGCACTCCACACCACCCTGGGTTAGACAATGGCGATATGCAAATCAGCTCTGACCCTGTGCCCCATGGGAACAGTCCAGTCCGAACTACAAAAGCCATGTCCTTCCCAGAACGGAATCAAGCATCCGAGGACCGGACCGGTTTCGAGGTAACACCTCTCATCAGCCCGGCTAGCTTGACTCCAGTGGTGTGGAGTGCCTGGGACCCACGTCTGGGCATCCCCAGTACACTTAGAGCGAGTTTGCAAAAACAACAGGTGATGGACCGAATGAGGATCAATGTCACACATTCAACCCAGGGAGGGAGAGGCGGCGCGAACGAGCCTCTCCCACCCCCATAGGTGGGGGCCCATCAGCTGCACCCCCAACGCTCCACTCACCCGACAAGGGTTCCTCCACTCTTGCGATGCAGCGGCGCTGCACTCACCCGACAAAAGGTCTCATCCACTATTGCGAGGCAATGATGCTCCGCTCACCCAGCGGGGGTCTCGTCCACTGTTGCGGTGCAACGGCGCTTCTGAGTTCAACTAGAAAATGAGTCCTGCGTCCAGAAACGTTCTCCTCAACTTCGAAGATTCTATAAGAGCCACGGGGGCCCCCAACCCCCGCAGACACCCCCGATGGGGAATGACTGCCATGATCACCCACGGAACGACCACGACGTAGCCGCGGGACGTCGGCGCGCTCATGCCGGCGCCGGCCTCAGTCTTGAAATGACCAAAATCCTGCAAGACTACCAACTTGATCAGTTCCGGTGGGACACCAGTATGACCCGGTAGGAGAGATTGTTGCCTCCCACCCCACTTTGACTGATGGTTCATGTCGGCAGTCCCCTCTGCTACCCTTCAACGAAAACTTTTGGACTGCCGAAAGAGGTCCCGGTCCAACCACGAGTTGGTGGAGACATTTTGACTATACTTGGACCTTCCTGACCTCACCCAAAATGGCGCCGGTACAAATGAAACTCTCAACTCCTTGTTGTGCCCCGATTGCTCAGCCTTGATATCATGAGATATGTATGCAGTTTTTAGCACATGAATTGATATGGGATAAGACTGATTATATGTTCGGACAATGAATTGATCCAGGATGGGTATTGATTATACGTTCGAACAATGAATTGACATGGGACGGGTACTGATTACACGTTCGAACAATGAATTGATATTAAGTTCTAATGCATCATTGATTACTGTATTTATTATTGAAGGTTCGAATTGCCGACACTTTTGGTACTTGCTCACAATGAATTATCAATATGATTTTGTTGCACTTGTCGCACTTTTTACTATGAAATCAACGACCACTGACTCTCTGTTATGTTTTCCACAAATAAATACCCCCCCCCCATTTACAGTTCCAGCCTGCTCCGTGGCCGGCCCACGGGGTTGTAGGGCCGTATTTGGGCACCAACATTTTTATTAAAGGTTTTTGAAAAAGCAAACGTAGTTGTAACGCGTAGATTGGTAAGTTTCGAATAAATGGCCACTGTTTCCGATTATTATTATTTTTTTTTTAAAAGCAGGTGAAATGAAGCAGCTCAATTAGTTAAGGGTTAAAAAGTATAGTACGCAGAAACATTGAAAATATGAATGGTCCAGGTTTGTTGTATGTGTTTTTCATTTTTGTACAGCATAAAGCAATCGATAAATATCCTGGTATTTAGCCTCTACTTTATATGCTACCTGTATCAGGGAAGTTGTTTTAAATGCCCCTAAGCCACCCCGAAGGAATTTCACCTGGCCCCCCTAGTACGAACGAAAACGACCCCGTACCACTGTAGGTTATCTCTCTTCCTCAAAAATGACAAAAATTACTTTCTAGGACGTTTTGGACATTGATGATTTTCATATGATCTATTTATAAAAGTAATACTCATCTCTCCGCATGAAATTAATTTTCCACATGCTATACAAGTCAATCTCATCTGCCCAAAGTTCTTTTGCAGATTTGGGACCGTTTCCCTAGCCTCTGACTCACTTATTGCTAAGTTATTGGTGGATGTTTTTGCCGGTCGGGGGTTATCCACCAAATCTCGAAGTTGTGCTTTAGAATAATTAAGAGGGTGCCACCTCTCCATGTGCTGATGCATGGTATGATTACCATAGCTATATTTTTTTTCGGTCCCTCTCAAGAGTTTTTTTTTGCAGATGAGGCAGGTAACGAACCTGGCTTTAACTTTCTTTTCATGAGAAGGAAAAGAAAAAAATTGTCAGATAAAATTCACTTTCACATGGGACGTTCTTGGCATTTCGTTCAGAAACTTTTACATCACTGTGTCATTTCTTTGTCTATCCTGGTTAAAGCAATGTCATGTAAATAGTTGTTTAAAAAGTTTTTTTTAACGTGTTTACTTTGTTGGAGCGTTGTATATATTTATAAGTTATTAAAGTGTTATAATCCTACTACTTTGTTGGAGTGCTATATATTTTTAATGTGACACATAATTGTGAAGACTTTGATGTACAAAAAGGCATCCCTGGAATCTTCCGCTTCAGGCTCGGTCCCACACACCCTTACAGTGAGAATCCCCTCCCCAATCACAATACAGGATCGTTATCAGATAGTAGGAACGCGTGTGGTGTGACGGATCTCATAAGGTGGGGGCCTTTATCTACTGTAACTCCTTCGAACAGGGGTGATTCTTTACAGTTGGGGCCATAAACTACATCCGCAGGGCTAGGTGATAGCCTGGGACCGGCCTGGACAATCAGACACAGAGGAAGAGGAGTGTCAGAGGGTGCGGTAGTGAATAGGGTGAAAGGGAGGTGTCGGGCGGGCACAGGGTGTGATACTCAGGGAAGAGCAGCGCAGTTGGGGGGAGGTTTATGGCCCATGCATGAGAGAGAGAGCGGGTGACCAGTGCGTGGGGGAGATGCTTGCGAGGGTGGGGAGCCATGCTGAGGATCGGCGGCGTGCAGAGAGTGGGTCTGGTCAAGGCATCTAAAATGGCTGCTGTGCACGACAAAAGTGTGGCATTGGAAAAATGTTTATCAATACGAATTAATTTATAACAATTATTTTTAACAATATATTTACTCGCAGTGTCAAAATGGCGGTCAACACTTCCTGATTTCCTTCGAATCGAACGTTAACAGAAGTCAAGTGGCAAAAAAAAAAAAAAACGCTCACGCACAACCGCTGGAAAACAAGTATCAACATATATGAGCCTCCTCAACCACCCTCAGAAAACATAGGGGGTCAGGATACGTCTCCCATACCACCTTATACCCAATACTCACATTGCTTTTCCTCCATCTTGTAATTTAATTAAATCGAAACACAAAATGGCAAAATTCCCGTTTCGCTACCAGTTTGCGACCCGGTTCACGAACCGAGAAGCGCTTCTACCGCGAAAAATCAAATTTTTTTAATTTGCCCCACGGGACCATTTAATAACCCCAACATCATTCCTAGGGGGTCAAGAGGAGTCTACCTTGCCCCCTTTCATTAAATTCCCCCTTCGTTTTTCTCCTCCTCTTGTCTCTCGATCCTACCGAGAGACAAGATGGCGGCCGCACCGGACTGTTTAGAATGTTGACAGACACCGGAGAGCCAATCAGCTTCGCTTCGCAAAGCTCCGTTACGCGAAAGGTACGCGATCTGGAGCGCTATCCAGGACGCTGTCACAGATATATCTGTTTTTTTAAACGTTAATTTCTCAAAATCCACTGGAGCACATATATTGAGACCCAGCAAAGGCACATCAGGCTAACAGTCCCTACAATTTTGCCAAGTTTCGTGTAAATCCATTCAGCCGTTCGAGCTAAAAGTGAGGTCAAACGCCCTATGGAAAAATGAATGGGAAAAACGTGTTTTGGGACCCCCCTTTTTTCTCGGCCCCCCCTTGACGAAACCCCCTCAAATCTTAAGGGGCTGCTCAGAAACAAAATCTGCCATTTTCCTGAAAATTTCAGCCGATTCCGTCCACAAACGCCAAAGTTATTAGACATAGAATTTTCAAAAGTTCCATAGAGAAAAAATCCTAACTATATATACCTATATATATATATATAATGCATATTTAAATAATGAAGCAAACCACATTCGCTGGATGATGTCATCAGTGATGTCATCAGTGATGTCATTTGAGATGTCATCAGTGATGTCACTGACCATGTCATGAATGATGTAATATGTGACATCCTCAGCAGTGGATTGCGGGTGTGCGAAATATAGTTAGTAGTACAACTAACTATATAGGAGCAATTTCAATGATTTTGTATGAGTGAAATGTCCAGCTAACTATAACACCCCTAAAACTTATAGTTTTTTGAGTGAACTTCAAAGGTTTTTTAAATGCTAATTCCTAACTATATAAGGCCTGAAACCTATATTTTTTTCAGTGAATATATATATATATGTATATATATATATATATATATATATATATATATATATATATATATATATATTCACTGAAAAAACCATAGGTTAGAGACCATATATAGTTAGCTGGACATTTTATTGACATAAAACCAATGAAATTCCATATATAGTTAGTTGCACTAACTATATATCACGCACCCGCAATCCACTGCTGATGATGTCACATATTACATCATTCATGACATGGTCAGTGACATCACTGATGACATCACTGATGACATCTCAAATGACATCACTGATGACATCACTGATGACATCTCAAATGACATCACTGATGACATCATCTAGTGTCTGTGTGTTTTTGTAAAGTTTAAATATGTTTTACATATTGAAGAATGAATGGATGTATGGAAGACTGAGTGTGTGTGTGGCTGGCTGGGAGGTGTGTGACTCTGTGCATATCAATGTGTACTTGTATCAGTGAATGTATAAGAGAGTAAGTATGTGTTAGTATATGTGTGAAAAGTATGGTGTTCTGTGTTTAACTGTATAGATGAGGAAATCGAAGTGTGATTGATTCTTCACAGGACTGACTAGGTGTATGAGTGCATATGATAGTCTGGTAATAATGAGTTACTGTATGTATGAGTGATTGTATGGGTGAATGAGTGAATGTGTGTGTAGACGTAGGAATCAGTGAGTGCGTATGTAGTAACTGGTATTGGTGTGTCATGATGTCATCAGTGATGTCATTTGAGATGTCATCAGTGATGTCATCAGTGATGTCACTGAAGTATGGTGTTCTGTGTTTAACTGTATAGATGAGGAAATGGAAGTGTGATTGATTCTTTACAGGACTGACTAGATGTGTGAGTAACTCCATGGATGAGTGGCAGTGTGTGAGTGTCTGCATAGGTGTATGAGTGCATATGATAGTGTTGTAATAATGAGTGACTGTATGTATGAGTGATTGTATGGGTGAATGAGTGAATGTGTGTGTAGACGTAGGAATCAGTGAGTGCGTATGTAGTAACTGGTATTGGTGTGTCATGATGTCATCAGTGATGTCATTTGAGATGTCATCAGTGATGTCATCAGTGATGTCATCAGTGATGTCATTTGAGATGTCATCAGTGATGTCATCAGTGATGTCACTGACCATGTCATGAATGATGTAATATGTGACATCATCAGCAGTGGATTGCGGGTGCGCGATATATAGTTAGTGCAACTAACTATATATGGAATTTCATTGGTTTTATGTCAATAAAATGTCCAGCTAACTATATATGGTCTCTAACCTATGGTTTTTTCAGTGAATTTTCAAGGTTTTGTAAATGCAAATTCCTAACTATATATGGTCTATAACCTATGGTTTTTTCAGTGAATTTCATTGGTTTTTTAAAAGCTAATATCTATAGCTGTAAAATATATTCTTTATTACGTGACGTATCACGTAGCCACGTGAGACGCCTCATGACGCGTCGCATAACCGTGACGTATCGGCTCTGCAGCGCAAACAAAACCCGTAACGTAAGCGTGCCGGAGCACGCTTACAGATATATATATTTTTTTTAACCTTAATTAGACAAAATCCACACGTGCACATATCTTGAGGCCTTGCAAAGGCACATCAAACAAACAGTCCCTACAATTTTGTCAAGTTTGCTGGAAATCTATTCCCTTATCTATTTTTTTTACTGTTTCTCTTGGTTTTCCCCTTGTTACGCTTACCGGGACGCTACCCGGTACGCGAACCGGACGCTCCAAAAACACAAGATGGCGGACTCCCGTTACGCTGCCGGTTAGCTGCCCGGTTCGCGTACCGGGAAGCGCCTCTACCGCGAAAAATCGCGGGGGACTTTAATATCCCCCTCATCAATCCTAGGGGGTCAGGAGGGGTTTACCTTGCCCCCTTTCCTTCATTTCCCCCTTCTTTTTTCACCACATCTTGTCTCTCGAACCTACCGAGAGACAAGATGGCGGCCGCTCCGGACTGTTTACAATGTTGACAGCTACGCTGCCGGTTAGCTGCCCGGTTAGCTGCCCAGTGAGCTGCCCGGTTTGCGTACCGGGACGCGCCTCTACGGCGTAAAATCGCAAAAAAATTATTATTTTTTTTTTGCCCCGCGGGGCACTTTAATATCCCCCTCATCAATCCTAGGGGGTCAGGAGTGGTCTACCTTGCCCCCTTTCCTTCATTTCCCCCTTCGTTTTTCACCACATCTTGTCTCTCGATCGTACCGAGAGACAAGATGGCGGCCACTCCGGAATGTTTAGAATGTTGACAGACACCGGAGAGCCAATCAGCTTCGCTTCGCGAAGTTCCGTTACGCGTCAGGTACGCAAACCGGGGCGCTAACCGGAGCGCTGTCACAGATATATATTTTTTTTAAACGTTCATTTCTCAAAATCCACTGGAGCACATATATTGAGACATAGCAAAGGCACGTCGGGCAAACCATATCTACAATTTTGCCAAGTTTGTTGTAAATCTATTCAGCCGTTTGAGCTAAAAGTGAGTCCAACCGCCCTATGGAAAAATGAATGGGAAAAACGTGTTTTGGGACCCCCCTTGTTTCTCGGCCCCCCCCTTGACGAAACCCCCCCAAATTTTCAGGGCCTGCTCAGAAACGAAATGTGCCATTTTCTTGAAAATTTCAGCCAATTCCGTCCACAAACGCCAAAGTTATTAGACATAGAATTTTCAGAAATCCCATAGAGAAAAAATCCTAACTATATATACCCACTGGCTATCGCCAGTAGGTAATATACATATATAAACATATATAATCTGCATATCTATATAAATATAAATGCATGCATACATATACATATATGCATACATATGCATGTTATTTACATGAAAGTTTTAAAAACACTAATAAAAGCAAAGCTAAAAAGCCACCTCATTACAAACAGAATGGCTTTAACTTAAACGAGGGCGAGATCTATTGCATTTTCAATGCTTGTTTACTTTGGTTCTATCAAGAAGGCATTCAGATGTTTCACACATTTGCCATAAATTCTGAATGTTAGCACTCTAGTTGCTCATTAGATCACTGTAGTAAAGCTAGTGCTCACCAGGGAAGTCTGCTGCTAATCATGGTTTGCAGCCATTTTCCCGCATTTTTTATCCCGCAGACTTTCAGTCCGCATACCATTATCCCGCAAGGTCATTGACCTCGCATACCATTATCCCGCATTTTTTCAAAACGCATGTGCATTTATCGCGCATGCCTTTACAAAGATTTACGTTTTAAAGGCATGTATGGTAAATGCATTTGCGTTGTGAAAACCAGGATGACGAGAGAGGTAAGTGGGTTTGTGTTAATTTTTTCGTGGGTTAGTGATTGTGTAGTGTAGTGTTGTGTAGTGTAGTGTTGTGTTAGTGTAGTGTAGAGTTGTGGTGGTTGTTTAGTGTAGGGTCATGCTGGGGGTAGTGTTTTAGGGTTTAGGGTTGTGTTGTAGTGTTTGCGTAGTGTAGGGTCATGCTGGGGGTAGTGTTTTAGGGTTTGGGGTAGTGTTGTAGTGTTTGCGTAGTGTAGGGTCATGCTGGGGGTAGTGTTTTAGGGTTTAGGGTTGTGTTGTAGTGTTTGCGTAGTGTAGGGTCATGCTGGGGCTAGTGTTTTAGGGTTTAGGGTAGTGTTGTAGTGTTTGCGTAGTGTAGGGTCATGCTGGGCGTAGTGTTTTAGGGTTTAGGATAGTGTTGTAGTGTTTGCGTAGTGTAGGGTCATGCTGGGGGTAGTGTTTTAGGGTTTTGGGTAGTGTTGTAGTGTTTGCGTAGTGTAGGGTCATGCTGGGGTGTAGTGTTTTAGGGTTTAGGGTAGTGTTGTAGTGTTTCTGTAGTGTAGGGTCATGCTGGGGGTAGTGTTTTAGGGTTTTGGGTAGTGTTGTAGTGTTTGCGTAGTGTAGGGTCATGCTGGGGGTAGTGTTTTAGGGTTTTGGGTAGTGTTGTAGTGTTTGCGTAGTGTAGGGTCATGCTGGGGTGTAGTGTTTTAGGGTTTTGGGTAGTGTTGTAGTGTTTGCGTAGTGAAGGGTCATGCTGGGGTGTAGTGTTTTAGGGTTTTGGGTAGTGTTGTAGTGTTTGCGTAGTGAAGGGTCATGCTGGGGGTAGTGTTTTAGGGTTTTGGGTAGTGTTGTAGTGTTTGCGTAGTGTAGGGTCATGCTGGGGGTAGTGTTTTAGGGTTTTGGGTAGTGTTGTAGTGTTTGCGTAGTGTAGGGTCATGCTGGGGGTAGTGTTTTAGAGTTTTGGGTAGTGTTGTAGTGTTTGCGTAGTGTAGGGTCATGCTGGGGGTAGTGTTTTAGGGTTTAGGGTAGTGTTGTAGTGTTTGCGTAGTGTAGGGTCATGCTGGGGGTAGTGTTTTAGGGTTTAGGGTAGTGTTGTAGTGTTTGCGTAGTGTAGGGTCATGCTGGGGGTAGTGTTTTAGGGTTTAGGGTAGTGTTGTAGTGTTTGCGTAGTGTAGGGTCATGCTGGGGGTAGTGTTTTAGGGTTTAGGGTAGTGTTGCAGTGTTTGCGTAGTGTAGGGTCATGCTGGGGTGTAGTGTTTTAGGGTTTTGGGTAGTGTTGCAGTGTTTGCGTAGTGTAGGGTCATGCTGGGGGTAGTGTTTTAGGGTTTAGGGTAGTGTTGTAGTGTTTGCGTAGTGTAGGGTCATGCTGGGGTGTAGTGTTTTAGGGTTTTGGGTAGTGTTGTAGTGTTTGCGTAGTGTTGGGTCATGCTGGGGGTAGTGTTTTAGGGTTTAGGGTAGTGTTGTAGTGTTTGCGTAGTGTAGGGTCATGCTGGGGGTAGTGTTTTAGGGTTTAGGGTTGTGTTGTAGTGTTTGCGTAGTGTAGGGTCATGCTGGGGTGTAGTGTTTTAGGGTTTAGGGTAGTGTTGTAGTGTTTGCGTAGTGTTAGGTCATGCTGGGGGTAGTGTTTTAGGGTTTAGGGTAGTGTTGTACTGTTTGTGTAGTGTAGGGTCATGCTGGGGGTAGTGTTTTAGGGTTTAGGGTAGTTTAGTTGTTTAGTGTATGCTAAAGGCATATTCGTTCTAAAAGTTTTCGTTATTTTAATTTGCGGCCTAATAGTACATGCGGGATTTTTTTTGCGGACTGATGGTATGCGGGATTTCGTCATATATTCGCTAATCATACTTTCTATGGCAAAATGAACCCCCTCATTTTGTTCCTTTTTAAATTAAATGTTTTAAGAGTTACCACTTTATTCCAATCAAGATGGCTTCAGGTGTGCCATACCTTTGTAATAAGTAGGACTGTTAGCACTCTAGTTGTTCTTTAGAACACTCTGGGACATTCTGTCATTGGGCTATAGTTGGGCTACATCTGGCTGATATTTGGGCTACATTTGTTTTTTTTGTCTCTGGTGGCCATCTTTGGGCTACATTGGGCTACATTTGGGCTCCAACATATATATAGCCCAATGTAGCCCAATATATATTTTTCAAAGTTAATTTTCGTAAAAACCACTGGAGCCTATATCTTGAGACATAGCAAAGGCACATCGGGCTACCAGTCCCTACAATTTTGCCAAGTTTGGTGTAAATCCATTCAGCCGTTCAGGCTAAAAGTGAGGCCAACCGCCCTATGGAAAATTGCATGGGAAAAACACGTTTTGGGACCCCCCTTTTTTCTCGGCCCCCCCTTGACGAAACCCCCCCAAATTTTCAGGGGCTGCTCAGAAACAAAATGTTCCATTTTCCTGAAAATTTCAGCCAATTCTGTCCTCAAACGCCAAAGTTATTCGACATAGAATTTTCAAAAATCCCATAGGAAAAAAATCCTAACTATATATACCTACTGGCTATCGCCAGTAGGTAATATATATATATATATATATATATATATATTTCTCACAAGGTGCCCTAAAGCATTGGGAGGGCACTCAACGGCATTCTCACATTGACAGCCTCGCTGCGACTCGCCTGTCATTCCCCAACAGTTTGACTGAAGCCGACGCGTTTCGAGGCATTCCGCCTCTTCTTCTTGGGCTAACAAAGATACACTGCGAGCTTCACCATTTTAAGTCCTTTATTTAGTGAATTGCCATTCGTGGGCGTGGCCTCCTTAGGCCTGATTGAATGCTGGGACAGGTAGTCCAGCAAATGGTGAACAGTTCGTTATATATATAAATAAATGTACGCGGCAGCCCTTGCCGCGGGGATCGAGCACCACTTTCACTGGATGCAAAGGCTGTGATTGGGAACCCCTCCTAAGTCACGAAGCACGGCGTTTTCAAGCAAAAGTAAGACTCATCTGAAAGAAACCCCATCCTACTAAGGAATCAATTGGTTTTAAAATATGACATTGGACACTGCACCTACAAAGGGAATAACGAACTGTTCACCATTTGCTGGACTACCTGTCCCAGCATTCAATCAGGCCTAAGGAGGCCACGCCAACGAATGGCAATTCACTAAATAAAGGACTTAAAATGGTGAAGCTCGCAGTGTATCTTTGTTAGCCCAAGAAGAAGAGGCGGAATGCCTCGAAACGCGTCGGCTTCAATCAAACTGTTGGGGAATGACAGGCGAGTCGCAGCGAGGCTGTCAATGTGAGAATGCCGTTGAGTGCCCTCCCAATGCTTTAGGGCACCTTGTGAGAAATAAATGTACGCGGCAGCCCTTGCCGCGGGGATCGAGCACCACTTTCACTGGATGCAAAGGCTGTGATTGGGAACCCCTCCTAAGTCACGAAGCACGGCGTTTTCAAGCAAAAGTAAGACTCATCTGAAAGAAACCCCATCCTACTAAGGAATCAATTGGTTTTAAAATATGACAATGGACACTGCACCTACAAAGGGAATAACGAACTGTTCACCATTTGCTGGACTACCTGTCCCAGCATTCAATCAGGCCTAAGGAGGCCACGCCCACGAATGGCAATTCACTAAATAAAGGACTTAAAATGGTGAAGCTCGCAGTGTATCTTTGTTAGCCCAAGAAGAAGAGGCGGAATGCCTCGAAACGCGTCGGCTTCAGTCAAACTGTTGGGGAATGACAGGCGAGTCGCAGCGAGGCTGTCGATGTGAGAATGCCGTTGAGTGCCCTCCCAATGCTTTAGGGCACCTTGTGAGAAATATATATATATATATATATATATATATATATATATATATATATATATATATATATATATATATATATATATATATATATATATATATATATATATATATATATATATTTATATTATACACATAATCATGCCCATGAATGCCCTACATGAGCAGAAGGCAGCTGCAGATGCTCTTTTTGACAATTTACCGGATGTCCACAACCAACTTAGAGCAACCGGTACAAGCCAAAGCACTTGTAATGATGATTACAAAGCACAACTGATATCTTTGGAAAAACTTACGAGAACCGAATTAACAAAATGGTGGGAGGGGAAATCACTACATAAATATTGTGAAGTGGGGTGTGTTCCACGAGGGCTAAGAATCATGCTGGCCCCAAGTTTTGAAAACCCTAACCCCCTCATGCTAAGAGAATGGCCTAGAGCAATCTTGAAGCATCTATGAAATTAATTATCATTCTATTAAATATGCTGAAATTGACCGCATTGCCACTATGAAGGAAATCTAATGCGTTAACTCTGAGCTGGACCAAAAAGAAGCATTTGCTTAGGGATGTGAGGACATCACAGCAAGTTTTAAAAAGACAGGAGGAGATAATAAAAACAAGGAAACCTTTCAAATTTGCCTGTGACAAGGTAAACTACGAAACAGGTCAAATTTTATCCTTTGCCAGGAAGTATGACATAGCAAAGAGGCACAAGCTATGCATGCATGGTCCAGTCACTCAGGATGAGAAAGATATCACTCAAGATGCAAATACTGCTTCAACATCCAACATCAACTCAGCGCTGGAGAGTGAGACTGATTCTGAAGATAACAGAAGCCAACCTGGGCTTAATGATGCAACCATGTACAACTTCACCCTCGCTGAGGAATTGGATTTTTTTACGGTTAGATCATCTACAAACACTGCATTCGAGGCTGCCCAAAAAACAATTCACCGGCAACACAAAAAAAGATGGCAAAGGAGAAATCGCAGGCAATTCAAGGACCAACAACACGAAAATGAACAATTGGCGGTGGAAACTAACATAAATTTGAATACTGTGGTGAATTTCAGTTATGTAACCCTTAGTAAAGCCGAGACTCAACCTCTTTCTCTTGGCTTAACTTTCGGCCCGGAAAGTAGTTTCAATTACAGCCGCACTCGTATTGATATATTCAAATTCATCAGAAAATGAAAACGTATTAAATGTTTCAGACGAAAACACACCAACACAATTACTCCTTCTCCTTCTTCTATACCACCACAAGCTGAATCCAATTTGGCGGTATCTGACATTCCCACTGTACGGACTCTGCATGAATTGCAATCCATGTCTTAGTCACCTTCCACTCAACACATCCTAAGTGAAGAGGGCATTGATACGTCACAAACAATTGCACGTCCTTTCAAACCACAGTCCACTTTCCCCCCGATGATGCCTAGGGATGCAATTGATACTTTCAATGATGTTGTCATTGATGAACTAAAGGAACTACATCACAAAAAACACAGAGACACCACTGACATCAACAACGTAACAAACAATACTTTGCCCTTATCAAGAAACTACAAAATAACAATCAGGTTGTATTCAACAAGTCTCATAAGGGAGACAATATTGTGTTGGGGCCCAGATCACAATACCTTGAGGAGGCACATAGACATCTGAATGACAGTACCTGCTACAAAATATCCAATATCCAGGAAGTTACAAAAAAGTGCAAAGAGTTGAAGAAGAAACTCAATAATTTCAAAGCAGAAGGACTTCTGACTAAAGAACAATGAACATTGTAACACAAGTGCTCCCGGTGTTGTATTTTCTTCTTAAAGTACATAAGGGCACATCACCTGTCCCAGGACGTCCGATCATACCAGCTAGCAACAGTGTATGTGAAAATATGTCTAAGTACATTGATTACTTCTTGCAAGACTATGTTAAACAGTTACCTTCTTACCTAAGGGACACAAGTGACTTTCTAATGAAAACTAAAGATATTGCTTGGTCCAACAACTACATCTTGATGTCTATGGATATAACTTCCTTGTACACTAGTATAAAGCATTTCGATAGTTTATGAGCCTGTGAACATTTCCTAAAAGACAGACCCATACACTGGTATAGATATAGTGAGTTGATTCTGTTCATGACAGAGTGGTGTCTCAATAATAAAAATTTCATGTTTGACATGGATATTTTCCAACCAATGAGGGGTGTCACAATGCGAATTTCCAGCAACACATGTTTACATGTGGGCTGGTGGGAAGAGCAGGTTCTCAGGATGATGCATCATGCAGCTTGGAGTGATAATGTTGTAACTTGGCTTCGATACATCGATAATATTTTGTTATTTGGAATGGCACAAAAGAAAGTGCACTGTTGTTCATTTCGGCTCTCAATACAAATGATTTCAATCTTGAATTTAATGCTACCATTAGCACTACATCCATAGAATTTTTGGATGTTACTATCTACATTGAAAATGAGTCACTCCATTCTAAGTTACACCGCAAATCCACTCCTGGTAACTCCATGTTACATACATCTGGCTTTCATCCCAGGCACCTCATTGCCAGTATCCCCTATGGGGAAATGTTGCCGCTCCACAGTATCTGCAGTTCTGCGAGTGACCTTTCAAAGTGCCAAAATGATGCCCACAATAGATTCCTAGCACGTGGGTATTCAGAAAATACTATCACCAAAGTTATAACCCGAAAAAATGCTATACCTAGAGAGCAACTCATGACAGGCGTTAACTGCCAGGATGAGAGCCATACTAGCATTGCCCTTGATACCAATGAAATTGGGACGGTTGACAACCACTTAGTCATTACATAGAGCAAAGAAGAATGAGCCATTAGATCTATCATAAATAGACAAATGCATATTGTTTTGACTGACCCTGTTCTAGGTCCAATAGTCTCTAAGAAACCAACCATCACATACCGTCATGCATATTCTATGAGGGATGTGTTGGTTAAAAGCAGTCCTGAGGTTGTTGTGAAATCCAACTGGCTCACCAACATCAAGGGCTTTTTCAAATGTAGTACTTGTAGGGCCTGTCGCTTTGGCAGCAATACCGCCGAAGTCACAGCCCCCTTTCACACTGTACCCATCAAAATTAACAGCAAATACACATGCAGAACAGAATTTGCAGTCTATGTACTACAGTGCAGTTGTGGCCTCAGATAACTAGGTAGCACCAAACTTCAAGTCCACATGACAATTTTGCAACATCTGAGGGCCATTGTCAACAATGACCCTTCATACCCAGTGGCACGGCACTTTAAGGAAGTTCACAATAACAACCTTGAACATCTCAAATACATTGTTATTGATAGTGTACCTACACTTGGACGCAGTGGTAATCATGAGACAATATTGAGACAATTAGAGACCCAATACATTTTAGATCTTAACACCAAGACTCTGTCTGAACTCAACATTAGTGAAGATTTATACAACTATCTTTAAATGAAAATGAGCCACACTATTCTGTTGCTTTTGATTCATGTGGAGGCTACTTCTTAATTTCCATGATCTTAATTGCCATATTCCTGTTCTTGGTTTCAATACATATTCTAGCTCTCTAAGTCAATGCAATCAAGCAGCAATATTTGTCTAAACTCATATAGTTTTCCCATATATATCAGTTTGTGCTTTGTGGGCACTTTGCCCTAGTAGTGATATGAACGTTGATTGTTCCAGCTGGAAACTCATGAGGTCCGCTCATTATTTTGATGTTTGTATCAACTGTTATCTTCAGCACTTTGTGCTGGTTTGCAGAATGAGTTTGTTTTTACATGTTACACTTAAGCAATCTCTTTAATTCTACACTTGCACACCACTTGTCTTCTATTTTCTGCACTGACTTTTTAACCCCAGGTATGCTCTCTATGTTGGCACACACTGTTATTATGCGCATACCATTGTCAATATATCAAATCCCTTAATCTGAATCACTGGCATGGATCCAGTACATGTTTTAGGTACTGTCATTTATTCTTGAATGTTTGAGGTCATTGACAGAGCTTCTATTTTTCTAAATATGGGAATTCTGTCACATACCTGTGTGAGCTAGGTGGTTGTGAACCCACGATATAGTTATATCTGACACTGCTGCTGTCTTTTGTTTACATCCATGTTAATGCAGTGAATATATACCTTTCATGAATTTAATTTCTTCAGCTTGTCTATATTAGCACTATGCTGACATATATGCTGCAAATTACTTTCTTGTACATACTGGATTTACCCAGAATTATTTACCACATTCATGTTTATTGTGTTCTTAGATGTTGCAAACTCATGCCTTGAGTCTGTCTATAAAGTCCATCACTTTGCCTGTGGGTCAAGAACATGTGACTGGCTGGGGCTAGGTCAAAATGCACTCTGTGGTTAAATAATGAAAAAAATGTGTAAAAACGAATCTGTATATATGATGTCACTTGCACGTAGTGCGTTATGTGATCAGTCTGGTTCACGCGGCAGATGTCTGGGGAGAGTCGGTACGCGTGAATGCTGCTGATTTGAAAAGTGGCCCAGGGAAGTCGGCGAGCCTAAGTCCATAGAGAGAGCTTTGGACCCTGAGTTTGGCAGGCTGGAGCGGACGGACCGAGTCTGCTTGCCTCAGGGCTTCCCGTCCAGGAGGCACAGGGCTGCATGGAAGTGACGTCCTGCGAAAAACATGCTCTTTATCTCCCACCAGGACCTATAAATATACACTGGCATCGCCCCACTTGGTGTTCTACGGATAATTTAATTCTGGATTCTGTCAATAGGAGAACCCTGATACTTCCCGCAAAATGGCTGATCATTGAAAATAGAGACAGGGCTACTCGTTCTTTATTTACTCAGTATGTTAATTATGCCATCTTTGTTTGTTTATAGAAATAGACAGTGGACTAAGCTACAGAGTAGCTTGGACATTGAAAGAGTTATAGGACCACTCCACTGTTTTGCAGTTTCATGGCAGCCATCTTGTGTGGGGCAATGTGTGTTTCAAGCACCCATTTATATGTCTATGCACACTCCGTATCTAACCTTCTACATAACCACTGAAGAAAGTTAGCGCCTAGTTTCCTGATCGAGCCTGGATTTTCCTGACTCCTATTTTACTCAGGTTTAGCAGTTTAGCAGTCTGTCTGAACAACAGCAGACTATTATAGCATGGCCCAAATGTATTAGGATTTCTTTTCCCACTCTCCGTCAGCACGCCTCCTAACTTTCTGGTATCCAGTAGAGGCTCTTTCCTACCCATGTCTACCGCGCCACCCAGCACACTTTTTTTCTACCCTCTATACTCTCCGCAACGATTGTCGCCTCCACGCCACCCAGCCCGTCCCTTCCTACCCACACTCCCCGCTTCAGTGACGGTTTTCCACATCCCGCAGCCCGGTCCACATCCAAGACCCTCGTGACTCTACCCACACCACCTCCTCAGGGACTGGCCTCCCCCCTCCTCACTGACTCTCCTTTACCCACCCCTCTCCTCATACATTGCCCCCCCACGAGGCTCACTCACATATCTCCCTTTACCCTTTCTCCTCTTGTGCGGCCCGTATTATGGAACCTGCAGGAACTCACTCCTACAACATCACACCCCTCAGACTTCACAAAAAAATCAGCCAAACAATTCAAACATAATTTTATAAAACAGCACCCTGAAACACTCTTTGCCGATCATTATTTTTCTACTCACAACGGGACTACAACCTCAGACCTCATTCTCTACACAAAACGAAGAGCCCAATGGAGGAGAGCATTCCTCACCTCACTCTCTATCTCTTCTTCGAGGAAAACCGTGCATGGCATTAGTCTATATGTTTTGTCCTCCCAGCTTTTCCAGGCGATAGCAACCATCACCATTTACAATAACAGTATTATCCTTATCCAAGCCACAGACCACAATCTCTCTCTCATGGAGAACATCTTCCCTTCCATCAAAAACCTAGGGCCCGATTCATAGAACGAACTTAAGACTCAATCCTAAACTTACTACTGTTTTGGTATTCACAGATTGCACTTACTACTTTTGGTATTCACAGAATGAACTTACTCATTTCGGTATTCACAGAAGTTAGGACTCCTAAATGCCTTCTGTGAATACCAAAAGTCCTAAAATTAGAATTTTTCTCAATTTTTTAATAGTAGTAAAGTTAGGACTCCTAACTTTAGGACTCCTAAATGCCTTCTGTTAATACCGAAAATCCTAAAATTAGGATTTTTCTCAATTTAGTAGTAGTAAAGTTAGGAGTCCTAACTTTACTACTACTAAATTGAGAAAAATCCTAATTTTAAGACTTTCGGTATTCACAGAAGGCATTTAGGAGTCCTAAAGTTAGGAGTCCTAACTTTACTACTACTAAATTGAGAAAAATCCTAATTTTAAGACTTTCGGTATTCATAGAAGGCATTTAGGAGTCCTAAAGTTAGGAATCCTAACTTTACTACTACTAAATTGAGAAAAATCCTAATTTTAAAACTTTCGGTATTCACAGAAGGCATTTAGGAGTCCTAAAGTTAGGAGTCCTAACTTCTGTGAATACCGAAATGAGTAAGTTCATTCTGTGAATACCAAAAGTGGTAAGTGCATTCTGTGAATGCCAAAAGTAGTAAGTTGATTCTGTGAATACCAAAAGTAGTAAATGCAATCTGTGAATACAAAAAAAGTCGTAAGTTTAGGATTGAGTCTTAAGCTCATTCTGTGAGTCGGGCCCCTAGTGTCCAAACCTCATGGGGGTTCCCAATTTACATCTCCTTCTAGTACCTTCACACAGGGAGTCACCCCACCCAACCATTCTAACATCTTAGTCCCCCAACCCCCGTCCCCTTCCTACATGTCCTCCTCCATCCACCGCTTGCATCCGACTCTTATGCTACCCTCACCCAGAGGACCCCTACTAACCCCACACTCCACAACACCCCTACAACTCTACACATTCATTCTCTCAACTTGAACGGCACAGCTCCTGTCCCATCAATGGATACTGATCCTCTACATGACAAGACAACAACTTTCCCCCTCCCTAACACCAACATCCCTCTTGTCTCGCCCTCCTTACACTCCACTGCCACCCCTCCTAAGCTTTCACCCCGTCTTAGCCTCCCCAAGTGGAGCTATGCCTTGCCACAAGTCCTGACCCCACAAGAACTTAACAACCACACATTATCCTCTGACCTCCCATTACTCTCATCCACCCTCACCACTCATACACTACAGCAAACCAACCCAACTTCTCAGCTACCTACTCCCTCCTACATCTCACTGGTCTCTGCACCAATACCCTATAATGATTCTCATCATATTTACTCTCCCCTTAACAACCACCCCCTCTGTAGTCATAGGTTGGCACAGATCTTGTCCCCACACTTCCGCAAAAACAACAAATTACTGGTTGAGCACCTCCCGCCCCCTACGTCCCCCCAACCCACCTTACAACCACCCACCTCCTCAACCCAGACCTCTACATCCCCCACTCATCCACCCTCCCACACAATTCTACCTCCAACATTAGCCTTACCCGCACCTCCGCAGCAACCCACATGCAGAACACAGTCTACTACCCTGGTCACACCTTACCCGCACCTCTGCAGCACCCCACATGCAGAACACAGTCTTCTACCCTGCTCACACCTGACCCCGACCTTAGATTTGAGGAAATAATGTTGGCTCTACGCCAGATTAAAAAGGAACTGCAATCTTTCAAGGACCTGATATCCATCCAACCTGGGCGTAATTTTTCCTCAAGAGCATTAAACCGGCACTACCAATCACACAACTTAATTCACTCCCATAAACTCATTCCACCCAACGGGAATCAGTTCCTCTCCTTAATACACGTTTTCGTCCTAAGCGAAGCATCAATCCGCTTTCCGAGAGCGATATACTAGCTCTTCTTCAATTCTACGAACCCTCTCCCAATAATTGTACTACCGCAACTCAGTTGACCATTCCTACTCTCCTACCTAACCCACTCAGAGTTGCCTGACATACTACTTGAGGGATCGTCAAGAGCAACCTTAGAAACATCTCTCTCACCCAAGACCCCTCCTGTTCCCTCCTTACTCCCCGTCTTAAATGCACACTCCTGAACTGTAGATCGGCCTCCAGACATGCTGCGGACATAGCTGAGCTCATCAGTTCACAGGGACTAGACCTGCTTTTGTTAACTGAAACCTGGCTAACTGACTCCTCTACCCAACTGATGGACATTCTAGTTCTCCCAAACTACATCATCAGATTAGACAGAATCGGTAAGATAGGTGGAGGTATTGCCTGTATTCACTGTAGTGACATCACGGTAAATAGAGCCACATCTCCGATTTTCACGTCTTGCGAATACTTCTGCCTAGACCTCAGCAGCAACGGAAAACAAGCTTGCTCACTGCACATCATCTATCATCCTCCAGGTGACAATCTAATTTTCTCTGAACAATTTGTGGATATGATTTCAACTAATAACAGTACCCTAACCAACCAAATATACCTCAGCGATTTCAATATCCACCGGAATGACACCCACGATACAATTGTCAACTGCCTCAGAAACTTCCTGGATGATTTAGCCTTGAACCAAATCTGTAACAGCCCTACACATAAGAAAGGTTCAACCCTGGATCTAATTATCTCCAAAACTGACGTCACTCAAATGGAATCGATACAACCCTGCGACTGGTCTGATCACCACATCATTACCTTCTCTATCAAGGAAGCAGTCAACTTTAACTCAGTTCAGGCCACAAAACCAAAGATCTGGAAAAGAGGCTTGAAACAACTCAACACAAACACTCTACCTCTCTCAAGCTGCAACCTTCTACTGCCTCCTGCTGGCAGCACAGACGCGCATGATCTCACCAGCCACTACCTCAACTCGATGACTGCAACAATCAATGAGGTTGCCCCTCTTCAACTTAAGGGAGTCTCTACTAAAGATTCAAAACCGTGGTATAATAGCCTACTCAACGAAGATAGAAGCTCTCTCAGAGTTGCTGAGCGCAACTGGAGATGTATCCCATCGATGGATGTATGAAGTTACAACGCATACTTTTACAAAGCATACCTTTACAAAACATTTTTTACAACACAACATCCATTACAACGCGTTCCATTACAAAGCATGCTATTACAACAAATTTTTAAAAACTACCTTTACAACGCATTCCATTACAACGCATGCTACCTTTACAACGCATACAATTACATTGCATGTATGGTAAGTATTGGATAGTGTAGGGGTAACAATTACTATTCTAACTCCAGGGGGCTGCAACAGTAGGGTAAGTTTTGGATAGTGTAGGGGTAAAAATTACTATTCTAACTCCAGGGGGTGCAACAGTAGGGTAATTGTTGGATAGTGTAGGGGTAAAAATTACTATTCTAACTCCAGGGGGTGCAGCAGTAGGGTAAGTGTTGGATAGTGTAAGGGTACTATGCGTTGTGATGTTATGTGTTGTAATGGTATGCGTTGTAATGACTGCATTGTAATGTCACGCGTTGTAGTGGTATGCGTTGTAGTGTCATGCGTTGTAATGGTTGCGTTGTAATGGCATGCGTTGCAATGGATGTTGCATTGTAAAAGTTTCCTTGTAATGGTAGTGCGTTGTAAAAGTTGGTTGTGAAGGTTGTTTCCCCCATCGACTACTCACCTCAAATCATTCAGGAAAACGAGAAATGCCTATTACAAGAAGATTAAACGCACCAAAGCAGACTTTTTCAAACACCAACTAGACCAAGCTAGAAATTGGCCCAAAAAACTATTTGAGCTAATCAATATCCATTCCAAGGATGCCCCTCAACGGTTACAAGATGCTGCCCAATCGCAACCCAACTGTGAACAATTCTCCGCCTTCTTCACTCAGAAGACCCTCAACATTGAGAATGATCTCTTAAAGGACCGATTACTCTACTCGGTGCCACAATCACAACCCCTCCAGCCACCTCCAACTACTACACATCAAATCCCTTCAAAGTGTGTCCCTAAGACCAATGCCGCCTGGTCGTCCTTTGACACCTACTCGGAAGAGGATTTGGGTAAGATTCTAAATGCCTTGAAACCTTCCAACCACCTCATTGATCCGCTCCCTGCTAACGCTGTTAAAGACCTTACCCCATGGCTGCTTCCGCTATGGACCAAAATCATCAACAGCTCACTCCAACAAGGTTGCATTCTAGATACCCTCAAAGTCGGTCAAGTTTCACCCATCCTTAAGAAACCAACAGCTGACCCCACGAATCTTAGCAACTATCGTCCTATATCCAGTATCCCTGCCCTGGCCAAACTCCTTGAAAAATGCGTACACCACCAACTAACGAAACATATTGTTCACTTTGACCTCCTTGACAACTATCAATCAGGCTTTAGAGCAGGGCACCGTGCGGAATCAGCCGTGACTCACATCATTGATGATGCACTTCAAATCCTGGACCAAAACGGTACATGCCTACTCATCCTGCTGGACCTCTCCTCTGCTTTTGATACGGTCAAACATGAGAGTTTGCTGGATCTGCTCAGACTGAGGATGAGTCTTTCAGGACCAGTGCTAAATTGGTTTACCTCCTTTCTTCATAATCGAACACAACAATTCAAGATTAACAACACTCTCTCCAACCCAGTTCCAGTAAGGCTGGGCATTCTCCAAGGATCCTCACTTTCACCGACATTGTTTAACTTGTTCATGGAGCCGCTCACAGTAATTCTTCAAGCGACTAACGTGCAATATCAAATGTACGCTGATGATACACAACTGTATCTCAAGATTAAAACCTTAGAAGACATTAAACAGATTAACTCCACACTCATGAAAACCCAAACATGGTTGGCAGAAAATCATCTCAAATTGAATGCTCTAAAGACTGAATTTCTCCTCATAGCCTCCCCCGCTAAAATCCCTGTGATGCAAAACTTAATCCAATACCTCACTGCGCTCAACGTGCATCCAACTATTGTGGATTCAGCAAAATCATTAGGAATAACTCTGGACAGCAATCTCACCCTGCAGAAGCATGTCAGCAACGCGACAAAGGGAGCAAACTTCCAGTTAAACATTCTCAGGAAATTGAAGCCATTCTTACCAGTCAACGATTTCAAACAGGCTGTACAAGCGCTAGTTATCCCCCGCGTGGATTACGGTATTGTCTCTCTATACGGCCTCCAAAAAGCATCTACAGCTCCCCTTAGAGCATCAATAAACTCTGCGGCAAGACCCATCACTGGTTCAAAAAAACTTTCCCACATCTCCCCTGACCTAAAAGCCCTGAACTGGCTCCCGTTTGAAGAAAGAATTCACCTAGAAATTGCTTGCATTACACATAAAGCCTTACACCACAAGGCACCCATTTATCTCGCACAAAAATTGACAATCTCTTGTGGTTCAAGGTCCTCTAGGGGTGCAGATTACCTTCTCTTGAAACCTCAAAGATTCAATAAAAAAAACATATAAACCTACCTTCTCTGGGATGGCGCCTAGGATTTGGAATGCTCTTCCTCCTGAAACCAGGCTGAACTCTTCTTTCGTATCTTTCAAAAAGAAAGTAAAAGCGATTCTCATAACAAAATTTACTTGACCACTCTCCCCGGCCCTAACACTTTTCTTCCGAGACTCTCTGTTTATGTTCTTGGAACAACTATGATCCCATGCTTTTGTATATTTACAACTTGCGTGCGTTTTATTTTATTTTATCCGATGCTTGTTCTCTATATTGTGCCTTACTATTCATTTGTTATTATCAATTTTGTTCATTGTAAAGCGCTCTGATATCTGCAAGGATCTTGTTCGTGCTCTATAAAACCTTCTAAATAAATAAAATAACTATAAAATAAATAAATAAGGCTGCAGGTCGGCGGCCGAAAAGCGTCATATGGATCATGTCATTGTAAAAATAAAGCTGCATATCAATTGTAGTCTGTGCCCGTGCTGTTTTGTTTTATCGGTGAACTCGTTTGGATATATTACGTATATAAAAAAAAATATATATACATATATTTATTTCGAACAACATCCAGGTAAACAAAAAGAATTCCACACTGGTGCCACGGCCTCAATTTGTTAAAGGCTTTATTTTGTTATGCAACAGGTGCCCAACGCGTTTCGCTGTTTCAGTCACAGCTTGTTCACGGGTCTATATATTTATTTATACATAATATATATTGCATACTGGCAGTCACCAGTATATAGTTATAGTTAGGACAAAAGTTTCCGTAGGAAAAGCGTTTTTTGTTTTACCAATAACTTTGGCATTGCTTGACGAATCTACACACATTTTTCAAAAAATTTCCCCTTTGTGGATCAGCTGCTGTGTTGAAAGTTTCGGGAGGTCCCAAAACACTCTTTCCCCATGTTATGTATTTGGAGATTTTTCATTTTTTGAACTCGACTACAACCGGAACCACTGAACAAAATTACACCAAATTCGGCTGAAAGCTACATGTTAGTGCAGAAAGTGTGCCTTGTGGGATTTGGTGTGAATCTGTTCACTAGTTTCAGAGATATTTAAGTTTAAAAAAATATAGCTATGTGGGGGGCGGGCTTGGCGGGCGAAGATGGCGGTCGCAGCTTTGTAGAGCTCCCCTCGGCCCGGACTTAATCCGTTCATTTATCCTGGCCCCCGAGCCCGCTGTTGATACCCAGTGACTGGCACTGACTTGGTGAAGTCCCCTGCCTGCTCCGGTGTATCGATCCTGCGTTTTTCTCTCTCCTGTGCTCAAGAAGAGGTGACAGCGACGTGCGGCCTAGTGACCGGCTGAAAACCGGGGTCCTCGAGTTTTGCGACACCCGGCGGCGGCTGCGGGCTCGCGAGGGGTGGTGGCATCCACTGAGCCGCTCTTGGCTCAACTCTACAGCTACGATCGCCTACGGATCACAGCAACACCACTCATTCCTGCGCCTTGGACGGACACTTCTCTATCCTGCGATCAAGAAGAGGCGACGGCGACGTGAGGCCTCGTGACCGACTGGAGACCGGGGTCCTCAGGTTTCGAGACTCCCGGTGGCGGTCGCGGGCTCGCGGGCGGTGGTGGCATCCACCGCGCCGCTCTGGGCTCGGCTCTACAGCTACGGTTGCCCGCGGATCGCAGCGACGCCACTCATTCCTGCGCCTTGGGCGGTCACTCGTGGCGACGAGGCGTGGTGGAGGCCTGTCCTGCCTTGGTGAAGCCGGGGCCTCGAGTTTCGCGACCTCGGGCCCGTGCCGGCCTGCCCGCTTCCTTTTTGGGGACTCCTATATCGACGTTCCATTCCGGGGCCTGGGGCCTCCAGCGCTTGTGACGGTACCCAGGGGTTCCTGAGCCTTGTCGGGAGTGGTGCCCATCCTGCCAAGTGTGCGGTCCTGGCGAGTCCGCGATCGACCATGACCAGGGCTGGAGAAGGCGGCCCGCCTAAGCATGGCCCTATCGATAAATTCACGGGGCCTAGTGGTGGCTCTGGGGCGGCTGGTGGCAGCGGTGGCCCTGGGCCGGACAATGCAGCGATCCTGGCGGCCATCACCTAATCCCGGGACATGCTTGATGCTAAAATTGGGGCGGTAGGAGCGGATGTTACACTGCTGCGCCAGGACCTCTGCAATGCGGTGGGGCGGATCACCGAGGCCGAGTCCCGAATCACGGTGACCGAAACGGACATTGGCGCCCTGAAGAAGAGGTTGGCGGAGGTGGAAGGAGTCCAGAAGACGCTGGCGGCCCGAGTGGAGGACGCCGAAGGGCGGGCACGGAGGAACAACCTCCGCTTCATTGGCTTTCCGGAGCGGTGCGAGAAGGACGACATGGAGCGGTTTTTGACCCAGTGGCTGGAGAGCTGGCTCCCCGAAGGGGCACTGTCCACGTGCTTTGTTATCGAGAGGGCACACAGGGCCCTGACCCAGCGGCCCCCGGAGGGTGAGCGTCCTAGGCCGGTTATTGCCCGGCTGCTAAACTATCATGACCGCGATGTTATCCTGCGGGAGGCGAGGAACAAAGGCTAGCTCACCTTTGAGAATCATACCATCATGATCTTTCCTGACTACATGAAGATGGTGCAGCAGCAGCGACAATCCTTTTTGGCCGCCAAGGCCAAACTGAGGGGCCTGAAGCTCCAATACTCTCTCCTGTATCCAGCCCGCCTGCGGGTGGTGTACCAGTCCCGGACACACTTCTTTGATTCACCCGAGGAGGTATTCCGCTGGACAGATGAGGCGGTGCGACTCAGGCCACATGCCCAGCCGGGTCTGGACCCAGGCAGGTCCCAGGGATCGTCGCCGGAGCGGGCGGATCGCCTGAACCGGAGGGGTCGTCACCGGAGGTCCCGTTCTAGGAAGAGGTCGGCCTCCGCCAGTGCTTCGCAGGCGGGTGGTGCAAGGGACTCGGAGCACTCCGACACCGGCAGCTGAACGTTAATGGGACTGGACCCTATTTGCCAAGTACTGAGTTGCCCTACATTGGCCGGTGAGACTGTTCTATTATGACTTCTTTATGCCAGTCAGTTCCCATCTGAAGACTCCTATTACATGTATCGGGAACGCAGTTGGGCTCGGAGGGCACCTTTTGTGGGCCTTAGACCCTCACGGTTGTGAGTGTTGTTGGGGGGGTGGTGAATGAGTCTTGGTTGGGGTGTTGGGATCCATTGGTATGGCGGGCCCTGGGTTCTCTGTTCTGAACCCGGGTCTCTCCATGCCGCAACAGATACTTCAATGTTTTCTGAGGTATTGGGGTGGGGGGAGCGGGGCGAGGGGGGAGGTTCTTCTGTTGCTGTTGGTTGGGGGGGTCTGGGTCTGGGGGGGGTTGCTGAGTGTTGGGGTTGGGAGGGTGGGACCACACGTGTGTATAACTCTTGATTTTGTTGCTTTGTTGGGTGAGCCGGGGTGGAGCGGAGGGCTGGAAACTGTACTCTGTGTTGATGATGGCTGATAATTCGACTATGCCTCCTCAAAAGACCCTGCGCGTTGTGACGTGGAATGTGAGGGGTATCTTGGACAAAATCAAGCGGGGGCCCGTGCTGCATTGGGGGAAGAGAGAGATGGTGGATGTGCTGCTGCTTCAAGAGACCCACATGCTGGGCTCCAAAGCCCTTAGCCTTTAGAGGTTCGGATTCCAGCAAGTGTACCATGCGGGCTTCACGAGGGGCTCGCGGGGAGTGGCCATCTTGGTACACCGCAGGGTGGCTTATGTGCATGAGAAGCAATGGATTGATCCTCAGGGCCGGTATATTTTCACCAAGGGCCTGTTGGGTACCGAACAAGTGGTTTTTGGTAGTGTATACGCCCCCCCCCCCCTCTGCAGTGGGCCCTGTCCGAGCTGCTGTTCGCGCTGTGGAATGAGATTCCAGAGGTACTGACCATAGTGGGAGGCGATTGGAACGAGGTTATAGATGTGGGCTTGGATCGCCTGAGGCGGGTGCCTGTGGCATTGGACCCCCCCCCGCTGCTGCCCCCACCAGACTGCGTGCAACTGTGAGTGGCCTGGGCTGGGTTGATGTGTGGCGACACTTTCATCCTGCTGCGCGTGCATTCACATATGTGTCAGCGGTGCATGGGTCCTTTTCGAGACTGGACTATCTGTTTGTGCCGGGTGCCTGTCTGAGTCGTGTCAGTGATGCGGTGATACTTCCCAGAGGCTTGTCTGATCATTCCCCTGTCCTCGCTACCATGACCCTCCCCTCCAAGAGACAGCCGTTTCTCTGGCGGATGTCATCTTGGCAACTGCAGCGGCCTGAGTACGTGCACCACCTGCGTGGTGCGATTGCTCATTACTGGCGCGAGAATCTAGTCGGAGATGTGGATGCAATGGTGGTGTGGGAGGCGCTGAAACCCACGCTTCGGGGCGTTGATATAGCTTGGTGCGTGGCTGCTCGGCGAAAACATCGGGAGGCCATTGTGACCGCCGCGGCCCGCGTGGAGGAACTGGAGCAACGTGGTCGTCTTGGGGGCGACGAAGGCATTATGCGACAGCTCCTGCAAGCCCAACAGTCGTACGCCTCCGTCCTTTATGAGGAGGCCCGGCAGGCGTGGCTCGCCACGCGCAGCAGGGTGTATCAATGGGGTGACAAGTCCTGTACTATGCTGCATAGGCTGTGTCAGGCGACCTTCCAGCCCCTGGTGTTGCCCGGCCTTACGGCGGAAGACGGTTCGGTTATGACCGACCCGGATCTGCTAGCGGCTAGCTTTGCCCGTTATTACGAGACGCAATACGCTCCTCGTGATCACTTGGAGATGAGCGAAATATCCGCATATCTAGACGACCTGCTACCGCAGGCCGTCCCCGATGAGACCAGAACCGCCCTGGACGCCCCCCTTACGGCTGAGGAACTCGGGGAAGCCCTTGGTCAACTAAATGCTGGAAAGGCGCCCGGCCCGAGTGGGTACCCAAGCAAATTCTATAGAAAGTTTCACGTCCAGTTGGGGCCCCACTATCGACGCGCCCTGGAGGCGGCGCGGGCTCAGGGAGAGCTGCCACCGGATTGGCGTCATGCCGAAATCGTGGTCTTCTTGAAGCCGGGCAGGGCGCCGGACAGGCACGACTCTTACAGGCCGATTTCCCTTCTTAACATCGAGGCCAAGATTCTGGCTAAGGCCTTGGCGAATCGCCTCTTGCCCCACATTGCTGACCTTGTCCACCCCGACCAGGCCGGATTCATGCCCCGCAGGGCCACCCGACATAATATCCGGCGGGCGCAGGCGGCGGTAGATGCTATGGGTACTAGAGATGAGCAGGCGGCACTCCTCCTGGCGGATATGGACCGAGCCTTTGATTCGGTGAGTTGGGCATACCTATTCACGCTGTTGGCCCGCCTCAACCTGGGGCCGGTCTTCTTATCGTATGTTCGTCTCCTCTACACTAACGTAACGGCCTCGGTCCGTGTGGCAGGTGCTACCTCTGGGCGCTTCCGTATAGGTCGCGGTACTCGGCAGGGTTGCCCTCTGTCCCCGTACCTGTTTGCCCTTGCCATGGAACCCCTGGCGTCGCGGGTACGTGCAGATGCCCGATTGCGTGGCTTCGTCTGGAACGAGGACTTGACGGATAGGATTGCACTGTACGCGGATGACGTCCTCCTCTTCCTTACTGACCTACAGCACTCGGGTCCCCGGGTTCTAGAGATTATGCAGGCTTTTGGCGAGGTCTCGGGTCTTCATCTTAACCTGAATAAATCGACCCTGTGGGTGCTGGGTGGCGGAGTGGTTGCCGACCCTTGGGCTGATGAGTTGCGAGTGGCGACAAATGACCTGAAATATCTGGGCGTTTTTCTCTCGGAGTCAAGGGTCGTGGCCTGGGCGCATGGAGTCTTGCCGGTGTGGGAGTGGGTCCAGGCTGATGTTAAGACTTGGTCCAGAATGCCGCTCACTATCTTTGGGAGGTCGGCCATTTTCAAGATGGTGGCGCTTCCGCGGCTCCTATACCAAATCCAAAATTTCCCGCACCCCATCGGCCTGGAGTGGTTCCGTCAGGTTAATTCAGTGTTAGGCCGTTTCCTGTGGGATGGCGGCGCGGCCAGGGTGGCTTTGAGGACGTGCTTTCGGTCCACATACTGTGGCGGCCTGGCCACCTCGGACCTCCTCTCCTACTACCAAGCTTCCCAACTACTCGTCCTTAATGAATGGTGGTATGGCGATAGAGGGGATCCGGCATATGCCCTGGAACGATCGCTCATGGGTGATCGCACGCTCCACACCATCCTTTATTCGGCTCGCCTGCGCCGTGGGTTGGTCTTTGCTGTGGCGACAGTCATTACGCCGCATGGGATGGTGGGGTAAATTGACGGCTGAGATGCCGCTTTGGCATAATGGTCTGCTCCCGGAGCTGGCGGCCCTGACCGGGTTCGAGGGTTGGGAAGCCATTGGGATCGCACAACTAGGCCAGGTCATGTCCGGCACCACCCTCAAATCCTTCGAGGAGCTCCGCGCGGAGTTCCAAATGCCTCAGTCCCAGTTCTTCCGCTACCTCCAGCTGCGACATGCCCTTACCCCGAGCATCGCCGGCCTCGACTCCTTGCCGGAGTTTAGCCCAATCGAGGCTAAAGTATTTATGGGAGACCTGGGGGACCGGAAGGTCTCTAGGATCTACCAGACGCTTGTTATCCACTGCTCCTCCACCCTGCACTCTCTTCGGGAGGTGTGGGAAGTGGACGTGGGCCCCCTTGATGAAGACGATTGGAGGGAGGCGCTGGAATCCCCACGTGGAACCGCCATTGCAGTCCGACTCCGGCTAATCCAATTTAAATACTTGCACCGCGCTTATTATACGCGTGAACGACTGTGGAAGGCTGGTTTGATTGCATCCCCGGAATGCTTGCGCTGTGGGGTGGTGCCTGGCTCCTTGATGCACACTGTATGGTCGTGTAGCCGGCTGACTGGGTTCTGGAGGGGTGTGTGGAGTTGCCTGGCTGAGGTCCTGGGCTGGGACCTTCCTCGTACCCACAGGCTGGGCCTACTGCATATTATGGAAGGGATTGGAGGTAACATATATAAACGCCACCTGTTGCTCCTGGGGCTGGTCGTGGCTAAGCGGGACCTGGCCCGGGCGTGGAAGTCAGTGAGGGCTCCCCCCCTGTCTGCATGGAAGGCTGGGCTAGATTATTTCATGGGCCTGGAGAGGCCGATCTTTGAGGCGAGGGGCTGCCCGCGCAAACACTACAAAATCTGGAAGCGTTGGGCCGACTACCGTGGTCTGTCTCTGGACCCCCCGGCGGAGCAAGAGGAGGACATTTGATCACAGAGACAATTATGGCCCGAAGCGGCAACGCCCTGGTGGCGCTTCACCTGCTTATTTTTCTTTATTGCTTTCTATACACGTGTGGTAGGGGGGGTTGGGGGGGTGTTCGGAGTGGGGGGGGGTAGAGTTGTGGGTTAGGGTGGGTTGCTGGGGTGTTTCTATACTGAGCCTATTTTGAATCTGCTCTATCATTTGCTGCCTATGCAATTGCTGAATTGATATTGTCGTGGTGATCTTCGAGTGTGGGGACGCCACTTTTTTTATGCTCAATTGCTCAATAAAATTGGTTGTGAAAAAAAAAATATAGCTATGTGGGTGCATGAGTCCTTGGAGTGGACTCGCGAATCCTTCTGAAATCTGATTGGCTGCCAACACTTCAACCAAGCCGAGTCCGGCAAAAAAGTAAAAAATAAAGACGAAGGGGCAGTGTAGGAATACCCTGACCCCCCACATAGGGTGGGGGGGTCCCACATGCTCCCCGCTGGGGGTAAATGTCACAAATTTGTGTGTGGATCCAAGTCAAAATTAAAATAAAAAGATGCACAGGCTCCGGTGCATCTTTTATAAGAAGCCCCCTGGTGGGCCAAATCCCTGTAGCATGCCTTATGATATTGTGGGGGTGGTCATGTGGCACCCCCATTCCCTGGGGAATGCCACCTCCACAGGGCAAACAAGAAAAGTGATGTAGGGGGGCCCCACATGCCCCCCGCAGCCCTGAGGACCACCACCTCTCCAGGGATATTGATTAAAATGAGTGCGGGGAGACACGTATGGCCTCCCCCACAACCTCGGGGATGCCACCTCTCCAGGGCTTATGTTGTATTATTGTGGGGGGTGCTAGGCCCCCTGCAGCCCCAGGGACCGCCATCTCCCAGGGGCAATGAATAAAAGAAATGCGGGGCCCGTGCTGCCCTGCTGCAGTCCATGGGACCACCACCTCCCAGGGGCTAATGTTTTATTAATGCGGGGGGCGCTAGGGACCCTGCGGCCCCATGGACCACCACCTCCCCAGGGCTAATGTTTTTTTTAATGTGGGGGCCATTAGGTGCCCCGCAGCCCCAGGGACTGTCACCTCCATGGGGCAATGAATAATAGAAATACAGGGGCCCCACTCAGCCCGCTGCAGCCCAGGGGACAGCCACCTCCCAGAGGTAATGTATAATAAAATGTGGAGGGCCCAGTAAGCTCACCCTGCAGCTCTTAGGACCACCACCTCCCCAGGCTCAAATAATATATTGCATGGGATCTATTGCACACCCCCAGCCCTGGGGACCACAACCTCCCCAGGGCTGAATGAAACACTGGGGGGCCACCACCCCCAGGGCCGGCTCCTGCTATGTCCTGGGGTGACCACCCCCTGGGCACAGCTGTTTGCTATGGCTTTGCAGGCGCTTTACCACTCAAGCCAAGCCATAGCAAACACTGCTTCACTTCTAGCAAACAAGAGCATAAAAATGCTCCTAGTTACTAGAGGCAGAGCAGAGTTGCTTTTAGACAGAGGGAATGCATGTTGGCTCTCGCAGGACATGGGGAGCTAGCAGGGACCACGGGGGCCTTGAGTCTCCCCCACGGTCACCAACTCTAAAAAGTGGGTGCCCAGGGTGAGAACAGCGTATCCATAACAGAGGCCAAGCTCCAGGAGCCGGGCTCCCTGGGGCCAAAATCAGCCCATTGAGGGGGCGCGGACACCCCCCCTTAATAATTTTAAATTAAAAGCAGACTGGACCACGGGGATGGGGACTCTGAGCTTAAATTGGCCCGGGGAGGGGGATCACTGCCCCCTCCCCTATTCAAAAGGGGCCTGGCCCGGGTGATGGGGTCCCTGGGTCCAAAACTATCCCAGGGAAGGGGTGGCCACATGGCTCCTCTTCTCAAAGAGAGAAAAAAAAATATTCACCACTCTGCAAACACACCTCCTGTCACACTGGTCATTGGGGGATGAAGTCCCCTTAGGTCCAAAGGGTTGTTACCTCCAGTAAAACCTACACAGTGGGATTGCTGAGTGGTCTTTGGAAGCCACATCCCCTTTCTCCACCACTCTGCAAATGTGCCTCCTGGCTAAGCCCAGGTGTAAAACTCTACTCCATTTGTGGAGTTTGCGGAATTTGGAAACTCCGCAGAGAACATGGAGTTACCGTTAAACTCCGCACTCTGCAACAGAACAGAGTTTGTTTTGGGTCTGTGCATTTGAAAAGTCATTACGCGTGCATAGGAGCGACTTGCCGGGTGCTCACGGTCTCCCACAATATTTTCATGTCCATTTGCAAGTGCCACGAGATTTTCTAGCGGCTGCATGCTCCAGTGCGATTTTGCGGTCAACAACACATCATTCAGGCGTGCCAATGACTTCCGGAAGATCCTTTCTGCTGAACACGATCCTGATCAAGCAGGATCTACTGCAGCTGCAATTTGGGGGAGATTCTCTCCCCAAGAAGCATTAAAATCCTACCAAACTGATGATTTTGAATTAAAAACCTCCTCAAATTGACAATTGGCGTTTTTTTTGTGCTTGGAGTCTTTTTTTTAAAACGTTTTTTCAAACTGGAAGGAAGGGCCCCAGAGACAAGCAATGATGGTTTAAAATTTTTTTTTTTATTCTTGTGTATTGAATTTTTCAGCAATTAAGTAATTAATGACACAGGAAAGAAAAACAATAATGGGAAAGGGGAACAAAATAAAAAGGAGTATAATCATTTGAAATGCCGCCTGTTTGATGTCCACAGCTCACTTATGTACATGTTTACATTGTCATAGGTCAGTCCACTTTATAGCATTAACATGAGATTTATTCGGCCACCTCAGTGCCACAACACATTGGTAGTACTGCTACAAACTAGTGGCACTCTCCACTAGCATGTTTATTGTACCGGCTATGATGTCTTCTCTAGTGTGCTCTTTACCGGGCCTGTCGGCCTAGTATATCTCTTCCCCTGCAGTTCTGAGCCAGTTGGTAAACTGTTCCCATATATCTTTAGGGCGGGATCTGGTGGGCATCAATTCCCAATAATGGGACAATTGTTCCTTACAGTTTGTAATGTCCCTCACCCACTCCTTTACCGTCGGTGGTGTTGGCTTTTTCCAGTGAATGGCTTCCTGACACTTGGCCATCAGCAATAGCATTGCCGTTAACTTCCTCACTGCCTTAGGTGTGTTTTGCACGTAACCCAACAAGGCCACCAATGGGGTTAGCGGTACAGCTTGTTCTGTCATGCTCGCTATGTGGGACAGTGCGGCCAGCCAAAAGGCAGCAATTGGTTGACATTCCCATGCAATATGCATGCAAGCTGCCTGGGGAGCTCCACATCTTCAGGAGTGGGTATCCAAGGTGCAAACCAATACGATGCAACTGTACCAGTGTGCGGTATATGCGGTGCAAGTACTTAAAATTAATAAGACTTAATCTGTAGTTAGGAAATAGGTTGTGGAATAATAATCTGGTATTCTCTCTGGGTGGTGGTGTATAGTTTTGTGATCAATTTGCGTGGAGAGGGGGTTGTAATTATGTGTTCTAGTGTGGGTAACACCGGGGGGGCACATGGAATGTGTGAAATCTGGCTCTGCACACTGCTCCTATTTGGTAATACAGCAGCATATCTAGTGTTGTGCATTGTGTGGAGCCGCACATTTGCTGTAATGTGAGGAATTGCCCTTCGGGAAACAGGTACCCCGCTAATGATTTTATGCGTTTGAATTCTGAGTTTTGCGGTGCCATCCAGCAGTGGCTGGATTAGGGGGTATCACTGGCATAGATGTTGCTAATAGCACCGTTTGTTGTGCTCTACGAGCAAGTCCCTTCCAGTTGTTTGTATGTCTTGTTTAGGGGCAAGGGGGTGACTTTGACCTGTTCTATGGCTACATGCGGTTGGAATGGCGTTGGATGTTGCCAAAAGTGTAGGAATTGCACCTGTGCGCAGTATGCATATAGCTAAAAATCTGGAGCGCCAAGTCCACCTTGTGTGAACGGTAATGTGAGAATATTGAAAGAAATCCTGGGCTGTTTCCCGGCCCACACAAGATCAATCATGCTGGACCAGAGACGTTTGAAAAGGTGTACTTTTAGGGGCATCGGTATATTTATAAATAGATAAAGCATTTTGTGAAGGATAATTATTTTAGTGTTTGCAATACGGCCTGCCGGCGGGAGCAGTATTCTATCTTCCACCCAGTCTAGTTCTTTGCCATAATTTTCCAACCATATTTCCTGCACATCCCTACTCATCCAGATCCCTAAGTATCTGGTTGCTCCGTCTGCCCATTTTATAAGAAATTCGGACTTAAATGGGAAGGTGCCGTCCTTCAGAAGGAATATTGTGGATTTGCCCCAGTTTATCTGAATCCCTGTGAGGCCTCCATATCTCACCAGTTCCCTGGACACAGGTGCAAAATTGACCTCTGCCTCTGCAAGATAAAGTATAATGTCACTTGCAACTTGGTGTCACAAAAATCGGCCCTTCCATCTGCCTCAAGGCACCGCAAATGCTGTCAGTTTCAACAAGGCATGCCACCTCACAGTGCCTTGCAGCTTGCCTGGTAGTTTGTACCTTGAGGTCGTTGTCTGCGTTGCGGTGAGTGGTATTTATTTTAAAATGGTGTCTTGTGTGCTCCAGCGGGATGCTGCTCTGTGCATGGATTCTACCAAAGGCACCCTAGTGGTACATCATCTTCTTCTTCAAGCCCCCTTTCTGATGATCTAGACACCACTTGGATCCCTCCTCAGTCTGAGAGTGAAAGACGCCACGAGACGACTTAGACAAGGCTATGGAAAAGGAAGGTTCCAGAAAGCCTTCCAGTTATGGAGGCATATGTGGAAGAGGAGGATGATGACGAGCCAGTAATAATGGATGTTAGCCCAGCACCAGGGAGACCAAAGTTACCCCATCCCAACTTCCCGAGGGGGTATGTGGCAGTGGCACCACAGATCCAACCACCGCCAGTTGCCCTATTTGCAAAGTCCCAGCAGCGACCTACATCCACAACCATTTTAGTAGAAGTAGGTACTACAGAGAGTCAAATGTCAAAACTCCTACCTACTGCCAGTTGAACCGATATTGGCAGTGGCACCAGCGTCAGAAAGTTGCGCTCCCAGTTTGGGACATCTTTTCGGTTAGCCAGGAGAAGGCGAACGTTGTAATATCCTCCATTTGCGGAACAAGTGTTAGTCGAGTAAGCTTGGTAAAAACTATGGTACCAGGGGCCAGACAACCCATTTGAGAAAGCACCATGCAATCCGTTGGGAGGCGCACTTTAGCAGCCCAAAAACTGCAAGGGTTGTTGGTAAAGGGGTGAAACACGGCTGAGCAGGGAATCTGAACCCGAGCCGATCATGTTGGAAGGTGAAAAAGAGGAAGATATCTTCATTACGCAAAGCATTCCTCTCCCCAGCAGGGCAGTAGTATCGCCCAGATCAGCAAAATTCAAATGGCACAAGACTCAGGTTGAGATATCAAGGCAAGAGAGGACAGTGACTGCCCCGCTAAAAAGCACATTGAGCCTACCACTGCTTCTCTCAAGAAGTCACCTGTATCAATGGCATCAGGAAAGGAAAGAATTCAGGCTATTATTCCTGCCATGTTTAGGCCGGTGGGGCAGTATGAACGCACCCACCCAACGGCATGTTTGTACAATGCAACACTGGCTAACATATTAGCCATGGACCTCCCTTTTTCTTTTGTGGAAGAGGTGGGTTTTCTTGAATTTGTGGCAGTGCCTGAAATGGAAGGAACCCAGCAGGTCCTATTTCGACACAGTTGCTGTTTCAGCCCTACATCACAATGTGCTGGAATTGCTTGGACATGTTTTGCAACAGAGTGCTGTTCACAGTATCCACCTGACAACAGACGAGGACTAGTTGCCAAACGACTGATTACATATGCATCATTGCACACTGGGTCTCTTTTGTGGGGGCTAGAGAAAAAATATGTGCAGGTGTTTATGGGGAGACTTTTAATGCTACTCGTAAGCATGCAACAGTAGCCATGTTCACCATGGAGAAATCCCATACAGCTGCAAACATTTTGGGAGACTTTAGCAACAAGGTCTTTGAATGGCTGCAATCAAGGGGGCTTGAGATTGGATTCATTGGCAACGACAATGACAGTAATATAGTTAAGGCCATGGCTGAGGTTGGCTAATTCAGTGTCCTGTCTTTGGCGCACTGCATCAACATCTTTGTACAGGACTTTCTAATAAAAACATCAAGTAAGCAACTTGCTGATCGTCTGCAGAAGAATCTGCACTATTTTCAGCCATACGTTTAAAGTACAGAAACCGCTGAGGGTCATTCAGCGTGGTAATAGAATGCAAATTAAAGCACTCATTAAGGAGGTGCCAACACACTGGAACTTGACTTTTATTACATGCTTGAACGCCTGTTTGAGGACTACAGACCTATCAATGATTATGTCATGCAAAGAGGGGATTCAACAGTGAAAAGCATGATCATTGAGATGGACCAATGGTGCCTAGTCAAATGACTGACAGAGATGCTGCTTCCTTTTGAGGTGTTCACACGGGAAGTCAGCAAAGAGAACAGTACCATGGGCCAAGCTATACCGTTGTTGCACATGCCCCAATCTTGATCCACGGCACAAACCATTACAGTCCACATTCATGCCTTTTTCAGACGGGAATATTAGAAAATATAAAACATGGATAGCTGAGCAAGGCAGTGAGCTAGAAAAGGAACGGCACAGAATTAGAGGCTCACTTCTCCAGGGCACAAGTCCTGCAGGGCAGCCTTCAAATTTAGAGCCTGAATGTGAAGCTGTTGCTTCACAGCAGCCAAAACCAATAACAAGAACACTATCAACAACAAGACCAGGATCATCAACCCGAAATTCTGCAACTGAGTTGTTTCTACTGGCAGGGCTTAAGTCCAGTGCAGAGGCAAAGGCAAAAGAGGTCGAGCAAAGTAGAGCACCTGCAATGAACATTGAGCGAATGGTCGAGGCCTATCTGGATGATGCAACAGAGGTCTACCTTGATAAAAACCCATTGGTGGGTTAGTGTGGGAATAGGCGCCAATGGCCAGTGCTCGGCAGTCTGGTAATAACTTATCTGGCTTTCCTGATAGCCAGTTTTTCTACTGAGCGTGTTTTCAGTGCTGCTGGTGCCATTGTCACAGTGAGAAGGACCAGTCTCTAACCTCAAAATGTGGAGAGATTAACCATGATCAAAATTAATCAGCACTTTATACCACCGGATTACACCATACCTTAAGGACCACAGAAGGATCACAGGAGGAAGGTGAGGGAGGCCCAGGTCATGGAAATAGTGTGTTAGATTACCTGCTTCTGGGTGAGAGTTTTAGGACTTGCTCTACTTCCCTGACTACTAGGGCTTGGCCAACAACCATAGAACTTTCTCTCTCAGTCTGTAATCTATCGCTAATCTGCTTTATTTCTTTTTTTGATGCCCCAAAAAAAAGATATAGCTACTAGGGCACATTATTATTTACTTTATTATTTGTTTGTGACTGGTTGACCAATTCAAACACACCGTCTTACTCTTCGACATATTTTATTGCCAGATTGGAGTTGCAACTGTGTATAGTGAAGAAGTCCTGACTCCCCCCACACCCATTTCCCTCAAGCCAGGCATTGGATAGGGAATACAAACAAATGTGTTTCTGCATCCAGCCCTGGGCAATGACTATCCTTTCGTGCCCTAGGGACAGCCCCACATGTGAAATTATATTTTTATTTAAACTGCCCATTCTCTGCTTCGCGAACATATGGATTTGCATTCTTCAATCTACCACAAAGCAATCACAGTGAGCACACCAGAAGAACAGGTAAATGACATGCATTGCACACTAAGTGAATATTGTGAACTTGTTGTGATGTTCCATCATGTGTGTTGAGAAGAGATGGTTCAAGAGGTGGCAGGCAGCGTGATACTGGGTGTTTGTTAATTTTTAACTATTATGCTTAAAATGAGTTAGTGATCATTTGTTGGTGGCCTACCAATGGCTGATCAATAATTTTCCCCTGAGGGTTATTGTTTCTCCTGCCCCTTTGAGATATCGTGAGATTCCTTCACTGGGTCCACTCTACAGTCCACACTGTTCTGTTTTATTGTTCTCTGCTTTATACTCCTCAAAGAGTCAGACCCGACCAGTCACTTAGATAACACAAACACAAATTTAGTGTACACAAAAATTTACTCAATCTTTCCCTTCTTGTTATGCAACAACAACATTGTACTACAGGCCGATCTTTTGCATTTGAGTCAGAACACAGTTGGTTGGGAGCGGGACAGCATACTTGGAGTTAGACTAAGGGGTATCAGAGATGATAGAATGACTATGGAGGGCATTGGCGTGACTACATTGAGAACTGTCACCAGAAGAAGATAGACGTTTTCAAATTCACTGAAACCAAACAATTTGGTGATGACTTTGATGTGGCCTAAAGGTAAACAACAGACCTACACAACTGTGTAGTGGTGGTGAGTGACAGCGGTGCGATGATTTTTACTTGATTGGGAAAATGCTATGTTGCTGGGGGCGTGTGTGCTCAGTGCTGTGTGGCTCAAATTCTAAGCTAAGTGGTGGTTGGGTAGGGAGCCTGTTGTTGAAGGTAACTGGAAACAGACATTTAGCCATGCTACCTCAGAGTCTACTCATTGCACTCCTTATGCAGCTCAACTTTTCTGCTTGATTCTTCAATATAATTGTTGTCATTCAATCGCCAGGCCCTTTACCCTGCGCCATACTGGAAAACAAATATAACATACTCACACTTAACCTTACCGAATCACATCCGCAGGCACCCAAGATTGACGGACTGTCCAAGAGGAATGCAGATGCAACTCCCAATTTGGCACTACAGTATAATTTTTTCTCTTTCATCATTAGAACGGTGTGTGTTGTTTATGTTTGTTTACTTGACTCCTACAGATATTTTAATTTTATTTTTTATCTTTCAAAGCTCGGTACAACATAACATAATGTAACTTGAGACTCTCTGGGGTAGACGGACAATTTGATTTGGTTTACCTTTACTGCTCATCATCATTCCTACATTTCCTTGCCCTCCCATAACAGATTTATGATGGTCGGCTGCCAAGATAAATGTAGTCCTTGTGTAGTGTTTGTCTGTGTCGAACCTGTCCCTCAAATCCCCCTTCCCATCCATTAATCGAACCCCTAACCCTCTTTCCCCTGGCTGTGTGATTTATTGAGGTGTGACTAAATTAAAATTACACCATTAATTGATTCCACACTTGGTAGGGCGGATGTGGTGAAAGCAACTCCAACTTAAGGCAGGGTGAGGATCTTCTTCAGCTCTAAGTATAGCCCACACTGGCAAAATTATATGGGCCTTATTTATGAAGGACTTGCGCCGCCGGTGCGTCACTTTTTCCCATGTTAAAAGTGACGCACCGGCGGCGCAAGTCCTTCATAAATAAGGCCCCATGTATTCAGTTTACCCACCCATGTGCAGTATTCGATATTTAAAATGTTTTCAAAGGAACATGATTCATAATTGCAAGCATCGTCATCCTTCTGGCACTGTATTACGTGCATCAAAAGTTACGCTTGTCCACTTCATAGCTCGAGACAACTTCATTTTGTAACTTTTACTAGCTCACATTTTGATCATTTTAATTTAGCATTGCTGATCATATTTTCTCTGTTGGCTCTCTTCTTGTATACTAGTAGTCTAGTTTCCCTCTGGTGACTGTCTCATTTTTTTGGTAAAGCATGCATATAAAACAGCATTAACTCTGTTTTTATTTCAATTAATTAGGTTCACTTTGATGACTATTCCTCATCCTACAGTTTGAGTTTGGCTAGGAGGGAGTTAGACCTCGCTTCTGGATCTGCTGCTTTCACTATTCGACAAGTGCGCTAGCATGCTGGAACTGTCTACTACCACCACCACAGCACTTTGGGAAGCCATGCAGCCATTGCTTTGTCTAATTACAAATAAAAGAAAAACTGTGGGGCATTCATTGTTGAGCTGCAATAATCTATATACAATGAAAATTCACATATCAACACCCCTTCTGAGTCATTAGGGGTTAATATGGTTGCATACTGCAGAGACTAGGAGACGAGCTTAGTAGGGCAAGTGAGGGTATTGCATAAATATTAGTTGGTGTTACACTATCAGCATATTTTTAAAACTGGCTGTGGGCCTGCGGCATAGGAAGCAGTAAAAGTAAAACAGTAACCCATCAAAAAATATTTAAATCATATGTAGAGCTAAAAATTTTTATTTCTCTAACAAATAGAAACTATAAAAGCCACAATACCTGGTCCACCCCTCTTTCTAACCCCAACCAATGTCCAAAGTAAGCTTAGAAAGAAAGTCTAAAAAATATTTGTCCATAACAAATGAATAAATAAGACAAAACCCCCAAGATGCCCCAACTCTTACATTTCCACCCTCTCCCCAACAAGTCCAACCCATGAAACAAAATATTAAAAAAGGGGCAACAGAGGCCTAGTGGTGGGCTAGAAGCTTCCTCTCCAATCGGTCAAAACACTCCTTCATCCTTGCTCCCAGGTGCGCTATCCTCTGGAGCATGCAGCGCTGAAAGCCTCTATAAAGTCTATGGGGGGAGCAGCAGTGGTTGAATGACGGCAGGCGGTTGCCTGACCACGATGCCGGACTACCGGAGGCACTAGGGCCTGGCTGCGGCCTGGGGCATTTGAGGCTACAGCTGCTGCCAACCCCTCCGCAGCCAACAGCTGCTGGTATTCAGCCCTGATGGTCTTCAGCTTCCTTTGCCGGGTCCTGGCTGCTACCTCCTGCCTGTTGGGTTGTTATGAAGATGATGGATTGGCAGGAATAGCTATATCAAAAAAGAAAAAAGACAAATTGTAACCAATACTCTTAGCAAAGCAGTAAAACATACAATTATATAGTGGCACAGTAGCACTAGCAGTACATAAGATTTGCTGGTATCCTCGATTCCGCGACTCATTTGATTTTGATGTGATTAGAGTTTCAGACATTAAGCACAACGGAGTAAACAAGTATTCTTCTTCTCTCTTTTGTTTAGCTAAATTAATGTAGGCATGCAAGCTCAGCTTGCGCCCTAGACAGACATACTTGTATCACGTTACTTTGCCACTGCCTGCAGGTGGGGCAGCTGTACTAGACAATTATCTCTTTTCCTGTCATGGCCATGTTCTGTTAAATGCCTCAATTTCACCCTGACTAGAAAAAGGCAGATGAATAATTACTAATATATGAACGATATATGCCACATGAGGTACTACTATTGTAAGGATGCAGCCAATAGGTCACCCATGGCTGTCACCGGTAAAATGCCATAGATAGGGACTCGGAGGAATGCAATTGATGTTGATAAGTGGGTACATAATATATGTTGCAATTGAAATCTACTGTGGGTCAAGTGAGTCATCTGAAATACCAACTCAAACCTTTGAATCAAAAATCTTGATTAAAAAAATCATTCCTTGTTTACTCTTCTTCCCAGGGATGTTTTTATTCATCATTGCATTGTTCTTTCAGTATTTTTTATTCTTCCCCCTTGGCTTTGCTACTCAGTCACCATTTAAGTTCCACATACTCTCCATCCAGTCTTCACCTATGATCCATCCATCCATCCATCCATCCATCTAACATGGCTCCCATTCTCAACAAACCTTTCACCAACATGCATTTGTCATTTAACCACCCATGCGTCCTTGCTTTGACCCATCAATCTCCATGGAGGATTCCATTCACCCATACACTTTCACCCACCCAGGCAAGCATCATTTTACCTTATACCCACCTATGCATCCAATAAGCCACCTATAGTATATGCATCCTTTCACCCACGCATCCTTCTCTGCCAGTCATTCATTCATTTAAACTTTATTCGGTTATTTAGCACATAAAACAACCATGAAAGTACAAATAAAAACACAATATTAATACAATCCATTTTAAATATTTTGCTTAACCTAAGAAGAGTACATTCATGTGATAGTTTTCCGAAATTTAAAAACAGTTTTCAAATATACAGACAAGGATGCTTAGGGATTAGTATAAAATCTGCAAAAGAAAAGAATGTGGATGTCTGACTGTTCAGATAGATCATCACAGGGGCACTTAATCAGTTGTTTACCCCAAATATTCATGACAGGAAACTAAGAAGCCTAAAAAGCATATTAAATCTAAAGCGCGTAAGTAAAAATCTTTCAAAATTGCTCATAGATAGTCCAATATAGGGTTGCATTTGTTCTGAGATCATTATTAATTGGTGGGCGGCCACAGTTTTTTTTAACATTTCTGCACTAATTCTTTTGTTGCCCAAAAGCCTCATGCATGTATCTTTAAGAGATTTCCTAGAGACAAGGTTCATAGATAAGGGGTCCTCATAATATTCCGGATGACCTATATATGCCATAAAGGACATTACATAACTTAACCACCTCAATCTGCCCCGATTCTCTAGACTCATTGCTTCCCTAAGGATAGAGAGATTAAAAGCACATTCCTCCGTCATCCACACCCTGTGCCACAGTAGAATAGGAGCAACCATGATCATATCTTCTAGAAAAGGTACCCCCAGCTCAACGTGGCAAACATAGGTTGATGTGCTTTCAGGGACTGCTAGGAGGAATCTCAGGAAGGTATTCTCCACCGTCTGCAACAGCTTTACATTTGCATGTCCCCACAGTCCTGCGCCGTAGGTAGCGATTGACACGCAAGTTGCCCTATACACAGTGAGGAGTTCCATTGGTGTTTTTTCACCTATCCTTTCACTAAAACATTTCAGCGCCATTATAGATTTACAGAACAGTAAATGCCTGGCATGAATCATGTTATTCCATCGACCAGTTTGATCGAATAATACGCCCAGATATGGAAACGTAGGGGGGAGTTCCAGAGGTTTTTGTCCGACATAAATAATTTTCTCTCTTTTATGCTGCCTGCAGCCATAGGTCATGCAAAACATGTTAGTACAGTTTAACTTTAAATTTAAATTAGACATGAAAACTGTAAAAGTATTAACCATCGTTTGCATGGCCAGCGGGGTCCTGGCCATCAGGACCGCATCGTCGGCATACAGGAGAGCCTTTATGGATCTTCTTCCGACAAGCGGCATATCCCTACACTCCTCTAGTAATACTCTTTCCAGGTCGTTAATATAAATCGTAAAGAGAAAAGGAGCAAGGACACAGCCTTGGCGCACCCCTCTCGCGACTCTGAAGGTATCAGTACACTCTCCATTTTTTCCATATCTTACTCGAGCAATAGCCCCAGCATAGAGTTCTCTGAGGTAATTAATAATGTTTATGTCTACCCCTAAATTCTGTAATATCAGCCAAAGCTTTGAAAGGGTGACACAGTCAAAAGCCGACGTCAAGTCGACAAAGGTTAAAAACATACGAACACCCTTGGCTGTAGCATATTTTTCTGTAAGTATATGCAGATTAAGACACTGGTCAATTGTACCCTGCCCCTTCCTAAAGCTGTACTGGAGTTCACTAATTAGGGAATGCTCCTCCGCCCAAGCTTGCAGCCTATTTAAAGTTACTCGACCAAAAATCTTAATGGTAGAGTCAAGTAATGAGATTGGCCGATAACAGTTGCAGCTACATCTATCGCCCTTTTTAAATATGGGAACAATAATTGACTCACACCATGACGGAAACAAACCCTTAGAACATGTAGCATTAAAAACCTGGGTAAGGAGCGGGCCCCAAAGATCCATGTTGTTCTTATAAAGATCAACTGGAACGCCATCGGGCCTGGCGCCTTACCTCCAGCGCTGGTCTTTATGCTCGCTCTTACTTCATTTAAGGTAATATCCAATGCTATCAAGGTTCTGGTCTGGGCCATTTCGGCTCCAGCATAATCCTGGGTATGAGTTTGAACCCATTCACTTTCCTGCCGATACAGTTCTTCAAAATGTCTGACCCACTCATTTTCGGGGATTGCTTCCACCCTAGCCTTAACATTATCAGAAAACAGGGGCGCATTTACTATCTTCCAAATGCTGCCGAATCTTTATTCTGGGAGGCCTCACACTATGCTACCCAAGCATCCTTTTTGATAGCTTCCTTCCTTATTTTTAAGGTTCTCTTGTAATCCTTCCGTAATACTTTGACATGGTTTATATCTCTTAAGGGAGCTTTTAAGGCGCGCTTAAGTTTTGAGTAGGCCTTTGTGCAGTTAGTATCAAACCAGCTTGATAATTTTTCTCTAAAGTCTTTTGATTCAACCCAGAGACTATCTTTGATATTTTTAACAATAGTCCTAAAGTTTGTAATTACTGCTGAGTCATCTGCATTTACCTATAAACATACATTAAAACTAGAAATAATTTTTTTTAATAATCGAATCAAAACATCTTCCGGTACAATTTTACTCCATTTTAAGGAGTAGCCATTCTGCCTGCTCAGGACAATATCATTTATATGCTCACTCGTGCACGTACTCTGGGCTTATCATGAGATAATTCTACAATCTCTAAACTTAGAGGGAAGTGATCACTTAAGGGGTTGTCCAAAGTTATAAAATTCTGGACCTTTCCACCATAGTTCGCTGAAATTACTACAAAATCTATAGTGGTATAAGCACCTTTCCCATGAAACGTTGGACAACATGGGACATCACTACAGCCAATTCTATTGGCAAAACCCAGGTCATATGTAAATAATAATTCATTTAGATAATTGCCACAAATGGTATGTTTAAAATGGCTCAGGCTTGTATCCCTATCCAACATAAGGCCACAGGTACCATTTTCCCCACGCTTACACAGATTGCAATTAAAGTCCCCACCCCATATGATACAGACTGTTTTTGCGCTTCCTTCAAGCATATGCTTAAAGTTTTTACCTGAGGTAGTAAACAATTCTTCCTTAATTACAACCGGTATATTGTTGTAGAAATTCACAATGATCACATAGAGGTGTGGATCAATAATTACTCTGATTATGTGATAGTACCTACTGTCAAAAACCATTTCAATCTTACGACACTTAAATTGGTTGGACACATAAGTACAATGACCCCCTTTATCCCTGCCATGTGTTGTGCCAATTGCAGGGGAATTAAAAGTTTTAAAGCCACATAAGTGTATGGCCTCTATTGTCCAGGTCTCTTGTAAACTGACCATATCGTACATATTTACCAGCTTAACCCAGTTATCATTCGATATTTTGGTTTTAAGTCCTGCAATATTCCAAAATAATACTGGCCAGCTACCCATCCTTTTTCCAACCTCCATTATACTTCGAGTACCAGAATTATCCAGAACCTTAGATGTTATTAAGTTTGCGCCATTACCATTAATCATGGGGCCTATGCTTTCATTATTAGTTTCACCTAAATCTTTTTCCTGTTCAGCCCTCATTATTTGGGCTGTTGTGGTGACTTTACCCCGGAGCAAACCTCCCTTTTCCATGGGGCTATACAATTTTTCAATTTGTGGACTGAGCTCCAGTCAATCAACCCCCTCTAGTCCCTGCAGCGTGTCATAACGATTAAATGTGGGAATACCAAAATCACTATAATGCGCAGGGATTGGGCCTCTTTGATGAGTTGGTCTCGCATATAGTCTGGTAAATGGCATATTAAAGGCAGAGCATGGGTAAAAATAATTCAAGTGAATACCCCCATCACCTCTCTGATCTTGCCAATCACAAATATATCTAACCACCTGTGTGTCTCTGAAATTAACAATGATACAGTCCCCACTTTGCTCCTTCACTCTCTGGCCTATCCACTTCACTCTATGAACAAATATGCATTCACATTCCCCAGAAGTGGTTTGTTTTGATTAAGCCAGAAGGTGACTTTATTTTTAAATTCGCTATAAGATTCAATTTTACCCTTTTGGCACTCTGGCACCCCAGACAATATTATCGTGTATAGAGCCGATTCAGGTGGTAAGTTAATAGGAGGGAGCAATATTTTTCCATTGTATGCTTTCCTGGTGTCGGTTCCTCTGCTAATTATTTCCCCAGAGCCTACTAGTGCTACGCAATTCTTTCCAGCTTCCCCTTCAGATTCTTTTACTGCTTCCTGGGAGACTGCTGTCGCCTTATCTATCCCTTTCTTCACCTCATTTCTTTTATTTGATTTCGCCTCATTCACTATAGCAGTTGTTGAAGGGGCAACGTCTGGAAGGTCTATATTGGGCTTGATTGATGTTCTACCTTGTGTTTAACGCCAGTATTACGCGTATTTGCCACAAGTGTTTCCAGTATTTGCTTGTTACATGTGGCAACCTGTTCTAATTTCCCCAAACTTTCGTTAATTACTTTTATTCTTTCAATTAGTGGTAGAATTAGAGACTTCATGACCTGTTCAACTTGATCCATGAAACCTTCCAGGATTTGTGATATAAGAGAATGTCGCTTCGAAGCAGGGACCATGAGATGTTAAGTAGGAGGCAGGGGCGAGAAGGCAGGGGCGGGAAGAGGCACACAGCTGCGCTGGATTATGGGGCTGTTGGTCCTCGCAGTCCTGTTCCGCTGCTCCTTCCCAAACTGCAGGGCTCCACACTCAGCCTCTCTCCTGGCCCAGAGCGAAAGTCCAAGGGCACCACAAACAAACGGTAAAATCCACAGGTGAACTCTGCCAGTCGTATTACATTTCAGCCGTCCTTCCTCCTTCCATCCTTCTTTTCCTTTTCCATCAACCCATCAAGGTCTGACTCTTCATGAAACTTTCTCTGCTGACTTGAAGATAGAAGAGGCTATTAGTTACTCAATGCCAGCTGTATATGCTAAGTAAGGGGGGTGTATTCAATTGTTCACAAGTCTCAACAGTATAGTGTACACCCTTGCATCCAGTATATAAATTAACAATAAGCAAGCAATATGACTTACCACCACCCGCTACTGCAGCTGGCTCACTCCCTGCAGTTGCCGCATCTACTTCCTGAATGGCGCAGCTATCCCCACTGGTGATCTGATCAGCTAGAAAAAACATTACACATTTTTTAGATTCCATATGCGCCTCCCCCTATTTATTCATTTTTGTAGCAAAATTGAATATACATACACCACTCACATCACTACAATTCGGAAACAGACAGTATGTTCTATTAAAAATATTCAGTTGGGCATTTTGTTGGTGGCAATTTTTGAAAAGCACTGTAAGGGTAGCAGGATGCACACCATGTATTCCTCATTCCTCAAATCTTATCTGCTTTCATCCAAGTGTGCGTGCTGGTTGAGTTCAAAGTGCCATGCCCTGTCGACACTGTAAAGTATATACATCGCTGTCGTGGGGCTTCATCTCGCCCCCAACAACCGCACTGCTAAATATGCGAATTCCGCGAGTTTTCGTTTGTTTTTTTACCATAATCAAACTTCATCTAAGTAATCCTTAGTTTTTCAAAACGTATTTAACTCATTCCCAACTTTTTAAGCGAGTCCACATGCCATGTGTATATGCAATTTCCGATTTTTTACTGTTCACTCCGCGTCTATCCGGACTTTAAGAATGAACAGAGCTGAGGCATTAATTCATGTCAGGCAGCGTTTATTCTTTAAAAAATACCCAATGCATTTCGGGCTCAACGCCCTTCTTCGGGGGTCACTGTGAATACATAATAAATAACCACAATCACTAAGTGTGAACATCACTTTGGTTTAACATTTCCAAATCTGAATCCAAATATAAAATATACATTATGCGATATCTAAAACATTTTTATCCCCCGAAGAAGGGCGTTGAGCCCGAAATGCATTGGGTATTTTTTAAAGAATAAACGCTGCCTGACATGAATTAATGCCTCAGCTCTGTTCATTCTTAAAGTCCGGATAGACGCGGAGTGAACAGTAAAAAATCGGAAATTGCATATACACATGGCATGTGGACTCGCTTAAAAAGTTGGGAATGAGTTAAATACGTTTTGAAAAACTAAGGATTACTTAGATGAAGTTTGATTATGGTAAAAAAACAAACGAAAACTCGCGGAATTCGCATATTTAGCAGTGCGGTTGTTGGGGACGAGATGAAGCCCCACGACAGCGATGTATATACTTTACAGTGTCGACAGGGCATGGCACTTTGAACTCAACCAGCACGCACACTTGGATGAAAGCAGATAAGATTTGAGGAATGAGGAATACATGGTGTGCATCCTGCTACCCTTACAGTGCAGTTCGTTACATATGCCCTACAACAGGAATGCACCCAAAGATGAAGATTGAGAAGACTGATGAAAAAGGAGTAAATGACACGAGTCTGCATGCTAGGAATATCAATGTGGTTCATAAACGACAGTGACAGAGACGCTCGAGGAGTCAACTTGGGATTGATCACGCAAATGACGTTTAATATATTCACACTCGTTATGTGTTTATACAGTGCGACTTATTATTGCTTTATATGTTTTTCAAAGAAAAACTTTGTGTGCCACAATGGTTCTTTAAATTGAATTGAACAGCACTATGGGGAATGTAGTTAACACAGAGCAATCCTACATGCAACATCGAGAGGGTGAGAGGGCGGGAGATTTGAACCAAAGAAACCCCATTGGATAGATATAGTCACGGGTTAAACCAGTGAGGGATTATGGGAAAGAGACTAACGGGATGGAAGACAGAGAAAGGAAAGACGCTTTTAAACAGCAGATGGTAGGTACGGGCCAGATAGAGTGTTTTTTAAGGAAATGGTTTAGAGAACGTAACATCTAAGGCGGAGGGGAGGGTACAGAAAGAGTAATGGTGAGAGGTGATGTCGCTAAACAAATAGTGACTTTGAGAATGCGGGTGAAAGTAAGCATGCGGGAACCGCCCACGGGAGGGGTGCAAGTGATTGTTTATTAATGAGCATATGGGAAGAGAACACGATTGAAATACAGTCCGGATTGAGGAGCGTAGGAAGATTGTAGGAGAACTCAATGGTTACGCAATATGATGAGGGGTTGGGTTCAATTTTTTCAATAAGACTGGCAAGTGACAAATCAAAATAAGCAGAAAGAAGTGTATGAGATGGACTGTCTACCACCTTCAGAATATATGGATTCACTGCGTAGAGGAAATTAAAGTGATAAAAATGTTTTAGATATCGCATAATGTATATTTTATATTTGGATTCAGATTTGGAAATGTTAAACCAAAGTGATGTTCACACTTAGTGATTGTGGTTATTTATTATGTATTCACAGTGACCCCCGAAGAAGGGCATTGAGCCCGAAATGCATTGGGTATTTTTTAAAGAAAAAACGCTGCCTGACATGAATTAATGCCTCAGCTCTGTTCATTCTTAAAGTCCGGATAGACGCGGAGTGAACAGTAAAAAATCGGAAATTGCATATACACATGGCATGTGGACTCGCTTAAAAAGTTGGGAATGAGTTAAATACGTTTTGAAAAACTAAGGATTACTTAGATGAAGTTTGATTATGGTAAAAAAACAAATGAAAACTCGCGGAATTCGCATATTTAGCAGTGCGGTTGTTGGGGGCGAGATGAAGCCCCACGACAGCGATGTATAATTTTTGAAAAGCCTCCGAAGAAGACAACCTGTAAAGGACTGGACTGAGTGGCTAGAGCTATTTATGAATCTGAGTATTTGAAAAGAAATAAGAGTGGCTGACTGGACGAACATAAGGTCTTCTTGGTTGGGAAATGCAATGGGGCCGTACTCCTCATACTTCCTTCCAGCATGGTACAAGGTAACCAGTTCACCATCAACTGCGGCTAAAAATACTCGGCCTAGATAAGAAGAAGACACAATTTAGGGGTGTCCAACGTGACCATGGCCACTCTCTTGTTTCACTGATTGAGCAATCATGACATGAGAAAGTAAAAGAAAGCCTTCTCATCTTAACAAAAATGTGTAGAATACTTTACTTGGGCATGCAATCTGCACGGCAGAGTAGTAGTATTACGTCACTAGTAAGTGGCCACGACCAGTGCTTTCCCCGAGTCTTACAGTAGCAGCACTAGGCAGTCCACAAAATATATAAGGGGAGAAGAAAAACTGGCTGAAAAAACAGAAGAAATGAAGCTACAGACAGACTAGTACAGAGAAAGACAGTTTGAGGTAAAATACAGACACTATAAATATAAAATAACTTAGTAAATAGGATAATGCAGGGATAACAAGAATTTTGAAACAGATAGATCGAAGAGGATTTGGGGAAAAATTAAATTAGGAAACAGGTAGAAATAAATAGTTCAAATTAGGAGCCATAAAATTAGGGAAATATATATTAATATTAACAACAGGAGGACTTGCACGGGCCAGCAGTGCCATCAGACGAGGAGCGTCCTTGGGAGGTACCTCTACGCTCCCTCCTCGGACAACCTCATCTTGCCCCTGGATGCTGATGTAAGACATAATTAGAGAGACAAAAAATAATTGGAGGTAAATAAATATTAAATAATATCCCCAAAAAGATTTGTTGACAGGAAATGGCAATGGCAATAACATTGACCTTTCCTAAATCAGATCGACTAGTAGTAGACTGGTTTTGCGGTCCCTGATTGTCCTATTATTATTCCACATTTCCTAAACCTACCTAGCCCACCGATTCCAAAGACTTTGGAATAAATTGCAACAAATGATATTCCAATCTCTTTCACAATCATTCTCAACCCCCTTTGAAGGGCCAATTCACTAAGTCTGCAATTTGTCTTTAAATGCATAGATGGACATATGTACACACCAAATTGGTTGGTTGCTTTTAACTTACTGTACGAGCTACAGAAAAGGTTCTAACTAGGAACTGTAGTGAGAGGATGCACACCGCTAAACTACTATCATAACTACCACTATCTTAGAGACACAACAAAGGAAATGAGTTTCTCTTTAGTCTGCATTACTTAAGTTCTTACATAATCAGCTCAAGCGAGCACACAGTTGCAAACAAGTGCGATTAGGTAGTGCCGAGTAACTGTCTAGAATAACGATCACATAATATAAGATTTGTAAATGTAACTTACCTGTATGTTAGCAGCATGCTTGCTATTTGGAAAACAAATATTAGCAATAGCATAGAACACACAAGTAATAGTAATATTAAAAATTAGCTACTCACTGAGCCCTGCAACCTCCACCCATAGCATGTCCAGCAGGCTCTGCTCTTGGTCCAGGTGCGTCAGCTGATTATGGGTGCGCAAGACCCCAGAGCAGTGATACATTGCCTGGAGCAACCTCGCCCAGAGCTGCTGGCACACCCAGAGCCCATACTTGGCCCAGAGTGGACAGGAAGTGGCGTTGCACAAAACAAAAACAAGCGCTGCCACCTCAATCTTCGAAAAGAAGGCCCAGGGCTGTACCCCTTCTGGGCACCATCTTACGCAAGTAAGGCGACTTTTGGTTGCCGCCTTTTTGGACATACTTCTCTGCCTTGGTGCTGAGGGGCCAGAAAATAAAACGAGGAAAGTATAAAAAAAGTAATAGGAAACAGAGGGAATGAAATATACAAATTAGGAAAGAAGTAGAGAGAAAAAAGTACAAAACTCACTCAAACACCCAAAAAAGTTGAAAAACGCAAAATACACACTTAGGAAGACAGAGACAAAGATAATGAATAAAAAAGATCAGAACAAAGTTTTGGAAATCAAGGATTGAAAGGGCTAAGAAGCATTCCAGAAGTAGGCCCCAGCACCGTAACAGAGAAAGAAACAAGATGATCGCACCCATGTGCGACTGCATGGTGCAGTTCGCACGATATATCTGCCTGGAAACGTCATGCGAACAGGTGGGGCAAACCACTCCACTCACTTGCGGAAGTCAGTGTAGCACGGCAGAGGTTTTTTACTGCTTAGGGGAGTTCTGCATAGTGTGGCTAGGTGAACTCTACCCAGGCTTACTCCTGACGTACTGCTAGTATGGGGATAAAGTCCACTTGGATGCTGAGGGCCCTTGGGTACAAACAAGCCCTCCTGTTACCTCCAGTAAGTCCCTCACAGCTTGATTGCTGAGAGGACTTCGGAGGCCACTCCCCTTTCTCCACCACTCTGCAAATGTACCTCCTGGCACACTGCTGGTTGGGGATGATTTCCCTTTGTCTCCAGAGGGTCATTGGGGGCCAACAAGCCCTCCTGTTACCTCCAGTAAGTCCCACACTGTGGGATTGCCGAGAGGCCTTCGGAGGCCACGCACTCTTTCTCTATCACTCTGCAAATGTGCCTCCTGGAGCAATACGGGGGTGAAGTCCCCTTGGCCACTACGGGTCCTTGGGAGCCAACCACCCGCCCTGTAACTTGTGCAGCTCCATAACTATAACTTTAGAATTTCTAATGTTTACATAGTTTAACTTTGGTTTGCATAAAAATATAAAATTAGGCTTCCCTGACTAAAACTCATCTTTAAACTTTGTTCTTTTCAATGGTTTTTATGTTTTAATAAAAATGTGTTTGTCTTAATTAATGTCGCCATTTGTCCCACTAATTTTCCCTTCATTTTGCAAACCATCACAAAATGGTTCTCCTTCCCACAGCCAATGCATATCTGCCTAAGAGCGGGACATTTACCTTCATGTGGAAATTAAAATCCACATCTTATACACAACTTCTTTTTACATGTAGACAGCACTTTGTGTTCTTCAGTCTAAATTGTTTTGGCTTGCTTTTCACACTCATGACGGATTCAGTCTGGGCGCGTCAAACCTCCATGTCAGCAGTTTGTCCTTCAGCACGCTCTTCAGCTCTGGCAGCCATTAGCACTCACGCCAGACTAAGAGTTGCTTTCAGCATACGTCTTTTGAAAGTATCTGGCAAATATCCATCAATAACTCTCAGAATCATAGCTTCTACATGATTACATTCATTGAAGTTACAATGTCTGATGAGCGTGTCGAGTCTCTCCACAAATATATCAATGGTTTCACCTACTTTCTGGCATTCTTCGCTGAAGATATATCTTTTAATCAACATTTGGCATTGGGTTAAATTTGAGTTTCAACACTTCTTTAATATGATGATATGTGGCTTCTTCATCAGATCGCAACATTTTCTTTATGATTTCTTTTACACCATCACCAGCAAGATTTTTCAGATACATGAGCATTTTTTTATTATCGGTCTGTTCAAGTGCATCAATGAAATGATAAAATGTAGAGTGGATTGGCATGGCACAGAGTGAAGTAGCGTGGAGTATTATAGAGTGTATTGGCATTTCGTGGAGTGTAGTGGTATGTCATAAAGTGGAGTGGGGTGTCGTAGCATGTAGTGGCATGTTGTAGAATGTCGTAGAGTGGAGTAAAGTGGCATGCAGTGGTGGGACATGCAGTGGAGAAGAGTATTGTGGAGTGGCATAGAGTCTAACGGCGTGTCCTACAATAGAGTGAAGGGGCATGTAATACAGTGGAATGTCATACAATGCCTTAAAGTGGAGGGGCACAGATTGGAGTGACATGTTCTAGAGTGGAGTAGCACGTGGCAGACTGTTATAGTGTGTTATAGAGTGGAGTGGTATGTCGTAGAGTGGAGTGGCATGGAGTATCATACAGTGGAGTTGACTGTCATAGAGTAGAGTGGCATGTTGTACAGTGGAGTGCTGTAGATTAGAGTGGTGTGCTGTACAGTAGACTGGAGTGACGGGTTATAGATTGGCATGGGAAATAGAGATTTAGAAAGGAGGGGTGTAGAGTGGAGTAGCATAGAGTGAACTGGGATGTTGTTGAATGGTATGGGGTGGAGTGGATAGCATGTACTAGAGTGGAGTAGCTTGTGGTTAAATGAAGTGGCATGTCATAGAGTGGAGTGGCATGTTGTTGAATGATGTGGAGTGCAATAGACTGCAGTGGCATGTTGTAGAGTGGAGTGGGATTCATAGAGTGAGTTAACATGGAGTGTCATAGAGTGAAGTGGAATGCTGTAAGGTGGAGCAGGATGTCATAGAGTGGAGTGACGTGTCATAGAGTGGAGTAGCATATGGTACAATTGAGTTGAGTGGCATGGTGTCCCTTAGAATATTGATTAGACAGACATAGCGTGAAAATGGCTCAATAAATTTAGATGAAATGTGTCCAAAATGCAGATTATGGAATTTAGAGGGTACACATGTATTACAGATCAAATATCTGAGGAATTCCTATTTCTGGGATACTAACTATAACTACAAAGTGGCTACCACCACTCTGTAATATATTTACACATATATATTATTTACACATTTTCACATGTGAATGCCTTTTACAAACATCACCTGTAACTGGTTTTGTTATGAGAAGGACCTATGGATTAAGACAGCATCTTACATGTAGCTCAAGATGCAATATTTATGTGACTCACTGACAATGCCAAAGCTGTAAAACCAATAAGTCATTTAAACAGTGGGGAGAGGATGTGTCCTAATGGCTAGGGCGGTCGATCTCAAAGCTGGGGAACCGGGTTTGAGTCTCGGCAGGGAAGGTCAACATCTTGTGGATCTGGGCACATTACTTAATCTCTCTGTGCCTAACAAAAAAATTAATCTGTCTATCTGTAACGTAATTGATGCTAATGTTAAGCGCTCTGATATATTTAGGTTTAGTTTGTGCTATATAAAACTCCCCAAGTAAAACAGTGATTGGCTTCCAAACATGATTCAGGAACTACAAATCAGCCATAATTAATAAGGAACTTGACCAGCCTGCAGCCAATCGTTTTAACCTTGTGGACGATCTACTATAAGATTTGAAGATTCTGCCTATGGAACATGTCTTAAAGTACGAACAACTGGACTCCAGAGAAAGTCTCTGGATTTACAGTTTAAAATGATTGCATCCAGATGGACTAAACATCACTGACAATACCACCTGATTACTGCATAGCTCAAGAGATCTCAGGACTGCAATCATTACACATTTCAAATGAAATCTTTACTCATGATGCTTTTTGAAAACTTAGCAGTGTCAGCTGTGCAACCACTGGGCAAACAGGCTTGTACTACCTGTGGAAGGTGGGAACTAAAAAGCTGTACTGGAAATATATTTTTGTTCTTTGGTAAGTCCATCTGTTTGACTCACTTCTTTCTTAGAGGTATATATATATATACTCACTAGTGGAGTGGAGAAGTGTGGCTCAATGATTAGAGCGGCAGACCCTGATGCAGAGGTCTAGCCCAGAACCAGGGTTCAATTCCCCGCCTCGGTGGGTCTTGGGCTCAAAATTCCACGGACCTCATAATTCTCGCCTCGGTGCCTATTCCAATCATGGAGTCCCACTCTGCAACTCTAGGCAACAGCTTGCTTAATTTCCACAACGGCCCCCACATCGCTAAGGATGCCTGGCCTCCACCTTGGGGGTGCCCAGGAGTGAACGCCTCACAGGGAAAGCCAGGATGGGTTCCACAGTGGTATTCGTACAAGCGCCTTGAGACCCTTGCGGGTGAGTAGTGCGCTATACAAGTATCAATTTACATTTTTTTACATTTACACTGAAAAAAACCAAAGGTTACATAGACGTTATAGTTTGGCAATAGCATTAAAAGACACTTTAGAAATTCTCGGAAAAAAAACAAAGGATGCAGGGATGTTATAGTTTGGCTGATATTTCACTCGTACAAAACCAGAGAAATGTAGCAGTTATAGTTAGCTGAGCTAGCCATACCTTAGGCGCCCACTATGCACTGCTTATGATTTCACACATTACATCACTTATGACATGGTCTGTGACATACTGATGACATCACTGATGACATCTCACATGACATCATTGATGATATCATTGACAACATCATCCACAGAAGCACTCACAACCCACTTACACCCCAATACATCAGGGTTAGATTGGGATTAAAAATTAGCCAGGGCACACTAAAAAAAAGTGGCCCACATTTGCATATTGCCTTTCTGCAAAACACTGCTTCGGCAAAATTGTATAAAAAGAGGGGGGTCTAAAAAGTGCACTGATTAATTTACACTGGTGAAACACTCCTGAAAACAAGTGAGGCCACTTTCGCTAAGGCCCCCTGCCCCTGTTCGATATGCATACATTAATGGGCCGGCCCAGTGAGATAAAGGGAGTGACACCTCCGTTCTGTTGGTAAAAGGGAGGTAATGGACGCCCACCTGCCTCCAGAAAGGGCGCTCAGGCACTCACTGGGCCGGTGGCGGCATCATAACAATGCAGAAACTGCCCAGATCGCCCCCCAGGCTGCCCAAGAAAGCAGCCCACAGCTGCAACTCGGACACCGGCCCTTCAGCCATTGCTGAGTCCCCGCGTTACCAATCTGACCCTGCCATACATCATATCATATATGTACTCCTACACAACTACTGACCTACCCATTCACACACCCATACAAACACACACCTAATCACTGTTTCATAGAGCCATTGACATATCAACTCACCCATACAGCCCCTAACGCCACCACTTATATGCATATAGAGGCACTCATGTACCCACTCACTGACCAATACAGCCACTCACACATCCAGTCATACAGATATACATACACACACACACCCATTCATACACCCATAAAGCCATTCTCATACTGAATCAGTAACCCATACAATAATCACATACCTACTCACTAACCCCTACAGTCACTGACCCATACAGTTACTCACACATCCACTCACTTATTCATAGATATACTAACATGTACTCACTGACTCATAGAGTCACTGAAACAAGCACATACTCTCCCATACAACCTCTTTCATACTTGGTTACTCTCCCATCCAGTCTCCCGAACACCCATTTACTCACCCATACAACCACTCACACACCCACCCACGTAACCACTGGGCAAACAGGCTTATACTACCTGTGAAAGGTGGAAACTGAAAAGCTGTAGTGGAAATATATTTTTGTTCTTTTGTAAGTCCATCTGTTTGCCTCACTTCTTTCTTGGAGGTATAAATATATATATATATATATATATATATATATATATATATATATATATATATATATATATATATATATATATATATATATATATATATATATATATATATATATATATTACCTACTGGCGGTCGCCAGTAGGTAGTTATAGTTAGGATTTTTTTCAATGCAAAATCTCAAAATTCTATTTGGAATAACTTTGGCGCCGGTTGACGAATCTGCCTGAAAATTTCCTCAAATTTGCCTTGCGGAGCTCCGGTCCTTCCCTGAAAGTTTGGGGGGGATTCGTCAAGCAGGGGCCGAGATAAAAGGGGGGTCCCAAAACGTGTTTTCCCCATGTTAATTTCCATAGGGCGGTTGAACTCACTTTTAGCCCGAACGGCTGAATGGATTTCAACCAAACTTGGCAAAATTGTAGGGACTGGTAGCCCGATGTGCCTTTGCTATGTCTCAAGATATGTGCTCCAGTGGATTTTGAGTAATTTAGGTTCAAAAAAATATATATATCTATAGGCGCGCCCCGGTACACGCACCGGGGAGCGCACTGGGTGCGCTACGCGACTTGCGTGCGGAAAGCTGATTGGCTCTTGGGTGTCTGTAAACATTCCAAACAGTCCGGAGGGGCCGCCATCTTGTGTCTCGGTAGGATCGAGACACAAGAGGTGGCAAAAACAAAGGGGGAATTGACCATAAGGGGGCAGAGTAGACCCCCCCTGACCCCCTAGGTTTGATGTGAGGCCCAAAATTTTTTTTTTACGATTTTTGCGGGGGGAGAGCCCGGTACGCTCACCGGTGAGCGCACCGGTGAGCGTACCATGGCGAAAAAGAATGACAGTTTTAAAACAAAGTAGCTGTTTCAACAAAAAAAATATTTTTGTTGTTTTTTTTAATTTTATTAAAGTACCTACATGTAGGTACCAATGCAGAGTCTTAAATTTAATGTGCACCGTCTCCTCTGTAGTTATCTTGCATGTTGTTATAGAAGTTATTGTGGTATATGATATTCATACCATAGTGTGTCAGGAAAGCAGAAACAGATATTTTAAGCAATCCCTGAGAAGTCCTAGGGGATCATGGGTGTTCTGTCCTGTTCCCTTATGATGGAAAAGAGATGTCAAATACACATTGGAGATAATATAGTGGGAAAAAGGAAGTAACTATGAGCAAACTTATCATGCAACACAAAAAAATTGCACAGTATACTATATGTCTCACTTTATAATATAATCATTTTGGTACTATTTCATGAATTACATATAATAATGAATAATGTCTCAAACAATTTTTAATTATTAAATATAAATTTATTGTTGTGATTTTTCAAAATTTAAAAGAACTTCTAACATTAGATCATCTGGAATGTCCTCATTTTGATTCAATGATTCTATTGTTTCAACACTGTCAAGTAATTGTTGGTCCAGAGACTGATCCATAAAGTCCAAGTCATCCATATCTTCCTCAGGATTGTTTTCAACAACAACTTCGAAAGAAATATTAATTTTGTCTTGTTTTCCTTCCATTTTCTTGCTGTAAATTGCATAAAAAATAACTATATCAGTAGAGTTAGGGCACTGTTGGGTTTAAGTTCAGACAGGTACTTTTGAGTTTTTAACAGTGAAGTTATCTTTGGGCAGTGTATGGCTTCAGGCAGGAAGTAGAATTATTAAAAAGTGCATGTGATGAAGCCTAAGTAAATTCATAATTATACCAGAGAAGCCTAACTCAATCCATAACTATAACAGAGAAGCCTATCTCAATCTATCACAGAGGGACAGTATATAACTATCAGAAAACGTTTTCCCAAATTAACTTAAAGTGCACAACATAGTTCCCCTTCCAAATTAACAACTTACCTTTGTGAAAGCAGTTGAAGTTTTCACTGAAAATCCTTTTCAAATGTACCCCAGGTAGTACTAGTCAAAATGGCTGTGTTTCCCTCTCATTTTTCATATATATTCATGTACTTAACCAATCAAATGTCACCACATAAAAGTACAAAATGTAAGTAACATTTTAATTGGTTGTAAATTCTAACAGTTTCATATGTGTTTTTGTCATGTAATTTACCTCAGGATATATAGACAGGGCTACAGCCCAAATGGCTCAATGGAATTCCACGAAATTTGGGTAAATGGTAGCGACTGCTATGTAGTAGGGCCTATTCTATATTTGGTGTAAGTGTCTCCAGTGGTTTTTAAGAAAATTACTTTCCCACATTTTTTTAGGGAGCGCTTACCAGTGCGCGCCCCGGTACGCGTACCGGGAGCGCTAAGGGAGTCCGCCATTTTGTGTTTCGGTCGAATTGAGACACAAGATGGAGGACAAACAACGTTGGGAATGGGTAAAAAGGGGCACAGTAGACACCCCCTGACCCTCTAGGTTGTCTGAGGGGAGTTTAGGAGGGGCATATATGCCAAAAAAAAATTGTCAAATTTCGCGGTACATGCACCGGGGAGCGTACCGGGGAGCGTACTCTGGTGAAAAATAGTGAAAAAAGTTAGAGAAAGATAATCATTTTGAGTGATCAGAGGTAGGGTAGCTCTGAAAAGAGCTTTTGGGTTCTGTGGCTGATTTAGGTACCTACAAGTAGGTTCCAATGCACAGTCTTAAATTCAGGAGGAATATTCTATTCCCCTCATCTGAGAAGTGCACACCATCTCCTCTGTAGATATCTTGCATGTTGAAACGCAAGTTATTGTTGTATATTGAACCCATTCCATAGGCTCTCATGTAAGAAGAAACAGATTTATTCACATGTTTCGTGCATTCTCAAATTTTGGACAAAAGTGGTTGGACCAGTTCCATTTCTGTCTTTGGCATATATTTGAATATACCAAGGCAGTTTGTGGAAAAAGTGTCATCAATTGATCAAAGGTGTCCTTTAAAAGCATTTCCAGACCAACCCCAGTCAAAGTGCCTAAGTCATTTCCACCACAGTGCACTATTAAGAGGTCAGGGTTTGGCAGATGCAAAAAGGTTTTCCCCAATGGTATCAATTGGTGACATCTCAATCCTCTCTGGCCAATCCACTTGATTTCCACATTTGATAAATCAAGGTTGTGAAAATTTCTGCTAGCTGCATACCTTTGAGCCCAGTGGATGTAGCTATGTCCAATAATCCACACAGAATACATGATGAGAGAAGGTTCTGGTGCAGTCAGATGAAGTGTGGGAATGAAATGGCAGTTGGAACAGTAGGAGTTTACAAAAAAATAATTGTGGAGTTTCACTGCTCTTGAATCACAAGCAATGATTGGTGGATTCAGATAGTTGAAAAGTAAAAGTTAGGGTGCATGGTTGTGTTTTGTGAAAGAAGCAATTTGAATGGTTAAGAAAAAGTCAATTAAAGAAACATTTCATCGGATAAGCTGGTGTATTGAGAGGTCAAACATCCTTGCTTAGTTCATTTGCAACATTGTAGAATAAACCTTTGAACCTGAGAGTTCAGTAAGGAGGGAGTTGCTATGGTAACAGATAGAAAGGGCTGAGGGGGGAAGGGTGTTGGTTTGAAAATAGTGAGGGAAGAGTTTTGATTGGTTGAAATGAGGCATATCTGTGTAGAATTAGAGATTTTCTGTGCCATTCATGGTTGCAATGTCTGGAGTGCATACCTTTTGCTCTGCTAAAGAAAAATTGGTGTGTGTGTCTGACATTGTTCTCTATCTCCCAAAGCATTTGTAAAGGTAAGAAATGATTCATTTAATTTAGATAGAGACTTGTATGCTCTATGGAGAAGATTTGGAAGCAGACTGTTTTTTTTTAATGTTGTTCTGTTTCATGTTGTTTGATAATGCTTGGTTAAAACATTTTAATGCATGGAGGAATTGTATTTTGGGAAATAGTGAATTTTCAGTAGTGAAATTGAATGCTTGTACATAGGACCTGTGCTGTGTTTCTAAAATGTTAATTAAAAAACGATTTAGGGGTAAATGCATGCTTTTTATATTTTTGAGAATGACTTATTAGTGCTTGCCTCAATAAATAAATATATTTGAACCTTTTACAATGATGTCACCTGCACTACCTCAGATTAGGATGCAGATTGAGTTTCTTTCTGGTTGGTTTGTGTCATGTTTTTGGATAATGCTTGGTAAATAGGTTTTGCAGCATAGTGGAATTGCATTATGTAAAATTGAGAAGTTTCTCTAGTGACATGGAATGCTTGTACATAGGACCTGTGCTGTGTTTCTAAAATGTTATTTTAAAAACGATTTTGGTGAAATTGAATGCCTTTTATATTTTTGAGAAGGAATTATTAGTGTTTGCCTCATTAAATAAATATATTTCAACCTTTTACAATGATGTCACCTGCACTACCTCAGATTAGGATGCAGATTGAGTTTCTTACTGGTTGGTTTGTGTCATGTTTTTGGATTATGCTTGGTAAATAGGTTTTGCAGCATAGGGGAATTGCATTATGTTAAATTGAGAAGTTTCTCTAGTGACATGGAATGCTTGTACATATGACCTGCACTGTGTTTCTAAAATGTTATTCCAAAAACGATTTTGGGGGCAAATCAATGGTATTTACATTTGGGCCTTATTTATGATTGCCTTGTGTCCCCTTTTCTCATACTCACTCCTTCATTACTTTTTTTTCGGTACGCTCCCGGGACGTGCCCCGGTACGCGCACCGGGCCGCGCATCGGGAGCGGTCCAGGATGAAACATTAAAAAAAATGAATGTACTTTAAAAAAAAGGTATTCTATTAATATACATATATATTCACTGAAAAAAACATAGGTTTCACACTAGTTATAGTTAGGGATTAGCATTTAAAAAACCTTTGAAATTCACTGAAAAAACCATAGGTTTCACACCAGTTATAGTTAGGAATTAGCATTAAAAAAAACCTATTAAATTCACTGAAAAAACCATAGGTTTCACACCAGTTATAGTTAGCTGGAAATTTTACGGACATAAAACTATTGAAATTCCACGTTATAGTTAGTTGGACTCACTATAACTTGCGCGTGTAATGCACTGCTGATGACGTCACATACAGCACTCATGACATGGTCAGTGACATCACTCATGACCTATGGTATTTTTCAGTGAATATATATATTACCTACTGGCGGTCGCCAGTAGGTATATATAGTAAGGATTTTTTTGAATAGGGATTTCTGAAAATTCTATGTTGAATAACTTTGGCGTTGATGGACGGAATTGGCTGAAATTTTCAGGAAAATGGCACATTTTGTTTCTGAGCGTCCCCTGAAAGTTTAGGGGGGGGGGGTCGTCAAGCGGGGGCCGAGAAAAAAGGGGGGTCCCAAAACGTGTTTTTAACATTGAGTTTTCCATAGGGCGGTTGGACTCACTTTTAGCTCGAACGGCTAAATGGATTTCTATGAAACTTGGCAAAATTGTAGAGACTGTTTGCCCGATGTGCCTTTGCTAGGTCTCAAGATATATGCTCCAGTGGATTTTGAGAAATTAACTTTCAAAAAAATATATATATCTGTGACAGCGTCCCGGTTAGCGCCCGGGTTCGCGTACCAGACGCGTAAAGGAACTTCGCGAGGAGAAGCGGATTGGCTCTCCGGTGACTCTCAACATTCTAAACAGTCCGGAGCGGCCACCATCTTGTCTCTCGGTAGGATCGAGAGACAAGAGGTGGAAATAAACGAAGGGGGAAATGAATGAAAGGGGCAAGGTAGACCCCTCCTGACCCCCTAGGATTGATGTGGGGGCTATTAAAGGGCCCCGCGGGGCAAAAAAATAAAATACATTTTTTTCGATTTTTCGCTGTGGAAGCGCTACCTGGTACGCGAACCGGGTAGCTCACCGGTAGCGTAACGGGAGTCCGCCATCTTGTGTTTCGGACGAATTTAGTCTTAAGATGGAGGATAAACAATGTTGGGAATGGGTATAAGGGGGCACGGGAGACATATCCTGACCCCCTAGGTTTTCTGAGGGTGGCTGAGGAGGCCCATGTATGTAAAAAAAAACACCTTTTTTTTCAAATTTTCGCACGGTTAGCGCCCGGTCTGCGCACCGGGTAGCGTTCCGGAAAGCGTAACAAGGGGAAAACCAAGGGAAATAGTAAAATAATATTTTAGAGTGCTTTGAGGTAGGGTTGCTCTGAATAGAGCTATTGTGTTGTGTGGGTGATGTAAGTACCAACATGTAGGTACCAATAAAGAGTCGAAACTTCAATGTACACCGTCTCCTCTGTAGATATTTTGTATGTTCTAATATGGGTTATTTAAATGTAAATGTGTGGAAAAGCACTTCATGCTTTAAAGCAATTGTATTTTTGAACTGATTGTTCTTTCCTCTTAGTCCTCCTCTTTGGTTTTTTTCCCCCACACTCTTCTTCAGCATGATAGTTGATAAATTCGTTCCCTCAAAAAATGTATATACATAAAAAAAATTATATTAAATACATATAAAATATATTTTTCCTTTACAGCTTTTGATATTTGCTATTAAAAAACCATTGAAATTCACTGAAAAAACCATAGGTTATAGACCATATATAGTTAGGAATTAGCATTTACAAAACCTTATTTTACTCACACAAAACCATTGAAATTCGCATATATAGTTAGTTGCAGTAACTATATATTGCGCACCCGCAATCCACTGCTGATCATGTCACATATTACATCATTCATGCTTAAGGAAAATCTGGTGTGTGTGACTGACACTGTTCTAAATCTTCAAAAGCATTTTTAAAGGTGAGTAATGATTCATTTAATATAGAAAGAGTGCTGTATGCACTATGGGGAATATTAAGAAGCATATTGGGCTTCTTTATTCTTGCATTGTGTGTCATGTTTTTTTGTAATGCTGGTAACAAATTTAATGGTGCATATTGGAAACTTATTTTGGAAATGAGTCAGGTTTCTGCCTTGTAATGTAGTGGTCATTTAAATGGGCTTTGTTCTGTGTCTAAAACGATTTACTATTCTAAATGTTTTTGGGAAAAATGTATGGCTTTAACTTTTTGGACAAGGATCACACTGAGTGTCTGTGTCAATTAAGGAATTATATTTTCACCTTTTTCAATAACGTCACCTGTGTCTCCTCACAGTTTGCATCTCTTAGCTTATAGGGTACTGATTTTTTTTGCATTGTGTCTCATGTTTCCATGTAATGCTGGTAAAAACTGTAATGGTGCATATTGGGAATGTATTTTGGAAATGAGTCAGGTTTCTGCCTTGTAATGTAGTGGTCATTTAAATGGGCTGTGCTCTGTGTCTAAAACGATTTACTATGCTAAATGTTTTTGGGCAAAATGTATGGCTATAACTTTTTGGACAAGGATCACACTGAGTGTCTGTGTCAATTAAGGAATTATATTTTCACCTTTCTCAATAATGCCACCTGTGTCTCCTCACAGTTTGCATCTCTTAGCTTATCGGGTACTGTTTCTTTTTGCATTGTGTCTCATGTTTTTTGTAATGCTGGTAAAAAATGTAATGGTGCATATTGGAAATGTATTTTGGAAATGAGTCAGGTTTCTGCTTTGTAATGTAGTGGTCATTTAAATGGGCTGTGCTCTGTGTCTAAAACGATTTACTATGCTAAATGTTTTGGGGCAAAATGTTTGGCTTTAACTTTTTGGACAAGGATCACACTGAGTGTATGTGTCAATTAAGGAATTATATTTTCACCTTTTTCAATAATGTCACCCGTGACTCCTCACAGTTTGCATCTCTTAGCTTATAGGGTACTGTATCTTTTTGCACACACACAAAGAGTGAAATGGGGCAGGCACAGAGTGAGATAAAACACAGGCACAGACTGAGATGAGACACAGGCACAGAGTGAGATCGGGCAGGCACAGAGTGAGATGAGACACGCAAAGAGAGAAATGACACACACAAAGACTGAGATGAGACACAGGCACAAAGTGAGATGAGACACAGGCACAGAGTGAGATGAGACACAGGCACAGAGTGAGATGAGAACAGGCACAGAGAGAGATGAGACACAGGCACAGAGTGAGATGAGACACAGGCACAGAGTGAGGTGAGACACGCAAAGAGAGAGATGGGGCAGGCACAGAGTGAGATGAGACACAGGCACAGAGTGAGATGAGACACAGGCACAGAGTGAGATGAGACACAGGCACAGACTGAGATGAGACACAGGCACAGAGTGAGATGAGACACAGGCACAGAGTGAGATGAGACACAGGCACAGACTGAGATGAGACACCAGCACAGAGTTAGATGGGGCAGGCACAGAGTGAGATGAGACACACAAAGATAGAAATGACACACACACACAGAGAGATGGGGCAGGCACAGAGTGAGATGAGACACAGGCACAGAGTGAGATGAGACACAGGCACAGAGTGAGATGAGACACAGGCACAGAGTGAGATGAGTCACAGGCACAGAGAGGGATGAGACACGCAAAGAGAGTAATGACACACACAAAGAGAGAGATGGGGCAGGCACAGAGTGAGATGAGACACAGGCACAGACTTAGATGAGACACAGGCAAAAAGTGAGATGAGACACAGGCACAGAGTGAGAGGAGACACGCAAAGAGAGAAATGACACAGGCAAAGAGAGAGATGGGGCAGGCACAGAGTGAGATGAGACACAGGCACAGAGTGAGATGAGACACAGGCACAGAGTGAGATGAGCTACAGGCACAGAGTGAGTTGATACATAGGCACAGAGTGAGATGAGACACAGGCACAGAGTGAGATGAGACACAGGCACAGAGTGAGATGAGACACAGGCACAGACTTAGATGAGACATAGGCACAGAGTGAGATGAGACGCAAAGAGAGAAATGTTACACACAAAGAGAGAGATGGGGCAGGCACAGAGTGAGATGAGACACAGGCACAGAGTGAGATGAGACACAGGCACAGAGTGAGATGAGACACGCAAAGAGAGAGATGGGGCAGGCACAGAGTGAGATGAGACACAGGCACAGACTGACATGAGATACAGGCACAGAGTGAGATGAAACACAGGCACAGAGCGAGATGAGACACGCAAAGAGAGATATGACACAGACAAAGAGAGAGATGGGGCTGGCACAGAGTGATATGAGACACAGGCACAGAGTGAGATGAGACACAGGCACAGAGTGAGATGAGACACAGGCAGAGAGTGAGATGAGACACAGGCACAGAGTGAGATGGTAAAGGCAGAGAATGAGATTAATAATGAAACTGTACTGCACTGTTGCTGTGACACGGTTTCTGTGCTATAAACTTACTTATGTTGTAAACTAGTGTTTATATGGTTCACTTATTATAATTACTATGTAGTATGTTAGTAGTGGTCTATAATATGTTATGTTTTTTTTTACCACAGATTGTAATCATCTATAGAAAGATAAAAGAATATGCTGACGAAGGAAAGAAATGGGGCAGGCACAGAGTGAGATAAAACACAGGCACAGACTGAGATAAGACACAGGCACAGAGTGAGATCGGGCAGGCACAGAGTGAGATGAGACACGCAAAGAGACAAATGACACACACAAAGACTGAGATGAGACACAGGCACAGAGTGAGATGAGACACAGGCACAGAGTGAGATGAGACAGGCACAGAGTGAGATGAGACACAGGCACAGAGAGAGATAAGACACAGGCACAGAGTGAGATGAGACACAGCCACAGAGTGAGATGAGACATGCAAAGAGAGAGATGGGGCAGGCACAGAGTGAGATGAGACACAGGCACAGAGTGAGATGAGACACAGGCACAGAGTGAGATGAGACACAGACACAGAGTGAGATGAGACAGGCACAGAGTGAGATGAGACACAGGCACAGAGAGAGATGAGACACAGGCACAGAGTGAGATGAGACACAGCCACAGAGTGAGATGAGACACGCAAAGAGAGAGATGGGGCAGGCACAGAGTGAGATGAGACACAGGCACAGAGTGAGATGAGACACAGGCACAGAGTGAGATGAGACACAGGCACAGAGTGAGATGAGACACAAGCACATAGTTAGATGGGGCAGGCACAGAGTGAGATGAGACACGCAAAGAGAGAAATGACACACACACAGAGAGAGATGGGGCAGGCACAGAGTGAGATGAGACACAGGCACAGAGTGAGATGAGACACAGGCACAGAGTGAGATGAGACACAGGCACAGTTTGAGATGAGACACAGGCACAGAGTAAGATGGGGCAGGCACAGAGTGAGATGAGACACAGGCACAGAGTGAGATGAGACACAGGCACAGAGTGAGATGAGTCACAGGCACAGAGTGAGATGAGACACGCAAAGAGAGAAATGACACACACAAAGAGAGAGATGGGGCAGGCACAGAGTGAGATGAGACACAGACACAGACTTAGATGAGACGCAGGCAAAAAGTGAGATGAGACACAGGCACAGAATGAGAGGAGACACGCAAAGAGAGAAATGACACACGCAAAGAGAGAGATGGGGCAGGCACAGAGTGAGATGAGACACAGGCACAGAGTGAGATGAGACACAGGCACAGAGTGAGATGAGACACACGCACAGAGTGAGATGAGACACAGGCACAGAGTGAGATGAGACACGCAAAGAGAGAAATGACACACACACACAGAGAGAAGGGGCAGGCACAGAGTGAGATGAGACACAGGCACAGAGTGAGATGAGACACAGGCACAGAGTGAGATGGCGCAGGCACAGAGAGAGAAGAGACACAGGCACAGAGTGAGATGAGACACGCAAAGAGAGAAATGGAACACACAAAGTGTGAGTTGATACATAGGCACAGAGTGAGATGAGACACAGGCACAGGGTAAGATGAGACACAGGCACAGAGTGAGATGAGACACAGGCACAGAGTGAGATGAGACACAGGCACAGAGTGAGATGAGACACGCAAAGAGAGATATGACACACACAAAGAGTGAGATGAGACACAGGTACAGAGTGAGATGAGACACAGGCACAGACTGAGATGAGACATAGGCACAGAGTGACATGAGATGCAAAGTGTCAGAGCTCAAGTTCCTCAGGAGCAGTACCCTCAAGACGCCCACCTTCAGGCAGCCCCGACTCTGAATGAAACAATACAGAGTATCAGGATGGCCAGACGGGGGGAGGGTAAGAAGGGGTACTGCGGGGAGGGAGATCTGAAATGATAGAAGCTGTTGTGGTCCACAGACTAATAATCTTTCTTTAGATTGTCTAATTGTGAAATTGTGAAGGCTTCAAAAAATAAAATCAAAACACTGCTGCTACTGTGCTAGGTTTAAATACACCCTAAGCTCAAAGAACATTAACAGTATGACTGTGATTCTTATGAACATCACATATGTATACCTAACAATATATACTAAGATCTAATACAAGACTTCACAGAATAAAAACACTAGACTCTAATAGTTCTAATTATAAAAATCAAAATGTGCCCAAAGAGTTGAAAGATTCCTTCTTGACAAATGGTTCACAAACAATAACGGGATATGCAAATGAGAATAAAAACCTTTTCCACGTTTTCAAGGTTAAATCAACTTATTCAGGCCTAAAAGTTATTCAAGAGTAACTCAGTCTTATGCAAAACGATCATAGGAATACTCCTTTTCAGCTCCAGGGAATATCCCAAAACGAATTAAACGACCCCTTTGTTAAAGAATAAAGGTTTAAGATCCCTACCTCAGGATGACCAAACTGAAATACCTGATCTTTCTTTGGACCGGGAAATTGCCAAACGGAGCAGCGGAGAGCTTCAGAAGACAGCAGACTCGAACCGCGATCCCAGGATAATCCGCATCGGCAAAAGGGCGCGGTTCCTTTTTATACGCGGTAAAGGGAAAGACGGTGGCCGCAACTGAACACATTTCAGTGTGATTCAGAGCGCGAAAGAAGAATGAAAGGTGCACAATGTACTCAATGTGTGTATATGGGCCATGCAATAGGGCAAAATCGAAAGTGCACAAAGAATGCTTAGGCAAGGGTGCTCACAAAAATAAAGACATTGCATCACATTCATTAATAGATCCAGACATGGTACATAAAAACGATGCATTACAAAACATGTGTAATTACAGGTTCTAACAAGAGAGATACTGCTGGCAGCATTCACAATTACAGTCCAATGAACTCTGAGGGGTCATAAAAGTGAGGGGACTTGATGTTTGAACTGTGAGGAGTTGTGAGGAGTCATGACAGTCTTCCCCACCAAAAACTGACTCCCCTCACTATGCAGGGGCATAGGGATGCAATTTGTGAAACTGATGCAACAGACGTGGAGCATGTAGTGAATCGCTTGGTTCCCAAGAATTTTCCTCGGGTCCGTATCCTTTCCAAGCAATCAGATACCAAAGTTTTCCTTTCATTCGTTTACTGTCCAAAATTCTGTGTACTTCGTATTCTTCCTGATCACCTACCAGAATGGGAGGGGGCTTGAAAGGGACCTTTTGAGTGGCCTTTTTCAACAAAGAAGTATGAAATACAGGGTGAATTGACATTGTCTTGGGTAATTTCAATTTATACGCTACTGGGTTTTGGTGGGGAAACTAACTGAAGGTTGAGTAGCTGAAGGTGGCATTGCATCTGAATGTCGCTGTGTTTGTAATTGAGCAACCTGATTTGCCAAAGCTGCGGGTTCGGCTCTGGATGCCGCTATTTCTTTTTGCATTTCACCTAAGATTTTACATATGTTATCTAAAGAGGCCATTTTGGCGGTACTGCTCAGGAGGAACGAAAATCTGTGGGCGGATTATTCTGTCAGAGCTCATGTTCCTCAGGAGCAGTACCCTCAAAACGCCCACCTTCAGGCAGCCCGACTCTGAATGAAACAATACCGAGTATCAGGATGGCCAGACGAGGGGAGGGTAAGGAGGGGTACTGCGGGGAGGGAGATCTGAAACGATAGAAGCTGTTGTGGTCCACAGACTAATAATCTTTCTTTAGATTGTTTAATTGTGAAATTGTGAAGGCTTCAAAAATAATATCAAAACACTGCTGCTACTGTGCTAGGTTTAAATACACCCTAAGCTCAAAGAACATTAACAGTATGACTGTGATTCTTATTAACATCACATATGTATACCTAACAATATATACTAAGATCTAATACAAGACTTCACAGAATAAAAACACTAGACTCTAATAGTTCTAATTATAAAAATCAAAATGTGCCCAAAGAGTTGAAAGATTCCTTCTTGACAAAAGGTTCACAAACAATAACGGGCTATGCAAATGAGAATAAAAACCTTTTCCACGTTTTCAAGGTTAAATCAACTCATTCAGGCCTAAAAGTTATTCAAGAGTAACTCAGTCTTTTGCAAAACGATCGTAGGAATACTCCTTTTCAGCTCCAGGGAATATCCCAAAACGAATTAAACGAACCCTTTGTTAAAGAATAAAGGTTTAAGATCCTTACCTCAGGATGACCAAACTGAAATACCTGATCTTTCTTTGGACCGGGAAATTGCCAAACGGAGCAGCGGAGAGCTTCAGAAGACAGCAGGCTCGAACTGCGATACCAGGATAATCCGCATCGGCAAAAGGGCGCGGTTCCTTTTTATACGCGGTAAAGGGAAAGACGGTGGCCGCAACTGAACACATTTCAGTGTGATTCAGAGCCCGAAAGAAGAATGAAAGGTGCACAATGTACTCAATGTGTGTATGGTAAACAGACATAATATCGAGTCCAAAATATCGAGTAAAAAATATAGACTGGACAAAATATAGACTAGACAAAATATAGACAACAAAAATATCGACTAATATCGACTAGAATAGCCAAAATATCGATTCAAAAATACAGACTAGACATAATATAGACTAGAAAAAAAATAGACAACAAAAATATCGAAAATAAGGTAAGTTATTAATATTTAATAATATTTGAGTAATGTAAATCTGTAGCGGGTTGTGGGTTTATAGGGGAATAGGGTGGGAAGTAATTTAATTATAAATAATTAATTATGTAAAGTTAATGTCATTGTTACTTAAATAATAATTGGTAATTAATTAAAATATAATAGTTAATTAATTAAAAATGATTCATTGATAAATAATTAGTTTTTAGTAATTTATTTTCTGTAGCGGGTTGTGTGTTTATATGGGAATAGGGTGGGAAGTAATTTAATTATAATTAATTAATTATGTAAATTTAATCTAATTGTTAATTAAATACTAATTGGTAAATAATTAAAATATAATTGGTAATTAATTTAAAATAAATAATTGATAAATAATTAATTTGTTTAATTTATTTTCTGTAGCCGGTTGCGTGTTTATAGGGTTCAGGGTCAGTTTTCAGTTTTTGGGTAAAGGGGTATTTTTAGGGTTCAGGGTCAGTTTTCAGTTTTTGGGTAAAGGGGTATTTTTAGGGTTCAGGGTCAGTTTTCAGTTTTTTGGTAAAGGGGTATTTTTAGGGTTGAGGGTCAGTTTTCAGTTTTTGGGTAAAGGGGTATTTTTAGGGTTCAGTGTCAGTTTTCAGTTTTTGGGTAAATGGGTATTTTTAGGGTTCAGGGTCAGTTTTGGGTTTTTTGGTAAAGGGGTATTTTTAGGGTTCAGGGTCAGTTTTGGGTTTTTGGGGTACAGGGATATTTTTAGGGTTCAGGGTCAGTTTTGGGTTTTTGGGGTACAGGCGTACGCTTTCTCTACTGTAGCACCCACTGGAGTGGGAATAGTAATTTTTACCCCTACGCTATCCAACGATCTCTGTAATGTAGCACCCACTGGAGTGGTTACATTAAATTTAAACCTTTTGCTATGCCACGGTAAATATATTCTATATGTTTTATTAATAACATGTATTTATATATATATATATGTATTATTATTATTAATTTTTACATTTACATTAATTATGTAATAATGTTACATTTATTTAATAATTTTAACAATGTTTATATTAAATATATGTAATATTATAATAGTTTTAACTTATTTTAAAGACATTAAAAAATCGATATTTTGACAGTCTATATTTTTAACACTCGATATTTTAAAGTCGATATTTTTGTACTTACCTTAGTGAAGATAGAAAGTCGATATTATGTCCCTTGATATTTTGTCATCGATATTTTGGGAACTCGATATTTTGGGAGTAGATATTATTTCAGTGATCCATGTGTATATGGGCCATGCAATAGGGCAAAATAGACAGTGCACAAAGAATGCTTAGGCAAGGGTGCTGATAAAAATAAAGACATTGCATCACATTCAATAATAGATCCAGACATGGCACATAAAAATGATGCATAACAAAACATGTGTAATTACAGGTTCTAACAAGAGAGATACTGCTGGCAGCATTCACAATAATATCCAGACATGGTACATAAAAACGATGCATAACAAAACATGTGTAATTACAGGTTCTAACAAGAGAGATACTGCTGGCAGCATTCACAATTACAGTCCAATGAACTCTGAGGGGTCATAAAAGTGAGGGGACTTGATATTTGAACTGTGAGGAGTCGTGAGGAGTCATGACACAAAGAGAGAAATGTTACACACAAAGAGAGAGATGGGGCAGGCACAGTGTGAGATGACACACAGGCACAGAGTGAGATGAGACACAGGCACAAAGTGAGATGGGGCAGGCACAGAGTGAGATGAGACACAGGCACAGAGAGAGATGAGACACAGGCACAGAGTGAGATGAGACACAGGCACAGAGTGAGATGAGACACGCAAAGAGAGAGATGGGGCAGGCACAGAGTGAGATGAGACACAGGCACAGACTGAGATGAGATACAGGCACAGAGTGAGATGAAACACAGGCACAGAGTGAGATGAGACACGCAAAGAGAGATATGACACAGACAAAGAGAGAGATGGGGCAGGCACAGAGTGAGATGAGACACAGGCACAGAGTGAGATGAGACACAGGCAGAGAGTGAGATGAGACACAGGCACAGAGTGAGATGGTAAAGGCAGAGAGTGAGATTAATAATGAAACTGTACTGCACTGTTGCTGTGACACGGTTTCTGTGCTATAAACTTACTTATGTTGTAAACTAGTGTTTATATGGTTCACTTATTGTAATTAAATGTAGTATGTTAGTAGTGGTCTATAATATGTTATGTTTTTTTTTTTACCACTGATTGTAATCATCTATAGAAAGATAAAAGAATATGCCGACGAAGGAAAGAAGTAGAAAAAGTTACAAACATGCTTTATTGGCCAAGAAAACACAATTAGAAGACTCATCCAAAACACAATCTTCAGTGAAAAAAAAGAATGCTCCTGGTAAGCAAACAAAGGAGTTTTTTATGAAATTAACGCAATGTAAAAAACATCCGGATATTGTTTCAAAGAAAAAAAATCCCCTGTAAATACAAAGAAAAAGCAGAGCGCCCCAAAAAATGTTAGACCTGTAGAAGGAGATGATATTGTCTATAGTAATAGAATGAGAAATCAATGTATTGACATTCATAGACGAATGTTTTATGACAAAATTGTTTTAAATTTATTTAAAAATGTTAAGATTTATGAAAAGAAGACTGCTTTATACAAGAAAAAGAAAAGTATAGTGAAGATTGTAGATCAGGCTTTTGAAGTGAAAAAAAAATATTCAATTTAGTAATCAATAGAATTCGTACACTAGATAAGGTAATCAATGTTTTGAAATCCAAATGTAAGTGGAAAAGAGTAATTAATCAGAATAATTTTTGTGATGTTTTTTCTGGAGAATGGAAGCATAGTTCAAGTTGTGAACCATTTTTTAATGAAGAGAGTTACCTTCAGGATAATGATTTGGTGCATGCAGTTGACACCAGTGGTCGAGCATATGAGGTGAAGGACGGTTGTCCGGTTGAAAAAGAAAAAATTGTGACTACAAATCAGAAGAGGTGTTAGCTGATGAAGTTTTAGGGAGATGTCCTAAGGCTCCAGTGTATACTTGGAATTGTACTAGTATTTGTAGTGTGCAACAGGATTCAAATGATTTGTTTCGCAATTTCTTACGGACATATACTAAGAGAAGTCTAAGCAAAAGATGAAAATGTTGCAAGAGTTATATCTTTGCAGAGTGAGAGAAAAACAGGTTTACATGGGCATTCACTGGCTTGTCTTTCAAGAAAAGTATGTCAGAGTGTTTTTCACTATTTTAGGATATTAGCAGTGCATCATAATAAAGTGAGGAAATTAGTGAGAAGGTTGTATTATGCAAAAAGTCCAGCACTTAAGCTAAAACAGTTAAACAGTGCTCTTTTGCATGGATCTGAATTGGATGTGAAGAACATTTGTGAAGAAATTGAGTTTTGTTATTTTGGTGAAAAAGAGGACAGTGCAGAAACTAATACAGTAATAGATGGTAATGTGGAAGAGAATGTACAGATTTCAAGTACAGAAAAATGTGACCATGAAATTACAAAGTTTACGGTCAATTCAAGTGAAAGGCCTAATTGTTCTTGTGTGTGTTATCGACAAACTCATTATAAGAATCAGACTAGGTTAGTTGATATATATATATAAAAAGTGAAATGGAAAATAATAATGAGTGGAAGGATTTTGCAACTTATTTGTTGTTAGAAAATTGTTTTGATTTGGGTTCTGATCAACATGTTTGTAAATATTGTTATAATAAATTAAATGAAAACAGAATGCCTGCTAGAGCTGTTCATAATAATCTGGAGTTGGTAGACATTCCTTCTGAATTGATGGATTTAAATACCTATGAGTCTATTCTGATTCAATGTGTGCATCCTTTTCAGGCTATTATTCGTATGGAGCCTAAGACAGGGAAATTGCCTCCTTCAGATTTACAGAGAGGATTATAGGGAAGAGTTGTTTATTTGCTTCTAGATTTTAAGAAAAATATTGATACAATTGGTGTAGAAAAAGTAGAAGAGGAACCTCTGGTTATTCTAGTTAATGGTGTTCCGACAAAGAGTAAAAAAATCTGGCAAGAATTAGTGGATGTTAGGAAAGTCAAAAAGGCAATGTTGTATTTGGTAAAAATCAGTCACTACTACAAAAATGTATATATTGAAGAAGAGGAAACAACTGTAGAAGAGGACAGTGGTTTCTCAGCTGGGAAAATTGAAAACGTTGATGTCTCTAGAAGTGAAGAAATTTATGAACATGATAGTGTTCATCCTTTGCATTCCAAAGAAGTAATGGGGAATGCTATTGACTTGTTTCAAAGGAAAGAAGCAAAAGGACGTTCCATTAGTGTATGGGAAGAAAGTTTAGGAGCTCGTTGTTTTCCTCAGTTATTTCCAACAGGCCAAGGTGGACGATATGACGACTGACCTGTTCAAATACCTGCATCTGAATAGCGGACTTTAAGATTATATGCAGAAGATCCAAGGTTTCGTCAATGCATTCCATATTTGTTTCATCTACTGTTTGAGAGTGACTTATCTGGACTTTCTTATGCAGTGAACCATATACTGAAAAGTGGAGTACATCTGCAAAATGTTTCGGCAAGGGACTGTATGGATAAAGTCAAACTGCAAGACAGTATTTTGGAATCTCACCGAATTATTCTCATGGCATGTCAGCGTGGTACTAACGAGTATTGGTACCGTTGTCATGGGGAACTGAAATATATGCTAAGAAACTTAGGAACTCCTGCATGGTTCCTCACTCTTAGCTGTGCTGAGTATGCTTGGGAAGACTTACTTCAATTTCTACGAGAGACAAATGCAAACATTGAAAATATAGAATACAAGACACCTGGAGAACTGTGCTCTTTGGATCCAGTTAATGTATGCAGGTGTTTCAATCATAGGTTTGAAGCTATGATGTCTTTTATCACAAACAAAAAAAATCCTCCGCTTGGAGAGGTTTTGGATTTCTTATGGAGAAAGGAGTATCAAGCAAGAGGTGCTCCTCACATACATATGCTGCTATGGATCAAAAATGCACCCAAATTTGGAACAGATTCGGATGACACAGTGATGAGTTTCATTGAACAGTATTCTACATGTGCTGTTCCGAAAAGTACAGAAGAAAACAATTTAAGACATCAAGTTTTACGCTTTCAAACCCATCGTTGTGGAAAATACTGTCGTCGTAATTTCAAATCCAAGGACAAGTTCTACACAAAATGTCGTTTTGGATTTCCACAACCAGTAATATCTAAAGGAAGAGTGAACAATTTTATGTCTTCTCTGCGACATACTGTGACAAGAAAATCACTGAAAAATACATATAACTTAAGAAGAAATGAAGAGTCCAAATACATAAATGACTACAACCCAGTCATTTTGTCCATGTGGAATGCTAACATGGATATTCAATATGTTGCTGACAACTCTATTGCTGTGGCTAGATATGTGACGTCTTACATCACAAAATCAGAAAGACCGAACTGAAGGAAATGTGGGAGGAAATTTCACATGAAAAGAGTCTAAGTAAGAAATTGTACAGTTACAGTCTGAAGATGTTGTCGCATCGAGAAATTGGAGCATATGAATGTTCTGATCGGTTATCATCGGCAAGTCTATATGCCAAATCTAGAACAATCATTTGGGTGAGTCTAGGTCTTGCTGCAACACGAAACCGAGTTTTGAAATCTGTACAAGAAATTGAGAATTTGGCGGAGAAAGAACCAAACAGTACAGACATTTTGAAGACAAATATGTTGGATACATGCTATGCAAATAGAAGTAGTCATCTTGAGAACGTTTGTCTCTATGAAATTCTGCAAAGCTATACTTTAAGAGGAACATCACAGAAGATATCAATAAAGGAGTATATGATGTAATTGGATGTGAAGGATTTCTGGTGAAACAAAGAAAAGGTCATTTGATTAATCATCGAAAACTCTTTAAGCCATGGCGTACAGAAGAGGAACTACTTGGAGATTTTATAAGTTATGAAGATTCCTTCAATGCAACCAAGGATACCATAGAATGTCCTGTTTTTTCAAATTATCTGCAAATGTTGAACGAGGAAATACAGCAAGGAGCTACAATTGCAGCAGAGATTGCTAGAGACAGTTCTCACAACAGTCAGAGTTCTGCTTCATTAAGTCAGGATCCACTAGGAGGACCAATTATTCAAAATGAAGCTGCCACTGCTAGGGATGAAGTGGAAAGAGCCATGGAACAAGCTCAGGAGGATGTAGTTAACTTAGAAGATTTGGAAAAAGAACTAAACGTTGAGCAGAAACAAATATATGATGAAGTCACAGAACAGATCGAGCATGGTTTATGTCATGAGAAAAAAGAGTGCTCATGTATGTCATTTATGCCTGTCCGACTGTACGTGAGTGGAGAAGCAGGCACTGGAAAAAGTTTTCTGATTAAAGCAATTGCAACTTATCTGCAGAAAAGAACAGAGTCATCGCTGTCTTTTGTTGTTACCGCTCCAACTGGGTTGGCAGCACATAACATTAAAGGGATTACTTTACATTGTTTATTGATGCTGCCAGTAGAGCATGATAATACATTATAATACTACAAGCTATCAGGAGTAGCTTGTTGTGAAGTTTCTAGAGTCTTGAAGAAAATGAAACTTCTTATCATTGATAAGGTAAGCATGGTATCAAATGTAATGCTAGCTTTTTGTGCATTTAAGAATGCAAGAAATTCTCAAAACAGAGTATGATGTGTTATTTGGAGGCAAACACATCATTGTTTTTGGAGATCTACTGCAGCTAACTCCAGTGAAAGGACAACCAGTGTTTAAAATGCTTACGCATGAAGATACCAGGAAGTGCCTAGGAAGCATTGGAAATGTTAATATATGGTTAAATTTCAAATATGCAGAACTGCTTCAAAATATGCGACAGGCAAAGGATGAAGATTATAAAAATATTCTACAAGATGTAAGAATTGGAAAAGTAAGTGAGCATGGCACAGAAGCTTTACATGCATGATTAATTTCAAATTTGTTTCTAAACAAAAATATTCTTAAAGAGAATATTTTAAAGAAAATTGCTGTAAACAAATCTGTGATATGCTTGATGCCAACTCTGCAAGAATGTTCAATCTTCAACAACAAAATGATAAAGTTAGAAAATCAAGAGATTGTGAAACTGAAGCTATTGATAAAATAGAGCATGAAGGAGCAACTATTATTTTGTCAGAAAAGTTGAAATCAAAATTGGATTATTTACAGAAGACAATATCTAAAACTGCTGGTTTGGAAAAGACTCTTTATGCATGTTTAAATTGTCGTATAATATTATGACGGAATTTACATGTGGAAAGAGGTTTAGTAAATGGAGCAATGGGTCATGTTGTTTATTTTGTGAATTACCAACATAGAGATGGAATTGAATTTTTAAAAATTACATTTGATGGAATTGAAGAAGTACAACAAATCAGTTGTTGTTTGCTCGATTTTTGCTTGTGAAAGATTTATATGTCCGCCGAAAACAGTTTCCTGTTTCTTTGGCATATGCGGTGACTATTGAAAAATCTCAAGGTTTAAGTGTAGATAGTGCTTTGGTGAATATTTGAAGTTCTGTGTTCAAGGAGGGTATGGCATATGTTGCTTTATCTCGAGTCCGAACTTTATCTGGATTGTACTTGATTGATTTTGATGAGACAAAGATTAGTGCAGTTCTAAATTGTGTAAAAGAATATAATAGGTTAAGAAGAGAGTATGCTCCAAATTTACCTCGATATCCTCTATTTGAAAAGCGTGTGGTAGTCCGAAAAAGAAGAAATGAGAAAAATTGCAGTGAAGTTGTAGCAAAAAGAAAAACAGTAGAGATGTTGTTGGTTTGAAAACAGTTCTGGTGTCAACTGATATGCTAATGTAGTGGTTAATGTTGTTTTTTTCCCAAACTTTACAAGAACAGATTGTAGAAAATCGGGATCAAAGATTTTGTTGTTTGTTGAATTCTGTGTTTGAGAAATGTAGCAGTGATTGAACAAATATAGAAAGTGTTTTCTGAAATTCTAAATGTTTTAGACATATGTTCTGGTCTAAATCAATTTTCACAGAATATTCAGCAAGATTGTCAGGAATTTCTAATGTATATGCTTGTTGTTTTGCAAGATGAAGGTATAGATGTAGAAAATCTTTTTGGCCTTTCTTATAAATGGCAGCATATTTGCGACAATTGTTCCTTTTCAAGTACTACTACAATAGACACTGAAAGATTTATATATTTGACTCTAACAGACTGCAAATCAGTGTCTTTCATTAATCTAGTTAGAGAAGCAAATCAAAACATGACCTGTACTCAGTGTAAATCTGCAATGCTATCAACATTATTTATACAAAGATATGGACAGTATGTAATTTTAATGTTCCAACGATGTAGACCTGATGGAACCAAATTGACAACTTTAATTCAAAAATTTGTGGCTTCTCAATTATCAATTTCAGGAAGAACCTTTGCAACTGCAGCAATTATTTACCATGATGGTCCTTCGACAACATCAGGACATTACACAGCTTATTTAAAATGTCAGAAAGGCTGGACTAATCGTAATGATACTCAATTGACTTTCAAACAACGTTTGCCTTCTGACTTAGAAAATTCTTACATAGTTTTCTTACAACCAAAAATTTAGGTAAAGTAATTGGCCTATGAAGATTGGAGCAGTTAATAAAACTTAGTCTGCTGTTCAAAATTACTTTGTGAGTGAGAGTGATCAAGCTAATAAACTTGTAGTTGTCATAGAGGTAGTGTAAGTGTATCACATAGTGAGTGATATCAGTATTATAGGAAATGTTGATCATGAGTGAGCCAGAGGTGGAAATATAACTATTGTTACATGATGAAAAAGATGTTGGAGCTTTTCTTTCAGGAAGTCGAGGAAATTGAAGTTTAAGGGTACTATTGAGTAATTTCCGAAGATATGGACTTTCCATACACTATCTGGCCTAGTGGAAAAGTAAGTGGATCAAAAATGAGTTAAGATATGTTTTTTCTAAGTTTTACATTATTTATTGAAACGTTGTATGTTTTTTTTAAACACAATCTTTTTGATTGTGTTTTTTTTTCCCGCTGTCATATGATGAGTAGTATTGAACTCACTGTTTTAAGTGAAATTCAGTATATTCTGAGAAACAAACCACATAACATGTTGTACAAGTTATTTTGTATTTTGTATTGTGAAATACATATTATACTCCCCTTGTTTCACGCTCACTCACCTTTTTCCACTCTCTATCACCCTTCTTTGCTCACCCTCACTCACCCTCACTGCCCTTCTCTTACTCTCCTTTACCCCCGTTCCCTTACTCCACTTCCCTCACTACCCCTCATTCTCCATTTCTGCACTTCCCTTTCCCTCTCTCCCCTCCACCACTTTCCAGATCTCAGTCCCTCTACTTCACTCCCCTTCCCCTTCTTTCCTTCCTTTGCTCCCTCAGTAATTCCCTTTCCCTCAATCACCTTACTCCACTTCACTCACTCCTTCTATCACTCCCTCTGTCCTCTCACATCCTCACTCCTCTTCCCTCACTCTTACCCTCACTCCCTCCCTCCCCTCACTTTGTCACTCCCCCTTCCCTCACACTCACTCCCTTTAACTCACCAACACTCCCTCATTTACCTTTCTATGCTCCCTCACTTAGTCCCCTTCTCTCACTCCTTCCTTCACTACCTTTATGTCTTCACTCCCTCACTCCCCTTGTTTTACATTCACTCACCTTTATCCACCCTCTATCACTCCTCTTTCCTCATCCTCACTGCCCTTCTCTCACCCTCCCTCACTCCGTTCCTTTACTCCACTTCCCTCACTTATCCTCATTCACCATCCTTAACTCCCCTTACCCTCACTCTCCTTCCGCAGTCACCTTTTCCCAGTCCCTCTGCTTCATTCCCCTTCCCCTTCTTTCCCTCCTTTGCTCTCTCAGTCAATCCCTTCCCTCAGTCTCCTTTCTCTACTTTACTCACTCATTCTCTCACTCCCTCTGTGCTCTCACTTCCTCACTCCTCTTCCCTCACTCCCTCTCTGTTAACCTCACTCACATTGTCCTCTCACTCTCTTACACCCCTACACTCACCCTCACTCACCTTCCATCCCTCATTGTCGTGAATCCACCCTCACTCACTCCCCCTTCCCTGTCACTCACTCCCCTTTCCTTACCCCCCTTTCCTCCATTAGTTTTCCTAACTCACATTCCTTTAGTATCTTACTCACCTTCAGATAATTTCTCTCTCCCTCTCTTCCTCTCTGTCACTGAATCTATGCGCCTCATTATCCACTTAGTAATTTGCTCTCCCTCTATTTCTTTTTCACTCTCTCTGTCCTTCACCATTCCTTTGTTTCCCTTTCTGTGTCCTTCACTCCTACTTTATCTCTTAGTACAGTTTTATGACTTTTAATCTCCTGCCTTGTCTCTTGTATTTTGAAATAAATATTATAAAAATTATAAGTAATTTTTTTCCCTCTTCCACAGATACTAAATTTATTAAAAATATGTCATTAAGTTTACATTACTTATAAGGTAAGTTTGACAAACAAAATGTACTTTCTCATCACTCTTTTCCTTAACCTCACTACTCTTCTCTCAACCACCCTCATCCCCATTCCCTTACTCCGCTTACACCCCCCACTCACCTTCTCTCAGTACCTCTGCTTCAGTCCTCTTCCCATCCATTCCCTTCCTTCATTCACTTACTCATTCCCCTTCCCTCACTCACCTTACTCCACTTCACTCACTCCTTCTCTCACTCCCTCTGTCTTGTCACATCCTCATTCTCCTTCCCTCACTCACTCTCTCTTAACCTCACTACCTCCGTCCCCTCACTCTCTCAGTCCCCTTCCCTCATGCTCACTCCCTTTAACTCACCTACACTCCCTCACTTACCTTTCTATGCTCCCTCGCTCAGTCCCCTTCCCTCACTCTTTCCTTCACTCCCTCTGTCTCCTCACTCCCTCACTCCACTTGTCTCACGCTCACTTGCCTTTATCCACCCTTTATCACCACTCTTTCCTCAACCTCACTGCTTTTGTCTTACCCTTCCTCACCCCCATTGCCTTACTCCACTTTCCTCACTTATCCTCCACTTCTCTCAGTCCCCCTGCTTTACTTCCCTTCCCCTCTCTTCCCTTCTTTCGCTCCCTCACTCATTCTCATTTCCTCTCTCAACGCACTCCATTTCACTCACTCCTTCTTTCGCTCCCTCTATCCTCTCACTTTCTCACTCCCCTTCCCTCACTCCCTCTCTCTTAGCCTCACTCTCTCTGTCCCCTAACTCTCTCACTCCTCCTCCGTCACGCTCACTCTCTATAACTCACCCACACTCTATCACTTACCTTTCTTTGTTCCCTCAATCAGTCCCTTTCTGTCACTCCTTCCTTCACTCCCTCTGTCCCCTCACTCCTTCACTCCCCTTGTCTTACCCTCACTCACTTTTATCCACCCTCTTTCACTTCTCTTTACTCACTGCCCTTCTCTCACCCTCCCTCACCCCCATTGCCTTACTCCGGTTCCCTCACTATCCCTCATTCCCCATCCTTCACTTCCCTTCCCTATACTTTCATCCCCCACTCACCTTCTTTCAGTCCCCCTGCTTCACTTCCCTTCCCCTCTCTTCCCTTCCTTCGCTCCCTCACTCATTCTCCTTTCCTCTCTCAGTGTACTCCACTTCACTGACTCCTTCTCTCACTCCCTCCGGCCTGTCACTTCCTCACTCCTCTTCCCTCACTCCCTCTGTCTTACCCTCACTCCCTCCATCTCCTCACTCTGTCACTCCCTCTTCACTTACCCTTACTCACCTTCCATCCCTCACTGTCATAAACTCACCCACACTCACTCCCCTTCTGTCATTTGTTCCCTCAGTCACTTTCTCCCCTTCATTCAGTCATTTTATCCATTCATTTATGCAGTGCGCATTCATTGAAAAAAAGAATGAGAGAATATATAAGGAATATAGCTTTTTTTGGAGAATTGGAGGTAGTTCTAAAAATAACTTTTTTTGTCTTCTTTTTTGATTTTATATTTTTTTATACTTTTACAGAACGATTTTAAACTTTTTTTGTTTTTTTTTGGGGGGGAACAAAATCAGGAATCCAAAACTGCTCAACAGGAGCAAAAAAAGGGGAAAAGTTAGTGGTGGGTGTGGCAGCGGTGTTCCTCTTTTCTACGAACAATCAGTTCTACGCTCTGCTCCCCATAACAAATCAGTTCATCACAGTCCTTGCAGACAAATTTCAGACCTGCAAAGACCGGCTGCACGTTAGGAACTAGTCTTCCAGCTTGTCTCCCAGAAGGTGTTGCTCCACCACTCGAGGTGCTGCCGCCATCTGTTGGGGGATTGCGTGCCAGGTCCCTGACACTCTCCCTCACATAATTATTGGGGCGCCTCCTCTTAACATGCCTGATAAACGTGGCATTCCCAAAGCTATACTTTTTTGTAGGGTCACCACGTGACAAGGTGGTGCCACAGATTTTGCAGCACACCTTCGCCGCATTCACCTTCTTTTCACCTTCGGGGAAGGTAAAAAATTTCCAAATAAAATGTTCTTTTACTTTGCGCTGAGGAGGGTCCTCTGGCACAAAGTCTTCCTCAGAGTCACTGTTGGGTCTTTCAGCCATTCTTGGAAAAAAAAGAGATGTTGCAGAAGAAGCAGGGAACAGCTCTTGCTCTCTCCAAGGTCAAAGAGGTAGTGAGGGAAATGGGTGGGGGTTTTCAATAGTTGGAAAAAAACTGTTATGAACCAATCAAAAGTGTTGTTTTAAGGTCACATGGCTTGACGCCCTTACGCTACATGCTCCAGGGGGCTTACGCAGGCGCTTACGCGGCAGGTACATAGGCGCTTCCGGGAACGCTTCCGGGTGCGCTTACGCGGCGGGTCAGAATGACGTTTTGCTAGATTTTTTTTAAGGTGAAATACGGTTATTAAAAATTAAAATTTATACTTTTATGAGTATGCCACTGAATGTCTAGCATTATTATTTACTTTAAATAAATAATTATATATTTTTTCGCACGCGGGACTAGCGCTCTCATCACTGATGATGTCACTGATGACATCTCAAATGACATCACTGATGACATCTCAAATGACAGTGATGTCATTTGAGATGTCATCAGTGATGTCATCAGTGATGTCACTGACCATGTCATGAATGATGTAATATGTGACATCATCAGCAGTGGATTGCGGGCGCGCAAGTTATAGTGAGTCCAACTAACTATAATGTGGGAATTGCAATGGTTTTGTATGAGTAAAATGTTCATCTAACTATAACTGGTGTGAAACCTATGGTTGTTTCAGTGAATTTCATAGGTTTTTTAAATGCTAATTCCTAACTATAATGAGTGTTAAACCTGTGGTTTTTTCAGTGAATTTCAAAGGTTTTTTAAATGCTAATTCCTAACTATAACAGAAGTTTGCTGTGCACGCAATTTTAATCAGCAGGAAAACAACGCGTTTCGCTTTACAGCTTGATCACGTTTACAAATTGATACCAAACAATGGTCCTTTTACTCTTTCAAGTAACATGAAAAGCGGACTAACACCCATGTGTTTACGATCAAAAAATCATTCCCATGTCATGCAATGTACTGCGTGTACGTACTCATCTGTCCATGTGACAGATGGTATGTCGGCAGTACAACTTTGAAATAGAAGAGAGGGTCCTACAGCATCTGAGGGCTATTAAAAATCACAATGTACAATATCCTGTGGCTCGTCATTTCTTTGATCACCACTATCAAAATGAGAATCTGTTGAGAATGGTGGTCATTGATAAGGTGAATCTGGGAATTCGAGGAGGGAACAGGAAGCTTGCCTTACGACAAATGGAGTCGAGATATATTATTGACTTTGAATGTATGACTCCAAATGGATTGATTAATGAGGAATTAGCCGTACATCTTGCATGATGATGATGAAAGTGATATACAATGTAATTGTAAATTTAATCTGCAGTTAGATCGCTATAGGTCTTTCTTTTAAATGGTTCTATGTATTTTATCTTTCAGAGGTACTTTGATGAATATGTGGGATAGGAATATGAAGTCAATCAAAGTTGAATGTGGAAGATCATGCGGCTGCACAATTTTTACTGTGAATTCAGATCTGTAACAGAACTGTTTCTGACATTGAGAATTTGCCCACTGGGGCTTGGACGTTTTTTCAACGATTTAGCATAACATCTTATACGAATGAGTAAGGCATATGTTGCATGAATGCCCACGTGGGCGAAACTGTTTTGAACCATCATGGCCGACTGTGTTATACCTTTTAAGTTGATGAAAAATTCCTGATACTGATCAGGGCAGGTATACATTGTTTGCGCACTGGGGCTTGAATTTTCCAACTAACTTGCAATATAGCCATTAAGATAGATGTCGCAATAACAGCCACTTGGACGGAGTTGATCTGATATGTTATGTTTCGTTGCGGTATACTGTTAATTAGTGAATCTCGCCTTTATATGTAGGCAGTGATATTGAAATGTGCAAGCTGCGATCACTATTAATTTTGGGTCAATCATTCTTAGGGTTGTACGCATTGCCACTGACTTTAAAATGTGAGATGCAGCATTACGTTTGTCGAAATATGGTTAAATCAATTCATGACCTGTCTGTATTATACGTTGACTCTTGGTATGACACAAGCATTACGATGTCAAAATGTATGTGAATGGATTTTTGACCTGTTTATAGCATTGTTGACTCTTCCAAAATGTCCGCCACACTAAGTACCGATTTTTACACACATGGGTGTTAGTCGGCTTTTCATGTTACTTGAAAGAGTAAAAGGACAATTGTTTGGTATCAATTTGTAAACGTAATCAAGCTGTAAAGCGAAATGCGTTCTTTTCCTGCTGATTAACATTGCGTGCACAGCAAACTTCTGAGTGTCGGCGACGTCTATATGAGAGAATGGAGTACTTTGGTGGATATGATGGGTGACCGGGATCCCTACTCTGACCCACTTGTGAGCATGACTGGTGAATTACCAGAACTTTAGTTTATATATATATATATATATATATATATATATATATATATATATATATATATATATATATATATATATATATATATTACCTACTGGCGGTCGCCAGTAGGTAGTTATAGTTAGGACCTAGTTTCCATAGGAAATCCTCAACATTCTATTTGGAATAACTTTGGCCCTGGTTGAAGAATCTTAGCGAATTTCTCAAAGAAGATGGCTCGGTCTGCTGCGCTCCTTCCCTAAAAGTTTGGGGGGGATTGGTCAAGTGGGGGCTGAGATAAAAGGGGGTCCCAAAACGTGTTTTCTCCATGTTATTTTCCATAGGACCTTTTGACTCGGCTACAGGTCGAACGGGTGAATGGATTTATAAGAAATTTGGCAAAACTGTACAGTCCGGCTCGCAGATTACGCTTTTTTTGGAATGGTGTATATCCGTTCAGTAGTTGCTGAGGAAATTAAAGTTAAAGTCAATTATATATCTATACGCGCGCACACGTGCGCGCACCCAAACGGCTGCGCGCGCGAGCGGAATTTTGCTGCGTGACGTCTGTTAACGTTCGATTCGAAGGAAATCAGGAAGTGTTGACCGCCATTTTGTCATTGCGAGTAAATATATTGTTGATTTCAAAGCGTTGGAATATGGAAAGGGGAGAAGGTAGAGATTGTTTTGCTGCGTAGGTTTTCTCAGGGTGTGCAGTAAGGCCCTTAAAGGCAAAAATATATGTATATTTTTTTTTTTTAAAGTTGCGTGGTGCTCGCACTCGGTCGTGCACACCTTTTTACTAGAGTGTGAAAATGGAGATAAATCAGTAGTTTGAGTGCTTAGATATAAGGTGGCTCTGAAAAAAGCCCTTGTGTTAATTGAGTGTTTTCTGCATTTATAAGTAAGTACCGATGCAGAGCCTGATGTTGCAGAGGAAGATTCTGTTTCCCTCATTCGTGAAATGAACACCGTCTCTCCTATAGACGTCTTGCATGTGGTATCGCAAGTTGTTGTGGTAAATAGAACCCATGCTATAATCTCTGAGGAACGCAGAAACAGATTTATTTACATGTCTCCTTGCTTTCTCAAATTGTGCACAATGTTGATTGGACCAATTCCATTTCTGTCTTTGGCATATATTGGAATATACCAAGGCAGATCGAGGAAAAAGTGTCATCAATTGTCGAAAGGTGTCTTTTAGAAGCATTTCCAGACCTACCCCAGTGATTGTGCCTAGATCGTTCCCACCACAGTGCACAATTATAAGGTCTGGTTCTGGGAGATGCATAAAAGTTTTCACCAATGGAATCAATTGGTGACATTTCAATCCTCTTTTGGAAATCCATGTTATGTGTACATTTGGTAAGCTGAGGTTGCAAATTCGTCTGCTTACTGCATATTTTTCACTCCAGTGAATATAACTGTGTCCTATTAGCCAGACCTTCAATTTCAAGGGATTTGTAGTCGTCCTCCGATCGGTTCTGGAAGTGGAATGGTAGTTAGAAGTTGAAATTCTAAATAAAGAAAAAGGAAGAGGCTGGGTGTGGTTTAAAAAATAAAAATGATTGGTTGATTGTAAGAAGTGGAGATTGAACAGTACGTTGCATGTTAATGTTTATGTTAAATGAAAAGTACTATTGGGTGTGAAAAAAAAAGACATGTAACAGTGAGGAAATATAAATTTTATGGTCAAGTTGTGTTCCCTAGCGAGTACCCCACCGTCTCCATGTACGAGTTAAAGTGCATGTAACTTCCCTCCTGCATCAGCTATGAAGACGCAAATACATTTGCGTCCAACGTCAACATGTCCTCTTTCAGACCCACCATGAATGGGTTGAGTGGTCCGTTCCTAAGTATGCTATGCCAACGTCTTTTTGTAGTGTACTCCTACGTTTTCCAGCTCTAGCTGAGTAGGCCTCTGAATTTCTGCCACCGAGCCTCTTCTCTGGCTTCTGACTCAAAGGGCCTCAGCCCAAGCTGCCCCTGTACCCGTGAACTCTGACTTACTTTCAGCGCGGCCCTTCGCGCTCGGCTCAGCCTACTGCCTGCCAAGATTGACTATAACCTTCGAGTTATCTGCTCCGTTCTCTGAAAATACATTCCTGCCTGCTAGCTTCAGTAAACATCCTCCCAGCTGCAGAGCCAAAGGGCCGACCTGTCTCCATGCAAGCAATTCATAGCTTCTGTTGCCATGCTCCCCTGGAAGGCCCCGTGCCCCCACGCTTCTCATGCAGACACTCAGGCGCTTATACACGCACTTACAGTCAGTATAGAATAGCTTCTGCCCCAGAGACCTTTCCGCCCAGATAGCTCAGTTCCTAAACATCAGATATCAGATATGATAGAAGCACAAGTTGATCTGACATGCCAGACTTCTGTCTCTTTCCGTCAGTTCAAATGTCAAGTCCCCAGCACCCTCCGACTCCATGTCATGCACACGTCATGCAGCTGCGCGCGCATCCAAGCTTCCGATTTCTGCTGACATTGCAAACATTTTCTGTTAGTGCCACCCTTCCGTGACACTTACTTGTGACGTTTCTAGAACACACCTCTAGTTCACGCCTCTTGATTACGCACATGTACCACGTGTATACTGTTATCTTGTCTTCTCTCAGCTGTTACGCCTTCTATACTGTTTCCAATGGTGTAAAATAAGTATATAAGCTATGTACTGTCAATAAAATGTAGCGCTCTATCCCTTCTGACACCCTGTGTGGTGTTCAGAACATGATATCCTGGTCTTGACCATTCCTTTTTAAGGAATAAAACCCCTAAGAACTCTAACACCACGGACTCTGTTTTCTTTCATTTCCGATTGAGTTATTATTGATTAAGTACTTACCTGCATAGAAATTAAGAGTAAATTATTTATTTACATCATTTTGGCGCCCGAATAGGGACCCCTCCCCCACCTCACGCGCCGGTTGGTGCGTTGCAACCTGTGTCCCCTGCCGTCAGTTAGCCGGAACATACGCGTACCGGCAGGATTTCCTGCATCTCCCTCTGACCCACGGAGGTGACGAAGACTGCGATCAGTACCCAGACGAGGCGGTGAGGAGTGCGGAGGATCCCGACCAGAGCCTAGCCGAAAGAAGCAAGGTCCGAGGTGTCAAGAGGCCCACCAGTTTTCCGAAGTTTTCCGAAGTTTTCCGAAGTTTTCCGAAGTTTTCCGAAGTATCGAGTCGAGTCCAGTCGAGTTTTTCCGAGGCCTTCTGTTTCCGTGCTTCCCGGTGAGTACCATTGCTGGGACGTATCTAGAAGGGTTTGGGTACACAAGTCCGGTCTGCACTGTTTTTAGGCAGTGTATCTGTGCTGTTTAGCAGTACATCAGTTTTCAAGTTCTTGCACTGTTTTCAGGCAGTGTATCTGTGCTGTTTAGCAGTACATCCGATGTAGGGGGTAGTCATATATGTTACAAATGTCTTTTTTTATGTGATTAATGTTGTGGCATGAATGAGACCGTTTTTTTATTGTGTTTTCTGTACAAATAGCCGTATTCAGTAGTAAGTAGTAAGGATTGAGCATTCAGTAATAAGTAAGCAAAATGCCGTTTTTCAACAAGTTAAAGCAGATAGGAACTAGGAAAGGGATACTAGAGGAAGAAATTCCTATCCCCCCTAGGGACACTCCAGGTAACTTCATGTATCATAAGCATGGCATAGATGCCATATTGTATCTAGAATTATGGGCCGAGTACACTAAACATCTAGACGAGAGACACAGATGGCCCGTTACCGGAACATGGGATGCCGAGTGCATCATGAAGGTAGAAGAAGCATTATGGAAAAAGAAAGCCAGACAATCTCAGAAGGACGCCATAGAATTTTGGCGTAAGGAAGCACATAAGCGTGCTGAAAGAACACTCCGTAGAGAAGATAGACTGAAAGAATCAGAAAAAGCTCAAGAAAACGAACTAGTTACCGAGGGGATCCGAGTAAAAACAGAACAAATAGATCGAATCCGAAATAGCCAAGTGAACGGCATGTATCTTATGGCCGAGGGTACACCTGAGGCCATGTCAGAAATACCGAAAAATCTACCACCACCATTAGTTCCAACTAAAGTAATGCATAAAACTACTAAAGATATATTCCTAAATTCTTATCTAGAGGATGTAGCTCCCGCTTATACCAATCTGCCTGTTCGAGCCCTGCCTACTGACAGGGACGGGGGTGGCACCCCGCCTCCAGATCATGTTCCGCCAGTACCGCGACAGACCTCCCCCGCTGCGCCAGCCCCGCCACTTCCCATACTCAAAACTGACCTACCAAAACTACGTTTGCCTGATCCACCTAAACGACAAATTCAAGTTCAGATACAGACTACACAGGGAGATAATGCACAAGCTTCCGCTTCAGGAGGTGCGACCGCGGGTCCTCAGACCCCGCCACCAACTCACAGATTCAATCTCAGAGGTATGCAGAGTCCTCTCACGTACAGGTCTCCCCACTCCTCTAATTCATCCCGCCTTGACGCATTAAAAGAAAACATGTCAGTTTGCAGATATGATCCAGTACCCGGAAAAGACGATTTAATGATATTGGCATCATTACGGTTAAGATCTGCTACTGATAACTTGCTATGCTATGTAGGAATGAAGGAGCGTCTAGATAGAATATATGAGTTTGTTCAGACAGGGAAAGACCCTGACAGTATTAAGGATGCCATGGAGAAACAGAAAGTTGACATGCAAGCACAGATACTACGATTTTTCATAAATTGCCTAATAAGAGAACGAGATAGGCCCGGAACAGATCAGAGTGAATTAGATGCATTGAACAAGTGGGGTCAAAATATAGCTGAAGGAAAACACGACAAAGGGACTTGCATAGCCTCTATGTACAAGAAGATTAGGAAAGCAGTGATAGCAGTACACCAGAAAGAGAAAGAAAAGGTTTCCTCCGAGGAGGAAGAAGAACAGGAAGAACCCGAAAGAAATGTAGGTACTATAGCGTATGTAGGTAAGGGAAATTACCTTAGGAAAGGCATCCGTCCAGAGAGTAAGAGAGTTTTCTCTCTGCTTTAACAAACCCGAATTCTTCTGAACATCAGTTTCAGGAGACAGATAAAAGGCTTCGAGATCGAGTAGGGTACCACGTACTCAATTCTATGGATGAACAAGAACTAGCCCGATCAGCCATATTATGGGCCGAAAATCCAGACATGTACAATGATGATACTTTAGCACAGACGTTTCTGAACCTTTCCCCAGACGAGCAGAAATTGGCAGGTGTATACATGATTCAGCACCTCCTCATCAAATACAGAAACCATCATTCTGATCCAGGTCCCTTACACGAAACATTAGAAGCACTTCTCATGGACAGATGGAGAGGTTTCAGTACTAAGTTAATACAAATAATTCTAGAACAACGCCGTAAATATAGCACTTTTGTAAGCTCTGAATATGTTCCCGCCCCACCTCCAGAAAGGAAAATGTACCACATGCAATGCGGGGGTGGCATTGAGAGTCAGAACCCTTTACGGGAAGTACACCCAGTAATGGGTGAGGACCATGTCTTGAAGCGTGTATATGTTCACACGCCCCTGACCAAGTTAGAACTATTAGAAATGAAGAAACTAGTCCTGTGTCATGATAAAGATCCTGCAGGTTTTCATAGAGAGCTCAAAGACATGTTACTGATGGGGGATTACACATATGATGACATCATGAAAATGTTAAAGGTACTATTACCCACGGGTATCTTCGAAAAATTAAAGGAAAAGGAATGGGAGGTGGGGGACACAAAGATTGCATGGGCAGAAATAGAGGACGAAGAAAAGAAACGAATCCCAGGGTTAGGCCTTGGGGACAAAACTAAAGCATTACCAGGTTTGATAGTACAGGTTCTGCCCAGATTATTGACAACGAGGAAGGAAGATTGGGACGCAATCTCGTCCTGTAAACAGAAACATGATGAAGATACTAGTGACTTCTATTCAAGATTCGAGAAATGTTTCATTATTAATAGTGGCCTTAAACCAAGTAGCGAGTCATATCCGCATCTTTTTGTATCAAAGTTAGTCGAGAATTCCCTGTTAGCAGTCAAGAACCGTGTATACAAGGTTGAGAGTACATGGCAAGCAAATACGCCATCACAGATGTTACAAATGCTCCAATATCATCAGAACAGAATTAGAGAAGAACAAGATCAGGAACAAAAACGTATGAAAGACACAAAGATGAAAATGTTAGTAGCTCAGACGGTCCCAGCCGACGGTCACAGAAAGGGTGGGACCCAGACAAGTCACACTACAGCTCCCGTTAAAGGGACATGCAATTATTGCAAGCAACCAGGTCACTACGTACACGAATGCCCAGTTCTGAAGCACAACATAGAGACAGGTAAAACTAAAGAAAGACCGCATCCGCCTAGACAAGACCATAACCAGCATCAGTCTTCACAGAATGCACAGAATACACAGCCAATGCATGCTTCATCAGCACATACAGCACAGACAGTAGCGGTATCACAGCCACAGCCCATTGCCGCAACTCAGCAAGTTTCACAACAGATGTACCAGTATGCCCAGTCCGCTTACCCCGAATATTCACGGTACACATGAAACAGCCTAGGGAGGGAAGGTGACTTGCCTCTTATTGAGATTCCTGTAGATCAAGAAGGTCCTTATGTACACAGTCAAGTATTGGGAAAAGACAGAAAGTTTTTAATTGACACAGGGGCAAGTCGCACAACAATCAGCCATGATGAAGTTCCAGGGGCACCCCTCTCAGGCTCACAGAATGTTTCCCTTGGTTTTTCAGGACAGCCTATTGTAAATGAAGTATCGCAACCAGTTCCCCTGGCTGTAGGTCCATTATCACGTGTTACAGACCTGTTACTCACGAAGTCATGTCCAGAAAATCTGTTAGGAATTAAAACATTGAAGGCTCTAGGAGCTATAATATGCTGTTCCCCGGAGGGAGTTAGACTCTTTCTACGGGATTTCAAGGGTCATTATGTTTTGCGAGAATTCGATGTCAGATTGAAAAATGTACCAGATTACTTGTGGGCAAAAGGCCCAACTGATGTAGGTTGTATGCACATCACTCCATACCGTGTTACACTCAAGACAGGAGTTGTTTTACCCAGAATCAGACAATACAAGTTACCACCCGATGCTGTAGTGGCTTTACTGAAAATCATTGAAGAGCTTATTGCCCAAGGAGTGGTCGTAGAGACCGACTCCAATGTATGTAATTCACCTATCATTCCGATTCTTAAACGTACAGACCCCAATGCACCGCCAGTATATCGGCTGGTGATTGATCTTCGAGAACTGAATAAATGCATTATACCACAGTACCCTGTGGTTCCCGATATCTCTTCCCTATTGACTGCTATTGATTCAGAAGCAACGTTCTTTACTGTAATTGACCTCAAGAACGCCTTCTTCAGCGTACCTATTGATCCAGAGAGCCAATATCTCTTCGGATTCAGTTTAAATGGACGCAGTTTCAAATTTTCGCGCGCACCTCAAGGATTCACAGAAAGCCCCAGCATCTATAGTCAAGCACTGAAAAGACAACTAGATTGTATTCAAATGCCAGTTAACACCGCTTTACTGCAATACGTCGATGATCTACTGATCACCGCACAAAGTGAGCCCGAATGTGAACAAGCATCACTGACAGTTTTACATTTTCTGGCTGACAAGGGACACAAGGTGTCTCCTTCAAAGCTACAATTCTGTGTTCAGCAAGTTGTGTACTTGGGTCACTTGCTGTCCAAAGTGGGGAGACAGCTCACTCCCGATCGCATTCAGTTAATTGTAAATATGCCGCAACCCCAGACACAAAAGGAAGTGCGGGCCTTCATAGGCCTCACCTCGTACTGCAGACAATGGATCCCTCAATATGCATTTCTAGCTAAACCACTCATCCAGTTAACAACACAGGAGGCAGCGACGTCGACTGCCCTCCCTTGGACTCAGGAACACACACAAGCTTTTGAAGAATTAAAGAAAGCCTTATGTCAAGCACCAGTTTTAGCGACACCATGTTACAGCAAACCGTTTACACTTTTTGTGACAGAACGTGATGGTACAGCATTGTCTGTTCTCACCCAAGATCAAGCAGGTTCACATAAGCCTTGCGCTTATTTTTCTAGTACATTGGATTCAGTAGCCCAGGCACTCCCTGCGTGCTTAAAATCAGTAGCAGCAACAGCGTTAGCTATCAGACAGAGCGATTCAATAGTTTTAGGCCATCAGTTAACCGTACAAGTTCCACACTCTGAAGAGGTTCTGTTAAACAGAACCCAGACTCAACACTTGACTATAGCACGACTAACAGGTTATGAATTAACGCTATTCCAGCCACACATAGAAATCAGGCGCTGCAGTATCCTGAACCCCGCAACACTGTTACCAACAGTTATGACAGATCCAGCCCCACATGATTGTATAGAAATCATTAATGCAGTAACAAAGCCTAGACGAGATTTAACAGATGTTCCATTGACAAATCCAGACCTGACACTTTATGTGGACGGTTCATGCATGAGAACAAGTACAGGAGAATTAGTGGCTGCGTATGCAGTGACCACTGAAACTGAAGTTAAAGAAACACACCGTATTGACACACTGTCTGCTCAAGCAGCAGAGCTCATCGCTCTGACCCGAGCTTGTATACTAGCCAAGAACAGAAATGTTAACATATACACAGATTCCCGTTATGCATTCGGAGTTGTACACGACTTCGGAGTCCTCTGGCAAGAACGAGGTTTCTTGACCTCTCATGGTGCCAAAATACAGCACGGTCCCCTCATTCAAGCACTGTTAGAAGCAATACATTTGCCCTCGGGCATATCAGTCATGAAGTGTAAAGCACATACTAAGGTTACAGATTCTGTTTCCCAGGGTAACGACCTGGCAGATCAGACAGCAAAACATACAGCATTGACTCACATCCAGACAACTGATATGACAAAGCCAACAGTACCGACACAGTGTATGACAGTCAAAGACCCCGCCCTAGACGTAATTGATATTCAGACACATGCTACTCCAGAGGAAATAAAGAAATGGATTGAACTAGGAGGGATCCAGACAGATCAAGGTTGGATGACGAAGGGAAAATCTATATGGTTTCTCCCTGACTCTATGGTTCAAGTCATGATAAATACAGCACATAGCCCAGCACATCTGGGAGAGAAAGCAATGTTAGACAGTTTACAGAATCTCTGGAGCAACAAACACTTACGAGCAGCAGCAAAACAGAAAGTGCGTACTTGCATGATCTGTTGTCAGTTCAATCCAGGTAAAAGCGTCCCTGTAGAGCAAGGTGGATTTCATCCTCCCGATCACCCTTTTGAAGTCCTCCAGATGGATTATATCCAGATGGACCGTTGTCGAGGTTTTAAATATGTTCTCGTAGTTGTCTGTGCTCTGTCCCGCTGGACCGAAGCATACCCAGTTCCAGACTACACTGCTCCGACCACTGCCAAGCAGCTGGTTCGTGAATTTTTCCCACGATACGGCTTGCCTCGTGTTGTGTACTCAGATAACGGTCAGCCATTCTCATCTGCATTAATGAAAGAAGTTTCTTTACTGCTAGGATACCAGTGGAAGTTCCATTGTGTCCGACATCCCGAAGCAGCAGGCCTTGTAGAAAGGCATAACCAGACACTAAAGATCCGCCTTGCCAAAATATGTCAGGAGAAAGGGGTCGACTGGATAGTCGCCCTGCCAGTGGCACTATTCTACATGAGGATGGTCGCCCATTCGAGATCAGGGCTATCCCCGTACGAAGTGGTCTTTGGCAGACCACCGAATATGTGGGGGACGCCCATTCCGAAGAAAATCACTGATGTTGATTGTAATATGTTGACAGATTACCTTGCCTCCTTGATGTCTGCACTCCAATCATGTCGTTCACAGGTTGCCGCAGCCTTCCCTGACAACACTGATGTAAAGCCGCACGACGTCCGTCCTGGCGATCTGGTTCTCGTGCGCAACTTCGACAGGAAGAGTCCGCTGGAGCCCCGCTGGAAGTCCCCGAAGACCGTTCTTCTCACCACAAGGACGGCAGTGAAAATCGAAGGGAGAAAGGGGTGGGTCCACACGAGTCATGTGAAGAAATTCTCTGGACTGAAACCTGACCGAGACTCGTCCACCCCCACCAAAGACTGTGTCGAACAAAAAGACTTTACAGAATCTGAACGAGAAAAAACTCCTCAAGAAAATTATCGCATGAAACTCCGATCTAGCAAGTCAGACAGTTTAATTGTTTAAGTCCTCCCCTAGGTGAATCGGTTAAATAGTTTCTGACATGTATCCCCTAGATCGAGATAGAGAGAGAGAGAGAGAAGCAAAGAAACGTACATACTGTAAATCACTTCGAAGTCACTGTATAGTGACCCTATTAATATTGTTTATTCTAAGTATTTTTGTTATTGTTGCCAGCTTCCTGCTACCTATCTACTGGCCTATCTTCAAACGTGAACAATCTGTTTACAATGTCTCTGCTGAACACACTTTTAGTGAACTACCTGCACACGAACTCTCTTACAGACTTGCGCTGCGCAACAACACATTCATTAGTATGTTACACCATTCTCATCAGACTAATAATGCTACAGACTGCTGGATATGTGGCCGACTCCCTCCCTACCAGAATTACAAGGGAGCCCTTCCTCTCTTTCCGTATCCGTTCACTCACAATGGCTCCTGTGGTGCATGGTTTAAAATAATTAATTCCTTAGATCCTGATATTGCTGTTTTCGATGGAGGCTGGGTTTGGGGAAATCTGAACTTAGTCCTGCTAGATGTCTGTTACCCTGACAAGGAGGGACTCCCCACTCGAACAGGAACTGATCTAGAAAATGAAGTATATGGATTAGGTAACTACACCATTAACCTTATGATCCTTACTGTAGAATCCGAAGCCGCACCAGTCCTGCCCCATATGTCAGTGTTACCAGTTGCTGGTGAATTATGTGTCCGAAAGAAAGGTTCAGTACACTTAGGTCATAGTAAATGCACTACTGTGGTCGAATTCAGTGATCAGGGTAAATCGTCCTTCAAAGCTATCAGTCACTCTTATTTTGTTTGTGGTCATACCGCATACATACGCTTGCCTCCAGACTGGGATGGTACCTGTTATATTGCATTCCTTCTGCCACCAGTATTTCTAGCTCCCCCTGATTACCATAGAAATTCCCGACTCATACAGACCAGACCCAAGAGAGAACTCCCGATTGTTGATCAGACCGAAACAGCATGGGAGCAATATACAGACTTTAATAAAGGATTCTTCTTCTTCCTAGGTCCTGTCCAGAATAGTAAACTCATTCGTAGATTAACTAGAACACTTGAAGCAGTAGTACATGAAACTGCCTCCGCCTTAGGTAACTTAACAGAGGAGCAATCTGCTATGCGGGTTGTTGTCCTTCAAAATCGTCTTGTTATTGACGTCATCTTGGCAGATAGAGGTGGAGCCTGTAAGGTCATCGGGTCGAGTTGCTGTGTTTTCATTCCACAAAATGCGCCATCTGTCTATCAAGCTATTTCCCGTCTGCATAAAATTGCAAATCAGATACATCAGAATCCAGGCACCTGGACTTGGTCCGGTTGGTTCTGGACAACGTTAACAGCTTGGGGATGGAAGATCCTATCCTTCCTAGGCATTGGCCTAGTCATAGTATTCAGTTGCTGCCTGTGTCTACAATGTGGACCGGCGATATGTGGACTGTGTGCCACTTCCTGCATTGAACATTCCAGTTGTCTCTCAAATCGTCAAAGAAAGAAAGATGAACGAATCATGTTACAAGAACAAACTGATAGATTTATGATGATCGATATATCATGAAGGGTCCGTAGGGAACAAGGAGGGAATGAGGAAATATAAATTTTATGGTCAAGTTGTGTTCCCTAGCGAGTACCCCACCGTCTCCATGTACGAGTTAAAGTGCATGTAACTTCCCTCCTGCATCAGCTATGAAGACGCAAATACATTTGCGTCCAACGTCAACATGTCCTCTTTCAGACCCACCATGAATGGGTTGAGTGGTCCGTTCCTAATATGCTATGCCAACGTCTTTTTGTAGTGTACTCCTACGTTTTCCAGCTCTAGCTGAGTAGGCCTCTGAATTTCTGCCACCGAGCCTCTTCTCTGGCTTCTGACTCAAAGGGCCTCAGCCCAAGCTGCCCCTGTACCCGTGAACTCTGACTTACTTTCAGCGCGGCCCTTCGCGCTCGGCTCAGCCTACTGCCTGCCAAGATTGACTATAACCTTCGAGTTATCTGCTCCGTTCTCTGAAAATACATTCCTGCCTGCTAGCTTCAGTAAACATCCTCCCAGCTGCAGAGCCAAAGGGCCGACCTGTCTCCATGCAAGCAATTCATAGCTTCTGTTGCCATGCTCCCCTGGAAGGCCCCGTGCCCCCACGCTTCTCATGCAGACACTCAGGCGCTTATACACGCACTTACAGTCAGTATAGAATAGCTTCTGCCCCAGAGACCTTTCCGCCCAGATAGCTTAGTTCCTAAACATCAGATATCAGATATGATAGAAGCACAAGTTGATCTGACATGCCAGACTTCTGTCTCTTTCCGTCAGTTCAAATGTCAGGTCCCCAGCACCCTCCGACTCCATGTCATGCACACGTCATGCAGCTGCGCGCGCATCCAAGCTTCCGATTTCTGCTGACATTGCAAACATTTTCTGTTAGTGCCACCCTTCCGTGACACTTACTTGTGACGTTTCTAGAACACACCTCTAGTTCACGCCTCTTGATTACGCACATGTACCACGTGTATACTGTTATCTTGTCTTCTCTCAGCTGTTACGCCTTCTATACTGTTTCCAATGGTGTAAAATAAGTATATAAGCTATGTACTGTCAATAAAATGTAGCGCTCTATCCCTTCTGACACCCTGTGTGGTGTTCAGAACATGATATCCTGGTCTTGACCATTCCTTTTTAAGGAATAAAACCCCTAAGAACTCTAACACCACGGACTCTGTTTTCTTTCATTTCCGATTGAGTTATTATTGATTAAGTACTTACCTGCATAGAAATTAAGAGTAAATTATTTATTTACATCAACAGAGCTGTGGATTGGCAGGTGTTTCTGGAGGGGAAACAGTGTTGTTACTTTGCTGTAGAACGTTGAGATATGAACTTTTGACCTGTGCCTTCAGCCAGGTGCAGAATGAGGTGTTACCATGGAAACAGCCAGAGATGGCAGTGGGTAATGGGTGACTTTTATTTTTATTTTTTTTTTTTTATCCTCATTAGCCTTTACGCCACCCATGTTCGGTAGTCTCCGCCCTGGGCTTTTTTATCTCAATATGCTGGCTGTGGAGTTCGAGTATATGCAGCTCTCCAGCCCGGACTGGGCCACCGTCTTCTATGCCACCCTGTATGGATAGTGACACAACCAGACCGAAGGCCGCAACCCGATCTTTAACTCCGCCTTCACGAAGGACGGACCTATTCCACCGGCCTGCGAGATAGGCTGAGGCCTTAATCATAGGAATTTTTCCATTATGTGTTGTTCTCTTACCCTATACCCAAACAAAGGTCTACCTTTTATCCAAAGTGCTCCAAAAAAAGTAACCAAAATCTGTGTTTCCTGTTTACCTGGCCTTTAGAATCTAATGTCGCAAAGTGTCTCATGCTTTTTAACCAATCTATGAGTGTCGGTGACTTGGCTTCTACCCATACTTTACAAATTTCTCTACGAGCTAGCAGAACCCCATAAAAAACTAACTTTACTTTATCATTCATTCTGTTGTCATATAGATCAAGTCTCCCGGTAATAATTAGTTCATGGCTTACCTCTATCATGTGGCCGATTGATTGTGATAGACAGTTGCTTACCGTCTCCCAAAATTCCCTGATGTTTAGGCATTCCACAAACATGTGCAAGTCATCCACATTTATATTTCCACATTTTGGGCATTCAACCCGTCCTCCGGCCTTAAACTTCGATAGTCTGCGAGGAGTCCAATAGGCTCTATGGATGGTAAACAGAACATTTCTCCTTAAATTTGCAGATTTTACTGTTTTATATAATATAGTCATCATTACTTGCCATTGATTTTCTGTGGCGATGTCCGGCAAGCAATCTCTCCATAATTGTTCCGGCAATTTAAAAGGGCCATCTTCCATTTCCACCATTGCCCAGTACCACATCGCAACTTCTTTCTTGAATGTTTGTGAAGAAAAAATCTTGTCTTCAAAGTCATTTTGGAGACCTACAACAATATCCGTCTTTTTTGCCCAACTTTGTATCTGCATATATTTAAACTTAGATAGTCCTTGACCCCACACCTGTGCAGCTTGTATCCAACCAATCAACGTTCCCTCAGGGAATAGGTCTCCCCAAGTTTTTAAACCTGCCGTTTTTAACGGGACAGCCAATGCATCTTCTACCCATAACAGTGGGCCTGGTGTGTCCCAAATAGACGACCTATATCCAAAATAGCTAAGCTTTGCTAGTTTCCTAATTTTATACCAGAGCTCTGCTGCCTCCCGTAGAGTTTTCAATTTCACCTTTTTGAAGTATTTTGGATCTGAAAATTTATACATGAATCCGTCATGGGTGACTTTTATGTGACATTGAAAATATTGTGAGGGAGAACCAACTGAAATGTAAATGCTTACGTTACGCGCTCCGCATTGCTTCCGGGAAGCTGCGCTTCGCGCCTCGCGCACCGGAGCACTTCCGGGTGCGTTAACGCGGCGCGTCATATGACGGATTACGCAACAACGCGATACGTCGTTGGGGCTCCACCGGAACTGATCGAACTGGTAGTCTACAGTGTTTCTGGATGTTTCAGACTGAAGCTGGCGTCAGCATGAGAGCACCCCGTGGCTACGTCGTGGCCATTCCGCGAGCAATCATGGCAGTTGCTCCCCACCGGAATTCTGCAGGAGTCGGGGGCCTCGGTGACTCTTGTAGAATCTTCAAGGCTGAGGGGACACTTTTGGGAATGGGGCTCATGCCCTAGCAGTCAAGCGTCCGAGTTCCAGGGTTGCCCAGAGCCATCCTTGCAGGCCAGGCCCAAGTCTGTGGAGCCGACCGCCATTTCCTGAGCTCCGTGGCAGCCACCTGTCGCTGTATCGGAAGAGTGAGTGCAATTCAGCCGGATGGCGGGTGAGACGGTATAATAGCAAGAGCAGGCGTAATTCAGCTGGCCGAGCGAGGCACTGTGCCGCAGGAGCAGGCGGAACTCAGCTGGCCGAGTGAAGCGCTGGGGTGTAGCTAAGAAACCTCCACCTGGTGAGGTGGGAGAGGCTCGTTCGCGCCGCCTCTCCCTTCCAGTGCACCCCACGCCGTCTCCTGGCGCAGGTATATGTGATGGTCGGACCAGGGCACCGCATGACGTGTCTTCAGGTCAAACGGATTGTGGGACAAGGTCCAGAATGGAAGAGGCATCAAAAGGCAAGAAGTTCCGCCTGACCCCGGGAGCCGGCCGCCTATGTCGGGGGGATCTCAGGCCATACCAGGGGAACAAGACTTGGGGAGGGGGCAGGAGCCAAGCGCCCCCTCCGAGTCCGTGTTTCTTGGACCCTGAAGTATGGCACTCAACATTCAGAACTTATGACATTTGTGCAAGGCAGGGACATCGAAGCCTCTCAGGGACCAAGTATATCCAGCGTCCTTCCTACAGAAGGTGGTGGGGGTGGCGGCATTAGCAAGGCATCCCCCCACACAACTTGTCGGACCCTGAAGTATGGCTCTCAACATCCAGAACTTATGACATTTGTGCAAGGCGGGGACATCGAAGCCTCTCAGGGACCAAGCATATCCAGAGTCCTTCCTACAGAAGGTGGTGGGGGTGGCGGCATTAGCAAGGCATCCCCCCACACAACTTGTCAGACATGACCTCTGGATGTACTGGGTGTTCAATTTCAGAATTGAAACTACTAAGAAGCAATTAGAAGTGTTGTTTTCATGTTGCAGTAGGCTGCCATGTAAATAGTTATTTAATAAAACGTTTTATCCTGTTACTTTGCTGGTGTGTTGTATATATTTATAATATTTGCATAGTGTTTGTCGTTATTTTGGGCGGGGTGGGCGGCGGAGCCGAGCTGTCTTGCAGCTATCATGGCGTCGAGCTCGGTTCCTCCCTCTAGTTTCATGTTTTTTCTAACGATTTATATGTTATAGTTTGCTAGCACGATACAGCGGATAGTCCGCATTTTATATATATGTCCTTTTTATTAGGGGGGTCCTCCGGTGGAGTCGGACGATCTACCTCTAATAAACGGTCCGGGTTGAAACAACTACCAACAAACGGGGCAGAGATAGGCATGATGGGTTACAAAGGGGACAAAAGTGTGCACTACCTATCCTTCACTATCTGCAAAAACTAAACAGAGTATTGCGACTTTATGCTTATTTGTGAACAGAGAATGACCCAAAGAGAACCAATTTCGAACAATCATAGGCTATTGGTAGTGGGCAGAGAGGCCATGACACAGAAAATGGCTGTTACTTACGTGCATGATGGGGCCTAAAAGGGACTAGATGGCGTGGCTACTGTTTCGCGACTTTCACTTTACTTTTAACAATGGTTGTGGTGAACATAAATGAACGCCGCTTATGTATACCTAATTTTAGTCATTTTCCACAAAAAAGCTTTTGATATTTGCTATTAAAAAACCAAAGAAAATCACTGAAAAAACCATAGGTTATAGACCATATATAGTTAAATATCTGAAGTCCATCTCTGCGCTCGATGGGGATACAGGTCGTCGATCAGAAGATGTGCTGGCCACCTCTAATGGTAATAGCGTGGCCAGGGCTCTTGTCGTTGCCTCTGCAAATTGCAGAGGGTGCACTTGTTTGACATGACGCACCATGGTATGTATGGAAAAGGAATATTTTTTTGCTGGATTTCTTCTTGAGAGAACCAAGTCACATATCGTGCAGGTTACTTTTGGTGCATTCACTTTCTTTTGATCTTCAGGATAAGTGAAAAATTGCCAGATGAAAGATTTATTTTTTCTTATTAAAGGTAGTCGATCATTTTGGTCAGATTCGGAAGATGAATGAGATACGGTAGCCATTTCACCAAAGTCCTCCGAAAGATGTAGGACGTTGTTCTCTCTTGAGAGTAGAAAAGATAGTGAGGGAAGTGGGTGGAGTGCTGCGTGTAAATTCCAGAATTGAAAGTATTAAGAACCAATTGAAAGTGTTGTTTTCATGTTGCAGTAGGATGCCATGTAAATAGTTATTTAATAAAACGTTTTACCCTGTTAATTTGCTGGTGTGTTGTGTATCTTTATAATATTTGTCATTATTTTGGGTGGGGTGGGCGGCGGAGCCGAGCTGTCTTGCAGCCATCATGGCGTCGAGCTCGGTTCCTCTCACTAGTTTCATATTTCTCATGAGGGGTTGTTCCTAATTTTTCTATTTTACCGAGGTCAAAAAAAGATCTCATCAGTGGCCTACTGATTTTGCTCGATTCCTTTTGTTTTTTCTAACGATTTATATGTTATAGTTTGCTAGCACGGTACAGCGGCTAGTCCGCATTTTATATATATGTCCTTTTTATTAGGGGTGTCCTCCGGTGGAGTCGGACGATCTACCTCTAATAAACGGTCCGGGTTGAAGCAACTACTATCCTGATTTTGTATATCTTCTGAGCTGGATTTAAGCACACAATTGTTAAAGTATGAAACGTTTTATATTTCTAAAAAAAATACTAAGGTGTGTACATCCGGTAACGCACGAAAGTTTAAAAAGACATTCGGCTCCATTTACTGAAAAGTTTCATAAGAATAAAAAAGAAGTCTAGGTACAGTCTCTTTGACGTACTATAAGTTCTTTGAGGGGTGTATGAAGAAATTCAATAAGTGCAAATCGCAAGGTTTTTACGAAATATATAGGCTGGTGCGCGCACTCGGTCGCGCACGAAAGCCTGGAAATGCAATATCCATTTTATTGACAACTGTTGCCGAGAGTGCGCACACCGGGTCGCGCACGAAAGTTTAGTAAGGCTATTTTTATTTACAGACAAATTTTAATGTGTTTAAAAAAAGGCAAGGTACAGACTTTCGAATTCTGTATTGCTTTACAAGGAGTGTCTATGCATTTTGAACAGTGAAGAAAACGGCTTGTTTTCGAAAAAAATATTGCCAGAACTTTATTGCCAAAAGTATAGGTTGCATACACGACATTTTTCTGAATTAGCATTTTAAAAACCAATGAAATTCACAGAAAAAACCATAGGTTTTACACACGTTATAGTTAGGAAGTAGCATTTAAAAAACCTATGAAATTCACTGAAAAAACCATAGGTTTGACACATGTTATAGTTAGCTGGAAATTTTACTGACATAAAACCAATGAAATTCCACGTTATAGTTAGTTGGACTCACTATAACTTGCGCGTGCAATGCACTGCTGATGACGTCACATATTACATCACTCATGACATGGTCAGTGACATCACTCATGACATCACTGATGACACCATCCAGTGAATATGTGTCTTTCTGAAAAATAAATATTAGTGAGTAATGTTTAAATATTTAAATATATATATTAGTGTTTCACTTTGTGTATAAGTGGCTACATGTGTTGGTAAGTAGCTACATGCGTATGTATATGGGTTATTAGATGTTTCTCTTAGTATCAGTATGAGTGTCTATATGGTTTGGTGGGGGTATTACTTAGCACATAGATGCATGAGTGTCTGACTCTCTGTTTGTATGTGTTTTGAAGACAACATATGTGCAGGAGTGTATGGGTGGATGAGTGTGTATATGTGTTTGTTAGTGAGTGAATGACTGTCTCACTAGTGTCTTTATCAGTAACGACATATGTTTTAATCTAGTATATGTGAATATTGATGTATATAAGTGAGTATATGTGAGAGTAAGAGATTGAAAGAGTTCCTGTTTAAATAAGTATGTGTTTCTATAAGTGATTGTTTAAGAGAATAAATATGTGTAATTTTCAATAGAAGTAAGGTGGAAGTGTGTGTATAACTCTATATTCAAATAAATGGATGTTCAATAGTTTATTTGCACGTGTGAGTATGTGTGTGAGTAACTTTTCGATGATTGTCGGTGTGTAACAGGATGTATAGGTGTATCACTTCATATGATGAGTGAGTATATGTATGAGTGGATGTGTATATAGATGGTGGAATTACTGAATTACTTGTTGTAACTGATATGGGTATCTGCATTTTTTTTTAAATTTCAGTTTCTATTTTTGAATATTTGTTTCAAGGGTTTATTACAGTGAAAGGAGGTCTGTCACTATGTCACAAGGATGGTGTCATCAGTGATGTCATGAGTGATGTCACTGACCATGTCATGAGTGATGTAATATGTGACGTCATCAGCAGTGCATTGCACGCGCAAGTTATAGTGAGTCCAACTAACTATAACGTGGAATTTCATTGGTTTTATGTCAGTAAAATTTCCAGCTAACTATAACATGTGTCAAACCTATGGTTTTTTCAGTGAATTTCATAGGTTTTTTAAATGCTACTTCCTAACTATAACGTGTGTAAAACCTATGGTTTTGTCTGTGAATTTATATATATATATATATATATATATATATATATATATATATATATATATTAACTGAAAAAAACAAAGGTTACATAGATGTTATAGTTAGGCAATAGAATTAAAAAACACTTTAGAAATTCTCAGAAAAAACAAAGGATGCAGGGATGTTATAGTTTGGCTGATATTTCACTTGTACAAAACCAGAGAAATTTGCAGTTATAGTTAGCTGAGCTAGCCATACCTTAGGCCTCCACTATGCACTGCTTATAATCTCACACATTACATCACTTATGACATGGTCTGTGACATACTGATGACATCACTGGTGACATCTCAAATGACATCACTGATGACATCTCACATGACATCATTAATGATATCATTGACAACATCATCCACAGAAGCACTCACAACCCACTTACACCCCAATACATCAGGGTTAGATTGGGATTAAAAATTGGCCAGGGCACACTAAAAATAAGTGGACCACATTTGCATATTGCTTTTCCGCAAAACACTGCTTTGGCGAAATTTTATGAAAAAGAGGGGGGCTAGAAAATGCACGGATTAACTTACACTGGTGAAACACACCTGAAAACAAGTGAGGTCACTTTTGCTAAGGCCCCCTGCCCCTGTTCAATATGTATACATTAATGGGCTGGCCCAGTGAGATAAAGGGAGTGACACCTCAGTTCCTTTGGTAAAAGGGAGGTAATGGAGGCCCATCTGCCTCCAGAAAGGGCGCTCAGGCCCTCACTGGGCCTGTGGCGGCATCACAACTATGCAGAAACTGCCCAGATCACCCCCCAGGCTGCCCAAGAAAGCAGCCCACAGCTGCAACTCGGACACCGGCCCCTCGGCCATTGCTGGGTGCCTGCGTTACCAATCCGACCCTGTCATACATCATATCATATATGTACTCCTACACAACTACTGACTTACCCATTCACACACCTATACAAACACACACCTAATCACTGTTTCATAGAGCCATTGCCACATCAACTCACCCATACAGCCACTAACGCCACCACTTGTATGTATATAGAGCCACTCATGTACCCACTCACTGACCAATACAGCCACTCACACATCCAGTCATACAGACATACATACACACACACACACCCATTCATACACCCATAAAGCCATTCTCATACTGAATCAGTTACCCATACAATAATCACACACCTACTCACTAACCCCTACATTCACTGACCCATACAGTTACTCACACATCCACTCACTTATTCATAGATATATTAACATGTACTCACTGACCTATAGAGTCACTGAGACAAGCACATACTCTCCCATACAACCTCTTTCATACTCGGTTACTCTCCCATCCAGTCTCTCAAACACCCATTTACTCACCCATACAGCCACTCACACACCGACTCACTCACCCATGGAGCCACTAACACACCCATTAATGCACCCATACAGTCACTCATGTACCATGTTACTAACTCATATAGACACTTATGTGCCTGCTCAGTTACCCATCCAGTCACTCGTGCAGCCTCTTATTTACCATTTATAGCCACTAACACATCCACACACTCACCCATACAGGCACTCATTCTTTCTCTCATTCACCATCATAGCCACTTACATACCCACTCACTCACCCATACAGATATGTACACACCCACTCACTTACTCATACACCCACTGACACACCATACGCTCATCCATACAAAAATTCACACACCCACTCATGCATGTATACAGTCTCTCACATACCCTCTCATTCTCAAACATACTACTTACACACCCACTCACTCACTCATACTGGCACTCCCACAGCTACGTACCTTAGGATATATGTTTAACACTCATTGACTTTTAGAAAACACTCAGAATCACTGGATGATCTCAATAGTGATGTCATTAGAGATGTCATCAGTGATGTCACTGATCCTGTCATGTATGATGTAATATGTGAGTGAATAAGTAATATATTGTATGGGGAGTAAGTTATAACTGCAGAATTTCTCTGGTTGTGTACGAGTAAAATGTGAGCTTAACTATAAGGTTCCTGTGATCTATGTTTTTTTCAGTGAGTCAGAGTCAGAGTCAAAAATACTTTATTCGATTATTTTAAAATCATAAAAGTATACTACTCATACAAATACATAAATATACACAAATATATACAAATCATCAATACAATTCAATTATAAAACGACTCAATTCATTAATGGGCAATGCTAGGAAGTAAAAAAAACAATAAAAACAGTTAAGTAGGAAACAATTAAAAACAATTAAAAAAGTTCATGTATCCTAAATCTATCATATTAATGAAAATTACATATAATTTCATTTTACCGGGTTACTTAATCCCAAAAATCGGCTATCCTTGTAGAAATAAAGTTATACTAGCCCTGTATACATTCCGTCATTGGGGTTCTCCGCAGTCTATTCCGTTTAGCACGTATAGACGTTACCAAAAAGTTTGCAACCCCAAACATCACTATAGGGGACACCATAAGTTGTAAAAACATCAATGCAGGTTTCACCTGCTTGAATCCCTTGTCCCTCAAAAGTGGTATGATGTATTTCTTTCTGCCCTCAACAAAAAAAGGACAGAAAAAGACAAAATGTATCAAGTCTTGATCCGAAAAACATTTGCATGGAACATTTTCCCTTGGAGTACACCATTTCATGTATTCACCCAGTAAAAAATGCACTTGATTAAAGTGAAATTTCGCCAAAAGCCATCGGTGATATGGTCTGTTCACAATTGTCAAATAAGGTTGCATAGTCATAGTAGATATTAACGAGTAATGTGCCCTTACTGTTGGTTTCTCGATTTCCTGGGCTTCACGGTAGAGATTTCTGTAATTCGTGAATTGTACTCTTATCCAGGTAATATCATCTTTACACAGGCTTTCGGGATTAAAATAGAGTTCTGGGCGACCCAATTGTATAGCAATGGTTTTAATGTGTGTTTGCCATTTTATATCTTTGGCTCTGTCCCGTCCCATACAATCGCTGATGATTTTATGATTTAATGTCAAACTTGGGTTAAACCATAGTTTCACCCAAAGGAGTAGTGGGGCCATTTTAAGTGTATCCTCAATATAGCCTATCCCTAGTTCCGTGTGTACTGCGAAGGATGGGGTAGAATGTGGTAAGCCCATTAGTGAACGCAGAAATTTGTTCTCTTCTTTCTGTATTGGGGTAGGATCTTTATAACCCCATATCCCTGCACCATATCTTGCTAGAGCCAAAGTTTTGGCTCTATACAAGGTCAGTATGGCTTCTGTGGGTTTCCCTCCCAGCCTTTTCGCGAAACCCAGTATGGTGGCCGACGATCTACGCACAGCCATCGCTTTATTTGCTATCTGGGGAGTCCAGGTGCCCATGTCATCGAATATTACTCCTAGATAGGTGAATATTTTAACTTTTGACAACACAACACCGTTACAGCGTAGGGTTTTCGTAATTTTCTTTCCTTTCCCTAATGACATAACATGTGACTTTTCCATATTCACTACCAGATCTAAATTCTGCATAAATGTCCCAAAAGAATCGGGGAGCTGCTGTAGGCCATTTGGGGTTCTAGAAATAAGGACCGTATCATCGGCATACAACAGTACGGGCAATGGAATCCCTCCCATGCTGGGTATATCTGGAGTGACAGTAGATAGAATTTTGTTCAATGAATTGATATACAAAGAAAACAGCATGGGGGCCAGGATACACCCCTGTCATACACCTCTGGCTGATCTGAACCCAGTAGTACATTTCCCGTCCATTGTCATGCGCACTGATGCAGTCAGGTCTCTGTGTAAATATGCTAGGAAATTTACAAGAGCCTGGTCCATATCCAGCTCCAGGAGCATTGTCCACAGCCTCGACCTGTTTACTAGATTGAAGGCTGTGGACAGATCCATAAAAGCCAAATGGATCGACCCCCTGGTGGCAACAGTATATTTACTGACGGTTAGATACAAATTAAGGCACTGGTCCTCTGTACCTCTCCCAGTTCTAAATCCGTATTGGGCGTTACACAAAATTTCGTTTTCCTTTTCCCACTTGTTAATTTTTTCTAGGATGACTTTACCTAATATCTTGAAAGACGAGTCGATCAATGATATCGGTCTATAACACCTTGGGTCACCCCTTTGGCCTTTTTTAAAAATGGGAATTATGATGGAATGTGACCAAGAAGCAGGTATACTAGATTTATCCATACATGCTAAGTTAAAAACATTTGTTTGTAAGGACTATAGACTATACATGGGAATGTGCCTTATACATATCTGCGGGAACCCCGTCCCTGCCAGGGGCCTTGCCACCCGCAGTGTCTTCTATGGCTTTTTGCACTTCCTTCACCGAGAACCTCAGCGGGGTTTCTGAGATCGTAAATTCTGTGGGGGTGAAAGGATTTATGGGGATCTTACTGCCATAGATAGTCTCAAAATGGTCCAGCCATTGTTTCTCAGTAATGTTAACCTCCATCACCTCATTTTCCCTGCCATTAAACAGAGGTGTATTCACTATGGACCAGAACTTAGCACTGTCCCTCAAGGTTGATCTATCATATAGTGACTCCCAGGCCTTGGCTTTAATTTCTTTCTTACGTGCCTCAACCGTTATTTTATACGCCTTCCTCAATCTAGTCACTTCTACAGTGTCACGCGGTTTACTTTTCAGGGCGTCTAGCAGGAATTTATGAGCCTTTGAACACTCCGCATTGAACCACCCGTGCACTTTACGAGGCTTATGATTTGGTTTACACGTAAGTGACTGTGCTACATTTTTACATATTGTTTCAAAGGCATTTATAACATTCCCTCCAACAGTCAATGGGTCTCTACAAATGCTAATTTCTGTTCCTACTTTACCACACAATTCATTAAAAAAGTCATCAGGAATTACCTTAGACCATTTAACCCGTCTACCCTGATCACGAGCCCAAATTTTTGTAGGGTAATTAGGTTGGGATCCATTATTTATTATGGCTGGGTTACTGTTATTTAGTTCCATAATTACTGGGTTATGGTCACTAAATGTCGACTGGATTGCATTGTAGAATATAACATTCTTAAGCATACTGGGTGACACAAAAATGAAATCAATTATTGTATTACTGCCCCTAGCACTATATGTTGCAACTCTATCTTTGGGGTTTACAAATGCAGGTTCTGATATATCTATATCTATCAGTAATTCTTCCAAAGCACCCCCTTTAGCTGAGTGTTCAAAGTGCGAGTGGGCCAGATAGTCATCTTCCATGCAAACCCCATACTGACAATTCAACTTGCATAAGTGTGTGTTAAAATCACCCAAAAGTATGTTATGAACAAAGGTAGATTGACTCTTTTTGTACTCATTTAAAAAATCGGTCAGCATAAGAATATTATCGCTGCCATGTGTGCCATCTATAGCATTATAAAAATAAACATAAAGAATTTTTTCTCCCGTGCTCATGAGAACCTCCAAGACTAAACAATTTGGGGAATTTGCATTTAGAACTTTCATCGTCCCCATATGGCTCACTGAGATTAAGAACCCTAAGCCTCCCTTATTTCTCCCTATATGTGACTCTTGGGCTGGTAAGAAATGGGATACATAACCTTCTACCCAAAAATTACATTCGGTGTCCCAAGTTTCTTGAAATGCAACCACATCATATTGTTTTATCATTTCTAACCATAATATGTCTTCCCTTTTAGAACGGAGACCAGAAATGTTCCAAGTCATTATTTTCAGATTTCTCACTTCTGCGATTTCACAGAACTGTTCCTCCTCCCTCTCTTGAAGAGACAGTCAGTTATTATCGTCAAGATCTGATAAGGCTGCAAATCTATTTCTCAGTTCCAGATTAGGGGCAGTATCCACTGTATGCTTATTGGTGTAGTTCGTTTGGAAACTTGGTGGCTGTGTAGCCCAGGTAGCTAGGCGGGCATTATGTCTTGGAGTGTTTATTTTTGCATTCGTAATCAGCAAGGGAGTTTGTTGCTCTGGGCGGGGGTAAAAAAAACCCAGTGGAACTGCACAAATTTGTCCCGGTGTTATATTAGTGGCATCCCAAAATAGCCTAGTGCAAACGTGAGGTTTGTTAAAATTTATTATGACGCAGTCATCAGAGAAACATTTAGCTGTGGGTCCCAGCCAGGCAACTCTTCTTGCCAAGCTTATAAATGTTGAAATATCCCTTGGGCCCGAGCAGTTTGTGTCACACCAATTCTTTATATTTTCCATTAGGGTGACCTGGGTTTCTGTTTCTCCAGGTTTAAGTATCGGGACATTAACCAACACAGCCACAAAGGGAGTTGCCTCTGGTGGTAATTTAACCATAGGTTTTGGGCGTTGTCCATTACCCAAGCCTTGGCTAATTCCTTTGGGAAGGCCCTCTTCATTGGGGTTGGGTCTATTGTTATACTTGGGTTTAGGAATATTCTGAAGAGTTGTATATAGCACTTTGTCAGGCATTTTAGTTTTAGAGTTGTAATGTCCAAGATAGGTATATGCGGTAGGGGTGTCAGATTTGACATTATGGGGCACTGGTTGTTGTTACTTCCATTGGTTGGGATTGTTGATTTATGGGCTGCTGTGGCTCCAAGGCTAAGTGTTCCGTTACCTTTTTGAGTGGCAGTGAATTCATTTTATCACATCTGCCCAGTATATCAGAGACACAGTCTTTTAGTGTTTCCACGATATCATTGGAGATCTTAATCAGTGTTGTTTCAATGGTGTCTGTTAGGACCCTTTCGATCATTTCCTTTAACGTATCTTCCAACTTAGTTGGGGGTTGCCGTGATTTTGTTTTATGACTGTTTCGCTGGGCTTGTATTCTATGAGTTTTCACGGTTCTTCTGGCTTTTTGCATGTTGTTTACTTCCCCCTCCAAAGTTTGGTCGTGCTCAAGAACCTGAGTAACAACTATAGGATCTTCTTGGCATATTGTTTTTTGATGCACATGTACAATGTCATTTACAGTAGCGATGGTAATATTGGGTTCTAGAGGTATCGGTTGTCTCAGGGGTATAGGAAACTCTACAGGGTCCACGGCTGCACTATCCAGCCCAAGTTCCCGTTCTTTTTCGGCGATTTCTTTATTTAACTTCCCCACCGCTGATGTTAAATATGTCATAATGTTTTCAGAGGCATTAGATTTTCGTGCAAATTTGACTTTACTGGTACCCCCTGTGATAGAAGTCTGAAGCTTTCTCTTACCCATTCTTGCGATGCAGGTTTTAGGGACGTGGCCTGGCCTGTCCTCTGTCGTCCCCTGACGGCCACAGACGGCCCGCCCTCTGCCCGGGCTCTGCCCGGCGCTGCCCGCGCGCGTCCCACGACGCGGGAGGATGGGCTCGATCTTATGCGCCTCCCAGGCGGAAGCCCCAGGTGTCAATCGGCGTCCCCGCGAAGCAGGGGATGCTGGGAGTTGTAGTTCCTGCTCCTTGTTCCTTGCTCGCCCCACTTGGCGGCCGCGTGTGTCCTGCGGCGGCGGAGGCGCAAGGGTGTCAGGGGAGAAGGCGTGAAGGTGGTGTGCAGGTATGGCCCCTGATGCAGATTGTTTCAGACCCCCGCTCCACCGGAGGAAGGGCTCGATCTTATGCGCCTCCCAGGCGGAAGCCCCAGGTGTCAATCGGCGTCCCCGTGAAGCAGGGGACGCTGGGAGTTGTAGTTCCTGCTCCTTGTTCCTTGCTCGCCCCACTCGGCGGCCGCGTGTGTCCTGCGGCGGCGGAGGCGCAAGGGTGTCAGGGGAGACGGCGTGAAGGTGGTGTGCAGGTATGGCCCCTGATGCAGATTGTTTCAGTGACTTTCTAAGGTTTTTTAAATTCTATTTACTAACTATGACGTCCCTATAACCTTTGTTTTTTTGCAGTGATTTTCTATGTTTTTTTAAATTTGTACATTTTATTACAATATCATATTTTTTAAGCTTTGTTTTTTCTTTACATAATTACTATAGTTTTTAAAATTATGTTTACTAGGTATAAGATTTCTCTACTTTTTTTAAAAGTAAATTTGTATTATTTTTTGATTGTCTAGACTGATTTCAGGAGGTCCGCTACAATCAGAGTTAGGGCCCAGTCCCCTGGTTTAAGATTAGATTATACAGCATTGAATAAAGAATGAATATCTAGACGCAATATCTGACGAAAAAAAGTGAAAGTATTACATTTTTAGAAAAATACACTGAGATAGTACTGTAAATAATACAAAAACAGTAACGTGAAAGCAGTGACGATGCATAAAGCTATGTTGTTATTTTGGGCAATGTACCCCAGCTTTAGGCTGAAACACCGGAGAATTATCATCCATTGGGGAATAAAGCTGTGCATTGGTTAGGCATGAACCCTGCCTTGGGAGGCTTGTCAAATCTCATATAGACATGGTTCACTGCATAAGCTGTCTGAGAAATGAAGAGAAAACCCAGGAAGGGAATTGTGCGTTCATAAATTCTAACAGATCACACATGGCAGGGATGATTTTAAATTGTTTCAGGGGTAACTCTTTTAACTTCACAGTCTCTTCTATTCTGGCACTCCCAATGGGCATTCTTTATAGATCTCTGGCTGGTGTTTTTTAACATAACATTGTCAATTTCTGAGACAGCAGGTACAGACGATAGTCAGGTGGTCTGTGGCCCCTCCAGAGCTCCCTTTTCTAATAGATTTGCCCCTTTGTCCCACCTGGACGCATGTGGATTGACTGTCAGAGGTTATTGGGCAGGACACCCCAGTGATCAGTGAAGTGTTGGCACCCTCTCTGCAGCAAGAAGAGGTTTTGACAGATTGTACCTCCAGGAATGTTTGTTAATGTATTAATTGGAAGGTTACTAGTATTACTGAGAAATGTGATGATCCATAATGGCTGGACTTCATTAGAGGGTTTGAAGTAATCTATCTCCAAGAGACTTGGGCACCTTAGAACTGCTATTTTTTACAGGGATATAAAGCCTTTTCACCAGCATTTGAATCTAGGGCTGATCAAGCAGGGGGGGGGGGTGATCACTTTGTCATGTCGGCATTAAAGGGAGGCCTGAGGTGCTACCAACCAGAGTTACTATCCTACAGGCTTTATTATTCTCCTCTGGCCCACACAAGTTGGAAATGTTACATTTTTATAATGCCAAATCCCTTCTGCATGAGGAATGTAATGTTCAGATATTGGACTCTTTTGCCAAAAAACTGATGGGTTCAAAAAGATCAATGGCATGTATTATGGTGGCAGGGGATTTTAACGTTCACTTGTGTGGGGTCCCGAGGGAAACACGGATTTTAGATGCTGGTTGCCCTCCTGAGTCCGGTACACACTTAGAACATAATGAACAGGCTACTAGGATAAACACATTGCTGAACAAGCTCAATTTAGCTTTTAAAATAGATAAGATATAGCTGATTGGAAGGGATGTTAACCCCACCTTCACAGGAAGAGGTTGTGAATCGTACATAAATTTCATCTTTGTTTCCACACCATTCCTGAACTATGTCTATGAATTTTGGATCCCGATGAGCCCTTTCTATGACTGTAATCCAGTGTGTGTTTCTATCAGTTGGTCTGCCCTAATTAAAAGCCCTAGGGTGTGTGTCCAATGGATTGATAAGTCTACAAGACAGGCGAGGAGATTTAAGTGATCCCAGATAATACCTGAGGAGTTTTATAAGTCCTTGTACTCCAGATGCAAAAGGGAATTAGATATATGTATTCCCACAACAAGTAATGAACAAAATATTTTAAGGGCCTTCTCTGAGATTTCCAAAGCAGTGTCCGTTCTCCTGTTAGCACCCAAGTACTGAAAGTGCATTCATTCTCCCAGATGGTTTGAATCTGGTCGTTCAACAGAACAGGGGGAGCTTAGGCGTGTTTTGAGTCATAAGCCCAGGGATCCAGTCAGGGTAAAGCGGTATCATTGCTTGTACAAAAAGGAACTGTCAAGGCGCAAAAATGATATATGGGAGGAGGCTTAGGCAGACCTAATCGAGGCAAGAACCTTGAATTGTAGCTCAAAATTCTAGAGCATTAATAAAGGTCCCTTATTTGACGCAGAGTTGGCAGCTTCTGCGGAGGCACACATTACTGAAGATTTGTTGGTGGCTCATTTTTAGGACTTTCGTAATATTGTGCAGTTGGAACCCCAGGATGGGGAATATGAGTTGACGGGGTCTGCCATACTGACCTTCTCCTGTGAGGAAGTCAAAAAGAGCATCATGGGTTTATCCACTAATAAAGCACAAGGGTCAGATGGTATTCCACCTGATATTTACATAAATTACTTGGACGATTGGGCACCTGTTTCGACTGCCTTAATTAATGCTGCGATGTTGGTAGGTCCCCCACAGGCTTGGGCTATGCCCATCATTGTGCCAATCTTTAAAAAAGGTTACAGAAACAGCCTCACTTGCTATCGGCCCAACTCAACTCAGTTGTCAGGGTTGTCGGTCACATATTATTGGAGAGACTTTCGGTGTGGGCTGAGGAAAACAATGTGCTATCAGAAGCCCAGCCTGCCCAGTTTTGTTCAGGAAGGTCCAATGTAGATCAGTATCTGAATTTATACCTGATTCGTGGAAAATACACGTTTGCCTACTCCAGTGCCATACATTTAGGTTTCATGGGCCATTCATCAGCATTTGATTAGGTGAACCGATCAAAACTGTGGCAAAATATAGTGTCCTTGGGGTGGAACAGGACTTTACGGGGACACTAAGGCATCAGTCCACTTCTCCAAAGACATACAGTGTTCACATAGTTTTAGCATTAATAGAAGGGTGTGGCAGAGTTTTATTTTGGCCCCACATCTGTTTAATCTATATATTAACAGATTAGAACAGGCCTTGGTTGATGTGAAATCAGATTGCCCGCAAGTAGGGTCACATAGTCTACCGATATTATTATACACGGATGACGCGGTCCTTATGGCTTGAAAGGTTATAGGCTTACAGTCCCTGTCAACATCCTTCTCTAAGCTCATGGAAGAACTGGACTTATCGATTAATGAGAATAAATCCTTTGTGATGATAGTTGGTCCCCAATCCACCAACTCAACTAGTTTTAATCTGGGATCCTGTGTTCTTCCTAAAACTAAAGTCTTTTTATATTTGGGCCTGCTGTTTGACTCAGCATTTAGTTTGCATTCTCTAATTTCCAGGAAAAAGGAGGAATTCATACACGCACATGCTGGGGTTACATTAACCATGCCAAGCTTCAAATGGTGGAAAAGATGTTTTAAAGAGGCTTCTGTGCCTTCCTCAAAGTACCCCCACTTTTTCCGTGCCTGAGGATTTAGACATCATGGCCTTTCGCCCCCCTTGAACTTTGGCTGAAGATTTGGTCAAGGCCAGACATTAAATTAAGTAAGGAGATTCTGCAAGATTGTTTGTCCCTGCATCATGCACTTTATATCCCATGGATCAAGCATGTCAGAGCCTCCTTTCAGAACCTAGGCAGAGTTTATCTATTTAGATCACCTGAAGGGATCTGTAAGGCCAATTATGCTTGAGTTAAGGAACATTTTTTCAGGCAAAGGCTTATGGACAGAGATGAGATAGCATTAAAAAAGCCCTCTGTTCGACGTCACATTATGTTGAAAATAGTGTCAGGTACAGAAACTTATCTTCTTTTTATAAAGAACTGGTATGATAGATGGTTGTGTGTTGCAACCACGCATGCGATTAACATGCATGCCGGTTCCACATGGTCTTATCCACACATATGGCTTAACAATGTATGCCTTTACAACAAAATATACA